>NC_140398.1:10000000-10644615 GCF_056956725.1 Heliconius melpomene rosina
CAATCTCCACGACGGAGATTAGGATCAGGAAGAGCTTTAAGTACAAACGACCTAGGTTATCAAGATCGCTGCATTAACGGCACATCAGTTGCATAAAACGCTCTGGTTGCACAATCGTGTCCAATTCACTCTCGTTGCCTGGCCGCCATTATCGCGCACGCGCTTTACTGAGAACGTTCCCGCGTAAACGGGGTAAAAAGCGCGGGAACCGCGTCAAAACAATAATGGCCGCCATTACGCTCTGAATGTTATCTATTGAAGTACTTGCGTTTACAACATTTCAAATGTTCTCATTCTTTGTTCTGTATTACTTTGTTTGATTTTGATTAATGAAATATGTGAGAGAAAAATATTACAATCAAATCAGCATAAAACTAAAACCGAGCAATTTCTTTAGCTTTACGCATCTCATATGCACCACATTGTACGCAAATAGAACTAAGTATAGCTTTGTTGGCTTTACGCCCAATCTCGTTACATAGCGTGTTAAATGTCGGAACCCAACAACGCGGCCTATGTTAATTATTTTCCCGAGTGTGGATCAAGCCCACAACCATCGCGTGTACCTATGGACAACTGACGTACATACGAATATATCAAAAAACCAGTTAAGTGCGAGTAAGACTCGCTTTGCTTTAATAGACAAAATAGAAAATAAACACTTGTAATTTACAAATCAATCATTATAAGCTGTTTAAAAAATAAACAGAATTTTTTGTATAGTTTACAATTTGGGCGGAAAATGCTAATCAAACGCTTTACCAATTTATAAATATTATGTTACTTAAACACTAAATTATCTGCTACAAAAGAATTTGTTGCATCCACCATTCATTGAGCCACAAGCAAACAAACAAGACATGTGTAATTACAAAACAACTTTTATTCAATTGTCGTATATTTCTTGACTACAGGTGACGATTAATTTTATAAAACGAATATAATATACATTAAAGAATCATTAAGAAAATAATAATGATGCGCCCAAAACTCTTTCCGATTTTGTGACTTAAGATAGTTAAAAGAAGTAAAATATTAGCAAAATGGTAAACGGTAACTATGTGTTATATGGTGATAGACCATCTTCAGATTCAGAAATTGTTGACGATCACGTCCAGACCCGAACAGCCGAAAGAAAACCAAAGAGGAAAGCTAGAACAACCAATGAACATCAGCATTTACGAAACCGAACTGAACTGGACAATGAGACGGATGCTGTGAAGTTCGAAAAGAAAATAAAAGAGCCGAGGCTTTTACGTTACGTTCCCACATCGGAAGTCGAGGAGCATTTTGTAACTCAAAAATTTGAAACGTATGACTTGAGACTACCTGACGAGCCAGTGAAGCGACACGCTTTCACAAAAAAGCCTAAAAATCCGGCGGATGGGTCGATAAATTATGCATACTCGCGTTCGAGCAGTAGCTGTAGCTCTCCCAATTTGCCGACCATATCGGAACACGTAGAGCAATACGGAACTTATCGAGTACGCTCATCGAATTCGTCACCTACCGATAATATAATTAATGGGTACGACACGAAACTTGACAAATATTTCTCCAAGCCGAGGGAAACAAAGGCCTTCGCTGTTAAGGTAGCGTATCATAATTTCAATTGCACAAACTACATATAGGTAGGCACTTATTGTTCTTTTACATAAATATTTGTTATACGTATGTTAAAGAAAATTCATATATTTTACCTGTTTATGTAATATCAGTTGATAGGGCAATGGTGGTAGATTCGAAAATCATGTATTTCGTAATAACAATATGCACCTATATTATTTTAATTTACTGAAATATACCACGTATCTGTATACATATTTTCAGAGTGTATGATTACAGATATATTATTGTTAATTTTTCACTTTTTAAGTTATATACTTAACATATTGATTTTTATCATGATTAATTATGAAGAAATAAAATATAATTATATATATTAACTAACATCCTGTGTCTAGTGTACAACTTGCATTAAATTTATACGCTACACTTTGTGCGCATTTGGAACGTTTGATTTCCTGCGATGACTGTGCCCACTCTTGAAAGTCCTCTGATAAGAACAGCTTCACGCTGTATCCCGTGCACAGCAGCATAGTCAGAGGAAACCCAGTGCTAAGTCATTCCGTTCCCCATTATCTGCGTGTTGAGTGGCGAAACTTTACGCCGAATACGCTTAATAATATGTAATATTTATTAATTCTAAATTAAATAATATTATTACTTAACTAGCTAGGTCTTCACAGTTTCCATAATAATCTGCTCATAATGTTGGAATCTAGGTCAGTCCATCCAGCTTTCTCTGAGGTCAGGGGGCATCCCATCGGCGTGTCATCTCAACCTTAAATCACTAAGCCATGATAGCCCTACGATACGAATAAAATAGTTATGATAAAAAATCCTGTTCTAATTATTATTATAAACAATTATTTTACGAATTCCTATACTTATAGATTGTTGTTGCATTCTTTAAAAAATCTTTATTTTATAATATAAATAATGTTATGTAAACAAAATCTTAATATCACGTGAAAGTGATAGATAATAATATAATAATGACAAATTAATACTAATCACGATGCCGTTAGAATTTGAATACGAACTAATCTAAATATTCTTTTGATGTTGCGATTAACGTCATGTTAGTTGTCTATTTTAGTTGACTTAATGTCATATTTACAAAAGACTTTCCTTTGCTAAAAATAATTTCATTAATCTATATATATAAAAGGACTTGTCCTCACTGACTGAGGTAAGACGCACGCACAGCCGTAACCGCTAATAGTAGAACCGTGAAATTTGGACAAAAGTTTACTTTCGTAATCTGGACATCCACTAAGAAGGGATTTTGAAAAGTTTTAACCCTGAAGGGGTGAAATAGGGGTTCAATGTTTGTATGGAAAAAAATTTAAATCGCCACCGATTTTTATAAAATTTGAAATTTAGATTTTTAAAAGTATTTAATTGAACACGTGTTTCATTGTTTTCTAGAATTCTCCCCCTAAGGGTGCAAATAAGGGGTTGAAAGTTTGTATAGGTTTTTTTTAAATCGTCACCAATTTTTATAAAATTTGAAATTCGGACTCTTAAACGTATATAATTAAACACATGTTTCATGGGTTATTAGAATTCACCCTTAAATACGCAAGCGAAGCTGCGCGCGTCCGCTAGTCTATATATATAAAAGGACTTGTCCTCACTGACTGAGGTAAGACGCACGTACAGCCTTAACCGCTGATGGTAGAAACGTTAAATTGGGACAAAAGTTTACTTTTGTAATCTGGACATCCACTAAGAAGGGATTTTGAAAAATTTTAACCCTAAAGGGGTAAAATAGGGGTTCAAAGTTTGTATGGAAAAAAATTTAAATCGGCACCGATTTATATAAAATTTGAAATTTAGATTTTTAAAAGTATTTAATTGAACACGTGTTTTATCGTTTTCTAGAATTCTCCCCCTAAGGGTGCGAATAAGGGGTTGAAAGTTTGTATGGAAAAATCTTTAAAACGCCACCGATTTTTATAAAATTTGAAATTTAGACTCCTAAAAATATTTCTTTGAACACATGTTTCATGGGTTATTAGAATTCACCCTTAAATACGCAAGCGAAGCTGCGCGCGTCCGCTAGTCTATATATATAAAAGGACTTGTCCTCACTGACTGAGGTAAGACGCACGCACAGCCGTAACCGCTGTGCGTAGAAACGTTAAATTTGGACAGATGTTTACTTTCGTAATCTGGACATCCACTAAGAAGGGATTTTGAAAAATTTTAACCCTAAAGGGGTAAAATAAGGGTTGAAAGTTTGTATGGAAAAAAATTTAAATCGGCACCGATTTTTATAAAATTGTAAATTCAGACTTTTAAATATATTTAATTGAACACGTGTTTCACAGTTTTTTAGAATTTAACCCCTAAGGGTGCCATTAAGGGGTTAAAAGTTTGTATGGAAAACTCTTTAAATCTCCTCCGATTTTTATAAAATTTTAAATTTAGGCTCTTAAAAATATTTAATTGAACATGTGTTTCATGGTTTTCTAGAATTCACCCCTTAGGGTGCAAATAAGGGGTTGAAAGTTTGTATGGAAAAATTTTTAAAACGCCACCGATTTTTATAAAATTTTAAATTTAGAATCTTAATAATATTTCATTGAACACATGTTTCGTGGTTTATTAGAATTCACCCGTAAATAAGTAAGCGAAGCTGCGCGCGTCCGCTAGTAATAATATATGATGTAACTTGTTACTATTGAAGTACCAAAGAGCAGATGGTTTGAATAAATATCACAGTTTACGCTTGGCTGTTTCTCGCTTATTATGTTAATAGAATTTTTTAAGGTTCCGCTCGTAAGATCTATGCCATAAATGCTATAAAGATATGATAGCCATCGGTTGTTTATATTTCCAAAATAACCTTTGACTTTGATACCTCAAGCGGTTTATACAAATTCTTTTCAACTATATAAAAATATTAGTGTTTTTATACATATATGTACTAGAGATTAAAACGCGGCTTCGTCTGTTTAAGCTTGTTGTTATATTATAGCCGAATGATATTTCTTTAATATAAAAGTATCCTGTCTTTCTTTCTAATATCTGTAAGAGTGTGTGCAAAGTTTAATGATAATCGATTGAGTAGTTTTGTTGAGAATAATTGTATGTTTTGTTCCAGGGCTCACATCCAGACAGTCTCTACCGAGTTAGTGGGTCCAGCGGCGGCGGTGCGGATAAAGCAGTCAGAGCGTTACGTCTGCTGCGATGGCCACTCGCGCTGTTCACCGTGTGCGTCGCACTCGCGGCCTTTGTGTATTTCCTGATGCCAGGTAATAATTAATTTGCATATTAATGTTATATATTATTAATGTACTAAAAATAATCGTTGTTTTTAATTATATGATCGAGCCAATTGGAATTGAAATTTATATAAGTATATTGAACTTGTATAATATATGTATTAGCCAAATACAATTTAAAATAAAATAATTAAGCTTCCCGCTGTGTCCCGCACACTGCATGGTAGACAGAGGGAACCTCGTGTTAAGACACTCCGTTCCCCACTTTCCGCCGAAATCTGGAGGCATTGCTTTGTTGAGTGGCGGATTTCAACGCCGCGCTTTGCTTAGACACCAGAGCGAAGAAATGAAAAATATAAAATATTTTATGTAACTGAGTAGGAATCGAACCCACAGTTGTTGCATTTAGAGTCACATGCTTGTGCTACAGTGACATCAAAGATTCATATGATTTTAAATCTACAGTTAATTTTACTATATAAATATCTACTCTAAATCCGTCATGAAGTCCGTCAAAGCAACCAAAGTATCAAAGTAACCACTATTCCAGTTTCATGCAATTAGTAAATAGTGAGACGCATAAATAATAAACTAATTACATATTCTCATCGTTTAATACATATTTTTTAAAACAAGATATTCACTACCTGGTTTCATTAGGTAAGTAGGTATATTAAGAGTTACGAAATAGGTATTTTACGTAATAATTGTAATTATTTTGCATGTAACAGGAAACTAACGTTATTTTCATTGATTTGCGTAAAATTCTGGCTGCACATGTGGCTACACATGTGTACCTACGCCATAACAGGTACCCAATATACTCGTATGTATATGATAAAATATTTTTGTTGTCGTTTCCTCTCCATTTCTTTTTATTTTCATTGCTTATTTTAAAATCAATTGGCTATCATTTTACAAAAAATATTCTAAAATTGAGGTATTGTACAGTTACTTATTAATCAATAGAAAAGTCAATAAAAAATAAATAATAGTTGGAAAAATGAAAAATAAATAAGGAACGGAGTGTCTTAACGCTAGGTGAGCATCCTACCTTGCTGTGAGCGGGATACAGCGTGAAGCTAAACCAAACTGAAACCTAATAAACCTGAAAATTGATAATATTAATATTGAATCAATTAACCAAAAAAAATAGCAATAGCAACTTTTACAGCTTTCTTATGCTCGTATACTTGTTAAAATATGATAATAACAAAAGTGTAGCGCAGTGTGATCGTAAATAACTTTCTAACCAATTATAGTCCTCCTTTTAAATCTTTGTTAGCTATGGACCTTTAACGATGGCTTTGATCTTCATAAATATTCAGATACTTTCACGCACTGCACGCGAAGGGTTTAACAACAACCACTTTTAAAAGCAGTAAAATTATAATCATATTTTTCCATTATGGTCCAGACAAGATTGCGCAGTCGGATATCCTCGTGTCTTAAGAAGCTTTGTCTTGAATTGTCTCTTTTTGTCATATGAAAGTTGACCTCAACCACCATTGTATTTCTTTACAATGCCCATACCTACGCTTTTTCATTATTGATCGATTGTATGTAATTAACATTTTCAGTTACATTGATTGAACCTTATATAATTTTACCTTCAAATATTAAACAAATTGTACTGATTTAATTGAATCCTAAACTATCATAACTATAATAATATATAATTAGAATTAAGTTTGAAATAATAATTTCTATTTCATACCAAGAGTATTATCTAATGTCCTTGTTATTAATAGGTTATTTAATATACAATCATATTAATAGCACAACGTAAGAACCAGCCAGGACTGTAACTTTCCAGTTAAGTATATGTGTATATTTAATGAAATAGTTTCTTATACGTTAAAAACATGGACTATGTAATTAGACGAATATCCTACTAAATATTATTATATAAATAATTTATGTAATACATTTCACATTTACTCGATTAAGCACAAAATGAGTCTAATTTAAATGTAATTAAAGTAGAAGGCTTGATAATATCCCTTTAGCTCACATTTAAGTCGTATTACTAAAAACTTTAATAGACTTTATTCGTTCAATAATTATGTACATATACTTAAAGTATATTTGTATGTCTTACCAATAACAAGGCTAAATAATTTAATAATTGTATCTATTTAGATAATTTATTTCTAAAATTGATATTGATTGACTCTACAGGCGTGCAATTTACAATTAACTTCATATGATATTTTATCAGCACACCTGCCTGCTATTATGTTCATGCTATAGAATATAATTGTTGCCATATTTGGAAATAATATAAAATAATATTATAAATGTTCCAATAGAATTAAAAAATGTTAATATAATTATTCATACTTAATCTTAACTTTATATGGATTGATGACATTTTAACCCTTGCCATGGTACTTTTATTTACCACCCGTAGTGCCATAACATTTTCAAACAAACTATCATGCTAGGAAAGCTTTATATGCAATAATTTAATTTATTTTATCAATGCAATGTAAACTATTTAAAACTAAGATTCCTAGAATCTGTCCCCCTAAATTTACATCAGGTGTTCTAAACCTTCAAATTTCTGACGTCATCAGAAAGTGCTTAATACAGTTATTAAACTTTTTAATTTTTTTTAATCTAAATCCGTCCAGTAGTTTAATCGAACAACAGACAAAAAAATACAACAATATAGAAGATTTTTCGTACCATTTGTACCATTGTACAGAATTATCCCCTATATATAATAGTTTTAATATACATACTTATATATTTACATTTTTAATAATATTATCAAGCGTATAAAAAACAAATATTAGAATTGACTTACAGCATAACAAAAATATATTTGCAATAGGATCTTGTAAATGCAAATACATACTTGGATGATGAAATGTACACATTTTCATTAAAATTAAATAGTAATATATTAGAATATGGTTCGATAATTATATTTCAGAAATAATATTTCTTGATTTTATATAATTCTAAAATATATTGCAGAATAGGTTGTGTGATAAGGATTAATGACGGTCAGGTCACCGTCGTTACGGAGGTGTGCTAGTGACTTCTTGAACCTGGCTTTCACTGTCTCACCTCTTTACTTCAAGAAATTCTTGTAGTTTCGTCAAATTAAATACGATTCAAATGACAGCTGCATAATTTGGCCATAGGTCACGTACTAGTTCTAGCTATCAACACTACCTACTTGTTATAAACTAACTTCCTTATATTGGGAAAAATGTCAGTATTCAAAATTTATTATTTTATACTATGAAATATATATATATATATTTCATAGTATATATATATATATATATATATATATATATATATATATATATATATATAGTACACAGGGTATAAAATTAAATTAATTTAGGTGTGGGAACCTAATAATATATATTTTTTATCTGTTTACTTATTAAACATTATAAGAACTGTTTATTTTATTCCATTGTTATATATTTTCCTAAGAACTTTCAATTGGCATTGTGAGCCAACTGTTGTCAATTTATAAAATAATTTTATCTGTCGTATCGTATAAGAATAATATGTGATAATATTATTTTCGCAACTTTGTTTAAATAGACTAATGGAAAGAGATCTAATGCAAAAATCTGCATGCACCTATCTGTTTTTTTAATTAAACTTATTTTATATTAATGATACATATTACATGCATCTATTCTTCTAAAATAGATTACGCCATAATTGCAACGAAATTTCATTCAAATCATGTAAACGTGACGGTTTCGGCATCGATCACCGCTCGGAGTAATGCAATATTTAATACGTGCTTAGAGTTCCACTCAACTCAATACGACTTAAGAATTTGGCCGAAAGCGGAAAACGGAGTGTCTTAATGGGAATGCAGCATCTCAACACTAGGTTTTCTCTGCCTACCTTGCTATGTGTAGGACACAGCGTTGCCTCGACAACAGAGCGAAGAAATGGGAATATAAACGTAAATAAATATTTCACTTTCTCGAGTGGGGATCGAACCCACAACCGCCGCGTTACAGTCACATCCTTGTGCTCCAGTGAAGTTTCATTTAAGAAATATTTTTGCAGCCAAACCATAAGCCGTAAAGCTTAATACGCTAGCTTAACGTTCAATACATTATATTTTTCATTTATATTTTAGAAATGGCTTCAATATTTTTTTTCTTGATTTCTAGTAAGCCTAGATACTGAAGTGGAGACAGTGAATGCTACAAACTGGGAAGACAGTATTTCTGAGGCGCACAGCAACCTAAATAAACTTCAAGTCAATCCTACCAAGACACCTGCAACTGAAAAATCGCATTCTCGTGGTAAAATTTGCTTTTCTTTCAAATGTAATATAATCGTAGACTTGACGGGTACTAATAAAGTAAAACTGTTAGAGACTGTTTGTTTTTTGTGTACTGCATGTTTGTAAGTTAGTTTTTTCTTTATGTTTTTTGTTTTATATTGCACATTATCTTGTCACTTTAAATGTTATATGTTGCTTTTTAGTAATCTTATATATTTTAAAATGTCTCATCTCGTATGCAGGTACTAAAACATCAGAAATAGACTTTTACGATTCTGATAGTAAAAATTACGATCTTACTTCAATAGTCGATATTGTGACAGAAAAAAGTAAGAAACGTAAACTACCTATACCTCCCATATTTCCTACCCACATATCTCCAGAGGTTCAGTATGGCAATGAAAAAGCAGATTCAGAAAAATCCCGTTCGCCAAAGTTACTAAAAGTTACTACAACCATTCCAAGCGACTCTACATTAAAACCTCATATAACGCAGAAACCTGAAAAACCATTGGCCGTTTATTTTAAAGAAGGCAATGCCTTAACCTCTACCACAGAGTCTTCTATAACAGAGAGTATTACACATGCAGAAACATCGAATGATATAATTCATTTTATAAAACAGCAAGCAAATAAAAACATTTTACAATATTCCAAACCTGATCCTCAAATTCATAGAGAAACAATTTCTTTACCTCGAGACGAACAACCCAAGAGGAGCACGAGCCAAAATTATGAAAAAGAAATTAATAATCCTCAAGAAGTACCAGAATATTATGGAAGGCCCATCGCTAATGGCAACATCAAGTTTACCTCGGGTCATTCGATGCTTTTTGGCATTTCTATTGAAGATGCAGCAAACATGAAATCAACTACTCAAAATGCACTTTATAACACACGAGTGTCACCAACCTTGCCCACGTGGCGAGATCGTGATGAGGCTACCACTAAAAAATATCCCGTTAATAGTAACTTTGACGGTAAGTTAGTCTTGGGAAATCAGTCACTAGCTTGTCGCTTAATGGATTTTATTTTTAAAGTAAAAGATAAAGGTAAATAGCTTTTATGCCCAGATTGTGTTGTAGCTTTTTCATAGTGTTGTATTATATTATTTGTTAATTTCTATGCATATTGCAATAGGATCATTATACAAGTAAGAAAACTTAAAATAAAAAAAATATAATATTAACTTACAAATTTGTATCGTAATTTACAGTTTCACAATGTCGCTCTACACGCCTTGCTCTCTGCCGTGGTGTACTGCCCTACGACTTGGCAGGAGCTCCTGCGACTGTCAGCGGCGTCGATGTCACAACTTTACTTCCACAAATAGAGTACCTCGTTAGTACCAACTGTAGCCAAAGGGTGAGACACTTCGCCTGCGCTCTTCTAGAGCCAGAGTGTTCTCCACCACCGTATCCAGCAAAGATGCCGTGTTACAACTTCTGCAAAGGTCAGTGTAGCAATTAATTCACAAAAATTTTATTTTAATATTAATATATTTTTATAGCATCACGCTGTATTCCGCTTACAGACAGGGTAGGCAGAGGGAACCTAGTGCTAAGACACTCCGTTTCCCATTTTCCGCCGACTTCTGGACGCATTGTTTGAGTAGTGGAACTCAACGCCGCGCTTTTACCTCGACACCAGAGCGAAGAAATTAAAATATAAAAAATATAAAATTAAATAAATATTTAATTTCCACTAGTGGGGATCGAACCCACAACCTATCACGTTTACAGTTACACACTGGTGCCCCTGCACCACGAATAGCCTCAAAATATAAATTGTTATTATGTTATTTTGATTTTATATTCTATTAGGGTGAGCAAATATAATCTAAAGCTATTATTGTTGGATAGGTTCAAAAGAAACAAAATTATGAAAAATATTTATAATTCTAGTTCGGAACCATTGCGTGCAATGATGGTTCCGGTTTATAATAGTAGGATGATTTCCATTTACCATTTTTATTTGTGTGAGTACGTTTCTTAAAAAAAAAAATGTGAATAAGCTTCAAAAAAAAGTATTTTTTTAGTAAAATAATTAATTAAACCTATTTCTATTAAAGCTATCGTGGACAGCTGCGAGGACATGATACCTGCAGAACTGCAAGCAATGTTCAAATGCAATCAGTACTCTAGCAACAACTGCGCCAACGCGCGCGTGCCCTGCTACTCTCGCGAGCTGGCGTGCGGGGACGGCTCGTGCGTGCCGCGCGACTGGGTGTGCGACGGCACCAGGGACTGTCCGGGAGGGGAAGATGAAGCGCCATGTGCAAGTTGCGAAGATAATGAATATAGGTATTTTTACTTTTATTTTTAGGGTTTCACACCTTAAAAGAAAAAAACCGTTTAAAAATCGGAACTTTTATAGGATCACTTTGTTTTCAAGACTATTTATTTCGAAATAGCATAGAGGTATTAAGCTCAAATTAATAATAAATATTAGGCACCTTAGACTAGAGCAGTGAAAAAATCAAGCAAAAGCCTTCATTGCTTGCATTGTTTTTGCTGCCGTTTGCACGAAATTCGGGAAATTTTATTAAATGTATATAGTTATTCCTTTTACCTCCAATTGTGACATTTGGCACGAAATGAGAACTAACAGTACAAATAGCTATAGGAAAAGATCCAAAAAGTCAAAATTTAGAAGTATTTAAAGATATTTCATATAAAAAAAACTATTACAAACTTATAATCTTAGTTGATTTCATACAAGACTGCTTATGACTGCAAACTTAAGATTTTCTTCTTTTTAAAATTGTATGTCCTGTTGAATTGCAATCCTCAAATAGGTACGGAACCCTCGATTGGCGAGTACGATTTACATTTGACTTGACTCGTTTACTTTCAAGCACCACAGCACCAGTAAATAAATAAAAGAAAGTTTTGTTATTGTACGCCATAAATTGCTGTAACTGACGCTGCGCTATATAACAACACTTAACTACATCATTTGAGTGGTCATAAAAAACATATAAACCTTTACTCACCTAATAACAAACGAATATAAAATATATATTCTCGGAACATTTAAGTTTCACTTAAACTTAAATCTATTTATCTTTTACAGATGCGATTCTGGCTTGTGTATTACTAAGAGGTGGCTTTGTGATGGATATTCAGATTGTCCAACTGGTGAAGATGAGCATGAAGACATGTGCCATCAGAGGTCCAGCTTTAGAGCACTTGGTGATGAAGTAGAAGTTGAAGAACCTGGAGAAGAATTGGCTGGGTCTGCACCTGCACCTTCTATACGTAAACCCAATAGACTACCAATATATGAAAGAACTCAAAGTATACGTAATGGTAGGTTGCATTTTATTTGATTAGTTACCGCAACGATAAATAGGAAAAGTCCAAAATTTTAATAAAATAATACAGTTATTGTGTAAGCATATTTTATTACAATTTTTTTACGTCACCAGTTCTCTTTTCTCAGAAGTATATTCGTACTTACATATTTTTATGCCAAGTTTAAGATTCAAGGGTAACGATTTTTTTAATTATATTGTATGGATAACATGTATCTACATTTATGAAATATTTATGTTATATGTTACATGCATTTACTTTTCAGGAGAAAATGACAGCAGTAAAGAACTACTAATGACCAGCGACAGTAGTAACGCGTTTAGACGTAACTATACTCGACGACCATCGTTATCGCGCTTGACACCATATAAACGACCAAAACTTCTAGATACCAAGCTTCAAACTGAATCAAACGAAGAAACTACGACAAATAAACCAATTAATAGAAGAACTACACCTAGAGTTGAACAAACCAGTAGAAAAGAAGAAACTAAAGAAGATTCTGCTGAAGGTATTGATACAGACGACTTAGGATTATTTGGTGATATTAAAAAGAAGAATATTAATGATACAGAAAGCACAACAAAACCTAAACAGCAAAGATCAATGCATAGAACTACTACAGAAGTTATACCTAGCACTGATGCAATCCGCTTAGATAAGATGAAGAATCAATTTGAGAAAGTAATCGATGGATCGGCAATGTTGAGGGTAATTGTTAATTATATTTTTTTTGATATTCAAATCCATATTTAACAATTATGGTAGAAATATATTATTTATTTCAATAAATTTATTTTATCGAATTTATAGAAAGTTTAAAAGACGCTTTTAACCATTTTAACCATTCAGTGAAAATACCTATAATATGAAATGTTTTAAAAGTGAGATTTATGACAATCATGACTGCGTGATGCTATCTTCATAAAAATATATACAGTAAAATAGATGAAGCTCAAATCACTTCATTTTGTAATCATTACGAAACGTGGGCTTTACATTTCGTTATGTTTTTCTGGATGACTATACTCATATACCTATATCTTATTTTGTTAGTTGAACTAGAATTCAGACATAATTACATATCTCTAGATATGTTATTCCTAAAATGTTCCCCACTCTGGTAGCAAGGCAAAGCCCATCGATGAATTCCGCTACTGAACCCGCATTGTCTCGATAATTTGGTCGTAGAAAGTGGAGAACGAAATGTGTTAACACTAGTTTCCCTCTGCCTACGCCAAGTGAAGCAAAAAAAATGATAATATTTCACAATATTGACGACATTACATCCTATTTACACTTGTGTCGCAGAAAGCAGCCAAGGAACAGCAAGTTGAATCACAAAACACCAAGGACTCTGAAGAGGCAGAGCCCGCGGCGATGCAGTCGAGCGCGCACGCGTCGCCGTGCCCCGAGCACGAGCTGCGCTGCGTGGACGGGCGCTGCATCGCGCTGGCGCAGCTGTGCGACGGCACCGTCGACTGCTCCGACCACGCTGATGAGGATAACTGCTTTACGTAGATTTTAGGGCACATGTAAGTATTTCTTTTGAAAGTTGTTTTTTTTTTTTGCTTTTGACAGGTGTTGTTCGTTGGTGAAAGGTTAACTTTATAATTTAAAAAAATCATCTAAATTCTATTAAATTCCACTAATGAATAATACAAAACTTTACATTACTTAAAAAACAATCCTATTTTATATAAACAAATATTATAAAAAATAAAAGAAATACTCTATGAGACTCTCAGGCTCTTAATAAAGATCATAAGCGCTATAATGCATAAGCATGCACTTTACATGTAAATTCCACAAATGGTATTTTGCATTGTTAATAGGATATGGATATATACGTGAAGAAGTATCAGTATTTATTAAATAAATTTAATAAATACGGACAAAGATTAGGTATTTTTAATATGTGATGTTGAAATTTCACCAATGAACACTACAAAAATATATGATAATAATATATTTGAATATGTAACTAACTAAGATAATTACATTCGTGAAACTGCACTGGCATATATACATATAAGTGTAATATTGATTATATGTTTATATTAAATAAGTTTTATGAAAAATATATTTTAGCTAAAACTAAATAATATGAGGCCAGTCGTGGCGCAGGGGCACAAAGTGTGATTGTAAGCGTGACTGGTTGTGGGTTCGATCCCCACTGGAGGAAATGAAATATTTATTTACATTTATATTTCCATTTCTTCGCTCTGGTTTCGAGGCAAAAAACACGGCGTTGACTTCTGCCACTCAACATGCAATGCCTCTAGAATTCGGTGAAAATTGGAGAACGGAGTGTCTTAACAATCGGTTCTCTTCTCTCTGCCTATCCTGTTGCGTGCGGGATACAGCGTGAAACTGATGTTAAACAAAAAATGTCTTTCTTGACCAATGGACAGTCTCTCGGTTATTTACTTAAGTATTTAAAAATGTCTCATTGAAACTGACACCTTATGAAATGAAAAAATTAAAGACTCGTATAAAAATTATTATCTACTTAAAAATATGAAAAAATTTACGAAGTGCCTTCTAACTTATCGTCAATAGTTCAAGAAGTAACATTTCTTTTTATTTCAAAGCAGGCGCTCAGCAATATTTCTGTACTATTAATAATTAAAGCCAGTGTTTTATTTATTTATTTTTGTACATACTACTAATGTATTTTTATATTTCAATAAAATCAATAATTCATTAGTATTAAACATAAATTTAACGATTTATATATTAAGCATTTTATAACTAAAACTTAGAATTTCTATAATTTCAAGTTTCCAGTAAGGGTTATACAGGGTGAGTCATATTGAACTTTCCGATTTCAATAAGGTGTGTATTAAAAACAAAGCGACATGCAGTAAAAATTATTTTATTGTTTGAAAGCACATAACATGCAGTTTTAATTTAGTTGGTTTTAAAAATGATATCCTGTAAATGTCTACCTCCATTGACCACACACTGCTGAAGCCTTTCCCGGAAGTTGTCCATTACTCGTCGAGTCATATTCAGCGGAATAGCATTGATTTCTTCCGTGATTGCAGCCTTCAGTTCATCGATGGTTCGGGGACGATGCGTGTACACCTTTTCCTTCAGGTAACCCCAGAAAAAGAAATCGCAGGGGGTTAAATCAGGTGATCTCGGAGGCCACCCAACGTCACCTCGCAAAGAAATGAGATGACCGGGAAACATTTGTCGCAGGATTTCCATTGAACGCCTGGATGTATGGGCTGTAGCACCATCTTGTTGGAACCAGATGTTATCGTTGTCATGATTCTGCGTTAATTCCTCCAATTTCGGTTTCAGAAAAGTTTCAAGCATGTCGCAATACCGAGCAGAGGTAACTGTGACGACTTGACCATCTTCTTCAAAAAAATAGGGACCCCACACACCAAACTCTGCAATAGCGCACCACACTGTCACTCGAGGGCTGTGAAGTGGTCGTTCGTGTAGGTTTCGTGGGTTATTCTCAGCCCAGTATCGAAAATTCTGTTTGTTGACAGTTCCGGCGAGGTGAAAATGTGCCTCATCACTGAAGATCAAAACAGCAGTGCGGGGGATCATTGCTCACACTAAAACTGCATGTCATGGCGCGTCTAATGACACCATCCCCACCCTTCTACTCCTTCCCTTCTTCGTGCAACGTCCTTCCAAAACCGGAAAGTTCAATATGACTCACCCTGTATATAGTAAAATTATAAAATTATTTTAAGTAAGCTGTGATAAAGCAATGCATGTTATTGGTAGAGTAGAGATTTAAGTTGATAATATAATGCTAAGGGTCTCATAATTGACAAATAAAATATTTTATTATAATTTCTAAAATTTACATTTTTTTAAAAAAAAGTACCTAGTACCTAGTGGTACTATGTAAGCATAAACATAGCTGTCAAATTCAATATAATGTGCTTGCCATACAATAAATTTGCTATTTGAATTTTTATGAACTTTTTCCTATTTTAAATTATTAATTATTAAAAAATTATATAATGTATAATTTACTACTGTAAGTTATTTTGTAATATTCGTATTAGAAAATTAAAATGCTCCTAGCATTATATGAGTAGGTATATCAGAGTGTAGGTATAATATTTAAAATATAATTTTATTTACGGTTTTACGTTTTAATTAGTATTATTAAATTTAGCGATTTAGCTTCCATAAATTAAGTATAAATATTGTAATGAGTTTAAAATTTTGTTATATAATAAGTTTTTCGTGTAAATATTATTTATTGCTTTTATTTTTTATTGGCTGTTGATTTGTAAAAATTGAAATCACTAGAAATTTAAATTGAACTAAATTGATTGTAGTTTTTTTTTATTCATATAATCCAAAGTAACGTCATAATACATAATGTTATTTGTGATAAAGACAATACTTTTGAAATTATAATAATCAAAATAGATATAATATGTAATTAGAAATTATAATTATTTCATAATTCTTTAGCAATGTAACAATTTTTGTAATTTTGATACTATAATAAATTATATTATGCCATGTTGGACTCTTGTTTCTCTTGTTAATTATCATCACACATTAAGCACGACGGCAGGCTACCATACCAGGTATAGATTTGATAAGGTACACCTGATATTTAACTGGCCTACCATAAAAATGTTATAAATCATTATTTGTCGCAAATTAAATTGTCCACAACTTTGTTCCTATTACTTTTTATTCTTCTTCTTCTTCTTCTTCTTCTTCCTGGCATTAAACCCGGCTATTACCAGGATCTGCCTTCCTACTCAACCTACTCCACTTTGCACGATCTTTTGCGTCCTCGGTGGTTAGACCATTGGCTCTCATGTCCTGCATCACGACATCCAACCAGCGCTTACTTGGGCGTCAGGGAGGTTCCTGTTACTTTGTATTGTGAAATGAAAAATAGAAAAGTTATAAACAGTAATTTGTAGAAATTGAAACTTTTTTCGGGAATAACTTAAGTAAGTACATAAATTAGGTACATATCATCGTACACCTTTATCTAAGTAAGTCTGAGACCATACCGAATTAAAATATCTACCTAATTTAAAATTGATTGTTTAGTCATTTAATACGCCTTGAATTCATGGAATTCCAAAATAATTACAGTACCTACTAGTAATTAAATTCGTATTTCCTTAGAATTGCAAATTTTAACGATAAAAGCATGTCGCCGTTTACGCTGTGTGATCTAACTTAATGACGATGACTCACGTTTGTATTTACTCATTTTATTCGACGGCGTTTTAATAAAATCAGATACAACGCGCCAGAGGCTAATCGTATGACTGTAAACGTTACAGGTTGTGGATTCGAATCCCACTCGAGGAAATAAAATATTTAATATTTTCATTTCTTAGCTCTGATGTCGACACAAAGCGCGGCGTTGAGTTCCGCCACCCAACACGCAATACTTCCAGAATCCGGCGGAAAGTGAAGGCTCTCTCTGCTTACCCTGCTACATGCGGGATACAGCTTAAACCTGAAAAAGATACAACAAGCGAAAATCTTGTCTAAAATTGACACAGCTTCCTTCTCAAAAATTTCCATAAACATCAATGACCTTACACAGTTCGAATTAGCAAGATATTTTAGTACGTATATAGTTTTTCATTCACAGAATCCAATGGTTACGTCATCGATGTTGCTGTTTTTGCGCAAGTCAAATTCGCTTGGACTGCAAGTCGATCTCCTTGTTTTTGTTATTTTTGTTAAGTCGTACTTGATTTTGAGGCCGTATCGTTTCCTGTATATAAATTATTGAATTAATAAAAATTTCGTATTTATAAAATAAACTTGTGAATCTTTTGCAATATATTTTTATAGTCATACTTAAATAAAATAAAATTCATTTTTTTATTTCTATAATACCATTAAATATTAATATTCATAGAATAAAGCATTATAGCAAAAATATCAAAAGATCAAATTTTTACCATCGATAAGGACAGGAAATAAAAGATCACCATTTTGTTAAATTGCCAAATAGGGGAAAGGAACATGTTATTAAATAGATTCACTTGTAGTGGTAAGGATTGCACATACTAGGTATTTTTAACATAATATAACAAGGTATGTATGTATCTTAATAACAATTTATGAGCATTTTAATGTCTAGACATAATGTAACCATTACAAAATCTTCACATAAGTCTGTATTAAAAATATCTTATGACATTTATAGAGATTACCTACAAATGGTTCGCAAGTTAAGCTTGTTTCTTAATAGTTACAAGTGTTCCAGTAATATTTCGTAAGACAGTAGCAGAGTTAGGTGGCGAGTGTCATCGACCGCTGGCTGGTAGAAAGCGGTGAGTCAGAGGCCGGCCGGAGCAGCTCGGAGCTCGGGGCTGCCTTGACAACACCGTTGCACCTCCACCATAATACTTGATGTTGCGAATGCTATTTTTTTACTTGATTTGTGTATGTCAGATTTAAAATTAAGTGCCTCTAGTCTTTATGTATTGTACTTGGATCTGATTTCTACGCTATAAATTGTATGGCACTAAAATAAATAATTAGACTTTGTACGGCCTATTTGTAATTAAATTAGCAAATTAAAGCACTTATTTTTAAAATAAACACCTTATATCGTTAAGTCCTTTTTATTAAAAGATAAAACTGTACCTATTGGTAAATTTGATTGATGTTGTAAGTTTACACTTAACTAAAAGTAACAAATCAACAACCCTTTTTAATCGAGAACGGAGCAACTCTTTTACGTTTTATAACGCAAAGTTATTTTTAAATTGATCACAAACGTGATGATTCATAGCTTAAGTACCGAACAACAACAGATAGTGTTGAAAACTTAGAATTTATTTATTTTTTGCAACATAGTATAAACTAATCTTTAGAAATCAACAAAGTTTTATTACTTATAACGATTTAAATGATTGTAAAAGTTAGAGATGACCTATGTGATGAAACTTTTAGACTTGAACAGAACCACTAAACAGGTAATTAATCTTGCCAAACGATTGCGCTCTATAGACTTATTGCTATAGAAGCTACTAGAACTTATGCTTCTATAAAAGGATTACGGAATCACCTGTTAGCATGATTGTGCTTTACAAAGGTTAATTCTATGTATGCAGCGTCATGTTAGTAAGCAGGATGTTGGTAAATTAAATGTAATATTATTGTACAAATTATATCTCTATCTATCGTATGTCGTATATATTACGAACCACATTTATTAATTTATACATTAAATTCTTATGTTACAATGCATAATTAATGGTGGGATAAGTCAGATCCACGTATAATAATATTAAGCAAATTTACTTAGAAACAGATATCTATATATATAAAATCGAAAGGTCACTCACTCATCACGAAATCTCAGAAACTACAAGTGCTAGAAATCTCAAATTTTGCATAGGAGTCACTTATAGGACGTAGGTGCTCGCTAAGAAGGGAATTTGCAATATTCGACTTCTAAGGGGTTGTTTTTGGGGTTGGCAGTTTGTATGAAACTTCGTTACTACAAATGCTAGGAGTCTCAAATTTTGCATGGACGTCACTTATAGGACGTAGGTACTCATGGAGACAGAAATTAATAATAACGTAGTTCACGCAGGCGAAGCCGCGGGCGGGCCGCTAGTCATATCATATTTCTATTGCTATCACCATTCGATCACTTAGAACAAAAAAAAGAGAAATTATAAACCTCTCCTGTCGTCTGCCTGTCTATGTCGGTATCATCTATCCATACCCATGTATGGTGTAGAAGCGATGCCGACTACGAGTAGGCGATGTCGCTTGTAGACAGGTTACAAGAACGCGAACGAAAGTAAATAAACATTGCATTCACGAGGTAAACAAACTGCAGGAACCAGTCCTTATTGCAGTATATTCGACATTCTAAATATTAATAAACAGACAGAACACTTATTAATTATTTATTAATAGCGCCCCGTCCGCGGCTTTACACGCTTGAACTATACGATTGTATTATTTAACTGTATTTAGGATAAACTGTTATTCACTGAATAAATTGTAATTTAAACCTCTTAGGATTTTATTTGATTTAATAGAAAATATTTTGTTATAAAATACTTATCTGGGTGGTGGGTACTCACGCGTAATACATGTGGTTTTTATCGAGCAAGCCGCAGTCCCGAGAGGATTCCGGGATAAACAAATCACATTTGTTGGTCTAGAAGCACTTTGTCTTCTAATAAAAGTCCCATAAAAATCGGTTAAGCTATTCTAGTAATTATTCGGGACAAACAGAAGGACAGTTCGATAGACAAAAAAGATAAGCACAGTTAATTTGAAACCCCATACAGACATTCACGTTATACATGTTCTTTTAAGATATAGATTTTTTATTAGATATTTGTAAATATACACATGTAATATGTACAATATACCTACTTACATAGCTCTAATGTGCTTTATTAATAAGCATTTACATGTATCATTCTTTGGTGCAATGATTACTTAGTTCTTCTTCTTCTTCTTCTTCTTCCTGGCATTAATCCCGGCTATTACCGGGGTCTGCCTTCCTACTTAACCTACTCCACTTTGCACGATCTTTTGCGTCCTCGGTGGTTAGACCATTGGCTCTCATGTCCTGCATCACGACATCCATCCGGGAGGTCGCGCCCCAGGAACTTGTATAGCAAGGCACTTACGTCCGACATAGTTATTGTATTATAATTTATAATGATGATTCATTTTAAATTATGTTTGTTATTGCTATTGTTGTTCAAATTAAATAAGGCCCCTATTTGACTATCTAGTAATTAAGCAACAATCATAATGTTTTTTCTTTTATTATTTAAATAAAGAAAACAATACTTAAAACATTAGTACGAAAACACTAAGTAATAAAAGTAAAAGGTGTGAAATTTTATAGATGTCAATATGTAAAAAATAAAATACAACTTATGAGCTTATTCAACGTCCTTACCTTATAAGGACGTGACTTTGACTTTAGTTAAAATCGCAAGAATTTAATTATAAATCGGTCGCTATAAGTAAGTTACCTGCAATTATTGTAAAATAAGAGTATATGATTAAAAAAATATGTACTTAAAGATAAAAAATACAAATTAATACAACACAAAAAAGTAGATTAATTTGTCAGTTTTGCTAATTGGAATACTATATTTAATTATTATACTTACATTTGTAGCTATGTAGGTAACTAAAGTAATTTTGATATAAGTACATAAAATTAGTGAGATGCCCGGGGCCTAGCCTGTTTGGACTACACTGATAGGTATAGGTAATATGCATGTATTTATACATATAAATCTAAGTATCTCTTGAATCACATTTGCTAGGGAAAATCGCATTTAAATCAAATTATTTTCTCCACATATTATTAAATAGAAGCTTATATACATATATT
Source organism: Heliconius melpomene rosina (assembly GCF_056956725.1). Taxonomy (NCBI): domain Eukaryota; kingdom Metazoa; phylum Arthropoda; class Insecta; order Lepidoptera; family Nymphalidae; genus Heliconius; species Heliconius melpomene. The sequence continues at coordinate 10,021,751 of NC_140398.1, forward strand.
GTGTTAATAATCCAATTCTTAAATCATGTCAATTATATATTTATGAAATAGGAACAAGCAGGTTGATAAAAATATTTGCAGAGCTAACACCACTTAACATGTATCTGGCGTTATTTACCATATGAAATAATATAATAACGATGTTGTGTTGTGCTTGTGCATGTGAGGGAATGTGTACTACTTATGGCATTGCTGAACTGAGTACGCTGGCTGGTGATTCATTTCTCGGAATTGACCTTGCTATGAGTCATTCGCTGGAAGGCAGAGTCGGGGATACCGCGCCTGTCTGCCGGTTGCTTTCTAGACGCTCTCCGTTCACTGTGAACGCTTTTATGGATAAATTATTTAGTGTAAACTCTTATTTTATTTGATTAATCGAAATGTGCCTTTTAAAAAAATATTGTATTAATGAATAGTTCGTATTTTGCATACACTTGAATTTTTGTAAATATTTTTGTGAGTTTCCGAAGTTGGATATCATGATAACAACCATGACGTCATTCATATTGTTGAAGGTAAGATTCTTGAAATAAATAATGATTTTATTTATTATTTAGTATTTCGCAAACGATGTCGCATAAATTCGATGATTAAGTAAAAAAATAATAATCAGTTTCTTATTTGACCAAACTAGATATTTGACGTTTGACGTTTACATTTATGCTACACAAATAAATGTCAAAGCAATATAAGAATGCTCTATCTCTTTTTAACACGTTTTAAATTAATTTTCTACGAAAGAGATGAAAAAAAATTATCTAGAATTTAAAACATTTGGTTAGGCGAAGTTATTTGCTATAGGTTAGAAAGAAATAAAAGACAAAGTTGTTGCTTGATCTCTTTATTGGGAATTTGGTAATCGTGTATTTACATTTCCAGCATAACTTTTAAATTTGTTTATTCGACAAAAAATACGTATTCAGACTTGGAATGCAAACTTTAATTGTTAAATAGTGTGGTGACATTAATAACAAAAATTACAAAAAAATTGGATCATCTGTAGTGGTGTAATGTGAGTAGTGACATTTGTTGAACAAGTTTCAACTTTTCAGACAAACTCTTTTTTATTGAGGATGAATACAGAAGACAATTTAAACTGGTTTCATGGGAAAATATCACGGGAAACTGCGGAGAAACTTTTGAAAGAAGGTAGGTTTTTGTCATGATATATAAATATGGGCCTTTGTTTGTAAATTGTTGTTGACAATTATTGTTTTATATTTCAGACGGTGAAGATGGTGTTTTCTTGGTACGCGAGAGTAACTCTTCACCTGGAGACTATGTACTTTCTGTTCTATATCAGGTATCTTTTATTTTTTGTTGTTAAAATTAATGCTTTTAATATCTTCAACTATTTAAATTTAAATTATAAGTACAGACAAAAAAATTGTTTTACTGTTATTGTTTGCATTAACTATTTTTATTATTTCTTTTTACCATAATATATACTTATATTTTAGGAAGAGGTAGTACACTATCAAATTAGAAGACATGGTGAAGATGCCTTCTTTTCTATCGAGGAACACACCACAGTGCATGGTTTAGATACATTGATACAACATTACCGAGGGGATTCTAATGGTCTTGTTACAAGACTATCAGTTGTGTGTAAAGGAAATCCACCACCCCATGAGTCAAGAACTCAGGGCACAACTAATCTTTTACACAGGTAAGTAATTCTAAATTAAAAAATACTTAGATAACCATTTTCACTTTTAATTTAAAATTATTTTTATCTTCATATTATATCTCACATTTAGCAATGAAAGCAAAGAAAACCTAGTATTGAGGCACTGTTCTTGAGATTTTGCATGTTGAGTGAAGTGAAACATAGAGAAGTGGGCAATCCTCAACTTCGCTACTATTTACTTGTTACCAGAGCAAGGAAATGAAAATAATTCATTCCCCTGTGAGGGAATCAAACCTACAACAATCACATATTATAGTTAAATTCTGCACTGCTAATGAGCTAAATAAGAAATAATGTAAATATTTATTGGATTAACTAGCTAGCTTAAAATTTCTATCATTTGAAAGATATATTTTTAATGATAATAATTTATCATTATATCCTGTTGATAGTCAAAAAGTAATTCACACCATTGGTTGTTACAATGATGGATTTTTTTTAAATGCCCATATTAAATGACATATTCATGATCTTTATACCATATAAAACAAATATGCTTCTCTTAAACCATGGAATGGATTTTATTATGGTTTTTACTGATTAAAATAAGGATAAATACAGTTATAATAAATACTTGCATATTATATATAATATTATTGTAGACCTGGATAAAGCTATGTGTTGCACTAGTTTATTATTTTTTCTATTTACATATATCATAAGTAGAGAGAAGGTTATGTTTGTTTCTCAACATTCCATGCAAGTCAGTGTGAAATTGTTTAGTGTGATTGTCAATAACAATAACAGTTGAAGGAGGAAGTCCTATTAAGAAGTGAGCCACACAAATTGCCCTTAATTTTTCTTTGTTGTTTTATTGCTTTATGTATGAATAGATAGCTTGATAGAGAAGGGTTCTAAATATCTAACGTAAATAATATAACATGTACAGACAGAAAGCAGTTATAACTTTATTATGTATACTAGTGAATTGCGTTCTGGCTAACGCAACATTCAAAATAGATTATGTATTTCTAAAAAAAGTATTTCTTTTCCTAAGTGTGCATTAAAACTTTAAAAATATTAAAAATATTTAATAAATAGCATTCTCTCTTGCCAAATGATAATTCTAAGTACACTGGCAACGCACCTGTAGCTCTGGTGTTGCACGGGGTCGTGGGCGGCGGTGATCACTTACCATCAGGTGACACGAACGCTCGTTTGCCTTATCTATTTCATAAAAACCAAATTGTTTACTCCGAGGACAGATAGAGAGAACTGATTCATAGATATATATAGATTCGCAATTTGAATTTTTGGCAACTACCAAATTAAAATATCCTCGTCTGAATAGTTTAAGTTATTAGCCCCCATATCAAGACACTACGTTAAAGATTGACGTCTTTAACAAACAATTTAGCAGCAATTGGCTTCCTACTGTACACAATAAGGTGTAAAATACAAATTGAGCAATGAAAAGAAATTGGCATTGGAACAGGGTATTGGCCTTTAAAGTTTTACTCGTATTGTACTCTGTAGGTGATGAGCAGTAAACAGTGACGAGCTTATTGATAATTTCCTGCTGCCTCTGCCACTGTGAGACAATGGCTATTGAGAATAACAGCAATTTATAGATTGATTACAAATAATAATACATAAATTACCGATTGTTTATCATTTTTATTCTTTTCTAAATTTTGGAGAATGGCGATTGTAGGGCGTACTGTTAAACGCTTAGGTTCAATTTATATTGGGTAGTGTGATCCTCTATGATATGTAATATTAGGAAAACTAAACGGAAAATCGATTGACTTAATTCACTATCCCCTAAAATTATAAGATAGGTGAAGATAAAATAAAAACACAACATATTAGATACAAGAAAATTCTAATAGTAATTTATCTACTTATGCAAAGTTTGTGTATGTCATTCTTAATACAAAAAAAAACTATACATTTATAAAAAAACCTACTTCGATTCTAAACATCTTCAATCAATTCTCAATCTGTGATTATCATTTAAAAATTTATATGCGAGACGCTATTGAAAATAAACACAAGTGAATATTAAGTTTAACCTTGACGCTTAAAATGGCGGATTATCATAAAAGTCGTGCTCAAAATCCAGATACTAATCTCAAGAGCAAACAGCGTCAACGAATGGTAAAGTAATTAATGAATCATTAACATAAACATAATGAGTCACTGTTAAACAGATGTATCTCCAATTGTTGCTATGTTATTGTCATAAGAACATTCTCAAGATATGAGTAACCAAAAAAAGTATGTGTCTTATATATATTCTTAGAATATATTTCATATTTCGTATACAATAAAACTATGTGAATTTTTACTGGGAATTTAAGTAATTAAAAATTTCGATGGGAGCCATTGTTTTTACCCACTGGATACTTATATTACCTATTTCATTTTTGTCTTTATGACTTAATTTAATTTAAATATATTAAAATATATTTCAGTGGTTTTTTAGTAAAATGTAGATCGTAATATTCTTCGTGACATTATGTGAAATCTAGGATAACTAAATACTTTTATATTACTTTACAAACTCTACTACTATTATAATAATTAGATGCAGTTAAGGTTCAGCTTTTGAAGAATCAGCTGTAAAATTTTATAGAAACAAAATAATAAATTCTATTGTGTTCGTGAGGCGTAAGCATCTTACGGTAGAATTTTTAAGCTTAAACAAAAAAATATTTAAAACAAAATGCTTGAATATTCTGCCTTGTATTGCAAATTTAGCATTATAGATTTTTTTTATATAATATTAACACCCTTAAACAACATTGAAACATTTTTAAGATTTTTCAAAAAATATTAACTTATTTCAAACATTTTCTCTTCCAGAGCAACAGAGGCCGGTGATTACAACATAGTATCTAAAATGCTAGACGGTGGTTATCGTAGTCGCGACGCCAAGAACCAAGATGGACAGACGGCGGTCCACATCGCAGCCAGGGCCGGCCGGGACAATATACTTGCGAAACTCATTGACAGCGGGGCTACAGTCAATGTGCGGGATTCCTTTGGATATACCCCTTTACATGTAAGTTTGATAATCTCGTCTTTATTTACGTCGAAATGTAGATATAGGTATGGCATCACTAAAGCTATTTATATTTATTAAAAACGTTCGATGGCCCCAGATTTAAATCTAAATGATCGCCGCCATGTATGAAAATTACTTTGTATTTCTTATTTTTAACAGTTGATCGATCACAGTCAACGTGGGTATAATTTTGAAAACTGCTCACTCAAATAGATGGAGCCCAAAGATTAAAAGACAGTTCACTTTGCAAACATATTGAGATTCTGATTAAGATTATATGAGATCAAATAAAAATTGACTTGAATTGAATATTAATGAATTCTCTCTCTGAATAAAATATTTATATTTTTTATATGACAGGCGGATTAAAAACAGTTCTCTATTTCGTAAGAGCAATATACAGATAAAAATGTAAATTAATTTTTATTTATAAATTATTTATTTTATTTCCACAGTACACGTGTCAAAACAATTTACCCAGTACAACGGAGTTGCTCATAACGAAAGGAAATGCAAACTATCAAATGCGACACGCGCCATCCGGCAAAGTGCCTCTACATGAAGCAGCGCAGAGAGGACATATTGAATGTATTAAGGTGAAATATTTTATTTAAACGTCAGGGTATTTTGTTTACATTCTTATCAATATTGTAAAATAGTAGGATTTTTTTTATTGTCCCGTCAACTTTTTGTATAAAGATTTGTTAGAAATAACGTTAACTTATTCCTTTCTTTAAAGATACATTTTCTTAAAGTCTAAGTTGTATCGACTTTGAATCCAATATCCAATCTTTATTTTGTTGTCCTTTTTATTTGTATATGTATACAATGAAATGGCAAAATATGTTTTTTTGTTCTACAAATTATAAATAAATAAATTTATATGTATTCATAGGTACTATTAAAACTGAAAGCCCCAGCTCATCCCCGAACATTAGCTTACGACACACCCGCACAATTAGCAAAACACAGTGGCCATACTGAATGTTACCATTTACTAAGTAAGTTTAATAAATTTATACTTAAGAAACTCTTGCAAAAATATATTTTAATTGTGCTTTTATTAGCTCCTCCTGTATCTAAGTCCTATATATCTATGTATCACTCTGTGTATGAAGACATCTTGTTATTTTCGATCCACAATTTTTCATTTGCTATAATACAATAATCAAACTATATTTTCGTTAAAATTCTTAAACGTTCCTTTTTAAAACAATTTGCTATCTTAAAATATTATACACTTTTATAATATATATTTGGATATAATACAATACTTAGTACGATTTTAACATTAGACCTACCCTTGCAGAAAATCACATTCCCGACCAACCGAACACAACAAAAAGTCAATGGTACCACGGAACCCTAAATCGAGAGGAAGGAGTCAAAATATTAGAGGAATATTGCAAAATACACAATTTGCAGGACAAAGCTTCCGATGGAGTGTTCCTAGTGCGGTACAGTGAAAGGAACAGAGGCGCGTATGTCCTTACGATGCTCAGTGAAAATACGCCTTACAACTTTATTATTAGGAAAGAGGTAGTTTAGAAGTTATTTTTTTTGCTTCACCTTGTATCATACATATAACATGGTAGGCAGTGGAAACCTTATTGTAAGGCACTGGCTCTGTTCTCCATTTTCTCATTTAATTTTTATATTTGATATATTAGAGAAAGGCCATTTTGATGCAGTGGTATGATGTAACCTCCATGGTTATAGGTTCTATCCTTATTTAATTATTAAAAATTAATAATGTATATTGTTAATCAACAATATTACTAAGATATTTTCATAAATTAATGTATATATTATCCTTTTATCAATATTACAGAATGAATGGCTGTTTATAGACGACGGTCCGTATTTAGAATCGCTAGAGAGACTGATAGAGCACTACGGCACTGTACCCGACGGCTTGCCAACAAAGCTTACTTCACCCGTGTCTCCTAAACCTAAGCCGCCATTGCCTGAGGTCAGTATCTATCATATCAGTATTTATTTGTTTATCTGTCTGTCACGCAAATTTAGATTTTTCGAACTCTTAACACCCTCCCCACCTTGTGTGACGTTACTAAACTTTTGCTTATTCGTAATTAGCTAATAATCTGTAATGATTTGTTTATATTCCAGTTTTCAACTATGCCACGAACAAAAAAATCTTCCCCAAGCCGAGTTCTCAACCAGTCACTGTCGCTAGTCAAACATGATATATTAAATGACACACAAACATCCCTAAATAACAACGCTTTTGAACTTCTCACAAGAAATTTATCGTTTTCCTCTGATTTCAATAATGATAGTTTAAATAATAATGACGATTGTCAAGACAATGATACTTACAAAGTGCCAGTAAATAATAGTGCGGTAGTTTCATTAGCGGAAAATTATAACGAAATATCAATTGACTCTGAAGGCCAGCTGTCCACATTGCAAGGTAATTGTAATCTATATTTTTTAGCTTCACAATTAGATATAGGTAAAGAGAACGTAGTGTCAAGACACTACGTTCTCCGCTTCCCGCCCGTATTCAAGTTGAGTGACGGAACTCACGCTGGGCTTTGTCATACATATGAAATAAAATTAATTACCTTGAACGTACAACCGTCGCATTTAGTCTCACTTTTACAATGTCGTCTTTTAATTCAGTACATATATATAATTTATAAAAAATACGGAATGTCTCGAAAGTAAAAGAAATTATTATTATTGTTTGCTTTTGTCTTATATTCATATATAATAATTAACTATAGACTCTATAACACATTTACTGTTTGCTGATTTCAGAATTTATACCATTCAGCGAGCTAACATTAGAAGCGGTACTAGGCAAAGGTGAATTTGGTTCTGTTCATCGAGCAGTATACACACCGGCGGATTCGAACCCCGTACCAGTCGCCGTGAAGACCTTGCACGTACAGCACACTGATACAAATAAAATGGAGTTCCTATCCGAAGCTAAAGTGATGATGTCGTTACGTCATAAGTGTATTGTACGGCTGATTGGAGTATCTTTAGTAAGTTTTTGTAAATCATTCTAATCAATACATAAAATAAAAAAGTAAGCAATTACTGTGTGTATGAAATTATCATTGTGGACATTTATTTAATAGAACCCAAAACATTGTTTTAAATTTTTTGCCTTTTTCTTTGTGTGTTTGAGCACGCTAATATTAGAAGCCGTTTAACTTGTTTAAATACAGTTTTTTGCTGAGCTTCCCTTAACATTGTTTGTTTTATTTCAATCGGTTCATAAATAAAAAACGTAAAATCATATAAATGATTTTGTTTGACTAAGGTAGCGTAAAATAACAATGTTTTATTGATTGACTAAATTGACACAAACTTTACTTTTGAGTCGATTTAGTCAGTCATTTGTAAAGTTATTATCCGAAAGTTTGTTAAAATAATAATGTTATTAGAACATGAAAGCAATTCAGATTAGTAAGTAAATAAGTCATACGCTGGTACCACTGCGTCACGACGTCCTAGGCTGTACATTAATTAAAAAACTATTGCAGGGTCCCCCTCTAGCCATGGTACAAGAGTTAGTACCACTCGGCTCATTACTGGAATACCTTATCCGCCATGGTCGTGGAGTCACAGGTTCAAATACAAGTGTGGGGGCTGCGCCGGGCTATGAACTAAGGTTGTGGGCGTGGCAGGTGGCCGCCGGCATGCGGTATTTGGAAAAGAGGCGATTCGTCCATAGAGATCTGGCTGCGAGGAATATATTGTTGGCTAGCAGGTTTGTTTGTTTTTTTTAACTTCACGCTTTATCGAAAATAGAGTGCGAAATGGTACGGTCTATACGGTCTCTTGACGTGCCCAAACCACCTAAGCACATTCTTTTTCATGTATGAATTAAAATTTCCACTTATGATTTTTGAAGCATTGAATGAAAAAAAGCCAATTAAATCATCTGATTTATCAAGTCATACACAAACAACACAAACGTCGTGTTTACATCACCTTTAATAATTTCGGTATCTAATATGGGTTCGGTATGAAACAAATACTTTTCATATTTCGCAGACATCAAGCAAAAATCAGCGATTTCGGTCTGTCCCGAGCTTTATCCACGGACAGTTCATATTATAAAGCGAGTCGCGGAGGCAAGTGGCCGATCAAGTGGTACGCACCGGAGTCCTACAACTACGGCACGTTCAGCCATAAGAGTGATGTCTGGAGCTACGGAGTTACATTATGGGAGATGTTCTCCTATGGGGAACAGCCTTATGGGGATATGAGGGGTATTGAGGTGAGATGGGTTTTTTATTTTTATTCGAAGATAGTGATGTATTAAGTTCGACCATTTAACACGAAATGTCTCGAATTCGGGAGTACTCTAAGGAGAAACTCCTTTATAGGGATAGGGATTTTAGAGGGATATAAGGAATAGCATTGAGATCATTATTTTATCTAATATATTGCCATGATTCTCTACATTTGCTTATAATTTATATCATTATACAATTATATTTTTATGAATATTTAATTATTTTTATCAACAGGCAATACAATTAGTAGAAAATGGTCAAAGACTAGAAAGACCAGAAGATTGTCCAGACGAGATTTACCAATTAATGCTCGACTGTTGGGATTACAGTCCCAATCAAAGGCCAAGTTTTGGTAAGCTAGTGGATTTTTTCTCACAGCATCCAGACTATGTAAATATAAGTCAATTGGCTATGGATAATGAAGATGTTAATGTATGACTTTTATATAAATGTAAGAAAAGTATGTAGGTAAAAAGTTATTTTTTTAAATTGATTTTATTTAAAATATTTTCTATTACTACATTGGAACATTAGTTCCAATAGAAAATGTTTTTCTTTTTTTTTACTCAAAAATGACACTGTTGTCAAATAGCAAAATGAAGAACTAAATTCTAATTTTAAAAAAAACTTTTTCTAATGAAATATTATTTTAATATATAAATATTTTTTTACTGTACATTTTAAGCTGAACTCAATTAATTTTATAGCGAAATATTTTTCATGACAATGAAATAGTTATAGACAATTTAGTTCATAACAGAGCCAGTTATTTATTAAAGTCAGTATGAATTATTTTAAATATAATTGTACAAATTATAAATAGGATTTACAAATATTGTATTTTAATAATATACGTATTTTTTTTATTTGAGTAACAATTATGGTTTTTTTTTATATACATATTATTTTTATTGTGCGTCATAAAATGAACCAATCCAATCAAACATGCCATGATGTGCCTGAAACATAGATATAAACTTTAACGTAATGGTGTACAAATGTAGTATTAGGGTTTTTAAATAAGATTTATAGGATTTGAATTTCAAATATATATACTTTAATCCATTAAATTTCTTTTTAAACTAAAATTTTATCCTCTTATTCTTCAAATTCATATTTTTAGACTTAAAATATTGTGTGCTTGTAGAGCATTTTCACTATAACATTAAATAATTTAATTTATTTCCGTAAAAATATGTTTAGACATATTTATTGTTTACATAAATATGTGTAAGAGAATTCATTTGAAATCGAAAAAAAATAATTTAGTGTGTGACTTCTATTTGACTCTTAAAATATGAATTTGGAATTTATACTTTATAAAATTACATTATATGACGTGAAGAATGTAGAAAAGATTTACATCTTTATGCATTTTTTTGAATGTTGCATTTCTATAAATTTAATTAAACATCTTTTTTATGAAGAGTATATAAATAATTCGTTGATTAAAAAATATATATTTTTTATGAACTTAGAATATAAAATATTATGTCAGTTATATTGCAAAATTTATTTTAGAATTATTATTGTACGTCATTTTCATATATGTGCTTTTTTACAAATTTTAACAAATATCTAGTAAAAATAATCATATGTAGAGATATCATATGTAAAGTAAATATTTTTTTGTTTGTTCTTTAAAATAAGAATGTGTGTAACTTCATATTTAATCAGACTTACAACGAAATAATGGTTTTAAGTAGATTGCTGTACTTTGCTTGGTTTTATATTTTTAGTTCCTCTAGAGTTTAATTAATAAATTAATATATTTTTTATTAATCAATTCAGACAAATCCAACATTGCTACAATTTGTACATTCCTTTTTATATTTTATAAACATAAGTAAAAGTATGTAAAATAATAGAATTTTAATATATTATCATTTTAATATTTACCAATTTCGATACTATAAGTTTATAATTGTTAACCTACATTGGTAATTCTTAAATGCCATGAGAATGCCATAAAGTATTTTTGATGCACTTATTGCCATGTGGTTGTGTTGTACAAAATTATGTTACCCAAATCATTTTTACTTTAGAAAGAATTTATATTAAATTCTATATACGAGTCTGACTAAACGTAAAATTTTATATTAATATAAGATTATATTGTTAGATTGTTATGCAAATGTGATAACTGTATTTATGAAGTAAATAAAATATTCCATATTTGCTTCTTTCAATGTGTTTTATTTTTCGTATAAAATTGTTTCGCACAATTAAAGTCCAATAGGCTTACTAGTTACCTATTATTAAATTACTGTTTCACTCATGAGTAACTTACTCTATTCTTTTTACATAAAATTGTAATAAAATATTATATATAATATGGTATCATGTCATAATATAGTTTCCTAAAAACCTAATAATATTCATTCTAAATTTAAATTGTAATACTTTGGTTCACATAAATATTACGTTTCTCATACATTTAAACGACATTCAACGTAAGGGGGTGGCGGCGTTTCTGCTCTGTCAACGCGAATGGCATCGACATGCAAACCAGCTATCCCGGTTCCAGGGAAAGGAGGACTGCGTTCTGGTAAAGATAATTGTCTCCTATAATACGGTGGAGTGTCTAAATCAGGGCTATTCCATAATAAATTAGCTCTCATATCTCCTTCCATGCGTTGACGACGTCGACTTCTTGTTTGTCGTCTAGTACATATAGGTCTGGTGCAGCTACAAAAATTTCTCAGCCATATGTAAGTTCCGACGATACCAAGCGCTAAGCCCACTTCAAGACCAATCACAAATGCTTGGACAGCAGAAAATTCTCTATCGAATTTTTGATATGGAGTCAATGGTTCAGTCTTATTCGTTTTCTCCTCCGTCAGAGTATTGTTTGTTTTAGATACATTCCACACGTTTTCAATATCTACGGCCTCTTTTTCAATTGGCAATGTAGAGATCATTTTTTCAAACATTTTAGGTAATTTCTTGTGGCATTGCTTGTCATATTTTATATTACGTGAGGTTATCCAAGTCTCAACGGCCACAAAGTCGGGTGTGCACTGCCAGTATTCATTTCTTAACTCTATCCTGTCCAACTTTCGAAGTGGTCTCAAAACGTCCAAATTTAATGTAACTACATAATTTTCACTAAGATCAAGTTTTCTTAAATTTGGTAATCTGGTAAAGAGTCGTTCTGGTAGAGCTTTTATTCGACAATTGTTAAGATTGAGAACCTAGAAAACACGAAAATATTTCAATGAAAGAACAATCATACAATTATTTTAATAAAATATCGAAAAGCCAGCTTCACGCTTTTTCCTACATTCCATAGTAGGCAGAAGGATCCTTGTGTTAAGACATCTCGTTCCTCATTTTCTGCCTAATTAATGTTAAGTGGCGAAACTTACGTTACGTCTTGTCTATCAAAGTAGGGAAATGAAAATAGGTAATTTAAAAATAATCATTCCACCGAGTAGGCATCGAACTTCACGCTACATTACACATGCGGCAGGGAGGAGGGAATGTAGTTTTAAGATACTCCGGTTCCCCACTTTCCGCCGAATTATTCGAGAGACATGCGTATTGAGCCAGAGAAGAAATGCAGATATTAATAAATAATAATTATCAATTCTCGAGTGAGGATCGAACCCACAACCGTCGCATCATAATCACACCCCTGTGCCCTTGCGCCACGACTGCCTCTTTTTGTTATTTAACTTAGAATTTTAATTTGCTTGATAATTATTTATAATAATAATAATAAATAATAAATTTATTTATTTAAGACATTAGTCCACTTGTTAGTAACAATTAAAACTTACCCTATGTTAATACAAACACAAACACACACATATACAAACAAAAAAAACAAAAACTGGCTTCCGTTGAGACTCCTACACTATTGACTGTAGCTGGTAGCAGGAGCATGGAGATTAGCCCAGCGACTAAGCAATGGGGAGTCCCATCGGTCAGCCAACGTACTCAGGATGGTGTTCGATGCTCCGCGCACTCGCGCCCACAGCGAAGCGCACCGCTTTCTAATAATCGCGGGGAAACAATCGGTACGCGACTCGGCAAACATCAACGACGCGCTACAAAAGCGCGGCAGATCGAACAACATCCTGAAAGCATTATTATATTGAACGCGCAGTGCGCCGTATGTCCGCTGCGTAAAGTTGACCCACAGACTGCACGTGTAGAACGTTTGACAGTAGGCTTTGAAAAGCGTCAGTTTGACCTGTTGGCTACAACGCGCAAATCTGTGAATCAACATGTTACAGCGGACAGACAGCGCCCTACGCTCTCTTTCTATATCCACCGTGTCTGACAAAGTCTCAGTGACCCAGTGACCTAGATATTTAAATCGGTCAACTCTTTTTAACTGAGTGCCCCCTAGATCAACACTAGTTACTGTCCGTTGACTCCTCAGGTCCTTCGCCTGGAAAACCATGAACTCACTTTTAGATGCATTATATCTAAGCCCATGGGCCACCGCGTACTCTTCACACATGTGAAGCAACTTATTCAAAGCACCGATCGACGGGCTCAGCAGCACCATATCGTCTGCATAGCTGATGTTGTTGATGCACGTCCCTCCTACATGACATCCTATGTAGGTGCTGCTGAGCCCCTCGATCAGCTTGTTAACATAAAAGTTAAAAAGCATGGGTGAGGACAATCCCCCCTGCCTCACTCCACATTCCAAACTGTAATCATTCGACTGCTTTCCAGCCCATTTGACACAATTCCTCTGGTTGTCATACCAATATTTAAATATTGATTTAGCAATAATAATTGTTATCTTATTACCTGTAATTTTGTGTGCATAAGAAAGGGCTCATTTTTCAATTTTTCAAAAACATTTGACGATAAGTCTAAGATTTCCAACTCCGGTGTATCCCAAAACAGGTCAGAAGGGATGTATCTTAATCTGTTATTACTTAGGTCCAGGTTGGTCAGCTGATTTACACCCGAGAATGCGTGTAATCCTATCCAGAAAATAAGATTATATGACAAATCCAATATTTTTAGATTTGTATATCCTACTTCCTGCAATAAATATAACATAGTTTTAGACGTAATGATAACCAAGTTTTAGTAGATGGTTAATATCTAACATTCAAGAGAAACAACTGTTTTTAAAAAATCTCTATTAACGAAAGTATACAAAAGGAATTGACTGAGAAACATTCACGTAGAAAAATGAGCATGACCTTCAAGCACCATAAATTTTTTTGGCCTTACTATTACGAAGAAGTTATCAATTTTATTACTTACGTATGATTAAACATTAATAACCTCGATATATTCATATTCAATATCTTCCTACAAAAAAAAATGCTAACAAATATTTGAACTTATACTTACAATTTGTATGTTTACTATTACAAAACATCATGAGTTATGGTAGGTCAGTTTTATGATAAGACATTTACTTATTCACGTATATCTTTATGATTCTTCTAATTTTAGGTAAATATAAGCAAAGAATAGCATAGCAGCAATAAACACATATATTTCACGCAGCGTCAACAAATTAAATGTTTTTTATATTAGTTGCGTATTCATATTCCACATCGTATTTATATTCGAGTGCATTGTATTGTACGTGTTTGTTTTTTCTTTTTAGGTAAGGAAAAATAAATTATTATTATCCGATTGATTTTACTCTATACCACTATAAAACGAGAAACTAAACACTTCACGCATATCTAGATCTTCAGATTAATTAATAACACAATACATGACAAATAAATACCACCAAGAAATAATTTCTCTACCAAAAAAAAAACAGAAAATAAAAAAAGGACTTACTTGAAAACAATAATTATCCAATTCACTTATCACGTTCCTCCTTAAGCTGTACACCTGCACCTCTCTGGGCACTCCCACATCAACACTCACAATGTTCTGATCAACACAAGCCGCCCTATTCAACCCATCGTCCAAATCACAATCACACTCTTTAGGACATAAAGCTCCCGAACACGTCCCGAATGCGATAAAAGTTATAAAATATAACAACATTGTATAAACTAAAGCATTGCATTCTGCTTTATTGTTCTAAACCACTAACCAACACATTGTGAAATGGAGCAGTCGCGGCCGCGGCTGATAAGCGTTATCAGTACAAAGATAAGATAAGATAGAGATATTTGTCATTTCATTAATAGGTAAACGGAAAATGAAAACATAAAGTTAGTTAAACTAAAATTGAGTATATATTTGTAATTATATAAATTATGTGCGTACATGAATATTTTCAGGACATTGAGATCATTATATAAAATTAATTTAATAGTAAAAAAAAACAAATATGCCATTAAATATCATAATACATTTTATGATTCATTTATTTAATCACTACAATTGACATGCTATCTATTTGTTATAATCGAAAGTGGATGACTCTAACACATACAGTCGAACAGCCTTCTGGAACACAGTCAATAATAAACACGTATATTTATACGTCATTTCATAATGCAATAAAATTACTTCAAACTCAACTATATAGAAATTATAAGTTACCTACATACAGTTATTGTATATGAAGTAGGTAAAATAAAAATGCTAGCATAGAACTACTCAATAAATAAATGTCTAGGGGAACATATTATTGTTTTGTCTTTGTTGCATGGGAGTGGCGGAGTAGCACCGTTTGAGACTGTAATCAATGTTCATTATTGCATTCCTCATATCGTACACTGATGCGTTGATTGTCTCAAACGTGTTCGCCAATCTGTCAACAGCAAGGGCCTGTAATAGACAAAAAAAAAACTTCTTTTATTAGATTGTACTTTTACAGGGGCTGCAGTTACAGAGTTCGATTCTGATTTTCAAATTAATAATATTCAAGTTATTTTTTTTTAGTCAGAAACTACTCATTTAGGAAAAACAATATTTAAATGTTAACAAGCGTATGTTCTAGTTAAAGTATGGTGATTGGTCAATAAACACAACTTTAAATAGGATGAAAGTGGAGTATTGTGATGTGTGTGAAAAAAAAATGTATTGCTAATTAAACATCACGTTGAACATGTACAGAAGTCAAACGCTATAAAACAGAATATTTTACCGTAATACATAATATATATTTTCTAGGTTCACACTATATCCCGGCAGAAGGAACCTGGGAACCTAATGTTAAGATACTCCGTTCCGAAAGACACTTTCATTACCCACTTTCCGCCAAATTCTTTTGATTTCCAGTCAACATCTTTATTTTCGTTCGCATGAACTTGATTCAAATAGTGGAGAACAGCCTGCCTCTCCTACATATTGCAAGATTTTGCAAGATTATTGCATAAAATTAAATACTTTATTTTTTTAGCTTCATGCTTTATAGTTTCAGTATATAGAAGAGTGAAGATAGTAGAGCTCAACCAGTCAGGGCACTCCATTTTCCGTTTTCCACTGAATTCGACTGTGTTTCGACTTTTGAGTAACGATAATTATGACATAAGAAATGACATACTCGTAAGTTCATACCACTTTACAATGATTGCACCTAAAACCATCGTGTTTACAGTAGTCCCCAATACTTCATAATTTATATGAACAAAATAATGGAGAACAATTTTTACATACTTGCTTATGAGAAGCATCTGCAATTTTTTCCATAGCTTTTGAATTGCATACTGCTGCTTGGGCTATTTCTGTCATAGCAACGGCTTGTTGATCCATTACTTCAGCCTTGAATAAAACATATTATAAAGAGATAGTTATGTATATTACTCATAATAAATCATGCAGTGGAGGAATCCGCGAAGTGTGATGTTGTGTGATAAGTGGTCCTTCCTAACTTTGTGACATCAGGTTTCAACTAAACTCACAAATGAGACCAGGAGTATTTTTTTTACTAGAGGAATGTCAGGACTCCACAGAGGGCATGTATGAAGAGGTTGATGACAGTGTTCGAGGCGAAAGAGATCTCTACATACCTCTTTCGCCTCGTACTCTGCCATCAACCTCTTCAATCTAATACATGAGCGTGCGGTGCATCAACGGTAGCGTTTCTACGGCGCTCTGTTCTCCCTGACTACCACGCTAGGGATTAAGCATGAAGCTATGTATGTACCTAATATATTGGATAAAAAATTACAGTATACAATCCTACTATCCTTCTAATGTCTTATTTAGATACTCACAAACTTCACATTTATGATATTAGTATCATAAATGTGATGTTTGTGAGTATGATACTAATATCATAAATGTGAAGTTTGTGACTATGAATGTTTGTTCCAGCTTCACACAAAAAGAACAATAATATAGCTTGTACATCAAAATTACACAGTGCCTACAATTTATGTAAAGGTTTTGTACAATTGGCTACAATATACTATTAACAAGCGGACAAAGCCACAATTGGGTCACTAATAATTTTTTAAAATTAATATAGAAAGAAAGAAAAATAAATACCTTGATTAAAAAACAAAAAACAGGCAATGCTAGCAAAATTATAAAATAAAATTATAAAAGTGTACTTTAAAATAGTAAAAATAAATTAATGCATTTTACCATTTTTTCCATGACTGTCATATGTTTGTCATCTGCTTCAGTACATTGTATTCTGTTAGTTTCAACTTCAAATTCAGATTCACTACCATTTAGTGCATCAAGGTAATTATCTTCATTATTACAATTTTCTTGTTTTAATTTACTTCTTCCTATTATTTCAAATATAGTGTTATTTCTTTAAACTTAAAACTTTAAACTTGTTTTATGATATAATATGTAATTAATTATAGTTCATTTCATGTAATTTATATAATGTGATGTCCTTTTTGCTTGAATGAATGAAATATTTTTTTATCAGATTCACACTGTATCCTGCACACAGCAGGGTAGCCAGAGGGAACCTAGTGTTAAGACACTCCGTTTCCCAATTTCCGATCCGATCCATCCGATTTTCCAATCTGAAGGCATTGCGTGTTGTGTCGCGGAACTCGATGTCGTGCTTTGCCGTGACACCAGAAGGAAGAAATGAAAATATAAAATTATATAAATATATGAGTTCATTTGAGGAAATATCTAATTGAAATCTATTAAAACCATAATATTATAAAACAACTTGTTCACAGAGGCCAGTTGTGGTGCAGGGACACATATTTTAACCAATTTTAATGCATTTTCACTATTGGCTTCTGGCATGCTTCACTTAACATTTAACATTACTTTTATTTCAATCATTAATAAAAAGATATGTCAATATAAAGATTTGCATGGTACTCTGGAAATTGTGGACCCACATGGGTCTTAAGGGTAACAAACCAATAACAAATTCAAAATTATTCTAATAGTTATGCCTGCCTTCATAGTCTACATACATAGACCTTCAAAGTCATACATTCTAAGCTAAGCTAAGCTAATGATAGTCCTGGACAGGTCAAAATCTTGTAGCAAGTTATAGATAGATTTTACAGTTACAGCTTTTAATTTTTTTTTATATATTTCCTGATAAGTTCAAGTATTTACATTAAAATATGACCTTTAGAAATATTTGTTTCCTGTTGAACTTTAAGTTCTACTGGTATGGATTTAAAAAAAAATGTTCTACTAGTATAGTTTAAAAACGTAAAGTACTTACTATTTATTTTCTCATTACAACAGAGACTTAAAATTTTTTGTTCCAAAGGTGTCAATTTTTCCTTAATTTTACCTTCACTAATTTGCTTATGTTTAAAAACAACATTTCTTCTTTTGTCAGACCAGAACTATAAAAAATATATTTAAGTGATACATGATATACAAAATTCCATGTACACATTTTAAACTTTTGAGATAAATACCTTTATCCATCCTTTAGTTGATTTTATCGTACCATTCATAGAATTTGCAGTGTTGGATAGTTCTATCCAAAGTTTTTTAAATTTTTCATGGCTCATGCCATACCGCAATTTTTTATGAGCCATGTCTGGATGTTTTTGCATAAAGTCTATTACTACTTTAACTTGGGATAAAGAAGGTCGTGTAGGCTGTAATATTTACAGTAAATAAAATTTATAAAGATTGAAATAAATTGACTTTCAAAAAAAATTTTCATAACAAATACGTACTCGACTTGCATTTTCAGAACCATCGCTGTCTGATAATATTTCTGCCATGCTTTATTCAAAAGTAAATAATGATTTCAATGATAAATTCTCTAATTCATTTATTTACAAATTCATTTTTACTTTGTCATTTATTATAATGAGTGACAATGAATACTAAATTCCAAATAAAAGTTATACTTATAAAAAATAACTAAAACACTAAACAATAAACATCCATAAGAATCCACATCCACAGATGATAAAAATTTAAACATTACCAAATGTCAATAAAAAGATAAAAATATAAAATTTTAAGAACTTATTATAATATAGTCTGGCAAATATGTTATTGATAATGGGAAGCACGCGCGGCAAATTGCGCAGAAAGCGTATTTTGATGTCTGCACATAGACACCCGCTCACGCCGGACCGATTCCCCGTAAGGGCTCGCGGGGAATCGTTGCGGGGTGTGACCGGGCTACGGTACAGTCGAGTGCAACGCTATCAGTTCATTACTATGAAATATGAATATAATATCATATGATAGCACCATATATACGGAATGGCGTAGTAGAGCATATTTTTCTAGTAATATTATAAAAATTAGTAAAACACACCAAAGCAACATGCAAAATGAAGATATGGATAAGCAAATTGAAAAATTAATTAAAAAACTGAATTAAATTATTATAATGAGGCCACATACAAATCTTCTCAATCCAAATTCAATAAAAAAAGTAAAATTTAAAAAGTAAATTTAATATATAAAACAAGCAAACAAATACAAGATATTGGCGTTAGGCAACATGCAAAATCAACTTATGGGTAAGTAAAAAATTTGTTAAATAATGGAAATAGAGGTCTTAACAAATGTTAATAAATTATATCTTCAAATTAAATCAAAATTTTATTACCGTTTTATTTAAAACGTTAATTAATGCATGCAAGAAAGTAAAAAATAAAAATTGACAAATAATAAAGCAAATAATCAAAACGGTAAAAGGCATTTTTGTT
Source organism: Heliconius melpomene rosina (assembly GCF_056956725.1). Taxonomy (NCBI): domain Eukaryota; kingdom Metazoa; phylum Arthropoda; class Insecta; order Lepidoptera; family Nymphalidae; genus Heliconius; species Heliconius melpomene. The sequence goes on from NC_140398.1 coordinate 10,041,743, forward strand.
TACAATTAATTATATTCTTGTTTGAACAATATAGTGTGAGCTCGATAGTACCTTTAAAGATGTGTGGGTGCGAATTTCCTGTAAGGACGTAGCGCTCACACTGACGCAAATGTCAAACTATGGCAAAGGGATACCGCACTCTCATTTTTTGTACCTCAAAATTTATTGAAATAATTTACCCAATATTATTTTCTTTTATATAATCTTTAAAAAGTTTAAATATTGCCAGATATTTCTTTATTCATATTGCATAGTTTATAAGCTTGTATTATGCACACTGAATGTTTATGTTGTACATAAGTGTGTATATAGTATATACACATATAGGTAAATATCATGTGCCATTAGTTATATAAGCAGAAGCTTAGAATTGATTAATTATTTATTGAGTCAAAAATGTTATTATACTTTTCGGGCTAGTCTTGATTTTATTCTCGACAACAATGTATGAAACAGCTGATTATTTTGTGATATTTACATATCCTCATTAAATTTTCGTTTTGTATAATTTACTACAATATAAACATGATCAGATATTTTAATTATCGAATAGGTAAATGTGATTTGCTAAGCGTGAGGTAAAACAACATAACAGGTAACACTGATCGAACGTTCTCTGCGCATACGTATACTGCGCAATTTACCGCGCGTGCTTCCCATTATCAATAACATATTTGCCAGACTATACCATATAATTTTTGTACTATAATTTGTAATTGCTAATTGTGTCTATCAATATTGACTAATGAATATAATCAAGTGTATTTATTATATTTTAGCTCAAGTTCCTTATATTATATTATTTGTTTGACTCTAGTGATTTAATCTGTGTGTTTGACATTTATTTATTGAATTTTATTGACATATGCATATGCAATGATATGAGTTAATGTGTTCTGTGGACACTGGACATATGAAATGTGTATTTGTATTATATTGCGAACACGTTAGTTTGTATTATTTTTAAGTTTAAAAAGTAATTATGGCTGATATAAGTGATATATTTGATTGTTTTGAGGAATCTTCTCGCAATGAAAATTCTATTCAATTACCTAACGTTTCTAAAGATGAAGATAAGTCGTAAGTATTTTCTAACCTTTGTAATGGTTTATGAACTATCAATAAACTTTAGTAACGCGAATTTTTTTTTAATGTAGAATATCTGAGAAAAAACCACCCACGAATCCTCCCGTAAAGCGTCCTCACGAACTGGTTCAATATGAAGATACTTCTAAGAAACCGAAACAAGAAGAAGAAGAAAAACAAATCGATCTTATTAATGATATTAAGTAAGTGTCTTATTCCACATTTACCTTTTCTAATTCGTAAAGAACGTCATTCATATTATATAAAAACAAGGATCTTATTCCAATAGCCACATTTTCATATAAATATAGGTGTATTATTTTTTCAATTTCATATCTTAATCAATTTTATTATTTTTCAGTTTAGACATTTTAGGTTCAAGAATAGTAATACATACTTTAGAAACACATGAAGGTTGTACACATGAAGTGGCATTACCACCTAACCAGGAATATGTCCCATTCATACCACTTACATCTGAACCAGCAAAACAATACAGTTTTATTCTGGATCCCTTTCAAAAAGAAGCTATTATGTGCATAGATAACTTACAGTCAGTATTGGTTTCTGCACACACATCAGCTGGAAAGACTGTTGTAGCAGAGTAAGAGAGTTTTTTTTCATTTGTTTTGTGTGCTTGCTTGCAATGCTTTTGCATAAATATAAAAGCTAAAAATAAAATGCATTTATATTGTAGCTAGCTAGCTTTCTCTTGCTAGCTTTTTTAGCTTTTTCGTGGCTTTACCTATATAATCAAATAAAATTTTGTTAAAAACAATCAGAAAAATCAGAAATCATAATCATAAAAAATCAGAACTCCAGCTAGTAGTTTCTGAGATTAGCATATTCAACCAATCAATCTCTTAAGCTTTATAAAATTAGTATAGATTTTAATTATTATTGAATTATATGTATATTATTATTGCATATTATCATTAATTTTGGATTCTTTTTACCAATCCATTGTAATTGTGTCAAAAGGACATCATATAGTATAGTCAATCATATAGTTCATGCGGGCGAAGCCTCTCAGGTCCTCTAGTTTATCAATAAATATAATACTTTTTCAGATATGCCATTGCCCTATCACTAAAGAGTAAACAAAGAGTCATTTATACCACACCAATTAAAGCTCTCTCTAATCAAAAATACAGAGAATTTTCTGAAGAATTTCGTGATGTTGGTCTCATTACTGGAGATGTCACTATTGATCCTTCTGCATCATGTTTAATTATGACAACAGAGGTAATAAGAACTAGTTTATTGCAATAAAGAACTTCTTTTTAAGAGTTCTTATTTCAAAAACTTACACTTAAACTTATTTAAAACTAAATCCTCAAAATTGTCTCATGAGAAGGTACATACAAATTGAAGGTGGTTGACATTAATATAAAATATCCAGGTGGAGACCTGGATTCCCTTGGAGCACAGTAAAAATTATACTTTTAAGTCAATGCAATCAAAAGATACACACATTTATATTTATTTTTTCCACATAGTTTGCAATCTACTTCGAATTGATCTAGAACAATTAAATTTTGCAAGGAACTTGTAGGTCAAATAAAAAAAACTGTAACTTGGTCATTTAACCATTACTATTTAAAAAAACTATTAAATTATATTTATAGTTCCTTTTATACAAAATTTATGCATATATCCATAAACTTAGGTTTGTCACCTTTTCAAAGTTGTAGTAGTAGTAGTAGTTGTAATCAATAATGAAATTGACCCTCCTGAAATTGACTCACCTGGGCTACACTAGTGATGGTAATAGAAGCCTTCGGCCATTTAACCGGAATCTATTAAAATACCTTCACATTACACGTCGCACTGTCGCGGATGTTTTAAGTTTGCTGCAGGAGGAATTTGTAGTGCTCTACCGCATCCCTTAAGACTTAAAATTAGTGCAATTAATTTTAAGAATAAGCACAAAAGCGCACTACAAAAACGGCAACTTGATGCAGAAAATTATAACATATGTTGTAAAAAGAGTTTTAAATATTATTTTTAGTCCTGAAATTTCAAATATACTTGTATACAGGGTAGAATTGTCAGCACCACTTTAAATGAAACCACAGTTTTAACTACTCTATAAAAGCCTAATATAATTCGGAAAAAAAATAATTCCCAAAAATGAAAAAGTTATTTTTTCAAACAAAATAAATAATAAAATTATCGTTTTAAAATAAAACATCATTTGTATAGTATAACATAGGCACGCACACACTTACCTGTCAAATCGGAAACGTCGCACACTTATGTGTGCGTTACACGAAATACAGGTATGGATAAAAATCTTGAAATGAAAAAAAAATCCTATGTCCAAACTGTTGAGGTACCTTGATTAATTTCTAAGGTGTGGGTTTGAAATATATTACCCTATATGCAGTTTCAATAAAAGAAGCTCTGCCTCTTCCACCCTGTATATGATTTATTCTCCTTATTAAAACTTAAAACTTATCATTTAGCTGAGTTACACCTTTTGCCATAATGTCCTATTGTTAAATTGTTAATTTGTTAAATGTGTATTTCATGGCAATATTTTTTTTATAATAATTATTATTATTTATTGCGAGCCCTCAGTATGGTAATCCAAACTCGCATTTGATGTTTTTTATACTGTCATCATTTAAATAATTCCACTTATTTTCTAAAACAGCTAATGACAAAAGAATCTTTTAACAATAAAATAAAAAAAAACACTAACTCAGCTTTACTTTACACAGATTTTAAGAAACATGCTATACAGAGGATCTGAGATAATGAGAGAAGTGGGATGGGTTGTGTTTGATGAGATTCATTACATGAGAGACAAAGAACGAGGTGTTGTGTGGGAAGGTAAGTTATGATTCTATCATTAAATAATAACCTTAATAGCTAGCCTTTTACATTTATGATGGTTTATAATATAAGAAAACTTCACTAGCTTTTTTTTATCTGAGGTTTTGCCAATTTAATCAAATGGAAATAGATAAGTGTGGTGTATGAAACATTCCATTTTTCCAGGGGAATCTCTTAATGCAAATATACAACAGGTTACAAAGATACAATGAATTGGTATAATATATTCTATAGCCTTCTTCAATATTAACACAAAAAATACTATTACTATTTAAAACAAAAATATTTTTTTCAATTTGAACTAGTAATTCCTGAGATTAAAACATTCAACATACTCTTGAATTTTATAAGATTAGTATGGATACTTCTAATAGAAAAAAAATTTCAGAAACATTAATCCTGTTACCTGATAATGTCCACTATGTGTTCCTATCGGCCACTATACCCAATGCGCGTCAGTTCGCCGAGTGGGTATGCCGTTTACACTCCCAGCCTTGCCACGTGGTCTACACAGAGTACCGGCCGACGCCATTACAGCATTATATATTCCCAGCTGGTGGAGACGGCATACATTTGGTTGTTGATGAAAAGGTAAATGTTTACTTATTATCTATATTTCTGGTTTATGTGAGAACTGAGTGTTAAGACAGTTAAGTTTGCTAATAACTTCTCTAGTCAGTATTCATTGAATACTATTGAAGCATTTCTTCATAACAACAAAACTGCCTTGTTTATAGTATTCTGTCACAATAATTTTAATCTTACTAACACTCTGCCCACTCATAGATGTTTAGGTCTTTTTTATATATTTATTTCAACACTACAGACATTTGGTCCGTACCCTTTTTGACTTTACTATTATATCTATTTTTTTTATCATACATATTAATTACATTATTGTTTTTGTACATACAATTAATACCTATTATAAGAAACTATTATTTTTAACTTTACATTGTTTTATAAAATTTCACATAGATCTATGGTGTTGAGCAAGTTTTTATATAATACATTAACATTTTGACTAGGTTATCTTTTTCTTTGCTATAGTATTATATGTTTAGGTTTATCAACTATGCTATTATAAATTTTATTTTATTTTTTCTTTAGGGGCAATTCAAAGAAGACAATTTTAACACTGCAATGACTGTACTAAGCAATGCGGGGGATGCAGGAAAGGGGGATCAGAGAGGACGGAAAGGAGGTCCTCGTGGAAATAATAATACAAATATATTTAACATAGTCAAGATGATCATGGAAAGGAATTTTGCTCCAGTCATTATATTCAGTTTTAGTAAGAAAGATTGTGAACTGTATGCCATGCAAATGGCCAAATTGGATTTTAATACAAGTAAGTTTAAATATGCAATGCATATATGATGGATGGATATGATACAGGATGGAAGCGTCAGCGCTCCTTTTACGGGAGCAGCACATGGGGAAAAATAATTCAAACCCATACCTAAAAAAAAAAATTAGATACGTCAACAGTTTAGAGGTAGGATTTTTTTTTTAATTTCGCGATGTTTATCCACATTGTATACGTGTGACGCAGTTACGAATAGATACCAATAACGTAAACACTTACTACTACAAAAATACTACTAAAGGTTAAACAACTTTGAACTTTACCACCAATACCTACGACTCGATTTCGTAAGTGAGGTGTGTGGGGCGATTTCTCCTATCTGCATATTTTTAATTTTTAATGCCTTGAGCGGGATAGGCAATGTCTCGCTTTTCGTAGATCTTTTTTACACACACAATTAGACACAACAAAGACACACGACAATTTAGACGAAAGTCTTAGGTACAGAGAAATCGAAACATTTATTGTTATAAGTATAGTGACAATTATCCGTTTAAAAATATTTTATATTGTTATCTTATCACACAAATGTATACGTAAAAACTATTGTTACTTTTGTTTTGTTAGAAATATATAATTTCTATCCCCCGCGTTTGGAGAAGGAATCCCGTTTTTTTAATTGAAATATTTAAAAATCCTGGTTTTCTCCAAAGTAGAATTTGGCAATGCTGATCGACCGATTCATTCCACTCATCTACCTATACAGCAATTTACCAACCTGCAAACAAACCACTTCATCATTCAAATAAAATTATACAACATTATTCTGATTTACTTAAAAAAAATGTTTTGGCAGTATGATATTGCATAACTTTGATTTTATTTTATCTTTTTAAATTATTTTGTAATTCTTGATGTGCATTAGGTTCTTTTGACAAATAAAATTCTAAGTTATTTTATTTTATTAAGTTGAAGAGAAGAAGTTAGTGGACGAAGTCTTCAACAACGCAATGGATGTGCTTTCTGAAGAGGATAGAAAATTACCGCAAGTGGAGAATGTAATACCATTGTTACGACGTGGTATAGGCATTCATCATGGCGGCCTTTTGCCCATATTAAAGGAAACTATTGAGATATTGTTCGGCTTGGGACTTATTAAGGTAATAAATTGAATATTTTAATTTTGAATTTAATCGAATATTTTTTTAATTTATTTCTTACTGCAATTTTTACTTATTTTATTACAATTTATTAACGTACAAAATCTCTCTAATATTAAATTTTCATGCTATATATAAACAATATACATCTTTAAATTATTTTCTGTGTATAAAATTATTTAGAAATTTGAATTCAACAATATATTAGTATTATGTCGTAATATATTTTTTTTGCAGGCTCTTTTCGCTACTGAGACATTCGCTATGGGTCTTAATATGCCGGCTAGGACAGTCGTTTTTACGAATTGCCAAAAGTTTGATGGCAAAGATTTTAGATTTGTAAGTATTGATTACTCGTTTCTTAAAATATACAAATGAACATAACATGTAGTAAATGCTAAATATCTTAGGCGAGGGTCGTAACAAAATATCGCATTTTTCCATGCAAGATAATATAAACATACTTTCAAATAAAAATGCCTTTTACTTCTTATTTTCATATTTGAGAAATATAAATCCATTGTGCCATCGTAGCGTAGTCTTTCATATGCTGTTAAAAAAAAACTTTCAAATGCTGTTAGCATTTCAAAGACTTTCGGTGGTTTTGATTTTGATTCCCACTTGAAGGATTAAATAACTTTTATTTCAAAGTGTATAGTTAAGTACTGTCACAGATCTCTCTCCCTACCCTGCCATGGGAGATAAAGCTTGAAACCTTTTTTGTTTTGTAATATTTTACCTATTTTTATATTCACAGATAACTTCCGGAGAATATATCCAAATGTCAGGTCGCGCAGGTCGTCGTGGCTTAGACGACAAGGGTATCGTCATACTTATGATTGACCAGAAAATGAACCCTGCTGTTGTCAAGAGCATGGTCCAAGGAAAGGCCGATCCTATTAATTCGGCTTTCCATTTGACTTATAATATGGTGAGTATATTTTTTTGATTTATGCTTATTATAGTTTCATTGATTCGAGACCTTTGCCTTTTGAATCCAAATTTATTATATGGATAATAATAGTTATAGTAAAAAATAAATAATAAACAATAAACAAATTAAGCTTAAACTTGTGATTATATATATTGTTGAACCTGTGTGATTCTTGTTATATGCATATATGTGCAATTTAATAACAATTAATTGCATTACAATACAATAATAATTTCTTTATCTAGGTCTTAAATCTGTTACGAGTGGAAGAAATCAATCCAGAGTACATGTTGGAGAGGAGCTTTTTCCAATTCCAAAATCAAGCAGCCATTCCAGATCTAATAGATAGTAAATATTAATCTCATATACAACTATATTATATAAATATAAATGTTTACTATATATTTTAGTACCACAAAAGTGCCTAAGGTTGCCTTAGCATTAAAGGCGTAACGCAAATAAAAAATAAAATCTTATTAACATATTTAAATGCCTTTCGAACTTGTCATGATTGATGAGTTTTTAATAAATTCTTATATTATTCTTAATATAAATTCTCCACTTATTATTTTTTTAAATAGATTATTATGGATGATAAAACCCAATATAGTACTTTGTGTAATAAGCTTAAAAAAATATGTATAATATAAATATTTCTATGACTTTGATTTTGAGTCTATCAACTTCAATTCTATCTCTTCCTGTGATTAATGATTTATAGTCAATTGTATTTGAAATTAATAAATATCTCCATTTTACATAATATGACATTGTACACACAATTTTATAAATTAAATTTAATCCTACATTTTTATCAACATAACTAATTATAATTAATTTATATAACTTATCAACAGGAGTAAAAGCAAAACAGAAAGAGTATGACAGGTTGACAGTGGAACAAGAACATTCAATAGCTTCATACTGCACTATCAGAACTCAGCTGGATCTTCTTGGAGCTCAGTTCAGGTCGTTCATAACACGGCCGGAGTATTTGAAGCCTTTCTTGCAACCGGGAAGACTTGTTAAGGTACAGATATGTATATCTTATTTTTATACAGTTACAACAATAATCTGACTGTAAACGCGACGATTGTGAGTTTGATTCCCACTTGGAGGAATTAATTTCTTTCATTTCCTTGTTTTGCTACAAAAAAAAGCGCGGTGTCGAATACCGCCACTCAATAGGCAATGTTTCGAATTGAAGTGGTAAGTGTAGAATGAAGTGTCTTGACATTCGGTACTGTCTATCTACACCATTATATTATGCGGTATACATATGGAATTTAAAACAGACGTCTTATTCCATTGTAATATGAATAGAAATTATCTGTGATGCTTAATTTGCTCCAATGATTCTTACTTGAATGCTTGTTTTTTCTAGCATTGCCCTTCCATAATTTAGCATGGAAAACCTCGTTCTGCTTATTTTTAGTTGTATTAATTGGCAGACCTCAATAATTTGCTTTGTCCTAACAAGTCAGAGATATGAAAATAATTTAGGCAAAGTATTTTTGATTTTAATTTAATTTATTTAATGTAAACTTATCCACCTACTAGTATCTTTTAATAAAGCTCTCATATCAATCAATAAAATCCTATTATTCTATGTAATTCTTTTAATATAATTGTATTTTAGGTTAAAACAGAAAAATATGAATATGACTGGGGTATAATAGTTAATTTCAAGCACAAGACAGGTAAAGGCAAGAAGCAAGAAGAGAATCCACTCTCGGCCGAAACAGTAATAATTGTTGACATTCTTTTACATGTTCAAAAGAATAAAAATAATGACAGTGATACAAATCCGCCATGTCCGCCGGGAGAGGTATGTTTAACATATATATATTAATAAATATACAAATACGTTTAATCTAGATCTGGGCATTTAATGTTTACTAGAGAGTAAAAAAATCGCACTGCCTTAGCTACGTGCTTGTAGTTTTTTACACAAAAGTAACATATGGTGTGTTAGATTTATTTTATGAATTATTTTTTTTTAACATTATTCTATAATATTCTAATATTAGCGTTCTATACTCCTCCACCTACAGTTATAATGCCAAATTTCATACTCCTGTAATCGTTAAAAGGGTTACAAAGTTTCCATTATAGGTAATAAACAATATTGTCACAATGCGCCATACAATCATGTCAGAGTTGAGTATAGTGAATAGTGCATATTCTTGAAATGTATTCGCTAAATTCTAATTTCAGTTACTATCCTTGTTCTTTAGGACATTGATAGCTTAATAGTTAGGTGTCTTTAAAATTCGACGAAATGAAAATTATCTTTTACATTTGTATATATTAAGTATTGTTGACAAGACAATATTGTCCACTTCTAGGCAGGTGATGTACAAGTCGTACCAGTTCTCCACACTCTAATCTATCAAATAAGTTCACTTCGAGTATACTATCCTAAAGACCTTCGCCCGGCTGACAATCGGAAATCCGTATTAAAAACTATTGGTGAAGTCAAAAAACGTTTCCCAGAAGGTCCTCCATTATTAAATCCAATAAAAGATATGAAAATAGAAGATTCAGTGTTCAAAGAGTGTGTGGATAGGATTAAGGTATTGGAGGAAAGGTAATTTAATTAACACATTTTTTTTATTATATTTAAATCTATAACTTGCCCTGTCTATTAACTGTCTTGTCTGTCCATTCATATATAAAATTGACAAAGAAACTGATGAATATTTTTACAACTTTAATCTGTACATACATATAAAAAAAAATTAAAATGTCTATCTTTGATTTCAAAATAAGTCTGTTTTCCTAGTATATATTAACACCATTTTGATTTTTTTTGTCTGTTTGTCCGAGCTGTTCTTCAAGTGCTGATTTGAATTTTATGGGACTTTCAGTGGAAGATAAAGCTTTTCATCCACCAAACATTTTTCTATTAATTACGACAATTCAATTAAATAATAACTATTAAATTATTATACATATAAATGATGAACATAGTATCTTAAAACTAGCTCCGCATTGCCTACCCTGCTGTGCGCGGAATGCAGTTGATACATATACATAAATAAACTTATAGTTCAAGCAGACTTAGCCGCAAACGGACCACATGTTTCTAATTATCTATTACTATTTCCAGGTTATATTCACATCAGTTACATAAAGATAAAAACCGTGGTGCTTTAACAGCGGCATATGAAAAGAAACAAGAATTGTACGAGGAGCTATCTCAAGTGACATCTGAATTGAGGAAAGCTAAAAGTATATTGCAAATGGACGAATTGAAGAAGAGAAAACGAGTGTTGAGACGCCTCGGATATTGTACGTTGGCTGACGTTATTGAAATGAAAGGGAGGATAGCTTGTGAATTGAGTAGGTAAGTGATTTTGAATATTTTTTAAATGTAAATAAAGTAGCTTTACGCTATTATTCCTTTAGGTTTCACTATAACAAATAAACTTTAGTATTAAAAAGATTGTTTTGTCTAAGCATGAAAACGACCAATTTGCCTCATTATTTGACCTCATTATACCAATTTTTTAAATCCATTTTTAGTAAAATAGGTTGTCTAAATTACAAAGGTTTTTAAAATTACAAAACAGATTACAACTATTTATTTAAAAGAACTATATCTATTTGTTTCCTAGTGCTGATGAGTTGCTCTTAACGGAGCTAATATTCAACGGCGTCTTCAATTCACTGAGCCCGGAGCAGTGCGCAGCGCTCGTCAGCTGCTTCGTGTGCGACGAGAACTCCACGCAGGCCTCCGCCACCGGCGAGAACCTGCGCGGCGTGCTGCGTCAGCTGCAGGTAAAGTAGAGTAGGCAGAGGGAACCTAGTTTTGTGATACTGCGGTCCCACGCAGCTTGCCATTTTCGAGACATTTCGTGTTGATTGGTGGGACGCCATGCTTTGTCTTGTTAGTAGCGCAAAAAAATTCAATTAGGCCATTCCTTATAAGGGAATCGGACTTATAAACGTCACGTTGATCTGCATAAATAAAAAAATGTAAGAAAAGAAAATAATAAAATGTTAATTAAGTACTAAAAAATATCTGTCGTATTACAGGAATACGCTCGTCGTATAGCAAAAGTATCTATCGACTCTATGATGGACCTCGACGAGGACGAGTACGTCAGCAAGTTCAAGTGCACGCTCATGGACGTCGTGCTCGCGTGGGCCAAGGGCGCCTCCTTTTTGCAGATATGCAACATGACTGATGTGTTTGAAGGTTATTTATGGTTTTTTTGTTATTTTTAAATATTTGTAATATTTTTTTAGGTCTTGTATGTTGGTGAAAGAATAAAAGTCTGTTAACAGAATTAGAACCCATAAATAGCGACAGCGTATAATATAGTTTAAAAATGTTATAAATATTTTTAAACAACTTTATAATTGGATCATTAAAGTTAAATGATTAAATAATTTCTCGTATTAATATTTATAATATATTTTCTAGGTTCGATAATCAGGTGTATGCGTCGTCTAGAAGAAGTGTTACGACAATTATGTCAGGCCGCCAAAAACATTGGCAATACAGACCTCGAGAACAAATTTAGTGACGCCATTAAACTATTAAAACGTGACATCGTTTTTGCTGCTAGTTTATATATGTAATACTATTGTATTTCCATTTATAATAAATTCTCTTCTTCCACATATGCTGTTGTTTTATTTTGTTCCTACTGTTAGACAAAATGTGGATGTAAAGTTTGCCACCCCCAAATATTCTATCTATATACACCTGTCTGTATCAGGCTGGGTCCGCTTACCTGAACGTGGGATACTTCGTTCTTCGCAGTTGCCATTTGAGACATTGCGTATTCAGTGACGGAACTCAATACTGGTTTTATCTTGTCAGTGTATGAAAATGAAAATAATGAAATATATTATTCCACTGAGTGGGAATCAACACATCATATTATAGCTGCCAAGATGGCTAAGGAGTGGGTGTATTTTTCGTACGGAACAAGGATGTATAAAATAAACCAAAGTAATATTTTTCACAATGTTATAAGAGAACTTTATTATTGTAATTACGGTTTACCTATAGCATGAACTGGCAAGTAACAAAAGAAACAGTATTTGACTATAATTATTCTAGAGAACCATGTTCACAGTCGGCCGTGCCCGAGTACACAACAACTATATCATTTAACTAATATAATAAAAGATAATTCAAAAACAGCGACATCAAAATTTGCCATTCACAAGTTTACTTTCATAAAATTTCGAATATTACCTAATTACTAGAAGCGATAACGAGGGGATGATTACAGTGGAATATTTAAAACAGATATTAAATAAATAATTAGACTCGTAGAAAAGTGTACGCCCTGTATACAGTAGGTATACACCGATACTCGAACGTAGCGTTACTTTAGAAATCACCGTTGCTTACATAAATTTATTGCACGTACGAACCTTAAAATGTACCATAACTTTAGGTAGACCTCACTTTCGAATATAACTTGAAGTTGACTGTAAAATTTCAAATTTCCAACCGGCCAAACATATAGGTATCACTATATATTGTTAAGAAAACGACAGGACAGAAAGTGAGGTCTTCCCTAAAACGAATAATATAAGATTACAATTGAAAATATTCAAAAAATTGCTTACGCTATAGTCTCATTGGTGCCTGAATTGATATGTCCAATAACTAAACGCGAAATGAACTCTAACACTCTAGCTATGGCTGCGTAACTAAACGAGGTATTTGTTTGTGTCTATACTCGTACAACTAAACCCGAGCGCCGCGGCGCGATCTCTCCTATGCTATGTTAAGTAGTTAAGTATAATATTCTATTATTATCCTTTAATGCTTAGTTACAGTAACACTCGTCCCGCGTTCGACTGCTATGGAAGACTCGACGCTTACAAGAAGCACTTTCAATACATTACCAGTCGTTCGCCACTCACCAGATGAATATTACGCTTTACATCGAAACCTTACTGTATTATATTTATACAAAATGTACATTATCTCAAAAGCGCGCCCACTATCAGTTACGCGGTTACGCCACTCGTGAGGCTTTGGGTCGCGGCGTCGTTATCACATCTCAAACGAAAATAGAAAAATATCGTTTAAACACTTATAATATTGTTCATATTGAAATTTCTTTCATTAAACACTATTCAATACTTGTAATATAACAAATATTATACTTTTATATTTAACAATTTAAGCAACGTCAACGATTTTCTACTAATAATGGTGGTAACGACACCGAGAGTATGTTTTTCTTTAACTTTTGAAATATTCACCCATAAACATGCAATAATGTCGGAATTATATATAGAACTATTATTGATGAATTGATCACAGTAAACTGCATACAAATGTAGTATCATTTATTATAATATTCAAAATGTCTTATTATAGCTGACACAAAAAATACCGTCAAAAATATAAGATGAAAATATGTCCAACCAAAAGCTTAAAGAAGAGAGTGAGATGAGAATACTGTGATTAACTCTATTCGGACTTTGAGCTTGGTACTGTCCTTGTAAGACTTCAACTATCGGTCCCATTCAATAAAATCCATAATTACGAAACTTAGATGTGGTTTGGCACAAGACGCGAGACATGCAATGTATGTAGAGTTTTGTACTATTTCAGATTATTATTCGAATAATGAAAATCTTTGTGGACACAACCAAGCTCCATTCTAATGTTATGTGGTATAGCGTAATGTATATGCTAATCTAATTCATATTTATGATAAGTACAAACAGATGAATAAATTTATTTTAGTTAGACCTTGTCTTATCGCAATATGTGTATGCTGTACTTGATGTAGAACCTTAATGATTGAAGGTAGTTCCGATTGACAAATTGATTGATTTAACTGGCCGTCTCAACAGACGGAATTAACTGAAAGGACAACACTGCACACTGCATGCCAGAACAAGATTTGTCAACAAGAACCTGAATTGTGAGATAGATGTGATTAGATATTATTAACATTAACGTATGACAGAAGAAGTCGAACTCGAACTATTAACATTAGCAACACACATTATAATTTAGTAGGCCCTTTAAGTCAAATATGTACAATAAAAACGAGACCGCTTACAATATCTCAAATACGTACAACATTATTCAAAGATTAGGCAAAATTTACTAAAAAGTATGTGGAATGGGAGTCAGCCGAGGGGACATCGTGAGAATATTATATCGTAGGAAGAGCTTTAACAGTTTTGAATACATTATTGTTTATTGTTGTAATTTCAAATTATATATTTAATAGGCATCAGTATAAATCATTTTAAAGTTCTTTAAAATGTATAATAGGTATAGTTACGAAGCTCTTCCAAAGATAAAAAAATATTTAATGAAAACTGTTATATGATTACATTCTGGCAAGGGCTATTCTAATCCAACCCCGTGTTGCACAATTTATATTTTATTTTAATACATAACACATAATAAATAAAATAATTCCGACAGAAATGACAAGAAAAACACAAAATGTCAAAAAATCTTATAACTATAGAGAAAATTTAATATATCTAACATAAAATTTAATGTTAATCTTTTGAAGATAACGTTTTAAAAAGTAATAAATAAGTAAATAAAGTAAATAGTTAATTCGATATGTATTTTGTTCATGAGATCGTTTATTATTTTGATTGTGAATATTTGGAGTAATTACTTGTATATTTATAATATTACAATGTTGTTAAGACAGCCTCTACGATGCTAGCTCGTCGACTCTTCACGATAATACTGACAGTACAATACGGCACACACAAACGTGGCAAACAAACTCCCTACAAAGAAACGCTCCTTATTTACAATAATAAACAATACATCTATGAACTAGTCAATATTAACTAATATAGGTAACTATTTTTTGGAAACAATTTCTTGAAAATATAAAGAAATAAATCGTGATAGAATCAACATAGGTAAATTTTTCTAAAACAGTTATTAGAGGATATTTTATTTTACATTTATTATATTTAAATATCTATTAACATTAGCTATAATTTATAAGATCTCCGAGCTTTTGATAATTCTCGATTAAATTTAACAAGATATTAGGTACCTATCTATCACCGTATGCGACTGAGTCGCTGACACGATATGAAGACCGACAATTTAACGGTGAAGAGAGAATATTTAAACGTTACCTTAATCTAGCTCGAATCGAAAATCCTGTCTCAAAACAAGATCAAAAGTTCACTTGGTCGGACCAAAACTTCAGTCGGTAAAATTGATCAAAACTTTAAACATTTCACATACACCTACAAAATGGGCCGACGACGTCACTGTAAAGGAGCAAGGATATAACACTCAAAAAACTCAATTACCATTTAATTGATATTAAATCAAATTCATTTCAGTTTATCAATTTAATTTCAATTAATTACTAATTGATGTGTCTAAACGCGGTTGCAAGAGCTCCGTAAAGTGACGTTTTTGGATGCCGGCCGTCAACCAACGCACAATAGTTCACAAGTATTGTCCAATCACACTGAAACACGTCGCTCGAACACTGCGGGTGTCCGCGGAGCTTCCCTATTAAAATTCATAAAACGGCATTTGGATAAAACAATGTTTGATATGAAACGATATGGTTACAGAAAGCTTCAAATAGTCGGGGACATTAAGTTGGACAGTCACGTTGAGTTTGTCAAATTAAAACATAACCGTAACACGAGTGCAGCGACGACCGCGTATAGAGGACGTGCGATGGCGCCGCGACCACACGATTGTATCTCGATCTCCTGGAATCATTTAAAACGTATTAATGTTTAAAGTATAGTAATGACGAAAATTAAATTAACAAAATAAAAGCTAGGATCATAAGCTGAACATTGTACATAA
The DNA here is from genome assembly GCF_056956725.1 of Heliconius melpomene rosina. Lineage (NCBI taxonomy): Eukaryota > Metazoa > Arthropoda > Insecta > Lepidoptera > Nymphalidae > Heliconius > Heliconius melpomene. The sequence continues at coordinate 10,057,882 of NC_140398.1, forward strand.
CAAACAACTGCATAATTGAATAATATTAATAATAACTTTGATATGGTAATAGCGTTAGTTAAGGAATACCTCAGGATGGTAGGAGACGCAAGCGGGCGGGCGGCGGCGCGGCAGGGCGCGCGGCGGGCGGCGGCAGGCGGTGCGCACGCCCGCCTCACGCGCGCGCACGTCCAGGCGCTTGGCACCACACGGGCACAGCGTGTCCACTACCAGCAGGATCAGGTTGCTATGCGGGATCTTCTGGACGCTGAATGGTCTGCAATGGTCCATTTGGAAACTTAGTAAATTTCACTAGAGCAAGTAATACAATAACAAAAATGCATTAAAAAATACAATAAACAAATATGTAACTACATAGATACAGAAAAGGTAAACGATAATTTTATAATTATATATACCAGTGGCAGTATATTAAAAATGTAAAAACGGTTTTTTACCTTTCACATCCAGAATTATGACAATTAGTGAGCTTTCCCTTCAGTGGTTGCGCTGCATTAAGCCTAGTGGACTGCAGAGTGAACAGCTCGGCGCTGGTGTCGCACGGCCGCACCGCTGCGGAACGCGCCGCCTCGCGAGGAGGCTCACGCGGAGGCCCCGGGTTTACGGGAGGCGCCTCGTGCCCCTTGTCCGAGGCCCCCGTTCCATCGATAATAATTTCATACGTCCCACGATCACGATCTAAATCATCCTCGTGTTCTATGTCTTCACTTTCGTAATCTTCATAGTCTTTAAAGTGTATAAATTAATTGGATATAATTTAAGTTCCAAAGATTTGAATTAAATTGGTTGAAAACTAATAAAATGAAAATTCAAAAACCATATTAAAAACATGTATTATGAGAAAATTTCGAATATTTATTTGTATATTTAAGCAACAGTTTTATTACAAAGACTATGATAAACAGAACAGTCTTGATATAACCTATTTGTTATGATTGATATGACAATAATAATAAAACAAATATAAAACGAATATTTATACCTAATTCCTCTTCGGCGTGGGAACGTGCATGTGCAGTCTCCCAATGTGGATACCACACCGCTATCAAATTGAAAATATATCCACTGAGCCAAGATAAAGGCTTTATTGGAGAAAGCGTATTACTGGCACCGCTGAAGGGATTCCTAGAATCCGGACATCGACCTTGGTGATCATGAACTGTTACTTTTTTATAAATCCGGTCTTGGACCAAAGAGTCCATTATAGTGCCGTCGACTTGCCCGAAAAATCGTCCTGTCTGTGTGGCATCCTCAGACAAAATTATAAAACCGTTATCGTCCAATATGTAGCAGTCTAATTCGTCTCCAGCACAAGTTTTCTTACAAACACTACCGGCTGTACACTGAAATATGAAAAATAAATAGAGAAAAAATATTAAATAGGTTAATACTTAACTACAAATTTTAAAATACCAACCGTAGAAGTAACATTTAAGAAATGTTTAGCAAGTGAGTCCAGTTGGAAGTGCAGACCCACCACTGCGGCGGGAGCGCGATGACCTCTAGATTCTACAAATACTGCATGAGTAGCCAACACTAAAGGAGGTTTTCCACTGAAATCTTCCGGCTCAGATCCGTCACGGAACGGAACGGAAAATACAAAACTTTCTGGCTCTATTGAATGATGTTCCACAGCACGACGATACCACTCAGAATCAAATGCTCGAGCGTATTTCTCACTAAAATGCCTGAAATAAAGAATAATAGAGTTCATTATGAGCTTAAAAAAATATTAATTATTTTATGTGTATTGTTCAAAACAAAATAAGCATTGAACAATGGAATTTTAATTAAAAGCCCATTTTTATACATACGGCTCAGAAGAGTCAGCCGACCTTGAGCTGTTGAGGTTTTCGGTCCACTTTAGAAGGCCACTTCTAGTAGCGATGAACGACATAGACACCACGAACTTATGAAAGCGCCCTTGCCTGTAAGAATTTATTGTATTAGAAAAAAGAAATCGTTGCTTGCCAGTTTAAATAGTTTCAAATATATTTTCAATCCATTTATAATTTACAAATCCACAATTTCTTATTTTGTATACAATTAAACAAGATTAAATATATTGTCCGCGAGATCTCAGCTGAGCTTTCCATTTGTGTTCATAATAGTGTGTAGGTGTAATGCCACGATAGCAGCGTGACATATTTAATTATTCATTTTATGTAATTTCTGTGTTCGATTTATTAAAAGTAAAAGATAAAGATGGTAGTATCACGGTATACAGTAACCTTTAAGAAATAGAATCTTATAATAATGGAAAAATTTTTGTGACTCAGAGTGATGTAGTAAAAGAATCGTGAACACAACGCTATTCGCGATGATATATCGAAAAGATTCATTATTAACTCAAACTGGAGTAAAAATAATGGAATGTCCGGCGTAGAAGAATTCGTATTTTTTTATATAGATTTTTTTAACGATTTGTAATAATAAGCTTTATTTTTATTTCTGGCTCCACTTATACAATCATTCACACAAATGCAAAGGTCAGCGTATTTCTCGCAAGCTGAACGTACAATTCTTTATTAATGATATCTCTTATTTTATGTTTTTGATTACAATATTAGATCGACATTTAAGCCTACATACATACATAGGGAATGTACGTATTCAGTTATCTTATATATATATATATCAGAATAAGAAATAAATACAAACAAATATGTTAGTCATCTATATACACATAATCCAAGCCAGCTAGAAAAACCTGTTAAAAATATAAAATTGCATTAGTTTACCTGCATCCTTGGCTGCTTATCTATATAATATCGATATGTCGAAAAGCAATACATCATTATCAAAGATTTATTCAATAAAAATGATATATAATTATGCCATTTGTTTTTAGCGTGATTGGATTCACTCCAAAAAATTAAGATTGTCACACTTTTACCTGTTTTAACTATGTTGTTTATGCATTTAAAACAAACTAGCCTCTAGTGGGTTTATGAGGAAATGGCCATGTCTATGAAAAACATTAATGTAAAACAATCTATTGCGTTGGTTACTCTTAATCGAATGAGACCAAATCTTGATAAAAAGGGGTTTCAAGTCTACAACTCAGTATCGACTTTGATTTTCACTCAAAGCTTCTATGGACTTCCAAACATCACACATCTGACCTAATCTACATTATTATTAGCGCATCCTTATGTTTTCTCTAATAGGACAGTATTGAACCATGTATCTACGTTCAGAGTTCATCTACGCGAAAAATTAATATGGACATTTTATAGTTACGTTACCTTGTCAGTAGTGCCATTAATGTTGCTATCGGGCTATTCGTGTGACAAACACATAGACATTAGTGATCAAAATAAAATAAAATAAAGTGCGTCGAAGTGTTCTTTATTCTATAGGTGCAAAAGAAATAATCATGCGGTATTCATAGTATATTGTCCATTATCGAATTTGTATATACCATACTTCTACTTGTACGAGTATATCTTAGGTTCGGAAGTTTTTGAGATCTTTTCTTGATTTTTATTATAGGAGTATGTGGACTTTAGTCTTTTGGAGGTAAGTGTTTTAAAGCTATGCAACATGCTTCTCATCGAGACGATACTTACTGTGAGTGGTGGCTAGCGTGTCCAGTGTGTGCGTCCAACTCTTTAATTACCATTGCGTCCCGGACCAGAGACTGTACTAATGTTTTATCACCTATAAAAGAAATAAAACGTTTTTTAGATAAATCCGTAACAAAAAGATTATGAGGCTATCGTGATGCATTCAGGGCTAAAGGCTATATTATTATTTGTTTTTCTCCGCTGTGATAGACAAAACGCGGCACTGAGTTGAACAAACAACACTAGAAGTCTTTTAATAGTGGGCCAAAAATGGGGAACGGAGTATCTCAATATTAGATTCTCTCAACCTAACCTGCTCCTCGGGGAGAAGCGTGAGGCTGCTTCTTTTTTTGCTTTTTATGTGATAGGTATCTATTATTATATTTTAATTAAGCTTTATAATCATCCTAAATCGAAAAATTATTTATATATTTTTTTGCACAGTCACACAGGACGTTTCTAAAGAAAAAATCATCACTACTACGCAATAATTTAAATTTTTAACTAACTAATATAATTGCAATATCAAATTTAGAATATAAAATTTTCTCAAAATTAAATATTCAAAGATAAACATTATCAAATATAACTTTAACCATAACGATAACAAGTTCCACTTACAATAATACGAATCCCGGTCCTGTTTCTTATGAGCGTTGTGCAGAGTGAGGGCGCGCGGACGCAGCGACATCCACTTCCAGCCGGGACGGCCCGACCGCGTCAGGAAGTGCAGCAGTTGCTCCTCGGGCGAGTTGAACGTTTGGTCGGATGTCGACGAGTACTCGCAATATACCCTATTTAGTATGGGCCTTTGAGTTTTGTTAAAGAATATTGGCGATCAATATTGTATTGTGTTATACTTATGCTAGTTACCTATCTTTACAAAGTTTTTTCTTGTTTTAATTTAGATAGAAGTGTGGGTTTCAAGAGAGCTTATTAAGTAAAATTTATGAATGATTGACATTATTGTAAAGACCATTTCAAGTATTCATTTCATTTTCATTATTAAGCTATATCGTTATAAAGTCTAACATTTTTAGTTTTGTTGTCGTTTTATTTCTCATTATTATCTTACCAATCTGGATGAATTTTCCAATTTTCTCCTTTAAAATATTCCGTGACTGCATGTAAGAAACAAAAAATAATTAGGAAGAGCTAAATTACAAAAAAGTTACACACATAGTTTTAAATTTTCTTAAAAAAAAAAGAAAAAAAATGCTTTATTTACATTTTAAGCAAATTATAACAAGATTGAATTCATTATATTGTCAATATTCAATTAATTAAGGTCTGAGGTTTGAGGTCTTTTTGGTACCATAAAATAAAAAATAAAATCTCACCATTTATAGGGCTGTGCTTTATTTCCTGCTCCGCTTGCAGTTCGTACATGCCGTACCCGTCAGGCAGTACCGCGGCCAGGGAGTAAGGCGTGCCGTCCACTGGGCTATAGAAATAACGCTGTCGTCGGGTCGCAACGCGGCGCATCCCCTCATACTGAACTTTTACACCCATTTCCGTTTCGCCTTCACGCTGTTCTATCATGTCATGTCGTAGCTAAAAAATCATATATTTTTAAATAATATTGATCTTGAGCAAATTCGTGCAAATCTTGCAAATAAATTTATTGATGAGCACTAAAAAACATTTTTAAAATTATATTTGACGAATAATTTTGAATATTTAAAGTACAAAACTTACATCAAGAAGCAAAGAAGTAAGGTTGACTCGAGAATTCTCATCGGAATCTACAAGTAGTTCGACGTCGGTGACGTCAACGCTGGAGTAGAGAGGTCGTAGCGTTTCTGTGTACTGTAGCAAAAAATCCTTTCTTATATTTGTGTAAATTAAATAATCCCACTATTTTACATTAGAACTACGAAAACCTATTTATTAAATATTGATGTATAGTTCCTTACCTCCTCGTTTGTATGCTGAAATAAAAATAGTTTTAATTAATTTACAATGGTTTTTTTCATTAAATGTGTAAAATTTAATACATTAATTTTTTTATCTTACCAAAGGTCTTAAATCAGGATGGTACAAAACATGCCCGTTGTTATCCACCATAAATGAGTAACCGTTTACTCCAAGCTGTCAATAGAAATATATTTCAATATATATAATAGTATACATAATATTACAATTTAAAATTGAAGAAAATAAAAAATATAAAATACCTTATACGGTGGAACGAGCTTCTTTATTTGATTGACAGGAACATCAGTACCAACTACACCTAATAAATTGGCTTCTCTTTGCTGGAAACATGTTTTATTTTAATAATTTCATAATTGTATATTTTATTAAAAATGTTAAAGAACGGAAATTAAATACTTACAGTACGATTTCGCCTGTCGAAAATAGGAACTGTGACTGATGTCATCAGTTGACCCATTCCGTCATCGTCAAGGCTGCTACTCTGTTATTCAAGAAAATTTATATTTGTAAGTAAGAACTTCAATACATATTTATATAATATAGAAAGTTATGTATTTTTTATTGGTACTTGTATTTAAATTGTGTATTTGACTCCTTACCCTGCCGCCGACGTAGACGTGACTCCAGTGCACGGGGTGCATGGTCTGATACATAACCATCGGACGCGCCAGCACTTCCACAAAGTGCAGCACTTTGGATTTAATTTCTCCGTGATCATTTATTGTTACATGGAATCCTGTGAAATTATTAAATACGTAATTTATATACCCGCTGTAGGCAGAGAGAACCTATTGATAAGACATTGAGGTTTGAGCAAAGATATGAAAAGATTAAAAGATAATAATTCAATTCTTCGAGGCGGAATCGAACCCACAACCATCGCGTTTCAGTCACACCCTTGTGCCTGGGCCGCGACGGGCTCGATTTTTTTAATTTTGTAAATATAATAGTATGTGATTATAAGGACCTTTATTGGTGCAAGCCATTTCTTTCAAATTTTGTCCTGAAGCTGCGTCACCACCAACTCTGTATGTGAATATACGAACAGGCATATGAGGCCAGTTCCATGTACGGAATACGGCCTTCACTCCACCCGAGCCACCTCCAGCTCCAACAACGGCGATTGCCTGGTTACATTGACAACCTAGCCCCGTTCGATTGTACTGTTAAATAATACAGAACGTTATAAAATTAATAATATTGTTGGCCACCGATGGCTTGGACCCTTGTCCCGCCCTCGGAAGAGTGTTTTTTTTTTTTTATATTTTTAAATGTATCTTTTTTATAATAATTTATATTTAAAAATGTAAAATTGATTAACTAATTTAATAAAAGTATATTCTGTTGTTAATTATCAAATATTAAATAATAATATAAATATTTCATTATTTACTAGTTTTAATATAAAAAGAAACATATGTACATGTTACTTTCAAATTCTTTCAAGAACCAAAACTTATAGACTTACACTGCTATAAACTATACTAAAATTGATATGATATTTCTATTCTTAGAAACTACAAAGGCGGACAGGTCAACATTGTAACTAGCCACGCTATGTATAAGCAATTCTCTTACCCTATGGAGTATCTCAAAGGCCGTGGTGAGAGCGCCGGTCAGATTGGCCGCGCCGCCGGACGCCTCCGCGGCCCACACTTCGCTTTTCAACTCTCGTATTGTTTCAGGTACCGCCTGTAAACATGTGCATTCGCTAAAATATCTTTCAAGCCCAGTGAATACTTAAAAGGTCTTTTATGTAAGCAGCTGTGATGAGTTTGGAGAGGTGTTCTTGTGTATATTTTAGACTTTTTTACCATTAAAAATATATAGGTAATCATAATATATAAGAAATTTTACGTGTTTATTTAAATGTTATTAGAAGTAGATCATTGTGTTATTTAAAGCGATGAATATTTTAGTACGTCAGTGTATTTTGTACCTAAGTAGCTGCAAAATAGTAAAGAATTTTGTTTAAAATCAAATTATTGTATATCCGAGATATAATATACACATATTTGGGAAGTGCTCGTTATTGTATGTTTAGTAGAGACGGAAGATAAAAGATGGATGTAAATAAGCGTATTGCTACTGGTTGTGGCCGTCTTATAGAACTAATAACAAAACTAATAAATCCTAACAAAAAACCGCGAAATAAAAATAAAATAATAAAAAATACAAAACATCGCAAATATAAAAATATAAATACAAAATTAACACTAAAAATAATAAAAACAAAATTTCAATCACTCAAATCTTTTCAAGAATTTCTGCAAGATTTAAATATTTCCAGGCTGTAAATCCTTCAATTTTGCTAATAATTTATGTTTACTTCATGTATGTATCAATAATAAAATTATTTCAATGGCGTAATTGTCCAGTATTACTTTTGATCACTTTACACTATTTTTTAGAAAATTATTTATTATATATTTTTAGAAAATTAAGAATTTATTAATAAATTTTAAATATTATAACTATTATGATAATTAAAGTATTTGCTTTTATATCACGTAAATAGCATCCATTATTGTTATATATATACGAGAATGAGCAACAGTAAAGTATTCCACGAACTAGAGAGGTTTATAATAGTTGAGAGCTAGTCACTTCCCACTGCCTTGTAAACCTTGAGAGGGTCAAGGATTTATGTCACGATTCCATTTAGATGTGTGGTAGTGGGAGTGGTCACAGCTTTTCAAACTGTGCTGTCAGTCCAGTACTCGCTGACAGTATTTTGAAATATATTTTATATTAGTTTTGGTGATCTTAAATATTTTTTAAATATAGAATAAACAATGTCATCACTGATTTGTATATTTACTTCACCCAAAACAAAATTAAAAAAATCATATTTACTTATGTGTATAATATTATAACTTGTTTAACCTGCTTATGTTTATGAATATGCACATAGAAATCGATATATTAAAATTAATATTTTATGCTCAAATTGCCTATTATATTTTTTTTATTTGTCAGCAAGCGAAAAACGGATTGTGTACCATTAATACAACATATATGAAATAATTTTTATTTATAATTAAAATACATGTATCAAAAGTTAATTTTGTAACTTTACAACAATTAAAATATAAAAGCACTAGGGCAGATCACACTCAAACTTCTGTTTTTTAAATCATCAGATTGCGAAATTATATCTTCAACTTCTTTAAAATTAGGCACAAATGGCACTCTAACTAACATCGTTGCTGTATTTGGTTCCTCGGGAGTGTATGGTATGAATGGAGAATTTTGCGTTTCATACTGTAAATGATATTTCTCATTTATATACCGAATTACAACGTGAAAATTATGTTTTCCTCTGCATTCACATTTATTCTTGAGAGCTCTCGTTACTTCTTCACTCTTTAAAACAATTATTGTTGGGAATTCACTGAACGACCCCAGTGGCTCACCAAGCCATTTGGATCAAGGAATCATCAAAGGAGTTGTTTCATTTCCACATATGCAATTTGTGTTTGTATAGCTTATTTCATAAGTGTTGCAAAACGGCAAGAACTCTATTTCCGGAAAGGACACTATTGGAATCCATTGCCCGAGTATATTTTCAATATTAAGTATAGAAAGTACCGGAGATATTGATACGAAAAATAATACTATAATATTAAACATATTGTTCTCGGAAATATGATACACACGTTATGCTGGTCTTATCGCGTGGCACTGAGTAAAGATGTCCTTTAAGTTGATAAGTTGTTTGTAATGTTGATTATGAATTCTTGTTTAGGAATTGTATTACTTAATTAGTTTATATAATATTTATATATTGATAAAAAGTAATACTTTAACTTTTTTTTGCTTAATGCTTTTGTCCTTTTTTAGTGTTAAAATTCCGTTCGTAATAATCTATTCTAAATAAATTATATTTATAAACATATATAAAGTTAATGTAAATAATAAAGTAAATATCAGTAGAGCTAAAGGAACTTATATAATCTATATATATAAAAGGACTTGTCCTCACTGACTGAGGTAAGACGCACGCACAGCCGTAACCGCTGTGCATAGAAACGTGAAATTTGGACAGATGTTTACTTTCCTAATCTGGACATCCACTAAGAAGGGATTTTGAAAAATTTTAACCCTAAAGGGGCGAAATAAGGGTTGAAAGTTTGTATGTAAAAAAAATTAAATCGGCACCGATTTTTATAAAATTTAAAATTTACATTTTTAAAAGTATTTAATTGAACACGTATTTATATATTATACATAGTTTTCTAGAATTCTCTCCCTAAGGGTGCAAATATAGGTTTGAAAGTTTGTATGGAAAAATCTTTAAAACGCCACCGATTATTATAAAATTTGAAATTTAGACTCATAAAAATATTTAATTTAACATGTGTTTCATGGTTTTTTAGAATTGACCCCCTAAGGGTGCAAATAAGGGATTGAAAGTTTGTATGGAATAATCTTTAAATCGCCACCGATTTTTATAAAATTAGAAATTTAGACTCTTAAAAATATTTCATTGAACACATGTTTCATGGTTTAATAGAATTCACCCCTAAGTACGCAAGCGAAGCTGCGCGCGTCCGCTAGTATTCCATAATTCCAGTTGGGTGATTTCAATCTCGCGACTAGTCAAACTTGTCATTTGGAATATCGTATGTGCAAGTCGCAAGTCAGGCGAAGTTACAAACTCGGCCGATAAGGTCTCACCTCGCCTGTCACGGGTGTTCAAGCCACAGTCTACTCTTCTACGAAGCACAGATATAATCTTAAAACTTCTTATACAGTAAATGGCTAAAAACATATAGGGAAGTCAAAATAAATGAGCAAAATTTCATGTTTATTATACTGTATTCAAATATATTTTTGTTTATTTTTTTTGTCTATTTTTAAAATAAATACATACATATGTTTAACTGTGTGTATACATACAGGTGATAGAATTTTTAAAACAAGTTCTCAGGTACGTTCATGCATAGGTGCTTCACACATAAATTAAACCGTCACAATACGAATTTTAGTATAAATTTTAAAATTAATATTTTTTTGTCTTTTCTATAGCAAGCTTAAAGTTAACTTTAAAAGCATACATCAAAATTGTCAAAGAGCGTTGAACGTAAACTTCTCACTTAACTAGAGCCTGTAGAGCCCAGCAACTTGAAATTCCACCAATAAGGTGCGTGAAGAGGCTGAACAAATGATAAATTTCATGAGATGTTTCGCAGCTACGTGCTACGCTCCAAGGGCGTACTTTTGTATTCATAAAACGTTTCCTATTGAAATATCCACTTAGTTACCGTTATAAATTATTATTAAGAGAATTTTTTATATCTCAAATATTTAATAATGTTGATAATCATTATTTGGTTTTAGAGATATGTACATTCAAATATTAACTTAGTGTTTGTAAATATTTTTTTAAAGAATTAATGTCAACTTGAATATAGTATCACATTTTGTAAAACGCTTGACATAAATAATGATGTTCAAGCTTACGTTTTATAAATAGACGAATGAAAACCAACGAATCATTTAGGTTAAGCTCCGGATTTTACTAACAACGAATATTCCATCTCGCTCGCACGTGCCACCAAATATTACGTAAGACAGAGGAGACCTACGGCAAAGCCTTCGTTTGAGGTAGCAAAGTTACGGAATTACATTATTTGTGTCCCGTTTTTAATGGATCTCTGCATTAAACGCGTTCGGTAGAATCCATTAGGACGCGTACACACCGAGCAGATGTGTATCGGGGGAAACACGCGATACGTGGATTTACTTATAATTGACCAAAACTAGACTTACTCGTTGAAATCGTTGTCCTTGACTTGTATTATAATGGACTCTAACAATACAAGTCTATTTACATTCAATAATAATATTCACAATAAAACTTCTAACACATTTTCTTCAATAACGTGTATTTAAAAATGCTTTAATAAATCTATAGAGAATCGAGATCGTGATCAAAGGTTCCTTTAGCGTACCGTGAATAAACATCCTTTCTATTGAAGAATTCCACATATATGTAAATTACGCTTGTTATATCCGACAGAGCTACGTAAGCAGATTGGTAGAGTCAGCGTATTTTGCGCGCACCGTCTCTTTGTGTAGCGCTAATAATTTCAAATTAAAATAACATTTTATGGAAATTTATGGAACGTTGTAGGGCGTTGTCTTACAGACTCAAAAAAAGTAATTTAATTATAGTACAGATAGTGTTTAGAAAATAATGTATGTATGTGTATGTAAATTGAAATTGAAGCAATTAAAATATTTTCACCTGAGCTAATATTTTCGTGTAGCATTGATGGAGTTCAGATACTGTGTCGCTGTATCTGTACACGTTAACGAAGTCATTTGGGCCGAGAGTGTCAAGTAGGGCAGACACTGTCGCCTTCGCGAGACGACGGTACGAGGAGCCGAGGTCGTCGGAGTCGTCTAATAGGATCACGAGGTCTTTCGGAGACGTTGCCGCTTCGACGAACCAGTTTGACGACCTGAAGTCGTAGAAGTCGCGGGCGTGGTGTGAATATCCGTCTTCAGGAGGCCATGACATAGCTAAATAAAAATTGGACAAGTGTTTTTGTTATACAACAATATGTGTGGCTTATTAACTGTAATTACTATATATATTTCAGCATACTCACCTGGGTACCGTCGCATGAAGCCCGAAGAGGAGGCGTAGTACTGCCAGGACAGCGTGGGATCGATTTCATAGTTATTCACGAACAAGGGATCCAAATGTTCCGACCATGATATTTGGTTTTGAACCTCATTATCTTTGGAAAGAAATATATAATTATAGAAAATTACAATATATTATGTAAAATAATTTACTAGAAAGAGTCATAATTCTTCAATTAAATCATGCTCTTAATATTTTTTTTGTTGTTAATTTATTTTTATTTATTAAAATGCGGGTATAAAAGTATACAATTTACTCTGTGGTAATATATTATTTTTAGAAACCATGTAAGCCTTGTCTAAAAAAGTAATCAGTATCAACAAAGGTAAACGTTTGATCTGTTACATGTTCTATTAGTATAAAAAATATTTATTTGTTATTCTAGCGTGTATCAACTATCACTACATTGACCTACTTTTGAAAAAGCTTTTATTTACGTTTTATGTAAAATAGCACTTTCATATTGAATATCGTAAATACATTAGCATTTATAAAATATTTATTTAAGTATCGTCTATTTTATTTCATATTTATTTTTATGGGCTGCTTTTTGCTTATTTATAATATTATTAGTAAAAACCTTAAATTCAATTCATAATAATAAGTTTTTTAATTCACATGAATTCAATTTTCGAAGGATTTTCTTGAAAGACAGCAAAAGTTACTTTTTACTTTTTGCTAGTGGTTGAAAGAAATTCCTCTGTTATTAAAATAATTAGTGTTTTTTGAAGAAAAAACTTTAGTGGTACTTGTACGGCGTGTCGCTGTGAAAGTATCTCCGAACTGACGAGCTATTTAGTAAATATAAGTATTTTATAAAATCGAATTTACTCATTGATTCCTTTTAAGAAAAGTTTCTACTACCAGCTCAAATTCAATGTAGGTTAATTGAGTTCTGCCGGCTAAAAGCTTTGATGTAGAGCTCACTGTAATAGCTCATAGCCGCAGTGCTGAGTGCCTATTATCCTCGTATATTCAGTTTTGATATAGTTTCATTTAGTTTTCATGTTTTATTTAGATTTTAAATAAAATATACCAGTGCCAGAATATTTTTATGAAATAACAAAAAATAGCTCATTTCTTGATTTTATAGGATACCTACTTAAGAATTAATTCAGAAATCGTTGTCAGATATTAGAACAAACCCAAGGGTTCAATGTAATCCATTACAAGTACTTAAGTTAGTACAAGTACTTAATCCATTAAAAGTAATAAAATATTAAATTTAAGTTTTGCTTAGATCTAAATAAACCAACGTATCTGTTAGGTTATTTATCAATTTCAAAACATATTGCTATTATCAAAACAAATGCATATACAACCTCCTCTTTAAATATAGTGTTTAAAAAATATGTATAAAACATATTTTATGTTACCATACATTCGTCCATATTAGTAACTACTAGTATCGATTGAGTAAATTAAAGCCAGTGATTGTATCAGTTGGTATAGTAGTAAATGTTGTAGAGTAAAAATAGGCGAGTTCATTTGTTAATAAATCATTCCACCACCACCGTCCCCCACATCCACCCCTCACTTGTCAACAATATGTCGTTTTATTTAAGGGCGCAAGCAGTGTCATGCTGTCACACAACGTTACTAAAGCAACTGGTGATATCCTATATCTTATAAAACAAAGTCGCTTTTCGTGTCTGTCTGTTGTTTCTAACTCTTCTTCTTCTAAACCACCCAACGGATTTTGATGCGGTCTTCAACATTAAGTCGAGTGTTTTTCGTAGAAGGTTTATATATAGTTTATTATTTGTACATTCTTATGTAAATTAACATAAATACGATAAATGTGTATAAAGTCCTACCTGTTGAGACACTTTCGCGCATGCGCTGCTCTAATGGTAAGTACTACATGAAAAAAATGTACTGGAGTATTGTTCCTCTTAATAAGATCTACAAAAAAGTCCGCGAGAGCATATTTTTATCTTTTAAGGATAACGTGTAGTGATCATATTTCTGTCTAAAAATAGTAATTTCAATATATTTTTTATTGTGAGGGATATTTTTCCATAATGGTATTAATCCTTATCCTTTAAAATACTTTATTAATTTTCTACGTTAAACGAAGATAAAATTTGCTTTTGACACTATTTCGAAATTGCGAATAGTTTTAGAGAAAAACGCATTTAATTGTTGACACATCACGCCGTTGACTCATCAGCTGTGCCGACTTAAGTTTTACTTATCCCTTACTCTCAGCATATAAATAAGTATATTAGTTACGTTGGCAATTTAATGTAGATCAAAACTGTCTTTTACTGTTTTTTCATTTTAATAAGTACTTTAGAAGTTGTTACAATATCAAAACATCCTTGCTGCGAAACGCGCCCCGCGACGTTTTGCTTATACAAGCGCGTCATGAGCAGTCATCGGTGGTTCCGTGGTAGAATGCTCGCCTGCCACGCGGGCGGCCCGGGTTCGATTCCCGGCATTCTATTTAATTTTCCTCACGTAGTGCTTGCTTTTCATCAGGGACAGAATATCCTCTTCAGCATTAACCACAAGCAAAAAAAAACCCGCCTGCCTTTATAGCAATGAAGATTTAGATGCGTTTGCACGTATTGGATAATTGGAGTTGAATGTATTATTTCAGCGCGATATATTTTTTGTAGTAGTTATTAGTAGGTAATTATAATTTCTTCCGTTTAAAAATAGTCATTTAAATATATTTTAATAAGTACTTGAAAAGATTAGTAGCACAGATTTAAAATTACGATACCTACTTAAAAATCCTTGCCGAGTAAAACAATTGGAAAATCCTTATTGGAACTACGAAAATGCGGGTTGCATTAGAGTTTAATTAATTTTCACATTATCTTAAGTGCTTTGCAAACATACATTATATGAATAATCCAGTAGTAAAAGCGGGCGAAGCCGCAAGAGGGTCGCTAGTTAAAAATAAATGTATTTACAGGATTTTGTATGGACTTGCATAAGGATTAAAAAATATTTATAATATACTAGCGGCCCGCTCGCGGTTTCACCTGCGTGAACTATGTTATTATTAATTTCTGTCTCCATGACTACGTCCTAGTGACGTCTATGCAAAATTTGAGACTTTTTAGTAACGAAGTTTCATACATTTGTAGTAACGAAGTTTCATACAAACTTTCGACCCCAAAAACAACCCCTTAGAAATCGAATATTGCAAATTCCCGTCTTAGCGAGCACCTACGACCTATTAGTAACTCCTATGCAAAATTTGAGATCCCTAGCACTTGTAGTTTCTGAGATTTCGTGACGAGTGAGTGACCTTTCGATTTTATATATATAGATAAAAACTAGTCTTGTGTCCTCCTGGTTTAGTTCAAATAACAATCTGAGATTTATGCTGCTTATTCGTTGTGCGTTGTTGGCTTATGCCTATATACTTCATTTATGCCCAATTTAGTATTATTCATATTTTATTGTTTTACTTATTCATTCATGAAAAAGGTGCGAGGTTTACAAAAATGCTTGAAAATTATATTCATTAATGGTTATGCTTATGACAGTAAATAATTTATCAAAATTATCAATGGTAATTACTTGTTTATATACAAAGGATACGTAGTTATAAAACAAACACCAGAACTGCGGTTTCATCGTGTTCGGGAGACTATAATTTAATCATAATACAAATTTATGCTTTAAAAGCCTAAATTAGATAGTCTTTTATACTTATTTGCACTAATTTAAGATCTATTCACTGAAGCAGCCGGACGTCATTTAAAGATGCCATTTAGGTTTGCCAATGCTGGCGCTAATTGGGCTGGCACTGCAGTTATTATAGGCGAGCGATTCTTTAACCATAAGCTTCTTCATAAGATCATCTATATGATAATATTTCTTTAGTCTACTATGAATATCTCGTAGAAAACAATGGAACATAATTTGTAGAAGATATTGTTTAGATTTTATTTTAACATAAGTCTTTAAAGAATTCCTAGTATATTTTCGGAAACAGTAAAACAGTTAATATCTTACCATCTGTATTTATATATGGCGGCATAAGGACGGCACTATAACTGGTGTTCACAGCAATGTGGTCGAAGTGTCTACTTGGTGAGAGCAAGAGTCTACGGGCTCTAGCTGCTAACGTGCCATCGTCCGCGTGGACGTTCAGCCATCGAGCATCGTAGTATGCGCCGGGGGATGCGTCGGTATTGCTCCCTGCTGACAGTGCGGCGGCTTCTGCTGAATCCATTATTCGCTGCGAAATTAATTAAAAATTACTATTTATCTATGTTAAAAGACTTAAAGTAAGCATTAGTATAACATTAGAAAAATAACAAATATTTTGAGAATAAAATTATAAAATAAGTTAATTATACAAAGGCCGTGGTGAAGGGGCACAAAGTATGACTGTACACGCGACTTGTGGGTTCGATCCCCACTTGAGGAAATGAAATATTTAAATTTTTATTTTCATTTTTTCGCTCTAGTGTCGAGGTACAGCGCGGCGTTGAGTTCCGCATCTCAACACACAATGCCTCCAGAATTCAGCGGAAATTGGAGAACGGAGTATCTTACTAGGTACCCTCTGCCCACCCTGGTGTGTGCGGGATACAGCGTGAAGCTGATACATTTGTTTTGTCTTAATAGCATTGAAAACTTATTTTTTTTATTTCGCAAACTAAATATAACAAATTGTTTAAGAACTAAAAAGCGAATTTCCAATTATTGCAAACCCACATTTATGAAATTACTTAGTTTATCAACCTGTTGTAATAAGAAGGTACAAATTTTATTTGGCTGTTTTTAGTTCTACCCGTTAGAGTGAAATGCAATCACGCGATGAAACTTTTAAATTCACGCTTTCTAAACTATATAGTATAAAGAAAACACTATTGCATGTATTAAGCTACACGCTGTGTCCCGGGTAGGCAGAGGCAGTAGTCATTCATTCAATATTTCATTGCTCCGAGTGGGAATCGAACCAGTAATCGTCGCCTTTACAGCCGCACGCTTGTGCTATAAAATTGTTCTTAATAGTATTCAATAAGAAAAAACGAAACGAAAGAAAAGAGAAACAAAGTATCTATGTATAATTCTTGTAGAATTTTGAAATATGATAGCAACATAAAGATGTAATTACGGTTCACAGTTCCTCAAAGACGCTCTGATACATAAAAATGCAATTATGTTCTTCACTCAACTTTCTTCTGAATTCTTGTAACTAAATTCCTTACCATAAAAAGATAAAAAGTAAGTAATTTTCTCTGCGCACACTTAAAAGAAACTTGTCTGAAACACTATTGCTCCTTCAAAGGAAAAAATCACACAGTGACAGAAACACTTTAATATTATTTTTATCTTTTTTGTATTCGTTCCTTGTTTCGTTTGAAATTCTATAGTTTTGCCGTAGCGTTTTTGGCAAAAAGTATGATTATAATATTTTTATAGTAAAACGTTATAGTCCATTTGAACTATGTTGTCAAAATAACAATGTGTATTTTTAGTGTACAAAGCAAGTCAAAGTTAAGAATAAGCCTTTTATGGATCAATTATTTTTATTTTATAAATAATCGCTGATCGTCTATGCCGTTATAGATATCAGAACACCGACGGAGATTTAGATATTGTATAGTTTAGATGTAGCAAGATATATTTGTAGTATATTCGTAGCACATATTTAGTATCTAAAATTACGTGTATGAAATATGATAAATCTAGTAGATATGGTTTTCCTAATTTAATTTCAAAGCATTATAACTCTATGTTTTTTGAATGTTCATGCCAGCAAGGATGAGTGTTTACAGCCGTAAAATTAAGGTGTTGCCAATACGTATAATGAGGTAAATGCTAATGCTACTTTCACATTCTTTGAGATAGCAGTAAAACGTATTTAGTTAATTTGCTGAATGTTTCTGAAAACTGTTTATAAATGAAAGTTTTAGTTGTGAGGGAATAGTCCCGTCGGGGAACAAGCTCCAAGTAGAAGCGAAGTAATTAAAACTTGCACCCGTCCGCCCTTATAGCGTTTGTCGAGCTGGACGCCCTCTTACTCACACTTTTATACTATTAAAAATCCGGTTAAGATCTGAGACAGGATTGTTATAGTCTGAATAACTTTCGCTAGAGAGTGAAATTTAATTTGAATTCTTTTAAATATTATAATAATTGTTATGGGGGAAATAATCTTAATGTACAATTGGAAATAAGTATTCATATAAATATTCCTAACTTCAATGATTATATCGAATTTCATTTTTGGGAAGTATTGAACAGAAAAACCTCCAGCACCTCAAATATTTGAATCTAGTCATTAAGGGAGGATGAGGAGGCTCCGTATTCCTGAAACAATACTTAGTGCTCTATAAATGCGGAATTCCTTTATTTTGTTTCAGCTACAGTTTCATTAAGTGCGAAATGTTGGCGTCGTTTTTTCTTGGCGACGCCCGCAGCACAATCCCCCGATTTTTCAACTTTATTGTCGAGCTAAGTTCTAGGCGCTTTGGCTCGGGCCTTGTTCGCAACTTATTATGATACCGCCTATTCGTACTTCTACGCCGCTACTTCCTTCCTCGTAAATACGTATACCGACTCTCTTTATATACCAATAGCAATATGTCATTACTATCTGGGAATTACTTTCGTTTTAAATTATTTTTAAAGTAAAATCAGTTTATTATTTCAATAAGAATTAAGGCTTTTCATTTATTTTTGTAATTATGTACGACGATTTAAATATAGTCGTAATACGTTTTGAATGATTAATTATTTATGAATAGCCTACGAATGCTTCATTTCACGAATAAATACACACGAAACGATAGTCGGAAAGAGATTATTAGTAGAGAATTTAATTTAATTGAGTCTGAAGTAATAAATTATATTAAAATGCTTATTGCTTATATTATGTTTAATTTTAATCTTGTGGTTATCCTTATTTGCCTGTAGGAAATTCCTTTTCTTTAGATCCCTTTGTACTTATATAGTAACATTCGGATACAAATTTATATTCCGTTGGAACTGGAAAAATATGTTAATGCAAGAGAGAGGTTTTGCGGATTTATTGAAAGCCAGTTCCATAATTTGTCTAATATTTTATACAGACTTAATCATAAAATACATCATTATTAGTAGTTTAGTATACTTTTGGCATAATATTAAATTATTCCACTCTTGAAATAATTTAATATTATGCTAAATGGATAAATAATGGATAAATGAAAATCTTTACGGATTTTGAAAGCATGTCGTGTAATGAGATTACAAGGCGTTGCGAGTGGCGCAACGGCGACAGACCGCCACCGCCACCGCACGCTCGTCTGTGCAGACATATTGCATTATGTCAGCCCTCAGCCCTCCGCCCTCCGCCTCCGCCACCGCTACGACTTCGTATAAACACTTTCGAGCTCTCTAAACACTTAGCTAATTTAGCTTCAGCAGAGACTCTCGACTCACTTCGCGCAGGTTCATGTTTGTAAAACGCTAGAAGGTCTTTTCAAATGACACACTTGACTAGAAGCGGTAATCTCCTGAAAATGTATTTTTTTGAATTCAGCAAAGCTTCGAGTATAGGCTAGTTAGTTAGCTTTTCAATATCAATACACCTATCATATGGTTGCTTAATATATTTTGTGTTCTTCTTTGCCTGGCAGGGTCGCCTTGAGTGTGACGTCGAATGGGTTGCTATATAATGTGTGTTACTTAATAAAACGACTGTCTTGTTCCAAGGTCCGTTTATTACTCCATATTAATTATGTTTAGCCTTACAATATATAAGATACCGGAAAGACAGCACACACATACGCTTTAGATAGGGCTTAAATATTAGTGAATTTCTTGCTAAAACTTATTTTGTTAAGGGTAATTATATTCTAGTGAAAAACTCCACTCTTTCATTTCAGACAGACATTCCATTTATTATAGTAGCTCCCGGACAAGTAAGGCGTGTCTTTATAATTACTTTAAACCAAGCACTTAAAACCTCTCTGAAAATTTAAGTACTGTAGCAACATTCCAGTTTCGTGGAACACTTTATATTACCACTATATATTTATTATTTTATATTAATAAAATGGTAGGAAACAATATTGAATTATAT
Organism: Heliconius melpomene rosina; assembly: GCF_056956725.1. Taxonomy (NCBI): domain Eukaryota; kingdom Metazoa; phylum Arthropoda; class Insecta; order Lepidoptera; family Nymphalidae; genus Heliconius; species Heliconius melpomene. The sequence goes on from NC_140398.1 coordinate 10,078,091, forward strand.
TTTTAAAGAGCTGTATCACTTATTTTTTACAAAATAAATATTTCATGATAACTTACGCAAACTTGCTTGTTGTTGTAACTTGTACTTGTTCTATTCCGATTAAGATAATCTTATTTGCAGTTAATTTGCTTACTAATTCACAATATACCTATCCTCTATTTTCCTACTTTTGTTATTTCTAATCAATAGATCATCTAACTTTAGTTCGAACGTCATCAACACAATCAATTGTAATTTATTGCTTCAAATCAAATTAAATCAGGTTCACGCTGTACCTGGCATACGGCAAGATAGGCAGAGAGAATCTAGTGTTAAGACACTCCGTTCCCCATTTTTCACCGGATTTTTCAAAGCATTGCGTGTTGAGTAGCAGAAACAAAAGCCACACTTTGGTCTGACTCCAGAGCGAAAAAATGAAAATATATATTTAAATATTTAATTTCTTCGATTGGGAATCGAACCTACAACCTGCGTTCACAATCACGCTCGTGTGCCCCTGCGTATTATATAATATTTTGATTAATATATAAAACCTTTAACCTTTTTTAACTCCATACACTACGCAATCAACATAAAACTTCAACCAGTGTATTTATGGTGTAGTACATGGTCGTATGTTGCGAGCCGCGGCTCTGTCGTCTGCAGCTCGTAATAGGAATCGTATTAGTGGAATAGTGCCAGCGGTTAGTGAGTGCACTTTGTTGCATTGTGGCGTGTGTCGAAAACTTTTATCGTATCAATATTGAATTGTCAATTTTTGTACTTGGATTGGTGGTTTCTTTTTTCTGTTTTCATCATGTAACACAGATAGCAAAAGATTTTTGTTTTCTTGAATATATAAACGAATAATCAAAAAAAACCCTCGAGCAAAACTTTAAACGTAAACAAACAACTAGAAAAGTAAGAAAAGTAAGTAGTAAGATCGTGGCTAAGAACACTCTCAATTAAATTACCTTTCGAACAAAAAAACTTAATCAAAATTCGTTCAGTCAATTTGGGAGCTACGATGCCACAGACAGACGTTAAACTTATATCAATCCTCAGATTTTCGACGGAGGTTAATAATAAAAGCTGGCTGTAGATTTTTCTTCTAAATTTCAACTTTTTTCGACTGCTACGACATGAGATTTTAGTTGGAAAATATTAAAAGGTTTTTGTATGCAACGTCCATTAGAATCTTATTAAATTCCACTGTGTAATATAAATATTATCCTACTTTTATATTTTTGTAAAAATATTATTAGTGGAATGGTGCCAGCGATTGCTTCGAAGTCATTGTTGCGTGCATTCAGTGCTGCCGCTGGCTTTGCAATGGGAACAATTGTAATCCGCTCTCAGCAGATCATATAACTACGTCTTAAAATATAAAATACTCTATAGGCAGTATAGGCTATGTTAGTTATATTATTAATACGTTAGTTATATTTTATTTAAAAGAGAAGACAGAGAGAATCCAGTTTTGCTCATATTCTGTTATTCGTAACAATTACAATAAAAATCCACTAATGTGTTGTTATTTGGTTGTCAGTACTAAAATTTACAGCAATTTTAATAGTTTCATTATTAAAAAATACTTAAAATGTAATATATTTTGCATTCCACTGTCTACTGAAGGGACATTTATTAATAAAGTATATTAAATGTATATAGTTTCTAGTTTTAATAGAAAAAAATCTTTTAATAATATCAGCGGAATGGCACCAGCCATGAGTTTCAAGTCATTGTTGCGTTCTAGCTTTGCAACGTGAACGATATAATCCTTACGTCAGATTCAATAAATCTATAAATCTGTCTGCCCCGTTTTGGTTGGAAATATACAGAGTTATCAAGCAATTGAAGTTTTTATTACATAATTGTAACTAAACGATTGTTTAATTCAAATTGAGAAATTGAGAAACTTCATTTTTTTAGGCGTCCTCTTAAAGAATTAAACAAAGCAAATGAAAAATGAACTAAAACATATAACTACTACAAGGAATAATATACAATAAGCCTATAATTTAATCTTCTACAATAATAATAACTATTTACATTCATCAGTGGAGTTAATCTACAAAATCAACAAAGAAAATCAAATGACCATCGATTGACAATACTGAAAAATTTTAAAAAATAGACAATTTTTAATATAAAATGTATGGAGCTAACTTTGTAAGGGTCAATGTAATCCGACAATCAGGTCGTCAACCCGCACTCTATATTTACGCGGTCTACGATGCTACACAGCTACGAGGTTTTAATAATAATAGTTATGTTTAATAATGTATTTTTTTTTATAATAATTTATTTTTAAAAATGTAAAATTGATTCGCTAATTTAATAAAAGTATATGCTGTGTATAGTTATAATAAATAGCTTACGAAAGTAAAAAACATATATTTAATATTTTTATGAAAAATTAAATAAGTGAAGCGTATAAAGATTTATTAATATTACTTTTTACTCATCTTACATTTTATATTTTTGACAAAATCTTGCTATAAAGACAATAAAAAACGAAATGTGAAATATATGTATAAAATAATACTTAGTTTCATATAAATGTTTAAAAACAAATACAAAACTAGTTTCAAACTATTAAAAGGAGAAACCGCGTGAAAATCTACAGAAGAATGCGTGTTACTTAAGCTATACTGCAGGCTCTTCGGAATATTGAGTAAGTGGCCTGCGGGGCTCAGTGCGGGAGCGAGGGAGATGGCAGACCGTCTCAAGACTGCGAATCAATAAAGTCCACTCGTATAAGTCGGGTGCACTGGATATGGGTCACGGTGCACCCGCGAGATGGTATTTAATAACTTCTTACGCCTTACAGCCGTCTCTACATCCTTCCCCCTGATGCTTACACGAGGTATTCTAACGCTCTACGTTTGTAAATGTCTTGTCATAAACCTTGGAATGGCATCCAATAGCTTTACTGTTGCATACAAATTGATTATGTGAATGTTTGTGGAGAGCCAGCGCTGGAATGTTGGTCTAAGATTATTTTCGAAGGAAACTATTTGAATATACTATAAACCGTCTATATATTTATACACGTTATAAATAATTTGTATACTTGAATTGTATTGTGTTTTTTTTACTTTTGATGAGATTTGTGTTTCAATTCAAAAATGTCATTAATTTAAATGAAAGCCGGAATTTACTTTTACAGCATAACTTTTTAATAATGTTAAAAAATTTTATGAGAAAATAATAATTCTAGTTAACGTTCAAACACGTTTAATTACTTACACTTAAAAAAATTGTATCCGTGCCTCTAAGTTAACTTACTCGTATTCAAGTTGGACGTGTTTTCTACGACGCGCACATTTAAATACTGCTACTTTTAAGATATGTGTTGAAAATTGCAATAGCTTGCTAGAAAGAAACATACAAAAAACATACTTTCTTAAAAATTGGTATATTCGTCTTAAAGTCGTAGAATAACGCATTTACGTTTTCACGCATAATAATAATCAATATTAAACCTACATATAACTTATATTGGTAAAATAGAAATGTACATTTTTAATATGTTCGGTTATCCGTTTCATCAAAAATGTATTCACCGCAATCATTTACAACGTAACACTGTTTTAATTATTTCGTAATTGTGGTAATTATACTATAGTTGACTACTGTTCATGAAAGAAATAATGTTTGAAAAATAACTCCTAAATATTTTTCGACAGTGGCTTACCATTTGTTAAAAAAATGTTTGTACACAGACACAAAAAAAATACCATTTAAAGTTTGTGTTATTATTATCAGAAAGATTTCGAGATGCTAATTTCATGTTATGAATATTTTTAATGTGAATAAATATTTGCATAGTCGATACAATAATTGAGACCATTCAGAGATATACATATGCAATTTAGCAATGCACTAGTATTAATATTTTAATAATAGATATTGTCAAGAATAGGCAGTACTATTATTAACATACGTACGTTCGTGTCAGGTCTGTCCGCCACGAAACGACGTATTAGTGAGACATATGTCAGGGCTTTCTTGTCAGTACCAAATGCTTAGCAATTTGCAGATGGCGGCGTTAAGGTCGGGAAACAGCGTACTCGTAGCACCGCCCCCTGCACCTTGCACCGTATGGCATTTCTTAGGAATTTGGCGACGCATCTTGATAACATATTTGCTTGTACAAGATTTCAAGAACGCGACACTTGCTTTGGTAAACAGATGCCTGAGTTATAATCTTATATAACTTAACAATTACTTGGTAACTAATTTCACTTGTGCTATACAAGTGTCAAGGGTGTTTGCATGATTTATCAGGTTAACATTATATATACGAGTACATCATTTGTTATTTGGGGAATGTTACTACACTCCGTTTTACGTCGGTCAAGCGAAAATATAGGTGATCAGATTTAGAAAAAAATATTGTGGGGAAAAAATACGTGTACATTCAACAAGAAATTAATTTCGATTCACCGTGCGGGTACCGGATTTATCACGTAGCAAGGTCAGAATAGATAATAGTCTGGGCTTGCGACTGAACTGTTTTGGGAGCTATTTGAAAATAAGCATTAGCATTCGCCTCTTTCTATACATCAAAAATGGAAATGGAAGTTCCACAAGTATTACGCCTATTAGGTTTTAAGAAAAGGAATAGGTCGGGTCTGAATGACGAAACACTAACATCCACAGGGATTTTGTACTGTTTCTCATACATGTCCGCCTTGACAGTCCATTCAGGAGCTGATTCTAAAATCGAGTACTTGGCTTTTGTGTATATTATTTAAACGAGCTTTCTTTCACAAACGTTATTAATCAGTTGTTATATTTATAACGCTTAATCATGGTAACGTAGTAATGTATTGATCACTATATATGAGTATATATGCAAGGTAGGGTGCACAAAAGTAAATAAATGTTTACCGCTTCTATTGCCTCCCTAAAGATATAGCAAAATTTTTCGGTAGCTTTACCTCATCTTATCAAAAACTTTGATGTAGAGCACATTAAGATAGTAGAGAGCTGGCGATCAACCACACTGGCGATCGAGCCACTTTACAGTTAATTGAATACAGATATTCATTTGTTTTGCATTTCTAAGCTTATGTATAGATTTTTATACTTCAAATTCAATAATAAAATTACATATACGAAATCTTTACCTGTACTAAATGAGATTAAACTGATATCGATATCACCCCGTAGCCCGTACGACCTGCCTGTGTACGTGTGCGTATCAGTAATTACTTTCATGTAAAATAACTATTAGCGCACTGGCAACTAGGTCGCGTTTTGTTCCCACCGCCGGTTCATTGCTCCTAAATATCAGATACGTGGATTTAACGCAAATATGTCACATTAGCTATTGTTTGTGGTGCTTAATTAAATACGCTGGCGTACGCTTTTGATAATAAATTTAATACAATACGAATTAATGTCAAAGCTCCAAAAATTAGAAACAAAATTGGTTGTTTAATGTAAATTAATAAAAAAATTACAAAAATCTTATCTGTGTTAAAATATTGAATTCTGTTGATATTTTTTAACATTTTTAAGCACTTTAGTCATGCTTTTTCCAAAAACTATAATTAAATCGCAATACATATTTTAGTTTGAACGGTATTGATATTATCGATTTTAATTTGTCAACGTTGCTTGACGTTTTTTGTCTCGTTAAACGAAGTATTGTTTGGATGGCGGGCGAGGAGGCCGAGGAGGCCGAGGTTAGAGGGTGGCGTGATGGCGTCCTGTTTACATTATAGCTAGCTATTATAATATTATGATTTATTACTCAATCGGTGCGCCGCCAGGCATAGCGGCTTCGTAATTTCACCTGAATTTCGTTCACATACGCGCATTTACACTAAGGAATTTAAACTACGCTGAAACACGTAAAGGAGAGCCTTTGATATAGATTAATTTTATGAACTACTTTGAAATATACAAAAATTTATTCAATTTTACAAGTTAAGCTTACATATTTTTCGTTCATTAAACTCTGTCTGTGTCAATTTACATATAAAATGTTTATACTGAATATTGTGGTATATACTTATACGTTGTTTAAAAGCCCGAGTCGCTGACCGTTAAATTTTCGAGAGACATTCTTGTCTGAACTTTCTATGTATACTCCGTAAATAAGGTCTTGCACATTTTCAAACGTTTTGGGTTTCTATTTTAATGTATTTCTAAGCTCTTATACGAGTGCTGCGACAAGTGTAGCTGTTTTATCTATGCAAAATTAAAAGTAAATATTTAAATATATTAGCATTTTATTTTTGATTAATTTACGTCTGAATAATATTTTATACGTTTGAAATTGCCGAACAAATAAAACATTGTTAATTTAAATCACATAATATTATTTTGTTACATTTAATTATAAAATATTTTTATTATTCTCTCATTACATTTTCTCTTACTTTGATTTCCACAGAAAATAAACGACTATTGAGCCAAAACGCTGCGTCGTGCCGATAGAATTACGTATCCGGTACAAATCACAGAACATTCCAATCTCTACGGTTAATTGAATACTGTAGGCCTTCATTACGTCGCGTGGGGATGAATTGACAAAAAAGGAACTTTTCCAGCACGGCTCTAGTAGATTGTGTGGTCGGGAACAAAAACCACAAATGGCATTGGGGTGGTTGGATCGGTTGGTTCATACTCGAACTTGGCTTTCACACGACAAACATTGTCGCTCCTTCATAAATCTTTGTGTTCAACTCAACGGAGGTTGGGTATTAAATGTTTTACCAGAACACTTAAGTACTTCTTAACGAACTTTGGTCGCATGAAACATGTTTTTGAGTGTTTACTCTAGAAAGAAGAATCTCATCTGAAAATATGTTCTTTTTGTTTTATGGTTTTCGGTGGCGTTGTGGTTAAATTTAATTAAATTAAAATTAGAAAGAATTCATTTTCGTATAGATTTTAATATGAATAGCTTCGTTTTAGATGTTTTATAGTACGAACATTTTTAAATAATCTATCTAATCTTATTTGAAAATGTACATCCTATATATACTTAAAATTCTTTAAATATATTCGACAACCCCTATAATGTTCCCACCTTATGAAGCCGTCGTATACCAAATAACGTCAGCTACGACGCAAGGTATATTTATATCGCAATGTTGACTGTTTACGTGTATAAGGAAGTTCTTCGCAAATATAATATTATCATATGAGCTTTGATGAAGTCAAATATTTTGTTGGTAAGACATGTCATCTAATGTGTGGAAAAACTTAAATTGTATGTAAAAATAACTGGTACACATGTAGAACTAAGCCATAAGTAAAGATTATGTATATATATAATTAATATTATATTTAATCTATCTTATAATCAAACTATAGAGTTATATTCTACACTATTTTCTTTTCAACAATTATTTTATTATTTTCTTCTTCTATACTATAATAAAATATATCAAAACAATGTACATAATGCTTAACAGATTTTTAATAGTGTCTGTCTCTTTGTCAGTTTGTACATCACACGCATATCTTCTGAACTACAGGAACGATAAGAATGAAACTTTTCTGTAGCTCTGGACACGCTATATTTGATTTTGAAGACTTGATGACGATTTTTCAGTGACATAAAAATTAAAGATTTGGAATTTCTATTGAACAATTAGGTATAAAACTCCAGGTATAATATAAGACATAAAGAAAGGCCGCCTTAACAAAAGTTGTCAAGCATTAAAGTACATACAATTAAGTAGTATCAATTTCACATTTCTATAGACATATAAAATAGAAGATCTGTAACAGAACTGTAACAGCCTAGCTAAGGAAATTGCGACTTCAAAATAACGATGTTTTTTCAAGAAATTACATATAGTTATTCCACGACACTAAAACACCAACAAACAATTCAAAAAAGAATCTTCATCTCTTCTTTTAACTAAAGCTGCTGCCCCGTTTTTGTAGAACTTTTACTGATTTATTAAATGTAATAACCATATATTTAACTATTTATCATATTAAAATAACCAATTTTCTCTAAATATCCTTAATAAAAAGATAAAAGTCCAGTAAACCGTTATGTAAAACTAAGATATCTGTATTTTAAATTAATATTCATCATTTCAACGTCAAAGAAACTGGTGATAAAAAGAAGCGGATAGCTTTTTTATTTAAGTTTCTATCAAAGACTCATCTCATTGTGAAGACAACAATTCTGTAAAAGAGTAGCTTTTCTTATAAGCAAAGCGATTTGTTTCATTATGAAAACAAAAGGTCCTTGAAGGGCTAATATTTTAATATTTATTTATACGTTGTCGTGTTGGAAGAATGCACTCGATGAGTATTAAGATACTTTGTTTCAATTAGGAGCAGCAAGTGCTTTTAAGTTCAATTAAACGAAAGCAGTAAAAGTTTCAATTTTATGGATAGTCCTCTTAAAAATTAGTAATATTTAAGAATTTCAATACTAAAAGTACCTAACTTGATTAAAAATAGCGTTTTTTTTATAACTGCTTTATCTATTTTATACTATTAAGTTTATTTATACTTATTTTGTTAGTATTTTGTATTTATGATTATTTCTTATTCTCATTTAATTTTAGGTTTTTTTTATAGTGAGAGAATTTAGAGATATTTAAAATTCTCCTAATAACATTGCTGATGGATCTCAGTGTTTTCAACCTGATTCCAATACCTACGCTCTAATAATAAGTTTAAATTTTAAATATTAAAAATAGAGGATAAATTAAAATAAATTTAAAAAAATGCTATTGACTTTCCTTTAAAATTCTATTTTAACTTCGAGTACATGAAATTGTAAACACAAATTGATATGAAACAGTGTTAAATAAATTACGCAAGAATACTTACACAGCGCCAATGAGTTAGTTAGACTGTCTTTTTAAGGTTTCTAACATGTTAATCTAGGTGAGAATTAACTTTACGGTAATTGTATTAGTTGCGTCACAGTAAATAAATAGTACATATTCTATATAGTAAATAGTATATTATGCTATTTTTAAAATTTATTATATCTATAGGGTGGAATTGTCAGCGCCACTTTAAATGAAACCACAGTTTTAACTACTCTCTAAAAGCCTAATATATTTCGGAAAAAAAATAATTCTCCAAAATGAAAAAAAATTTTTTTCAAACATAATATAAATAATAAAATTATCGTTTTAAAATAAAACGCCATTTGTAAAATATAACATAGGCACGCACAGACTTACCTGTCAAATCGGAAACATCGCACACGTATGTGTGCGTCACACGAAATACAGGTATGGATAAAAATCGTGAAATGAAAAAAAAATCCTACGTCCAAACCGTTGAGGTACCTTGATTATTTTTTTTAATTCTGGGTTTGAAATATTTTACCCTATATGCAGTTTCAGTAAAAGAAGCGCTGCCTCTTCCACCCTGTATATAAGTTAATTACGGCATAGTCGGCATAGCAAACATCACATATTGAGTTGTGGTCTTATGGACCTTGGTCTTCTAATAAAATGTTAGAGAAAATGTAACAAGTTCGCAAAAAACAAATACTACTTGGAAAACCATATAACGATCTTTGCGTTTATTTAAATTACATATAAACGATAGCTCAACAAAGGGTAGATAAAAAAGACAATGATGTTATACACGTAAATACAAATAAGAACAAACAACCATCTGATTGCATTCCTGTTAAAGTCTGATTAAACTATAGTTTCATTAATAGTTTTTTATTCTTACTTATGTCAATAATTCATATTTTTAGGAAACTAAAAAGTATACATTTGTACTTACCATAACTGCGTTTATCTTGAAGTCCATGTGGTTCTTAACTTCAGCAGCTAGTTCCCGGACCAGAAGAAGTCCATCCTTTCGCACCACTTCCACATTGTATTCATGATATTTCTGGACAAAGAAAACATATTTTTAAATTTAATAAAATTGTCACATTTATTATTATACATTTAAAAGGCTACAATTCACGTGGTCTCTTTGGCATTAAATGCTTAACGATTTAAAGGTACGGCAACAATCGATAGAGTGGCATTTGTAAGTAACTCTGTCTATTTGGAGACGAAAAATCGATATACATCGAACTGAACTATTGTTTTCATTGTGTAGAGTATTCCAATGAAATCAAAACTATCTTACACATCGTTTGTTACATATGTAGATATAGATACACAATTTCGTTTATAAGCCAATATAAATGAATATAGCACTAGTTGAATAAACTAGTAGTAATATCGGTGCGAGCAGGCACGTAATTTAAGGCTTTCATAGCAGATATACATGCGTCGAGGAGTGTAACGCTCGCATTATTCGCTAAAATGACAACAATCGCGCACTCGCGCTACATTAGGCGGTGAGTTATTGGGCTCAACATGGCGGCTCAGATCTGTCAAATTTAAAAATGGAAACACGTCCGGAATTTGGCGGATGCTGGCTGCCAAATTATTGTTATTCGACGGAGACGCCGCCCCGCCAGCGGTGTTATTGAATTTTGGATTGTACCCGATGTCGTCTTTGTAGCGCTATCTAATCTAATCAAATATATTATTACAGTTTGGCTAATTCTGTTTTTTATTTCGTTTTTATACAATAAAGCATAATTGGTAATAGGCAGTATTTAAAATGTTCAAGAATCTCATGTTTTATATTATCTCAAGCGTGTAATTGCAACGAATAGATACTTTTTATTTTTTTTATATTGTTAAAGGAAACATTCAATTAACGTATGGGTTAATAGAAATCGGAAATTAAACGATGCTCTATACAGTCTTTATACAAAGGTAGTAAACCTTTTTACTGCAAAACAGTCTCCGTTCACCCAATAAAGTTCATTTTAAGTACACCTCCGCTGTGGGATAAAAATGGCGGACGTAGAGGACTACGGGCTACGAAGCGTCTGTACTGTAATCGTATCATTTTAACGACTCGTTGATGTCGTATTGCTCGAATCGAATAGCTCTATTAGTAATGACGTTATTTTACGCTCTTTCGCCTATTGTACTTTCAATTTTATTTATTTTATTATTATAGTTCACAAATTTAACTATTTGTAGAATAAATTTTCGTGTTTAAACGGCATTGACATATTACGTACTGTAATATTTTTGAGACTCGTCACTCGACATTGTATTTTTAAATTGCGTCGTAACTAAAATAATCAACAAAATTAATTAAAATTAATGTGGCATATAAATTTACCTTGAATATTCAATTTATTTTATGTTGCAGATAAACTTTTATATAAGCTTTGCGTCAAAATATTTATTTTAATGAGACTTCAGCGCGACTGTCTCTTCAAACCTGGGTCAAGTTAATTTTTATTTATAAAGCTCTCGTAGTTTAATTAAGCCCAACTCTATGGGTGGTTTCATAAAAACATAGATTTACTTTAATCCAATTAAACGTAATAATATCCTCATATTTTTCATTCCACCATTTCCATAAGCAATTACAATAATAATGAATGAATGTAAATAACATTAGAATACATAGATTTTCAGGAATATTTAATGAAGTGGGTGAGAGCTGCAGCGCGGGCGGCGGTCCCCCGGGGACGCATTGGCCGACAAGGAAGCTAAATTCAATTAAGCCCGTTAATTTAATCCGGTCTGTATTCTGCACCTCCGTCCTTACAGGCCACCCGGTGATTGGACGATGCTTCTAATGATTACTAGTTTTAGTAATCGAAGTTGATATCATAACGTGTTATCCTTATGCTGTCGTTACTGCTGCTTCAAATATATTAATTTGCATTTAATTATTAATTATTATTAATTATTTTGATGGAAATATATACATACATTATGGAGTCGTTTGTTGGCAGATTTCACATTCTGTTCTGTTATTTGTTTCTTTGAATGTGCCAGAGTCACTTATACAAAAAACATACTGAGTAATAAATTATTTCAATATTAATAATTATTATATATATATATATGTTCTTTTTTGGTCTAAGGATTTTTTTAGCGTCACGCTGTATCCCGCACACACCAGGATAGGCAAAGGGAAGCTAGTTTTAAGATACTCTGTTCCCGATTTACCTCCTAATTCTAGAAGCTTTGCGTTTTGAGTAGTAGACCTCAACGCTGCCCTTGCCGCGACAACAGAGCGAAAAAAATGGAAATATTAAATATTTCATTTCCTCGAGAGGGAATCGAACCCACAACCTTTCACGTTTAAAGTCACACTTTGTGCCTGCGCTAGAACTGGCCTCATTAATTAATATTTTATCTTTATTGATTTTGTAATAATTTAATTGACGAAAAGCTTTTATATAATTTCTGCATTTGTATGACAAAACGTTATAGTCCGCATTGACTATAAACTGCGAATTTTGTGCTATAGGTACGAAAGAGGTCCGCTGTGGAACTACATTATATAATATCATTGCATAACCCCTCTCGACCTCTACCCATTGTTAGACATTGGAAATACCGCAATGTTACACTATCTTAGGTCATAGTTGCCGATTTAGTCTTATTCAATCACTTTTGTAATGCACTTGCCAAATATTTTTTTTGATGAATGATAATAATTTATATGTATTTTAGGGTTCCGCATCTCGAAAGTAAAATGGGATCAAGATAAATTATATCAAGATAGCTTGCAGATATCAAGTTGAAATATCAAATGTTTAGATCTACAGTTGCATAGAGTACAGAAAAATCAAACTTCTAAGTCAAAGTAATCAAAAGATCAGATTTGCTACAATCCTAAAATTGGTACCTTCTTGGAATTGAAATTGGAACCTTCGGTGGGAGAGTCCAACATACACTTGACCGGTTATTATTATTTATAAATTAAAAATATAAATTTGTGAATTAATATTAGATAATAAACATTGAACAAATTAACATATATTTTGTAATACGTAAAAAGGTAAATACGCTTGGTCACGATACGTTTAGGCGAGGGACCAGCACTCCTCGACGGACAGGGCTTTTCACTCGGGCGGCAGTTGTGCGTACCACTCACAAGAGAACTCCATTTACGTACGCAAAAAATATGTACCACACGAGGGGGGGGGGTGGTACATAACTTAATATGATTTAACATTTGCTCACTCATTTAGATTTATATTCAAATAGATTTATATTAATTATTATTTATAATTTAATTATGTGACCGTCTATGCGGTTTCGGAGGCTGTGTGCGGTTTCTATTAAACCGCATTTAGTTCGATTGGTGAAGTGCTATATACATATATCGTTATGTATGATTTCTCTATTCGTAATATTCCAATTAGTATGTAGATACATATGTATAAATATTAGTTCTATGGTTTGCCAACTGCGAGGCGTGTGGGGGGAAATATTACTTGAGCTGTGAAATATGGGTTAGGAATGCTTATAAAGGTAACTAAATACGTACCCTGTTTTTAAATTAACATATTATTTTAAGTGTACACTTAATATTATAAAGGTCAAAGTCAAAGCTTAGGTTATTAAGTACAAATAAGTGTTTCCAAAAGCTTATATTTCAGAATGAATAATAACGTAAATTTGCTATTATCTTGTTGAAAATATCTTCGTTTCTTATTGATATTTTCAGGTAAATGGTTTACTTAAATTATTTGCTAATAATATACGAGTATAGTGGGTAAAGCAGCGTCCATTCATTTTACCTTTGATGTAAACTCTCCCGCATCCAACAAAGTTTTCGCCACAACCATTTATTCTAAGTAATATTTATGTATAAAACATGTACATAGTACATTGTGTACGTGTTATATACCTACATGTTTTTTATACAAATACCTAAAGATTTATATTAAAAAAATATTAAAATCTACTTAATATTGTAATACTTTTTAATTGTATTTTACTACAAAATATTCTCCATATAATTCTAATCTTCATATAAATCATGTAATCTTTGTCTGTGGTGATAATCAGAGTTTCATCCAAAAAACAAAGAATATTTTACCTGAACAGTACTAAATGAAATTAAAGTTTTTGAAGCGCAAAAGAGTGAACAAAGCATCTTGGAATTTTCAATCTGTTCAAATGTTCAATCCTCGCTCGATATTAATATTGAACATTTACTGAAGTCCATTTCAAAATTTCTCTTTTTACATTTTTATGAAAAAACTATAATTTCTCAAATCTCATATGAAAATTACAAATGACAGAAGAATTAACCAAATAAAAGTAAGAATCTAAACATGTATGTTTTTACTAATATGATATTGTTTTATGATATGAAAATAATGAAGTAGCCTGAATACAGCATATGGAAAATTATATAGTAAGAAAAGACGTAATCACGTAACGATATATGATTTTTTAAAGAAAATTGTAGATAAATGCTTTTAATTGCTGTAAAATACACAGGTTCCATCAGAGAACCGAAATACCTATTGAACAAATTGGAGACATTTCTTAGAAAGCGCATGTACGACATCGACATTACCTATCGCCATCTACCTTGTTCCACTTTTCTCGATAGTGCCCCAAGCCCGTATAAGGTGAAGGCCTTTATAAAATACTGGCGAAATTAGGTTAAACTCCGTCCACAGCCTCGGTGAGAACATCCGACGGATGGACAAAACCATTTTAAAAGATTACACGAATGACGTGGAATTGGTCTGGATCATATTGTACAAACGCTTTGCGAACGATACCTTGCACAATTATTTATTATAGTTATTTTATTAGATGGTTAATTATTTTATTGTATATTTAACGTAAGAGTAGTAAAACAACAATTATTTATATGAACCGTAAATGGGGAAATAATAGAGTTATGAACTAAATAAGTATATATAAATGATTTATAGCAGTGATATCGCGTAGGTAGTTTGCGATAGACGCCGCTAATATTGAATAAGTTCCGATGGCAAAGTTTCTCTTTCGAAACATTATATTACTTTCAGGAGCGCGATCTCGGACAGAATTTTGATTGTTCTACCACAGAGGCAGACGTGGTCGAAATGTGTAGGTTCATCACATGCCGATGATGCCGAATAATTGTTAAAAAAAAGCTTTTAAATATGTCCATAATGTGTCAAATATGCAGAAAAAGAGTAAATCAGAATACGTATTTTATGCATGTGTAATTACAGTGTCAGTGTCAGCGAAGAAAGGAAAATATTAAATATTTAATTTCCTCTAGTGTAATATATAAATAAATTTCCTCGAGTTGAAATCGAACTCACAATCTGTTACGTTTACAGTCACACGCTTGTGCTCCTGCGCTACGACTGACTTCGATTTATTAATTACTCGTCTTAGAAGTAAGTATGCAACAAATAATTAATAATTACCTAGACCTCGAAGTCTATTGATGGGTAACCTTTACTTGTACATGGTACGACTGGTACGACCTATCTCATTACATGAATAGTTTACTCTTTCGATTTGTTATCTAAATTGGAATTACTATATATGTATTTCAGTGGCATCGAATAATTTCTAACCAAAATAATTTGAAAATAACTTAATTCATTGGTAAGCTTAATTATTACAATTTTGATTAAATTATAACAAAGAAAAATATTTCATACAATTACTATTTCCATGAATACAGTATTATTATAATGAAAATTAAATAAACATATAAATTTATAACGAGCGAATTTCACTAATTAGAGTGCCTCATGTGACGTTTCTGTGATTTCAATTGAAATTGGAATACAAAAAAATATAAGAGTTTCATCTAGAGACTAGAGACTAGCAGATATCGAAGGTCGCTGTTAATTATCGTAGTGGTAAGTGTACTCGGGAGTCGGGAGTCGGGAGTCGGGAGTACGCCGAGTGTATTTCAACAGTATCTGATACTTCCCACCCGCCCGTAACTGGGTCGCGAAGAGGAGCGGCCCCGCGGGCACGGGTGGGGGTGCGAACTCTCTCGTTGCGTTTTTGTAGCAGCGCGTCCAACCGATCGGCCCGGCGTTGCCCCTCGCTTCACTTCTAAAGCGAAAAGAATACCACACACTTCTCTCGGATACCGCCGTGAAAATGCATTTACTCACGTTTTGTATTTGATTCATTTTTGTGAAGTGCCGCCCGAACTCCCACAGGTCGACGCCGAACTTCAGCGCCCAATTCTTGACTCTGCAACAAAAAATATATTACCTCGTACCTCTTCATGTCACGCATCGTTTGTCACGACATTTAATTAAGTGTCCGGGTAGATCTATGCCCTTGTTCCATTTGGACGTAAAAAATCTTGTCTGAACAATTCAAGAAAGCTCGGAGGACGAACTTTGTCCTCATAATAGTCGTATAATGCAGAAAAGTTTTTATATCTTTCCTTTTTCCGAGAGAGGATCAACAAAATAGTTATTGTTTGTCCAAATATAGTCCAAATTAATAGACTTGAGCTTAAGTTCATTATTATGAATATATAGAGTATAGAAATGTAAATAATAAACTAAATATAGATATAATAGAAAATTATATTTCCTAATATTTCCATTCTTTATATTTCTAATTAGGAACTTTTCGGTAATACCCAGTAACTAATGATTACTTTTTTAATAACTTCATTCCATAACGAGTGCCATTGTTACAAAACAATATACAAGAAGTGTTCCCCTACAATCACACATAGTAATTGCAGTAACACTATACACTATACTCCACGTAATTACCTTTTGTCTCGCTTTATTATATTTCTTTTGACAATATTTACCTTTACGTATCAAATTCAAGTAGGGTACGTCAAAGATATGGCTGAAACGTGTATTAAGAACCGAAATGATTCTCAGAAGTAAATGTGATTGGGGGGAAGCGGGTTAAGCATTTTTTCCACTCGGTCGACCACCCTTATAACAAGTAAGTGTTATCAGAGGTTACACTGGGTATCATTTTGTCGCAGCGTGAGATATAGGAGGGCTCATGATGGGAGGACCAATTTAATTAACGAGTGTAACGAGCCTTGCGAAGAGCAGGTACTACTGGCGTGTGATTGAAAATGTTATTCTCTTTTAATATTAAAATATTGTTGTAAAGCATTATTTATGTATTTTATGTGATAGGTATTAAAAATGTTTAAACATGTGAGAATGCGTTTTTGTTACAAGGGGAACAAACTAAAGAAAATCTTGTGTAAGGACACTCCGTTCTCCACATAATTTTCCAGAAACTGCGAGTTGAGAAGCTGCTGCCAACCTCAACGTCACGTTTTGTCTTGATACTAAGACGAGGAAATGATAACAATTCATACCCCCGAGCGCGAATCGAACTTACAACCGTCGCGTTTACAGCCAGAAGCTATATCTCTAGCCTCTCTCGCGGCCTCTGCATAATTTTATTTAAATATCTACCGAAAAGTAATTTCTACATATTTTATGAAGATTCAAATTCTAATAAAAATAGTCTCAAGTTAAAGTTAAAGATTTTAGTTTAAAGATAGATTAATGGATGGAGTTCTAAATAGTGTAGTAGTTCTCAATTATTTTTAACATATTGTTCCAGATTCAAATATGCTATGTTTAAATCCTCGTCTAAGCAGTGAGTAAACACTATTTTTATCTTACTACAATTTCTATTTCGAACCAAGGTATACATTTAAGTAATAGGCATATAAATAAAATTAAAAAATATTATTTTTATGAGTTAATTCTCAAATTAAATTAAAAAAAAACAATAAATAAATACAGTATATATATACCTTATTAGTTTTATATATTTTTCCACTAAATAAATCAAATATATTAACGTTAAAAATATGTACATCACTAAGTTCAATAGGTATCGCTTTTATTTATTATTCGAAACGGCCCACAGAGTGTTCTCATTAGCAATCGGGGATGTTCGCGGCCATTGTTCTAACTTGGGCCGTCATGAGCAGAAGTTACGAATTTTAAATTATTTAAAGCGCTCCTCCTCACCCGCTTCGGGTCTTCCTCTACCACGACACCGTCAGGTGCTCACAAGCGCTCTTAGGGCGACTGAAAATACGATCTTTTGAAATGAAATGCCGGGTAGCGGCCCTTCGAGAGTGCTATCTGCGTAACTGTTATCATTTTTGTTTATATTCTAATACTGTAAGCATTTATCTTACTCGGGAAATGGTCTTATGTTTATGTACTGTATAAGTTATTTATTTAGCTGTAAAAATAAATGATCATAAAACAAGTGTTTTTAAACTACTTATACAAAAAATAAATTTGTAGAAATCAGCGAAGAAAACTTACAAACACGGTATCTCCTCTTGGAAAAGTTTTGAAAGCTTAAATAAAAAGCACTAAAAGCTTCACTGGTCCAGGTCCTAAAAGAAATCCTGAATAGTGTTAAAAAACGAAAAGTGGCGGATTAACAGAGCAGAGATCCGCTTAAAATATCTTGTTACTATAATCGGTTTAACCCTAGCCCGGGCCCGGCGCTAACCCCCGCGCCGCGCCGGAATCTCGCGACTAACTCGATTTGACTCTTACCTGATTTACGACTAGCTTTATTGTTTCTACACCTTTAGCAATGTGATTTAGTTGGAGTATGATTCCTTTGAAGATACTATTGTTATAAAATACTTAGATAAATTTTAGTATTCAATATTTGTTCAATTTCCAATTAACAAAAACGAGTGTTGTTTGAACAACCATTATTTATGTTTTACTAGCAAATCCTTTTAAGGAATATTTAAAATGTTGATACTTAAGTCCTTACTTAATTAATATTACCCGATTGCTTCTTCAGCAATGCAACGCAAATTCAATAACATCTAAGCTAAATTAATTAAAGACGAAGTAGGTAATCCATGATATTTGGTTGCATCTGATAGTTGTTTTATTAATCAGCGTCGTCGTAGCAGACGGGGTGTCAGACGCGCGCCCTTACGTAAGCCAGCCTCCGTAGTACGCCGCCGCCCTCGCCCCTCGCGCCGCAACCCGCGCACCACCTCCCCCGCCCCCCACACCCCCTCTAGATCAATACCCGCGCCGGCCGCCTTTGACATGTGCCCCGCGTGCCTCTCCGCAAATATTTACGTTGTGGAAACAGATCATAACTAGTTTCATTTGCCTGTTTGTACGGCGGACCGCACAATAAAAACGTTTAATTGGCGGCTTATGAGTTAATCTAATCTGGATTTTTTTTTTTTTACTTATTTTTCGTTTTCTTTTTATTTACTTTAAAAATCTGATAGTTATCTCTTAACACCCTAATCTTAAATATTTTTTCTCAATATAGAAAAGAAATTGTTAATCGTAAGAAACTTTTCTTTAAGCTAACAACTTCCGAGCTTTAATTTTTATGTATAATTGAAACGAGGCAAATACTTGTCCTTTGCTGAAGCATTTTTTACTGTTATAAACCACGTGACCAAAAAGACATATTAGGCAACGTTGAAAAGGTCCTCGCTTAGAATTGTGGCTTTTAGAGGTTTTTTTTACATTGCCGCCCTAACTTCCAGTTAGGAAGTTAACAAATTTTTATTTGTACGGGACGGATAAATAATGTATATAATTTATTTTGCTTGTAATCAATGTATATCTGTGAGGGATATCCTATACAAAGTACCAAAGCATCTTTTTACTAGCGCGACTACGAACATTTCTTAGTGTAAGACTGATGATAAAATTATATTTATATATATTTTATAATATACTTAAATAAGCAAAAATCAAATCTTTGTAAACTTCTGTAAATATTGTAAAGTGGAACAGTTCGTTTGGTTGAGCGCACTAACATCACGAACTACTGTTTCTAATTATTAATTATTTTCATGTCGGATTGTCAATTTATAGAGGAAGGCTATATTTTATATAACGTCACGTAACGTAACCGTTGCGATGTAATCCACTGTACCTACGGAATATGTCATAGGTCAACACAACTCTGAGTTATTGCAATTAAAAGCTAATATTTTACAAAATGATTCCTTTCTAATATTTTTTTCCAAATAGACAACAATCTTATTAGAAAACAAAAAAAACACAATTACCAACGAAAATTACGTTTGGTAATACGAATTACTTCACTGGAATAAATAGCGGTGCGTTTATTGGAGCTAATGGAACGGAAACGCGTAGCCCACGAGCTACGTACGATGCTACGAGCTACAAGGCTACGCGGTAAATAATAATCAAAAAGACTGACCCAATTTTCATCAATAAAATCATGGATTTATTAATAATGAACAATTACTGGTATGGTAATATATGTTGAAATATAAAATGGTTAACATGTTGTAAAAAAATATTGAGAAAGAGAAGAGAAGAGGCCAATTTTCTTGGGTTTATTATTTTACCAAAAAATCTCAACAAAACACTGATTCAAGTTATTACTTCAAAAATAAAATACCTTAGAAACATGCTGCTACGGTATGTTACATGTCTAGACATAGGGTAATAACATATAAGAATACGAGTATATGCGATGGTTGACAATTTACATTTATATATATTTTTTAAATTATATTTATGACAAAATTATTATGCAATTTTGACTGCATACAATGATGTGCAGAAAATATCGATCTGGGGTTGAATGCTAAAGCCAATCTTAATATTTAAGATTTAGAATATATTATTCTTTAATTAGATCAGGTACACATACGGCGCTGCATCTGTAAAGAATTGAAAAGATACCTAGTAATTTATCAGTAGGTTTTTCCCAAGTAACCACAAATATTTGTAAGAATAAACAATATGAAGTGATATTTCTTTTTAATTTTATGCTTTATCCCATATTTGCGAGGCAGAGGGTCCTAATGTCAAAATACTCGTCCTTCACTGCCTGAATCCGAGCTATTGCGTGTTAAGGGGCGCAACTCTACGCTATGATTCATCGTAGGGTTCAGTCTAATTGATTCATTTAAAATATATAATTTAATAGAAAACCGATCGCAAAGTAATGCTTGCCTTCATATAAATAGTAATAACTTTTTTAAAAAAATATATTGAAATATATACTTTTTTATCACTTCCTGAGCATAGCATGTGGGTTGATATTGGAATGATAAGAGAAAGGTCAAAGATTATTAACAGAATATTCATTGAACGCCCACACCTTGTGGTTCATAACCACTAACAAGAATTTTATTAGCGAGACGATGTGAATAGAAATTTGTAACTTGATTGTACGATAATGAATTTGTGACAAGTTGTAATTTTCTATATTATACCAAAATAATTGGACCAGTTTAAAAACATAGTTTTTTCCTCTTTCCACATAATAAGTGTTATTTTTTAAATATTTGTTTAAGATATAACGTAATTAATTAACCCTCAATATAATGGAATTCACTAACACTATTAACTATAAATATATATTTCTTTATTTATTATTCAGCATTGTAGAATAGAATCTGATCTTATCTGTTCTATTCTATTCTTTGGCGGTTAGAAAGTGCCAGTTGAGCACTCATCACTTTGGCTAAGAATAGAAACTCAAGATGATTGTGAAAGAAAGGAATAAACAATTACATCCATCATAGTAGAACTCATCTCCTAACTTTTGTGTAATTATATTTATTAAAATAAGATAAAAACTCGGTAAAGCCATAACTAGCCTTAGTTTAAGCAGCCATTCGTTTTAATAAGAAGAGAGTGTAAGTGTCAAAAGATAAATAATACTTGATTAAAGTACATTTGCTCAACATACATCACTAACGGGAAATCAAAGAACTTTCTATGTAAATATTATATCCAATTAACTATAGAAAAACAAATCAATGGGTCGCTGTGAAGTGCGCTAGTTGAATGTATCTTACTACGCCGGAAGTCCTGTATTCAACGATGTTAGAGTAAATGTCTGCGTTGTTCATTCAAATGTGTTTCTGTGTAAAGAAACACAGTTTGCATTGATTTTGAGACATCATTACATTCGAAAGTAAAAAGAATTTAATACGCCTGATAGAAGCATTTTTCTTGTCAATAAATCAGTTGATGTTTTTTAATACTTTTCGTAACAGTTGCGAAATTTCTTTTTTTTTTGTTATAAGAAAATAAATAAATAATATTTACAACGGAATCGATAATTGATAATCTAACATATAATTTATTAACAAACAAAATAATACATTGTCTTCTCCGTTTTTAGATAGAGAGAATCTATTGTCAAAACACTCCCCCCTCATCGAACTTAGGCTTGGCGTTGCCTTTCGCCACTGGGATGCACCATTGGACGTTCAGTGGGACTAACCACCAGGGAGAGGTAATGAAAATAATTATTTACTCATATGGGCTACGACATCGCAACGATGTTAATAAGACGATAGTTAATTAATATTCATGGGTCACTTACAATGCATGCTTACAGATGTTTCTTTTAAATAAAATTATATATTGTGCAGTTCCCTACACTCAGAAAGGGGATCAAACTCCGAATTACCGCGTTTGCAGTTAGATACTGTCCCACTGCGCCACGGTGGCCTCTCCATTTTTACTTATTCTAAAATGTAATAAAATCTTAACTTTGCCTTTTGTTTAAACAGTAAATATACGCAGTGTACACTTGTATTCCTTATGAGAGTAATGTTGGCGGTTTGTATTTTAGCTATTTCTTTATGTATTTTTATAGTATATATTTTTCTAATTTTATTTTAATTTTACTCTATACAACCTACGTAATACAGAAATATTATATAAAATAATGTCGCTATCTTATTTAACCTTAACTATTATATAATGCCTAACGTAGGCGCACCGTAAGTTTCTGTGCTACGCCTACGATAACTTCCACCTTCCAAACAACAGAAACTAATAATTAAATAGATTCATATATAACTTTGTAAAAGCAAATAATTACTTAAGCAAATGTTCGACTTATATATTCAACAAGTTTTTAAACAGAAATCTATCTAGAATTTATCTTTTTTAATTTAAAATAAATAAAAAAAAAATACTACACGAACATAACATTGTTTATTAAAGTATAACAAATGTTGGTACATGTCTCTATTATTTATATATATTTATA
The DNA here is from genome assembly GCF_056956725.1 of Heliconius melpomene rosina. Classification (NCBI taxonomy): domain Eukaryota; kingdom Metazoa; phylum Arthropoda; class Insecta; order Lepidoptera; family Nymphalidae; genus Heliconius; species Heliconius melpomene. The sequence goes on from NC_140398.1 coordinate 10,100,896, forward strand.
TATAGTCTGACATGGGATGTTTGGCACAAAGCCTGAAATACCCTGCAGTCCCAGCTGCACGTCTGCCCTAACACGAAATGAAAACACTTCACTACGAGTGCTTTCATCATACAAAGTAAATTCGTTTCACTTACTATAAACAACTTGATGTAAGAAATTGTTTGTGCTAGGTATGCAATTGACGCTTTCTAGTGATTAGCGTAATGACTTAATTCTTTTTTTGCACATAGCAAGAGGAGGGAACCTAGTGTTAAGACAAACTGTTCCCCACCTTCCGCCCAATTTTCGAGGTATTCAAATGTCTTAAATATTAATTTCAAAGGTCAATTGTCAATGTCTTAATTAAAGATATGAATAAACTAAAAACATTTATTTGAAAAGTCAAAATTATCATAGTCAATATGTATATTATTACTAGTAATTTTAGCATTTCATTCTAATACTTCCATTACACTGCCATACATGTATTGGTATTGTCCAGTCAGCTATAACATAGCAATGGAATATTATGTAGAACCATTTAATTGCGGTCATCTTCAGATATATGTGTAAACCTCAAATTTCTAATAATCTCACTAGTTTAAACTAAACTTCCGCATTTTATTATATTGATTTTAAGGTGCAATAAAGGTTTTCTTGTAAAATTACTTCTATTGTGAGAAAACCTTATTTGTAGACTAACTTATGCAATATTTTATGAACTAATACGTTCGTAATATCAACCAAGAACCAAGACAAAAGCTCTGAAAAAAAACCACCTCCACCTTACTGTAAATGTCAAGTAATAATTTAACATATACAGAAAATATTCGATTAAAATATATTTAAACCTTATTGCTTTTATATATATAATATCTATCACTGATGTATAAGCAACCAATACTATATAGCGCATACAATCGTCGGGTCGTAAAGCTCGCGTATAATAAGAATACTAGCTGTAGTAGCAGTAGTAACTCTTATACCGTAGACGGACAATTAATATGATGAATGAAATGGTATTTCAGCTAATATCTAGGAAGTTTGCTTTATTCAGGATTTTAGAGGAAGTACTATATTTTAGAGATGAAAGAAAAATCATACTATAATTATTAAAATAAGATGAATACAGGTTAGTTGTTATCTTCATCAACTCTTAACTAAGAATTGACAACCAAAATGGGGTTTTAGCAATATGTTTTACTTATAATTAGAAATAAAAAATTATGCACATCATTATACATTTTGTAATATGTGTCTATAGTAAGAAATCTATGCAAACTATACATTTAAAAGTAATTCTCTCATTCTATTCATAAGTAAAGCTGAGCTTTAAATACATACTCATTGTGAGGGATATCTTCGAGCTGGTTGGCAAGCGCGGCCGCCAATAGGGCGAGGAGGAGCAGCGGGCGCCTGGTCATGGTGCCTAGCGCCATCGCACTCGCCACATGACAAGAGGAACACACTCCACTGGGTCTCTACATGGGATCACACCACTCGCACTGCACTGCAATGTCACCAGGACTGAGGCATCGGGGCGTGCGGGGACGAGTGGACGTGGCAACAGAGTGTACGGCGGCCGCGCGCCCGTCGCCCGTCCCTCCTCACCGCCGCGCCGCCCGCCCAGCCGCAGTGACGCTGCGCGCGAATCATACGCCCAATAACGCAGCCCTATTATTGAGATTTATTTGATCATGCATACACTTGATGGTCAGAAACGGTCGACCCTATTATTATTCTCTAATCGAGGGTGACATTTGCGAGCATTCTTATTATAGGCATATGTAACCCTATTATTATTTTTTTCAATTTTTTCTACAGATTTTACAAAATTTTGTCATGACGAGAGGTTGTTGTCATTTTGGGAGCGAAGGCCGTCGAAGGCGCCGCGATGGACGAGGTTCAGGGCCTCGGGCGCCACGCACATGCGTGGGCACGCCGCCAGGAAATCCTTTATTGATTCCCGCGCTCCCGCTTTCTAAGGAATGTCGCAGGCGTTGTTGCCGCCAAAATTTTACCCGCCTTCTATTATAATAGCGGATTAGGGATCATCGTACGCGGCGCAGATTGATTTAATTTAATGAAGCAATAACAGATAAGCGAATCGTGGTAGAGCAGCAATTTGTTTATTTGATCGCTACTTTTGTATTGTTTAGTAGGAAGTCAAAGTTAAAATTAATTTTTAAAATCGAGAGTCTCTTCTAAATATTCCTTAACAAAATCCCAATGAGTAAAAACTATTACCTTAGATAGTCCCGATATACAAACCGTAATAAATCCTAAAAGTAACAAAACAAATTATCCTTCTAAAGAATACTTGAGGCGGAAGAACTTGGTTCGTAGAACGAAATCGTTGTATTTCGCTTGACATAGAGATACTAGAATATAATCATTAATAAGTTCTGTTAGCTGATTTAAGTTAAATTTTGGTTAAATTAAAAGGCTGAACAACCGTTTCATGTTGAAGGGTTACAACGTATTTGCGATGTAATGACTTACAATATTATCTCTTCCGGGTCAACGGAGTCTAACAAGGAGCTTGGCCCATCTGCCAAGAAAAATATATACAGTTATAATTTTATTAGACCAAAGGAAATGACTTTAAAGAACTCAGGTATGTTTTATTAGGTATTCAATAAAAATAAAAATTATATTAAAAAAATTGGCGTCAGCCTTAAAATATAACTTAACGAGATTAATATTGCGTGAAATAATGAAAAATATTGTAATTAATTTTAATCGAAAATTTTAAATTAAACCAAATTCAACTTCTTTGTAATATTGTTTTTTTTTATTTCATAAAAGTCATATCATAACATGTATTTTCTTTAAAAAATATATTGCAGTAAAAGAGGAGGGAAATTAAAAGACAATTTTGTATACTTGAAATCTAATTTAACAATCAAACAGTTTGCTTTTTCGATGTAATAATATGTCTAAGTTTTTCGACAATATGTCAGTTAAAATTGTATAAAAATATAAGTTACGAGAGTAGACAGCTTTCGATTGTGCGTTGGCGTCGCGTTAACTAAACTACATATTATATCTATATTTACACAGAATTAAGTTACATGAATATAAATTAATATAAACTAATAAGTACTCTGCACAAAATGTCACAACACTAATCACTAATTTCATAACTGAGGTCAGTTGACTCTTAGCTCAGATCTAGGCCACGTTATAGATGTTTAATCATATAAATATATTAATATTATATTTAGAAAAGAAAGTCCAATAAGTGTATGACATAAATTCTGTTACTTTTACTTTTTTGCATTTTAAATCTTTCAGTTATTTTTATCTATTATTATCTATTATATGAATGAACATCTGAAACGTGTAAATGTCGACTATTTATTTTTGTACGCTAAGAGCTTGTTTCGATCGCTTAATGCAGTCTTTATATGTGACCAAAGGTCAATACAGTAAAAGGTATAAAACATCTAAGTAATCTCATAAATAAACGCCTTACCTAATATACATCTACTTAAATAATTTGTACAATAAATCTGAGTCCACAGATCTTTCTGGTGAGAATTATTATAGACACGAAATAAATAATATGATAAATTATTATTAATAATATTCGACCACAGTCTTTAGACGTGAAATTGTATCAAATATGGAAGAATGTCTTTAAAATAGGAACACGCGAAAGGTTTACGATGGTTTCTTGTATGTTATTTGGTCTATACATTAATAATATAAATTGTGTTACTTTATATATAGCAATCACGTAGAAGCACTAGTGTCGCTATGGAATGATTACAGTATCGTCACTTACACAATACAGTTCAAACTAGCACTTCTAAGACAATATAGCCTCAACTATAACAGAATTTTATTGTGAAGTCTTAAAATTATTCTCGTAATACTGTTCTAAGGTAAGTAATGAAATACAAAACCTTAAAACTTCTTCTACAATGACTAAAATAGATGATTTAATAAGCAATCGTTGACTTAAGTCAATTGTGTAGATAGTAATTTAATAACATAGTTCTTTACACGTCATTTTCCAGTATTTATAAAATATTCCCTAAAATAACAGGAAGACATGCATTATTTCCTTCTTGATAATTTATTACATCCAAATCCTTCATTTATTCTATAAATACTCAATGTCTGGATGAGTCGCTTTCGTGTCCTGAATCTCTACCGTTTTCTCTCGGAGACGCTCGATGATCTCTTTCGTCTCTGTACCGGTCCCTTCGATCACGTTCTCTTGACCTTTCTCTATCCCTATCTCTTTCTCTCTCGCGGTCTCTGTCCCTGTCTCTATCTCTGTCTCTATCTCGGTCACGATCTCTATCGTCGTCACGATCTCGTCGGCGATCGTAGTAATGGTACGACCGCCTTGATTTTCTATCACTTGGTGTTACTACTTCCACTTTAATATTAGCCGTTGCAGTAACCTGCAATAAAAAGAATTTATAAAATATCTAATTTTATTAAAATGCTTGTTAATAATTATTAGTTTATGAAGAAATCATTAAATATATGCATGTACACATGCATATATTATGGGTAATATACAATGTAAAGTTCTATGATTAAAAATAAAGATAAATATCTCGTTTTATAATAAGGATTAAATAAAGCTAAAACCCTTACCTTAGTTGTAATAGCTCCAGAATGAGATTTGGTAGGTGTAGACCGTCCTGAAGCCGAATCACTACCATTATAAGTAGTAGTTTCAACGACCACTTCAGGTTGAACTACTATAGATTGCATTGATGATTGGACTGAATGTGCAGAACTGTGCCAACTTGAGGGTTCCTCCGTAATAGTAGTAAGGGAAGGAGCACAAGGCCTTGGAGCTGATTTACTCGTCCTTGATTTTTCCTTGTCTGAACTTGAACTGGACTTTCGTTGATGTATTGGAGAACACTTTGGAGAAGGTGTGGACAAACGTTCTGGATGTTCTAATGGTCGTACCTGTTAAATTTTATTATTTTTATTTATAATTGAATATTAAGGAATTTAACATAGAAAAAGACAAGTAAATATATTATTAGTTGATTGTGCGTAAATCGTTAATGCATCATTAAGGCTGCCAGAAATCACATATACATATTTTATTTTAGAAACAAATATTACTAACCTCAGCAGCAGGTCCCAATATAGATAATATAATAGGGAAGAACAGCAAGCCATCAACCAATCCTAACATCACTAGTGCCAGTAACAGGCGTAGGAACAGTCTGGCAACGAACCCAAACTCACTGGCAGCCAACATGGATGCCGCCAGTGCGGCTGCCAGAGCGCCGTGCACTACTGGCGCTAGCACTGACTCTAGTGCCAGAGACGCGCGACGACGTTTACAACCTATTGATGTTACGAAACCCTGTAAAGAAAATATTTGTTAGATATTTTATATAAAATTTAACTATTTATAATATTATTTTTTTGTAATTATGAGTATGATATAAATATTAATTTCAAGCCGATAGTTAAATTGCTCGGTTATTCTTATATCTTAATATATTATGTCTTCTTTTTGAGGGACGGTCGAAATGGAATGATTTTCTAATAACTTTATTTTATCCTGTTTCCTACCTAATTAGAGACATGGTGTAGAAGAATAAAATATAATAAAAATAAATAATAACACTGATATACAATTAGTAAAATACAGTATTAAGATAAAAAATAGAAAACTCACCAGACACAAATGAACAGTAAAGTGTACTCCGCGACCAACTGCTAGCACCAACAAGACAGCGGGCATCGCTGATAGCTTCACGCCTAACAGAGCCATCACACCCAGCAGCTGTAGTACCAAGGTTGCCAGCGATAATGTCACTAGTACGGCCGCCCACGCGTTGAGTAGGAGAACCATTACCGCCTAAAAAATATATTAGTATTATAATTTATACATCAAACTTTTAATTTAAGTAATCTCATTATATTATTTATTTTAGCACAATAATTAAATATTTGTAGCTTACAAAAACATATAAATTGAATTAAAATAAATCAATACTATATATATATAAAAATACTCACAATAAACACAGCCGCTAGAGCACAAGCGAGGGCCAACAGAAGAGATGTCCTCAAATACAAATACTGCTCCCAGAATAAGAAGGGTATTCCAGATGGAAAATTGGGCAAACCCTTCGCTTCGTACTTCAAGCACAACTCTCGCACTGAACGTATCAAAGTCTTTATACTGTCCGTATCACTTAAACCAGATAAGTAAAACGGTAATTGTGTATAAGTTAAAGGAGAAGACTTTTTAATTTCCAAATGAACATCTTCTGGTGAATGTATCCATCTTTGCGGTTGCGGTTTTAGATTGCCTTGCGACGCGCCATACGCCAATGCGTCGTTCGTTGCCCAAGCCGATAGGTAGTTGTAAAAGGCTTTTGGATTTATTATACCGTCTCTATCAACTAACCTATGACCTGCCGTTATAAGTGATTTATCTATAGGATTATCGACGTGACCGGTTTGTACCATCAATTTGTATGCCAATATCCCTTCGTCAGTTGCGTTTTTGCACCAATATTCTTGAGTTATACAGCCATTAGCGACTTCTTTGTCAAATGCTGCTTGTAAGTCAAGCAGCCAATCTCGGAATAAGCTCAACCAAAACTTCGTTAAACCGCCATTGTCGTTTTTAATTATATTCGGTATTCGAACAAATTGATCGTGATATTCGTATAACAGCCTTTGATTTGTTGGGTATTCAAAATCGCCTTGCGTCACAGCGTACATATTATAAAAACCAAAGAATTTTTCTTGTCGAGAAAGGAATTCATGTTCGTCCGTATTTTCCGGTACTATGTCTGTTAAATCTAATCCATCTTTTACTTTTGTTGCTCCCCAGACGCTAGCTAGTATTACAACTATTAAGGCTAACATTGATGTCACCTGTAATAAAAAATAATTAATTTATATTTGTGGAATTTCAACATATTGATTATTATTATTATAAATCACACATAACTAGCCAGTTATCCGTATGATACCTTAACTAGGTTAAGTTAAGAATTAGTATCATCATTAAAATTATTTATAATTTCATTTCTTTTAACAACTTGAAAATATAATACTCAATAACATACCAAAATATTAGCTAAAATAACACTTATATGCATATTATCGATATTTATTTACGGCTTACCTTAACAGCGGGGCGCATTATGAACGGCGCGTACTGGTTCTTGACCCACTTGGTTAGGGACAAACTTAGGCAGCAAGACTTAGGCTCTTCTTTATTTACATCCGGGTCTAGAGGTTGACGGGTTGTATCTAATCTGCTGCTCTGTAAGGTCAAACGTTATATCGTTAATATAATTCAAGAATTAAAGCCCATTTATTAATTTAAAGGCTTAAGGCAGAACGAATTATTTTACGAAACCATATTTTGCTTAGGTATTATCTAAATGAGAATAAAAATTAATTATAAAAATGTCTTATTTATCTTAAAACTTATATAATACCTTTTCATTTTTTGAGTTTCTTGACTTAGTTCTTTCTGGAACCTTTTTCTTGGGCAGTGGACTTTCAGGCATCAAACAACACAAAAGATCTGCTCTTGCGGCAGACCTTCTTCGGAGGTCTAATGAGATCATCGCGGGGAATACTAGTAGCATAGAGCCTAAGTTGAATAGAAGCAGGATAGCCGCCTAAAATGTAATAATCAACTTAGAAACATGATACATTTATACATTTTTAATATTAAATTAAATAATATTTTTTTAAGCTTTTTATTCAAAAATTTATCTCTTTCGCGTAACTAAGATTATCAGTTCAACTCTCACTTGCAATAATTTTAATATTTAACGCACATTTAAAATACAGATATTCTCAATTTGTCTCGACTAGGTGTCTTATGCGTTTATTTAAATAATGCAGGACAATTTTTTTATACAACGTACCTGTAAACAAAACACTCTGAACGCCGGTATTGGCAGTAGAGCGGCCGCTAGAAACGCCATAACATTGCATAGCGACGCTAAAAGCACACTCAGTCCACTTTTCTTCAGTACAAGGCCGGTGCGCTCTTCGCGCGACACTTCTGCTTGCTCTACGTACGCGTGCGTTAACAGAAACATGTCCTGTACACCGAGCCCTAGGGCTAGAAATGGAACAATTTGCGTACTAGAAGCGTTGAATGGTATACCTGGAAATGTTATATTAAATATAATGGATATAAATAATAAAATTAAATACAAGAAGAAACACGAAATAATAAAAAAAAAGAAATTAAAAGTGTATTATAAAAATAAATAAAAATCACCTAGTAAAGCACAAAATCCTAATCCAGCTGCTACAGTAATAGAGAGAAGCATAACTCCTGCGATCCCAACCCCCGCTTGTGAACGAATGGGATCTCGCCATTGTATTAACGTAACAGCAACATAAATTAACTGAAATAATAATTTAAATAAAAAATAACTGAAAATAAATAAAAGACAAAACAAACGAATAGAGTTAATAATATAAAATGTGTATTACCATAAACATATATCCTAATATAATATTCTTTAGTGATACTTCAGAGAATTTTCCAAGAATATCATTTAGTGTCGACGTCGAAAAGGGATAGAAACTATACGCCGATGATACTGCTCCTGAGGTAGTCAATTTTCTCACTTCCTAAAAACAATAAAATAAAATATTTAAAGTCCGCAACTTTCGAGCTCTATATGGTCAACACGATAAAATGTTATGAACAAAAAAAATAATAAAGGAAGGTACTTACGGCGGCGAACTTTCTCTGCCAGGCATCCAGTACGGCAGCCGCCTTCTCTTGGTTCCATCCAATTTGGTGTACCTTATAATGATCTGACCAATACTCGTACATTTCTCGCTCGCCCATTAACTGTACAACGGTCTGTAAGGCGCGTGCCCTCCGTAAAGCCGATGTGGAATTCCTCGTAGCTCCTCCCACGATTAACTGTTCCGGCCAGTGCATGTAGGCTGCCGCGAAACCGTAACAGCCGTGCGATAGTTCGGCAGCTACATCTGGAATCTAAAGAGAAGTTTCTATGAATACCTATATTAATAGTACTATAAAAAAAATAAGCTTTCACTATACTAGTAATTAATAGAATATAATAATCAAACACAACTTAGTAAAACTGAGAATACTAAATTATATTGTAAATCAAATTTTAGAGCATAAATCGCATATTTATAACCCTAGTGTGACCAGAAAGAACAACATTTCGGCTTAGCCACGGGCGGCCTCCGGTTAATAAAACTGTTACAGGTGCCTTTGAATCCCGAATATTTGGGTACAAAGAGTAGTACAAAATTTACGATTACGTGGAACTCCCCATTTGTACGAGTATTATTGATATAATGGTGTCATTGTGACGGACGGAGCCGGCAAACGAGGCCTATTGAAGCGTGTATAATGCGCCCGTATGGAGCGGAGGTGAGCGCGGGCGAAGGGACAATGCGAGCCCGTTCAGTACCGAAGTCCTTCGCCGAACGTGGGTGGCACCGCCTTGCTGCACACAAAAACGCACCCTACCCACTCGACCGAGCTTCAAATGCGCTGTTTGTTTAACACAATGAACGAAACGATTCAATAAAGTATTGATATGCAGTAACAAGTGAGATTTACACCCGTATACCTGCGGAATACACACAAGCAAGTTGTAAAATGTCGGAATGACCGTTTGTTAATATTTGTAAATTAGAAAAATTGGTTAAAGTATGTTTGTAAGTACCTTCTCGCGTAATTATTATATCACAATGCCATAATATATTAATTTATAACCTCTATTTAATATAATATGCCTAGTATTTCAATGAACTCAATTTTAGAAACCAGTTTGTCTGTTTTTATCATTTATTAGTTATCACCTTGGTAGTGTTTATTAGTACAAGTAATAACACTAAATACATATATGACCAATAAAAGTAATAATTATTAAAATATTTACTTGCGATACGAATATATTTTTAGGCATAAAATTATTATGGCATTCTTAGTTTAGCTTTCTCAAAGGGCCGTCGTATTCGTGGCAGGTAGTTACACCATCTGCCAGGCGGTGTCCACTTTTATCTTTCCTTATTGCAGTTTCTAAATATATTTATAACTACAAGGCCCATAGACGTAATATTTAATAAAAACTTGAATATATATATTGATTTATGTATAATTTTCAATAATAATATTATTATATATATATTATTCACAGAAACTGCCGTATACATAAAAGAGCCGGGAGTTATAACGTGTCCTTAATGTATGTAGAACTCACGCAGGCGTAACAAATGAATCGTACATCTCAATCATTATTTTGTATACAAAAAAAGGTCCGTAATTTATGAGCGCATATCTAATGGCAATAAAGACATCTCAAACTACACACGAAGATAATATGTATTCGAAGTATTGGATATTGAAAAGAAATATAAAATTAAAATAACTGCATCGCATAAACCATACATTCATTTGTGAATTAAAGTTAAAGCAATTACTTATATATTATCACATACATTGTTACTAAATACTTAAAACTTACGTGACCGGATTTCTTGTTCGGCGCCGTGGCTGGACAGTTCTCGTCCTTGGGGTCGAGGCACGGTTTTTTCATGTAGGCGGAAGTGATCCCGGCTCTCTTCATGTACGCCTCCATTGTGCTCAGGGGGAATTGAAACTTCAACTTCTTCACTTCCTCTAATACTTCCAGTGGATTTAAATGTGTCCATTGTAATTTTTCTTTTAGATGTCTGAAAAATAATATATTTTAATCATGGATGATTCTTATTTTGTTATATTCGTAGTCGAGTCGAGGTATTATGTTAGTGATATACTGACATTAACAAGCAATCGACAAATCTCAAAATCAATTGACCGTAATACGTCAATCGTGATTAATTATAACGAAGGTCCCTTTCAGATACATTAAGGTAATAGAGGGTTATATTATATTTAATAGTAATTTACTTACAACACAATAAATTAGATTTAATAAAATAATATTGTAACATACAGTAGTTTAAGTAAATATATTAAACTTACGGTACAAAAATAGGATAATCCGGACCAAGTAACTTGGAGCCTTCCCAGAAACAGTCGAGTGGTGTGATGATAGCACACGGGATGATGTTGTCGATGATTGATTCAATGTGATGATAGCCCTCGAAGTCAGGTATGCTTGGACTGTAGCACAAGTCTTTAAGTCGCCACTCGATGTCGTACATATGAATTGTAACGCGCGTCGCCGACTGCACCACCTTCATCATAAATATATATTTCAATACTTTTAGTTAAGACTATAATAATTACTAAATGATATAGGTTCATTATAGAATCTCTACATATATCTTGCAATTTATAACATAAATTCTTAAGAGATCGTCATTATTATTTAAAGTAGTATTTCTTTAATTATTCTGTAGATAACTTGACAAACCTTTAAGTGTTCTAAGAGGGCACCCGGATGGAGTAACGAGACGTCTGGATCTTTGGCAGTTTGTATTACTAACTGATGTGTTGAGGAGTCGGCCTCGCCTAAGGCGTGGGCGGTATATTTTAACTCGGCCTCTAGTCTACCACCCTCTGTAACAAAAAATAATGTTATATATTAAATAAGCATAGTAATAAGACAAATATGGAAATATAACAAATATAAAATAGATCTTATTTAAATTGCTCTATCTATATGGAAAAAGGTACGGACCATATATATGTCTGTAGAGTTTAAATTAATTTTTAAATTAAAAAAAAATACTCTTTTGTAGACAGACATAGAATCTAAACAGAAGAGACGTAACACCTCCTGATTTCACACAAAAGTTTGGCTAAAATATACATACATATATTTTTGGTGATATTCTGACAATCAATATCCTCTAGGTATACTATAAGGTCAAATTAATATGCTGTAGGTACACATACTATGGTTATCCAATTACACAGTTAACTAACAAAAATGTATTATTCCGCAAATATTATAAACATTGTTTTAAAAGAAAAGACGAGATATCGTAAAGTGAGATAATATCAACACCGAACGTATTATTATGCATAATAATGCTTACTTATAAGTTTTATGTTCTGTATCTATAAAATTCATCTGTCTTAGGTGGTCTCATATCGCGAGTCAATTTTATGTAGGCATATCGTAATATGAAATACGTAAAGTCAACGTTAATAACATTATAAATGAAAACGCAGTAAAGCTTGGATTAAATTAGTATCTTTTTATCCCGCTTTGGTACATTAAAATAAATCGTCACTTAATACGATTGTCGTTACACTCGGACAACTCAATTTAGTTACTCATGCTTCTTACCCTCGCGTCATATAATGGCCGACTGTGTGAATTTACATAAACTTGAATAGTTTTATATATAGATAAGTTTAAAAAAGTTCATTCTTTGCATTTGACCTTATAGTTGAAAATATTTCAAGTATTTAACATAATTTTTTTCGCTTGTTAAAAATACTAACTGTAGCTTTACAACTTTTGACAATTTAATGTTTATTATTGCCGCATGCATACCTGCGTAATGTATTCAGACCTTATCGCACCACTGCAAGGTGCAAACTGTACAACTTAATTTTAATTATCAAAAACTTTTATCAAGGGAGCCAGACCCTCGATGTTCACAAAAAAGTGTAGTCTAACTTTAGCTTATCCCATCAACGCCTATAGCTTATTGGTGTGTCGACACATTTGTTACGGGGCGGAGGAGATGTGATAGTTAACACTGTCAGTGATTTATAGGAGGTGCGGCTGTTGTTCTGCGCAAAGGCAAATTGTGAAATTTTAATAATAAAAAATACTATTTAGACAATATTATATTAATTATCGTAAATATTTACTAGATATATTTCTTTATACCAAATAATAATTTGTTTTTTAAACATAAAGAATCCTATTGAAATAAATTAAAATTAAGAATCATCTTCGTGAATTGAATTAAATGAATTTAAAAAATATTTTCCAAGTAAAATGTTTATTCGTTTAATATACATTTTCTGGTAAAGCAACGAGGATTCGTTCCAATGAACACTCGCCCTGCTGATTTACGAATCAGTCCGGTTTAATTTTTTTGCCTCATATCAGGTAGGAATGCGAGGTGTTAGAAAAAAATGTGGCAACATTATACGTTCTGCTGCCAATTTAGGAAAGTGATATGTATCTTTTTAATTAGTGTCGTTTGTGGAAAAAGCAAAGAACTATCATTTTTAATTAGGAATGAAGCATCTAACTATGCTATAATTACAATTAGGTAATTACATAGAAAAGAAGAATATAATCTATTCCATATTTTTCTAAAAAGCAGGAAACTTTGGATATACCGCGCTAAGCGAACTTAAAAAAGAGGTTTACTAGGAATAAGTATTTGTGTACATTTGTTAAAGACATGTGTGCTGAAATGTCTCACGATGTAACGTGTAACTGAGGCAGTTAACGCCTTCACACTGCACCCAAGGAATGCCATTTATTTTGGTCGATAATTTATGGCGCTATGTATAAGGATACATGTAAAACATTAAGGACTGAATGTTTTAAACTTAATGGTGTATAAAACTGTATAAATTTCGTTAAAACTTTAAAACATTTTCTCTTAAATTATATTAAGTAAGCAGCATCTACTCGATGAATCTATTACTCTTTTGCAAACCATTCTATATGTAAATTGAATTATAATTAATAACTAACAGAGGGTTGATAAAAACATGATTGACGCTTCAAAATTTTTTGCGAACATTGAATGTTGAAGGAGCTTAAAAAGGTATACCATCACGTCGTTTTAAAAAATATTTATCTTATTTTACCTTTTATTCTCTAATAAATGACTGAATGATTTAATTGATTATTTGAATTAGTTTATTTATTAAGACATAGCATAGCAAACCACCGCCGGATATTAAAGATTATCATAAACCAAATGAAATTGAACCGAGCTTATTTCGCCCGCACAGGGCGACTCTATTTTAACACCTACTAAGCCGTGGGCGCGATTTACGACACACACTCTCTGGAACTTATTGATACTGATCTCATTAAAACAAATGAATACACTTATAACATAATAAATAGCAATATGAGAACTGAAAAACCATTTGTTGTAGGAAAGAATAGTTAAATCAGTCGTGTTAAACTACCAACAACTTACGTTACCAAGGAAATGGCTTAAATTGTAATATGGTATGCAGTTACATGATTCTATCTTTAAAGATACCAAGTTTGCCTTAAGCTTTGTTGCATAATATATGTAAGGCAGCTCGGATAAGCCTCTGAGGTCATCGCGGGTTATCCTGGCAATAATTCACACGTCGTTATTCACACATGCGCCGTCTGCGTTTTAATATATGTCAATAAGAAATACTAACAATATCATTTTGTCTACAGTCAATGGAAATATAGTTTATTGCATTCAGAGTGCGTGCGCGCCGATAATGACAATATTCCTTTGCTACTCGCGGTAGCGGACGATCGCAATGAATGACGTCCTGGGCGAGGGGCGCGGGGCGGGCGGTACGTGCGCGCGCGCATGTGGTTGTGGCCACCCGCGCGCGCCGCGCGGAGCCCGTGTGGTCCTCCTCCGCCCCGCGCACCCTCAAGCCCTCTATGCAAATTAGCCAGCGTAGACAACAGATGGATAGCGGAATAAACAAAATGCTTTTTTAGATAAAAAAATATATTGTAGTACATGTAATAACAACTCAATATGTCTCCGTAAATTTAAAACTATAGAGCTGTATCTGGTATAATTAGGTGCAGGTTTGTAAATATAGAATCCAGTTTTATCTCAGCGCGTGAACCCGAATAGAGTCAATATAACATTAACAGTTTAGCAGTGAAAGTTACTACATTCTTAGATATGAACGAGAGGAGCGAATATTGTAAAATTCCGGTCATGGCCAGTAAAATATTCAGGTTGAATTCAGGTTTGTAAACAAAAAATAGAAGGTTGTAGTACTAGTAGAATAGGATATGTAAAAAAAGCTTTGCATAACGTAAGTATTGTTAGTTCTTGGAAAACTTTGGATGGCAGATCTTAACATAAATTAAACTTCCCAATATTGTAAGTATATAGTAGATTCTATATTAAATTATGTTCTTAAAAATGTATTATATTATCTTATTAAAAAAAATAGGAATGTAATATTTGTCCTCTAAACAATGTTGTAATAGCGTTTGACCCTGATCGTGGTTCAAATTGGTAAGGGCCAGCCAGTGTATAACGGCCCGTGTCACGGTCTGAATTCGTCGGAGGAGAAGACGGCTCAATCTCAATCTCGCGGGCGCAGGCACGGACTCGGGGCACAGCACGACGTCTCCACACAAAAGCGAGTCGGACAATCAAGCCTTCATTTTTTGTGTCTCGATAGATGTGTTATACATTTTTTGTTTTATTGGTCGTAATTTCACGTGGGGATATTTATGAGTGGCGGCGGACCACCTAATTAAGTTGTTGGGTGTGCAGGACGTTTTCGTATTGTTTAACACCGTCGGTATTGTACTCCGATAGGGCTTAGTGAGGCCGTTACTTATATTTGTTTATGTTATTATTTGTACGGTAGCTGATTATTATAGACGATTAGGTAGATAGAATAGATTTTTTTTTCTTTTATAAAATCTTTTTAGGTTTTTTAATATTATTCATATTGCAATGTTTCATATTGATTTTCAGTACTCAAGTTTATAAGTTATAATATGAAAAAGAAAGCGAGAAGCTTTATGTATTAAGGTTACCGTATAACTTTCAAGAGCAAGCGAAGGGCTCGCGACGCGACAGGTGCATCAGTAAACGAACGAAACGAACCGGACACATGTACGCATTAAAAATATGTTTGAGGAATTTAAATTTGCCATGTTTGTTATATATGGTGTGTGATGTGCCGCGGCGCGCTGTGTAGTCGCGGACGAATGCTGCTCACGTCGTCGGAGACGGAAGCGGCACAGCACAGACGACCCGCTGGCGAGCCCGCCTCGCTGCATTGGTATTCAATGAAATGCACATTGTGCCACAGAGTGCTTATCTGATGTACTTTTACGGTTTTTAGATTGTATACATTCGATAATGGCGCAGTCGACTTCAGTTGAATAATTATAAAGCTTATTTAACGTACCTTGAACCCAGAGCTGATCCACTCTCGTGTGTATTTGAGCAGACTTGAGGCCTACACAGAACGTGGACAGCACCAAGATGGCCACGAACAAAACTTTCCCGGCGTCCCCTTGTAGGAAACAGCCTAAAATAAATAGCTGTTCTTGTAACCACGCTCGTATCCACAAAGACGTCCTGCCGCCTTCTATATTTCCCTGTAGAAGAAGAGAAATTGATATTATATTTATTGTATAGGTTCTATAAATTAGAAAAAGGGTTTTACTGAAAAAAAAATTGTTTTGCAATATAACCTTTTCAGACCTTCGTTTTAACATACGTAAAGCCTAAAAGGGTATACATATCCATAGTGCGTATGGCATACGGCATACGGATTACAGTACATTATATAAATACAAGATAGACAGCTTACGCCGGCAAGCATTACGTAGTAGTCAACCGTGTTACGATCACTTTATAGAATGTCAAACAGAAGCCCGTGTTTATAATCAAATGTATAAGTTTGAAGTCATCATTATATCGATGGCTCTGGCGGAAGACGTAATGGTACGAGGATTTAAACGTCGAAATAATTTCCGAGTTGATTGTGATTAATGAGAGATACGGGCGGGCCCGGCGGCGAATACTTGGCGCCATGGAGCGGTCATGCCGGCCACGACCGTCTTAGGCGCTGGACACATAGTTTTCGATAAAACCAAATTGTTCTTGATTATATCTAATTATTACATAAAAGGACATCTCTTAAACTTACATATCTATATACGTATATAATAAAAATGTAACTGATTGCTGTCTGTACATGGAAGATATGTGAGGAAATTTATTATTTGGGCCATTTATCAATGTAATTCTGTTAGACAAGGTTTTCAACCAATTTCAACCAATAATGTTTTTTCAAACTTTTGTTGTGTTAAATGATTGTCGTAAAAAACATTGTATAAGAAAAAAAATATCAACGCGATTATTCCATCTAATCCTAGGCAAGGCAAACAAGGTTACTATAGTTTTTGAGATAAGAATAGAAGATGTAAAAGAAAATATAATAAACTTTATCTTGCTAATTAAATAAAATTTATGACATTTCACATTTACATATAAGCAATTGGCCAAAATCGAAAAAGGTAGTCATAATATAAAACTAACGTGAACTTTTGATTTAATTATGTTCCGCCATAAATCGAGATAAAAATCGGCACGTTTCTCTATTTTTAATGACATATTTATTATTTGAAATACAATTCTAATATTTTGCACTATAATTTTTTGTACACTAATGTAAAAAAAATGAACCGAGTCGCCAGCTGAGTACCTTATATGAGATATTATAAAATTGATTTTTTATTTATATATATTTTATTATTTTGAACAGCGATTTCGTTTTCTAATTTAATCGTTTATCTGTAAATATATTTTAAAGAAGCAATATAAAACGGTTTTTTGGGTAGATTCCTTTAGATGAATGGAGATTAAACCTGACGAGTCACGCTGGGTGGGCGTGACGTCACAGGCGGAATGCGCCCGCGCCACCCATATCTCTACCTACGTAGAGTACGTAGCGCTGGTCTGGCTATCTACAATTACGTACGAGCATAAAGGTCTCATTCATAATGACAACAACAAATTAACTTCTTTAATATACTATGTAAAATATTCACTAAAATATTTATTACTATAATTAAGATTAATTAATTTACTATGAGTGTAAAATATAAAAATAATACTAAAAATATCTAAGTATTATAAGTAGAAACTGTTTTTGTTTTTAATTAAGTTGCTTTAACTAGTAGGAATTAAAAATTATTAATAATATTATAATACGATATTGTATGAACGCTGTTTACGTAAGCGCAATCGGATTAGACCGAAAGAGATCTGCAGTGCGGACGCGATGGAGACACTTCCTTTAGATAACAGATCGGGCCATTGTGTTCACGTTCTCACGTCGACTGGCTTCACCAGCAAATGCTCTGATAAGCTTCTTACGCTTAAACCTATCTCACTGTATGTCAATACGAGATAAGACCTAACATCATGTTTCCTGCAATTGTTCAAATGCAAGGCCAGTCGCGGGACTGGTTGTGGGTTCTATCCCCAATCGAGGAAATGAAATATTTATTTAAATTTATATTTTTATTAACACCAGGTTCCCTCTACCTACCCTGATGTGTGCGGGATACAGAGTGAAGCTGAGTTTAAATACAAGCTTGTCTACGTAGCACAATGATTAATACTTAATTTGTAAACACATTTCTTTATCATCTCACAGGAAACGGTGTTCAGATATATATAGACTGCATCTGGATGATATTATGAGTATACCGCCCGCCGGCTGACTTTGTTCTTATCGTGGGGTCGCGCCACTTGTAATTGTTATCTATTTGATGACTTAGTAAGACGCCTGGAAATAATACTATTTATAATTATGTTATTTTAAGGTTTATCACCTCGTAGCTACCGGCTTCGTTCGCATTTAATTACTATATAAGCTGAATTATTCTAATAATGTTTACAAAAAATATATTTAAACCGAAAATAATAATACTATAACATAGTTTGTTGCTATAAAAATAAGTGTTAAGTTATTTACAACACCTAAAATATGCATATACGTAGGTAATTAAAATATTTATCAAGGACACTCGCGTCGTCAATTGGCCAGTTGATCGCGCGCTCGTCAGCTTCTGAATGTCAATGACACCTACATATGACTTTACGTAAATTTAGAAAGACCTTTGAAATATTTCGACGATTTCCTTTTTTTTGTTTTGAACTACTAAGTAATAAGGATAGTTTTCCCATTTTTTTTATTATGAAAAAAAAACATTAAATTACTCTTCTCAGTAATTCAAAACATTAGCGATTTTTCACTTTCGATATTTTACTTATCGTTTTATTTATATTATTTGTTTTATTTATATTATTTTACTTGATTTCCCAATTACACGAACACGAACATTGTTTTTGAGATTTACCGTAATCAACAATTAAAAAATAAAATAAACAATTAAATAATAAAACAGTCCATTGACGTTGCGTAACTAATTTGAGTGATACCTAGCCAGAACGACATACTCGTGTAAGCGGGGTTAGTTGTTTCTTGGGCTCACAACGCAAGTCTAATTATCATAAACAAATAGGTACGAAGTACCTATTATACATTTTGTACTACTTTTTATAGGCAGAGCAAAAATTTTTTACTAACGAGTTTAGAAATATAGTTAGTTGTGTTTAAAGCTATATGTGTAAAAGTTTATAGGCAATAATGTAGAGAAAGTTACCAGTTACAAGTTAGGCACACAACCGGTCGAAACGACCATGGGACTTCTCTTTACCGATAAAGCACTAGGTTACTAGAGATGCAATAAATAAAAATGTGTCAAAAAATGGGGTATAAATAATATAACAATGACTAATTAAAGTTTAAACAAGTTTTCCGTACCGTTAACAAAACTACTATTGGTATTAAACTTCAATTAAGAATTAATGAAAGTTTACATGAACGAAGGAGTGTTTAAAATTACGAAATTATTTCTGAATTTTAACTACAGAAATATCTCCATTTATTAAAATATTATATATTATATATATGCGCATTATAAAATTATACACTGCACCTGCGCAGCGACCAAGGACAGGAAACGAAAAATTTAATATTTTCATTTCTTCGCTCTGGTGTCGACGCAAAAGCGCGGCGTTGAGTTCTGACACTTCAAAGCATGTAGTGAATGGGAAACGGACGTGAGCACGGAGTGAATGGGAAACGGAGTGACTTAACACTAGGTTCCCTCTGCCTACCCCGCTATGTTCGGGATACAGCGTGAAGCTAAGTTATTTATTATTATTTTTTAATTATATACGAAAACTGGACATATGGTAATTTATTGAATTGGAAGCGAGGAGCAATGATGAGTAAAAATGGCAATGTGCACTGAAGTGAAGTAACCACGTGTTACGTTCAGTGGGTTGTCCCGACCGTGCTGATTATCAACAAATGATTCACACTGTAATTCGATATTTGCGGTTTTAGTAAAACGCCCGCATTCTTTGCGGTTTACCCTAATTACCCAAATTAAGACATTAAGCACACCACTCGCTGTTTTTGCAACGTAACACAACCACATTACATAATCGTATTTTAATATCAAATATTCAAAATAAATACATTACGTATACAGATATTTTGGAAATTGTTGTAGTTTGTATAGTTTATCAGATTATATATATAAAATTCTTCAAAGGAACACATCAAAGAATCAATTTCCGAAGAATAGTTCATTAGCCATTCTATTCTTTAAGAAAATACCCAGAAGTCCGATGCACATTTGAAAATCGTGGGTGTAGTAACAATCATTTATAGGTTTCCAGCGCAGCTGCCGGCCGCCGGTGCACGCAATGTTTGGACGAAGATAAAACATAAGGAAAGACACTAGTTGAAAGGAGATGAAAGACAATTTCAAAGAAAAGGAAGGAGGCTGCTCTTGGGGCAAGCAAGAAAGGGATACTAGATCGGAAACCACAAGATGTCTCAATTCCACGAGGCGAACGCTGTGCGGTCCTACCAGATATACTTATTTTAAAGAAATACATTCTTCATTTTGAAAAAAGTTAACAGGCTTTAAATAAATCTTATGATGTTACGATAATTTGTTTGTTATTGTAAATTAAAATATCTTTTAGAGGTATATTTTATCATTAAAAAAACATTCTATAAATGAGATATAAAACAATATCTCAATATTGTTAATTGTTATTATTTATTATAATAAAAAGTATTTATCGACTGTTTTTAAACTCTAAATAAATCTTTATATTGTAAACTGAACTGTGTGTTCGATAAACGGCATTCTCCACGTTGATGGCTCTATCGGCGCCGCACCGCCAGTGCGCGTGCGCAGCCCCGCGCCTTTCCCGCTGTGCCTTAATTGCTTCATCTCGTATACGACCGACTTACAATAAATATCTACCTACAAGTACTTCTATCCAATTTTCACTATATCATTACAATGCACACAGCTGTTTAGCTTAATAATTTCTTTAGTATGAAAGCAATTATTATTAAAAATAAAATTCTCTCATTTATACTTTAGGAGTTTATTGCTTTTTAGGATATTTTATGGTCGGGATTAAGTAATTATAATGATTAATTGTATGTGTATGCTTTTGATATTTCTTTCACAACGTTAAGCTTCTTTGAGCTTTAAGCTATGGAAGCTTTAGAAATTTTTTATTACGCTATGACCATTTTGCAAAAATTTGTTGGTTCAAATTATCATAAGAAAAGAAAAATTATCTGAGCTATAATAATAAATATTAGAAACTTACAAAACGGCATTAAATATTAAAAATTTTAAAATTAATATGAAAGCTTTTTGTGAACTTTTTCGATTGCGATTACTTTTTACAATTATTTAATAGCTTTTACTGCTTGCTTCATTGAAAAAGATACTTATACGTTATCAATGACAATCATAATTGTTTGTATAAAAGCCTTTAAATAAGCGCGGCCTTGATAGTACTCACTACAACCACTAGCCGGCGCCACGGCTCCCTGCTATCGCGTTCCTAAACGAATTGACATTCGCAGAAAAACAATCACACGTGCAATATGACAGTCGAAATTTGACACTGGAACTTCAGATAAGTAATGAATATAGCACCTTTTCAAGTTCGGAGAGAGCGAGTGCGGCATCCACCCAACTGGTGCGTATGTACAGATCAGCGCTGTGACGCGCCTCGGCGGCGGTGGGGCTCTCGTGTGCGGCCGCTATCCGAGGATTCGAAGGAGCCTCGGAATCGGGAGCCACCATGATCTCGGGGCCAGACTTGTCACCAGTATCCTCATGAAGACGGCCGGAATCCGTCTAGCGGCGCACGCTGTCATATCACTCGCCGCCACATAACCACACACTTGTACACCCAAATTCTACACTCGTGTTTATCACTGACCGAACGAAACACGAAACGACACCGAGTTTCGATTTTCTAGTGACAACAGAACGGCGTGTCGACACTGGCGCGACCCGAGCTGTACTGAATCAAATACTAGCTGGATACATGCACTGGATGTTTGTGGAGCCGCCATCATGATTTGGCCGATTATGTTGCCGCTCTTGCGTACGAAGGCGTCCGACAGTCGCCGGGAATGACCGAGGCCACAGTTTGAGGACCACACACGTAAGTCGCCCGTCTCGCTCTACTCCCTCCGAGGGGGGATGTGACGCAGTAAAATAAGAGCATTGAATGAAACTGCATGACCATTACAACAGGTTACGTTTCGATTGTCACACACTGTACTATTTTATTTTAATCTAAAGATACTTACATAATATGATCAGAAAAAAAATATCTGACCCTCAACTTTAGCTAAATATTCGTCGTTGATGACAGCAAATGTCTTTATTTAAGCAATTTTTTTTTTAATAAATATGTTTAATGTTTAAAATAATACAAGTTAGACAACCAACACAAGGGAGAGCATTTACTGGTTAAACATTATGTCTGTATACAGATAATAAAGGTGGATCAAACATTCGGATGCGCCATATTATTTTGTTTACAGAGTTTTCTTAGTAAAAAGTCGAGCGAACGCGCCCCTGGCAAGACGGCGTATTGGCCCTTTGAAGTTACCGACATAAAACGCCGCCGGCGGTGATTTAACTAATGAATTTATTTAGCAGGCGTGCCGGTAGAGTGCCTCCGAGTCAACTTGCCCTATATAACTATATAGGAGAATACTACAAATACCTAATAAATACGTACATATATGCAACACACATTTATTATCACGTTGTCCATCAAAAATGGCCCTTCGAGCCATGAAAGGATAATCTGCTGTCATGTAGATACGGCAATTCAGTCGATCGATCAAAATTAAAGACAACTTACAAAATTGTTTATTGTTTTATTTATGCTTTGTAATAATACAATTTATTTTTTTTCATTTATGTCATATTGGATTAGATTCATTTAATAAGACTTTAAAAAAGAGATATTATTATTTACGCAGTTATCAGTTTATATAACCTAATTTCAGTCAAACACCTAAATTTAATAGCTTAACAATTTCACATTATAATTCACAGAAAAATAATAAAATCTTCCTTTTATCTTTGGTGGGTAGACTGACAAAATTTTATGACAAGTTTCTCATTGCTTTCTTTACTTAGCATAAGTTTTATTTAACACCCACAATTTGTTGAAATATAAAAAATATATAAGAAAATTAGCTTCTTTTCTAACCATTTACTAATTTCCATTTTTACTGAAAATTGTATATGTACGGTAAATGGTATTAACATTCTATGTATAAACATTTTTTAATAAATGTGAACATTATACAGCATTGTAGAGCTATTGTAGAGCTTTCTTCTTCTTAGAGTAAAACACGAACACTAAATAAAAATTACAAATTTATAATAATACGTTTTAACTAACATTCGTATATTGTATTTCAAGTCGTAAAAAGTAAATATGACAAATGCTAAGTAATAAATCTAACTCTCATTAATACTCTACGTACGCCATTCGCTTTATTAAGTACATACCAATTGTATTTAAAAATATTCCTCTCACTTATAGAGTATCTATTAAGATGTCAGTTTGACAAATTAGCTTGCACGAAACAAAGCGCCGCACAAACCTCGTCTGAATCTACTGTATACTCTGTGTTACTTAAATCACACAACTCTACATCAATAACTTTATATGAAAAACAAAAGTTAAAATAGGCGAGGGTATAGAGTTCAAAGTCCACTAATATAATTAAATAATGTATCCGGCGTAGTAATGCAATGCAATCACCAATACTGAATATTCTTAAAAATAAAAACAAAATATTACATTTAAATATACCAAAAAATATATTTATCTCTAATTTATACAATTTTTAAATGGATCAGTAAAATAAATATTTAAATTAGAGTTTTTAACGTTACTTTTTTTTTATCAAATATAATTCATGTCAACAGATTGAGATAGATCGATTGATTGAGATTTTGTACAATCTTTCATAGGCGACTTCTTTTTAATTTTATTCCCTTTTATGAAAAAAAAATACTCAACTATTACAATTAACAATAAACTTATCTTAAAAATAATATTTTCAGTTGAATAACATATCATAGCGATCGAAGACAACTTGTTTTTACGATTGATTTCTCCGAATTTTTAATAGATTCGTTTCTTCTATTTCAAATAGACAAGAATATAACAATTCAATGATATTCATCAATACAATATTAGACACCGCAAATCTGCCATAAAAAAGATGTAGAAAAATCTTATATCAATAAAAATAAAGTTGATTTTTCAATAACTAAAAAAAAATAAAAAGAAATCCTTTATGGTTTCCTCAGGGTGGGTTACGTTAGACATTTTGACACTTTGGGCGAAGTCACAGCGGGGTGTCGCTATATACATCTTCTAGGAACGTCGTGTGAATTGAGAACTCAATATGGAACAATTCAATTACAAACGCGGAATGTAATTTAAAACACGACTATAATATAAATTAAATGGAAATATACTGTAATATATTAATGTCAACTGACTGCTGTCCACATAGTAACATATTTAAGCAATTGACTAATACGTTCGTCTAGAATACCTAACGTCAAGTTCGGTAGATTTCTCACCTGCAAGTCACATAAGGATGACGTTCCTCAACCTATTGTGTGTGAATGTGCTGGGCATTCAATTAAAAATTAGTATTTGATGATTCTAGTCGGTAACCAGCAACTGCTTAGTAAATTAAAGAGGTACTCTAGACTGAATATTTTTCGACAATTTAAAAGCGTCCTGCATTTAAGTAATTAGCATTCTACATAGTAAGGATGTTCATCGTGCATGTGTTGAAAGGTATAAGTAGTAGGGTAGACATTTAATTTTTACTTCTATAATCTATATATATATAAAAGGACTTGTCCTCACTGACTGAGGTAAGAGGCACGCACAGCCGTAACCGCTGATGGTAGAAACGTGGAATTTGGACAGATGTTTACTTTTATATTCTGGACATCCACTAAGAAGGGATTTTGAAAAATTTTAACCCTAAAGGGGTGAAATAGGGGTTGAAAGATTGTATGGAAAAAAAATTAAATCGGCACCGATTTTTAGATTTTTAAAAGTATTTAATTGAACATGTGTTTCATCGTTTTCTAGAATTCACGCCTAAGGGTCCAAATAAGCGGGCGAAGCTGCGCGCGCTCACTAGTTTTAATATAATTTGAACGTATCGTTAATATCAAGGAAAGTTACATTTTTTTATTGAAATGAATAGCTGCTGAGCTATGTATACTAAATTCTTCTGGGGAGATATGTCAAAAATGAAACAGGTGCTTGTCAAACATAAAAAATCCCCTCTTTTTCCCGCATATGAGAATAAAATACTCCGTACCCACTTTCCGCCTAATTTTCGAGACATTTCATGTTCCATGGCGGGACTCTACATCTTTTATTGATATTTTTATTAATGGTTCGTACGAGTATTCTAATTATATAAGGCATGCGTTATTACAATGGCACTTAGTGACAAAGCAGAGCTAAATTTCATGATAATTCGCGTTAAGTGAAACATTAGAAAAATTCTAACTAAAATACAGTAGCTCAGACACTCATTTTCTCTTACTGGTGCGGTGTTGAAATGTTTACAAGAAGTACACATTTTTTTTATTTTTTATGCTCAATAGGCCTTTTATATAATACAATTAAAAGAATGAGTTCCAATAAAAAATTCGTTTCCTTCAGTACGGATCGAACCCACACCTAGTCTTTTACAGTCACACATTTGTGCCCCTGCAACACGACTGCCTTCACAATATTGGTATAAATTAGTACAAACTTTACACGCCCAATAGGTGTACTATAACTTATAAGGCTTTTCACGAAAATCACGGAAAATCGTTCATTACGGCACACTCTGTATAAGGTCAAGCAAAGTAATAAATCAATCTTCTAGCAATTAAATTCCACTGACACATCAACGGTAAAGCCGTAAAATTGTTTTGGTCGATGTCTTGTGAATAATAATTTTCCTCTACCTATTCATTTATACGTACCAAATCTAATCGTTGTCATTTCTATGTCACAAGTTGCTTAATATCACTATAACGACGCATAAAGTTTTCACTTGTTAAGGTAAATAAAAGTTATAAGGACTTTACATAGGAACAAAATTGTACAGCCATTATAACGTAATATTTATTATGTCATTATTGTATTATCTGTGATTCAGCTTTTGCGTGCACTTAATAAGCTTTGTTTTTTTTTCATCTTTACACTTAGTAACTACTCTGATTTCTTTTATTTGTGATTATTTAATTTAAAATAAAACATGTTAAGAAAAATATGTTATCACACAAATTACTTAGTACATTAACTATTTTATTATTTAATTTAATTACTTGTTAATAAAAGTTTTCGAAAGTTTTTTTATATTTTTTTAACTTTTCCGAAACACGAAGGCTTTTCCTCTTGTCAACAAATCATAATTCGTTTATACTATAACATGGAATTGCTCTACTATACAATGAAAATAAACTAAACATGTCGAGTTTAATTTAACCTTTTTTATGGTGTAATAAAATAAAGAGGCTCGACACTTCAAAGGCGCAATGCTTCCAGTAATATTGAAAATAAACGGTAATGTTACAACAGTAACTTGTAAAACACGCGAGGTTATCTCATAAAATCAATAGCATATTTCAAGTAACACCCATAAAATTTGCCAAATGCTAAAGAGAGAATATATAAATTTTACAAGTTTAAAGTCCTCAGTTGCCAACAAAGTTGGCTAAACATACTTTCAATATATATTATATTTTTAATTTAAATATTTAGTTACGTTTAACTTACCGAATAATTGTTATTAATAAGTGTAAGTTGCAATGAGATAACGAAAGCCTTAGTGGATAAATTAAAACATTTAATACTACATAATTACTATTGGCGACTCGTGCCTTCATTTGTATAGATTTTATGAGTCTTGCCATGCAAGAGAGCTTAGTGATCTCTATCCAAATTCTAGACATTCCACATTGGTGTTCTTCACTTTCACTTTCCAGTTCTGCTTTGCCGAAGTGGGAAAATAAACCATTTTGTTAATATACTCCGTTCTCCAGGAACAACTTGATATACAGCTATTTGCTTATTCAATATAAATAAAAATTTGGGGACTCCAGTTTTGAAAATGTTTCCGGAGCTTTCTATTTTCGACCTGTATTAAAAACTAAAACAAAAAATGACTACAAAAATATGTTTGCTGATGCGCACATTTGCCCCGCATACAAATTCGTACACTTAAATATATTATTGAATATAATTAAATAATTAATGATATGGTAATTGTAAGAGTTCCAAAACTGTCAATCATCAAACTATCATCAGTATCATGTGGGGAAAGTGTGCGCAAATTACTCTTATTTAGTGTATAATTATATTATAAATTAAATTTGGAAATATATTTAATGTAAATATTATTATTGACTCTTAACTAATATAACTTGAATTTTCAAAAGAAACTCTTTTGAAAATTTCACTGAGCTAAAACTCTTCATAGCAAAATCTAAAATTAAAATAAACAATTATAGGCATCTTAATTCAGTCAATTTTTTTTATATGAAGGAAATTTAAATCGCGTGTTACAAAAGCTGTGAAAACCATTAAAACATTTCGATGACGGGATGTGAGCGTAAAGCTTAATTGATTAGAGCGCTTGAATGATACTATATAAAAAGGGCGAGTTCAAACCCTACACTCATGCTTAAATTTTTATACCAAATTTAAAAACATAAAATGTAACAAATAAATTTATTTCTAATTATAGATTATATAACAATACTTATCAAAATTGATGTGGTTACATAAATCAGGCATCAAAAGCCCCACGAACAAAAGTTCTAACTCCATGCCAGAATTACCTTCAAACACGCTCTCATTCCGGTCTTAAATCGGCTGACGTCCAAAATAAAGGCAACTAAATAAATTATAATTCAGTTTTAATAGCCTTCGTGGGTGGTCGGCGAGCGGGACACCTAATTGGATAAATTGCTTGGTTAGATACGATAAGCAGTATTAAACAAATTGTTGCTTTACTCGCATTGTGTAACGGTGCGCTTGAATTGCGAGCGCAATCGATATCCTTGCATCTGTTCTGGAGTTCGTCTTAATATATCTATTTATGTACTTAAATGGATAATAGTAGCCAAAGATATTTCATTAATTTGATATAAAATGCAATTAAATATCTTGGCTAGCTTAGCTAGCTTTCGATAGCTTTTTAATTTTAAATACTTTATCTGTAAGTAAGTAAGTTTGTCCTGTAAAAATACTACTAGCTGCCGATTTCTATAAAAAAAATCTATTTTATATGAACTATCGATTATCAACTATCATAGGTAGTAGACTCTATGGGTGGTCCCATTGACGTCTCTATACGCTTCTGCCTGAACACGCATCTAAATGTCCTTATAATTCACTACATCTGCCACTTTATTCACTAGGTTAAATATGACTATCGAACTTATGGGATTGCAAAAAATAATTGTATTTTATTTTATACACATTAAATATTTCTGTTTTGTATCAGAGTGTGGGTTCGATTAACACTTGAGGGATTAGATATTAAATATTTTCATTTTCTCGCTCTGGTAACGAGGCAAAGCGCGACGTCGAGTTCCACAAGAATTCTGCAGAAAGAGGAGAACCGAAGTGTCTTAATGGGGGACGGTCACATTCTAAATACAAAATTTCAATAAAAAAAGTTTATATTTTAATTATTATGAAAAATATGAAAGGAAGTTCTCCAATTTTATTACTGTTTAAACATTTTTCGGTTAACAAAACAAAAATTAAATTAGTTATAAATTAATGTCCCATAAAAATCTACCTCTATGGACATTCTAAGCTTCGTACCCGTAATTACATATATTACCTACCGATTGCAGATGCAATACTTTTTGCTACAAACCTAATTAGCACATAAATGTCCGTTGAAAGCTCGCAGCTGTACATCTTGTTTTCATAATCCACTAAAGCTCACTATCATAGCTTTAGCGAACCGCCCGCGGCTTCGCCCGCTTGAACTATACGATTATTTATTTAATAAAGCAAATCGCGTTCGTGTTCTAATATACCTACGTGTGCAGCGCACTTATATTATATTTTTATGTGAACAATTTTAATATCTTGGAGTTACAATATCTCATTTTATTTATAGAACATCATGATAAAAAAATACGTAGCTGTGGACTCTAAGCTTTTACCATACCATAATTAATTCAATTCTTTTAAGAAATGTATGCGTGCGTAGCGTAAGCGTAGCACAATCTAACAGATAGACAAAAAATCTGCTTTCAATGGGTTCAGTAGATAATGTTATCTGTGAATTTTGTAATTTTATATATTTACAATAATAAAGCTATTTTATACTACGTTTTATATATGTATTTAATTAATATTAATGCTTAGTGTACAGAGTATTGTGATACGACGAAAAACAGTAGTAACAACATACTATTCATTCATATTTTCTCAGACTCACGCCTATAATCTATTGGGTCGCCAGTCAGCCTTCTCTTTCAGTTATCAGAGAGGAAAAATGGAAATATTTTTTTCCCCCGAGTTGAGACCGAACCCACACCCATCGCTAAGAGTCAAATACCGTCCCACTTCGCCCTTATGGTCTTAATTATTTATAATAGCTAAAACTATTATTTATAAAGGCTTTTTTTAATATGTATACAGTATGTATATATTTTTTTTATTGTTACTTTTGTAATATTTTACCTATACTTATGTTATTAATGTAGAGACCATATAAATAAAAGTATAAAATAGCTGTATAAAGCAATAAATTTGTTTATTATACAATAAAATAATACAGCTTGTCGTGCTGGGTGGTCCACAGAGCGGCACAAAAAGCGGGCAAGATGGTCGGCAACCCGTTACCATAGAGACGTGACGCGTCCTCTCAGTTGCACACCATTAATTGTAACAACATCAATTTAGTAATTTAATTTTGAATAGCTGCACTGAAACATATAAATTAAGTGCAGTCGTAATACACGGACTCGCAATGCCTCAAGAATTCGGCGGAAAGTGAGGGACGGAAGTATCTTAATAGGGAATTGAGTCTCTTAACACTAGGTTCTCAGGTTCCCTCCAGTTACCCTATTATATGATGGATACAGCGTGTAGCTAAAAAAGTACTAGGTAGCTGCAAATAGAAAGTAGTAGGTAGGTACGTTATTTTGGCTTCGTAAACAATCCTATACAATAATAAATTGCAATTCCTTTTTGGACGAGATGAAGTTGTGAAAAATAAATGTAGAGTTAAAGAGAATGTAGAATTAAATTAAATGGATATGAGATTGAAGGTATAAAAAATATAATGGTAAATTGATGATGTATTGTTAATTGCTTCATCAGAATATGTTACCAGGTGTGGTCGCAAGGTTAAAAGATGAATGGCAAAAAATGACATGAAATTAAGATATTTATATTTTAAAAAGATAACGTTAACATAAAGGCAAAGAAAAGCAATAATGACAATGAATTAAATGGACTAATAATATATCAAGAAAAATTAATCATTATTCGTTCCTTTTACCACAGCCGTATTATTTTATAATTATATTTTATAATACGGCTGTGATAAACAGCACAGAAAAAAAATATAATTACGCCATTTTCTTTTTACTATATAGAACTGATTAAAAATATAATAAGTGTATCTTTTGGACATATCTCAATCCTCACCGAACTAATTGCATCCTAAATGCCGACTCAACAAATATCTCGGCCAGGCGGTAAATTGATGGCAGTAAGATTGGGCACGCCCACGATTATCTTTGAATCGAGAGAAGTACTCACATATTTAGTATATCAGTCCGACGTGAACAGTGGGAACAATGTCTATAGAAGCGGAATTCATGTATCGCACTTATTAATATAATTATTTATTTATTTATTAAAATATTATTTTCTATTTTTTAGTTTTCGCATAAGTTTGTGCATATGGGTATGCCTATGCTCAATAGTCATTACATGGTATATTTTAAAGTCGGTTTATATATATTTTTTCAAGCCGATAACATAAAATGATCTTATATTTGTAGTTCAACATAAGTTTGTCCGTTTTTATAAGATACTATATTATTTTTTACTCATTGTTGACCTACAATGCTGAAATTAGCACGGAAGCCTCGGTGGCCATTTCAACTCGCACTTATCCGGTTTTTTGCAAAGAGCGTTGTGCATTAAGATTAGGTGTCAACATCTACCGGAGCTCCAAGTAATAAGTACCTTAATTCAGTTTTTTTTTTTTAACTTCATGCTGTATGCAGGATTTAGCAGGGTAGGCAGAGAGAACCTAGTGTTGTGACAGTCCGTTCCTCCCCTTCCCCCGAATTTTCGAAGCTTTGCCTGATGAGTGGCACAACTCAACGCCGTGCTTTTACTTTGGTACCAACGCGAAGAAATGGAAATCAGGAGAATGAAATATTAATAAATAATAATTAATTCTACCGAGTGGGGATCGAACCCACAGCCGTCGTGTTACAGTCACACCCTACGCATGTAATATAATTTTTCTCTAATTTAAGTTAACTCAACTATAAAACTTATACCTAGAAGATAAATAAAATTATAAACAAAAAAAGAACAATGGTTTCCCTTAAAGTATAATTCTAAGAAATTTGACTTTGAATTTGCTTCCACCTCTTGTCAGAAGCGTCAGCGATGCCAATATGTATCTCCTTATAAATGCTGGCGCCAGTATCGGTCTGCCCCAATATCGCATGTCTTAATAACCTGATATATGTAGAAAAATAATACAAGAAAATTTTGGAATATTTTAAACTATTCCATAATTATTTTAGATCTTCAGCCAGTAGGTACAGAAGTAGTTTTGCCTTAGCAAAATGAAGACGTCATTTGGCGGCACTATATCTATAAAAGGTGGTCACTCATTTGTCAGGAAACGAACAGGAATTCTAGAAAAAATGGAATAAATGTCGGTCTCAATCAGGCAACAGGATGTTCTCGCTGATAGTATTTGTTGTACGGATTGAGTTATTAATTATATGTCTACTTACCTTTTTTAACTGGAAATTATAAATGATTTCTAATTCTTAGTATTATCTGAACATTTTTAAGGTGATTTTTTTAGGCTTTATTTTATTTTGACCATGTATTATTTTGAAACTACAAAAGTTAAACTGGTTAAATAATGAAGAAGCTTTAAATTGTGCCGTAGGTACTGTGCAAAGTGTGCCTGTAAACCCGATTGGTTGTGGGTTTGATTGCCACTCAGGGAAGCAAACATTTATTTTTTTCATTTCTTCGCTCTGGTGACAAGGCAAAGCGCGGCGTTGAGTTGTGCCACTCAACACGCAATGTCTCCAGAAGCCGGCGGAAAGCGGGGAACGGAGTATCTTAACACTAGGCCCCACTCTGCCTACCCTCCCGTGTGCTGGATATAGCGTGAAGCTGATTTGTATAAAAATTGGTGCAGGATTTAAAAGTCGTATTTCTTCCTAGTAAGAGTCTTATTCCAAACATAGGAAAAAAAATACTTGTTTAGAAAACGTATAAAAATTTTAAAATAGCGGGATTGCAGATCAACGGAAAGTACAACTTCTAAAAATAGACATCATAATTTTGCCTAAAAATATTGAGAAAAATGGTCTTCATTAAATAAATGGATCAATTTGGATGTTTTTTGCAAAGTAAACGGTAGAAGACCAAGTGGAGAGAAGAACTCGCCGTCGCCAATTGTGTCACACTGTCAAAGAGACTGCAGGACCCCCATTAAAGAAGCTTTAAGGATTTCATAGCAGGGTAGGCAGCTGGAACTAGGGAACCTAGTTAAGTCACTTCCGCTTTCCACTTTCTGCCGAATTCTTGAGGCATTGCGTGTTAAATGACGGACTTAACGCCGCTCTTTACGAGCACATCGTTACCACATCAAGGAAATTAAGTTATTCAATATTTCATTCATCCGAGTGGGAATCGAATCAACAGTCGTCGTGTTCCAACAGTGCCCTTGCGATAGCCTCACGGGTATGTAATAATTTGAGATTAAGAAATTTTCTTTAAAATCCATAGTTGCATATTTTTTCTTACAAATTATTTAAGTCACTTTTAACAAGAATACGAAAGTGTTGTAAAAATTCGTACTTTAATGATAATTGTATGTTGAAATATTTCACACTGTCTTGAAAATAAGCGTGTTTTGACGGTTGACGTAATTTAAAAAATATATATAATGTTCGCGGACGCATTCGACGTCGGCGCCTGAGAGTGTGTTGTCAAAATTCGGCAGCACTCTGCGCACGCGCCGCTATACAGGTGTTGTGTATCTTGCGGTTACTTGTATTATAATTAAATCACTTGAATTATCTTAATTTTTATAAGAAATTACAGTGCAATCAGTTTTTAAAATATATGATAAATCCTTTATTAATTTTCTTCTGTAACAATTTTTCCATATTAGTGGGTTTTTGGCTGTAACATTTAAACTATATATTCATTTATAACTCGTAGCTTGGGTAATATGACCTTACAAACAATTATATTACAATGCTAAAATGTTTTTCATAAATATTAATTGTATACTTTCTCTGTATTGTATAACATAACATTCCCACGATCAATGAACTCGGTATCGTTTTTTTTTTTATCAGCACATCCTTATAATTCCATTAGGATGCAAAGTAAAATTATTACAAGAAAAAAGGCTGTCAATTGTACATTAGCTTGTGCAGGTATAAGATCGATCGATGTACACGACAGACCGACTCAGTTATCGGACAAATCAGATTCCAATAGGAGATCTGTAGAGCGGCTTGGCGGTGGTAGCGGTGGTGGCTGTCGTGGCAAACGTCAAACAGGCCGTCACTCGGCGCTGGTCGGTCCGTAGTCGGTAGCAGTTTGGCAGAAGAGCAATAGCGAGCGGGCCGCGGCGCGGCGCCCCTGCCACGTGGGTGGGCGCGGTGTGTGGCCGCGCGCTGGGTGGCCGCGCTCACACACGCACGCCGCACCAACACATGCCCCGCGCAAATAAACACAATAATCAACTAACGATACTTTACTCCGTCACCGAGTAGAGTGATCGCTCGGGGATGTTGCTGCGGGACCACTCCTGACTCCTGACTCCTGCGCCGAGTGACACGCGTGACGCCCGCAGCCGACCCGACCTCGCACGACCTACCGACACTCAGACAAATTACACCCTTTACGATTGCTACTAATTTACTCGTGCGATTACCACCTTAAATCGATTTGCAAGACGAGGTGTTCTTTTTATTGTCGACCATAAAATACCTATTCCATGTATAGTTACGAGCGGAGCTTACATCGGATTGAGCCGAATATTCTGGCACTCGGGCTTACTTGGGTCATAAACTATGTAAGATAGGCAAAGTAATGATTGACATCAATGTAACATTGTATTTTACTCAACATTCTGTGTTGTATCCTGATTTTCTAAGAATCCATTTGTATGATTATTATTTATGTGAGCTGAACCAATATTACTTGTAATACTATAATTTTAAATCATAAATAGAACAACAAAGAAGTATTTATCAACTTTCAACTAATTATTTATCAATGCAATAATAAATCTAAAATATGTAATAACTACCCCAGAAACTAATAGTACCTACTAGTTTCCTAAAAGTAGAGTATGACGTGACATTTTTAGTGGTAAATCAATCTAAAGTAAAACAAATTTCTCATAATTTATCTTATTACCTTATATCTCAACGGTTATCTCGTTTTGTAGTAATAATTAAATAGATTTTTTTTTCAGACCTATATAGGCAAAATAGTATGCAATGTTCACACAGAACATTATTTTAGTAATATGAAGTATAATACAATTATTTGCACCATTGTAGAAACTAGGCCCAATTGACTTGGTTGAATTTAGCATTCCAATATATCTTGGAAGGACACAAATTACCATTCAGAATTTTACAATCTCCAACAGCAAATAATACTACCTACATTTACAAAATATCTACTACATTCCTGATATTATTTAACGCTAAATATTATATTTTAAAATGTACTATAGATATGTATGAATGACCTATCCACAGATTCATATAAAAACGCATCAATTACTAACAAACTAAAGCTGATGTAATACCGACTACGAAGCTACTTACTTGTAAAGACATAATAATATGAGCTGCTTCGTGCTTTTGCTCGCATTAAATTATTCGTCAGGCTTTATTATAAAAGAAAAAAATAAGGTAGCATTGTTCAATATAATTATTTGTAAAGTCTCATACACACGTCAGTTTGTATACATTTAAAAAATATTATAGCATTACTTAACTTGCAACTTATTGTTATTTTATCTAAAATGTATTTAACGTCACACTTTGTCTTACCAGAACGAGGAAATAATAATCATAAAATCGTAAAAGGTACATTAAAAACACATTTACCCCGATTGGAGATGGAATCCACAACCATCGTGTGACACTGTGTCACTGAGTCAAAATAGCAGTTTTATTTTGCTATAATCTAAGAGGTAAAAAAATTTATTTTTTTATTTCTTCGTTGTGATAAAGAGGCAAAGCGCAGAAATGGGCGGAAAGAGGGGAACGGAAGTGTATTACCACTAGGGCCTCTCTGTCAACCCTGCTATATACGGGATACATTAGCGACACGTTATTAACTGAATTTTAGTGGAATAAATTGTACTGCATTCTTGAACCATATTAAGAATATTTAATTAGCCATTAGGGTCAATTAAAATGCCGTGAGGAGTGTAGACAAATAAACGTCACAAATGTAATGATAGACCACCTGCGCCAGTCTTACAAAACTAATGATTTAAAGTTTAAAAAACAGACGCTCATAAAAACAATTAGGTTTGACCGCTTTACCATAAAAGAGAGTAACACAACCTATCTTAGAGCAATTAAGGATTCTAATGGCAGGAAAGGATAGTAGCGTACGTGAGCGGCCATTACCAGGGGTGGTATCGCCACAATATTTATTCTACGAACATAGCCTGAGATTTTAGTGGGTGAAGAACCGGCACTTAATGTATTATAATTAATTATGTTGAGTATGTCATAAAATATGTATGTTGTGTATTTCTAACATATAAAACCGGCCAAGTGCGAGTCGGACTTACGCTAAGGTTAATATATTTTCTCATAGAATATTTTCCATGTACAGACAGCGATGGGTTACAATTTTATTATTATGCGTATATATAATGTATAATTCTGTAGGGAGGTAGTTTATTATTTTTCAAAATAATAAAAAAAATATATAAAAGCTTACCCATTCGAGGATAAGCATTTTACATTTATGCAACATACATAATTCATGACGTGACGAAACTATAGCAGTCACGGTGGGTGGTCGTTGTCACTTCCTCTACGTATTATAATCAATTTGTACGCCTAACTCTGCGCCGACGCACCTTCAGACATCGCAATATGTCAGACAGATAGGACTTTCGTCACGCGTCCTGATTCTATTAAGCTTCTTTTAGACACACTCGTATTAGATCAAGTTTTCTATTAATATAATAAGTAGCATAAGTTTTTCTCTCAACATTCTACTACAAGATTCTGTATTTAAAATACAGAAAAAATATCAAAAGTAAAGTTAGCTTGCAATACGATTCTATATTAAAAATTTATTCTTGTGTCCAAATTGTATTCGAAATAAAGCATAAAGCAGTATATTTTATGATATTAAAATGTCAAAAAATAAACAAACATATCTAGTCTCCAGTAAATATCATAATAGAATGCGAATGAGACCACCCACATGGCGGCTATTGCGGCTTGGTTATGGTTAAGTTTTGCAAACAATGAAAGACATGGTGTGGGATGGCTCAATTAGCAGGATTCAGGATGAAAGGACACAATGGACCGTAAATAGCTCTAGACGCCACTAGGAGTCTACGAAACCGTTTTTTTTCTATTTTTATGCGTCAAACATATTTTGTATGTTTCTTAAATAAAAAGATGAAACTTCATAGCATAACATTAAACGCCATTGTGACATAGTTCATAAGATCTGATTATAACGTTCATATATTCCGTATATAAAACTGATGATTCAAGAACTATCACAATTAATGGTGCAGTTATTAAAGGATAAAAAATATATCATCAGCGTCACACTGTATCCCTCAGAGAGCAGGGTAGGCAGAGAAAATCTAGTGTTAACACACTCGGTTCCCCACTTTCCGCCGATTTCTGGAGGCATTGCGTGTTGAGTGGCGGAACGGAACTCCACACTTTGCCTTGGCACCAGAGCGAAGAAATAAAAATTTAAATAAATATTTAATTTGGGTGAAGATCGAACCCACAACCAGTTGCGTTTAGTTACACTTGGTGCCCCTGCGCCACGGTTGGCATAAATATAAAAAATATAATTATATATAAAAAAGTTTAACTAATATTAGAATTAGAAGTAGATTCACTCATTATTAACTAAACAAAAAATCAACTAAAGATGCTTTAAACAAAAACTGAAAAAGTTTGAATTGCGTAATATTGTAAGATGTCTTCGATTCTCAGTTAGTTTTATAGTTTTTTCTCCATTCGCCAAGGTGGCATTCGGTGGCTGAACAAACTCAGCCTCGAGCGCGTCATCAATAATTCCCTCTTCAATCTTAACAGAATACATAATCTGTTTCCATTTTCACAAATTAAAAAATATATAATATTAAATTGTAAAATAAATTTATAATTTAATTTGATTACATTTGTTTTTATATCTTATTTTAGTGCGTTCCACATTTATATACTCGTATAAGTAATTAGGAAGACTGAAGGAAGAAACTCTCAACATTCCTAGAACCATGGATAAATTAGGTAGGTACTTCGTAAAGGCATAACACGTTTTAGGCTTTTTATACAGATATTGACACAACTTAATGCTAGCTACATTTACATATAATTAAACTCTTCCTCAAAAACATCTCCTTTTAAGAATAGAAAACAAAACATGTCATAATAGAAAGAAAATAAAAGCAAATAGTTAAAATCCATACTCAATAAGTTAAATGGAAACGAGCAGTTCACGTCAGATATCGGTTACGGCGCTGACCATGCTTCCTGATTCAATCGCCGAGCTCCGTGGATAATCTTCGTGCGATTATTTACATAATGCCGTAGCTGCCCCGAGCGTTGCGAGAGATCCCAGGACTAATTCAGAATTTCCGATTGTTTATTTTTAAATGTAAACTACTAGATTAAACAAACTTTGAGACAGTAAAAACTGTTTAGTTTTTGTAGGTATAAGTTTCTTCTTAGTTGTGTGACCAAATTAATGATATATTTACGTAGCTCTATGTTTATCTTTTATTATTTGAATAACAAAATGGTAATTCAGATAACATTTTTTTTATTTTTGATATTAAAATTAAGAAGCAAATAAATTAAAAGAAACAACAGAAACATCTAGTATTTTTAAGCAACGATGAAGGATGAAACTCATGGACTTCTACAAAAACCATTTACACAAAGGAAGAAGCAAAGAGTCTGTATATAATCCAAATGTCAACAGCCGCCATTCGTGGCGCAGAGGCACAAAGTGTGACTGTAAAGGCAATAGGTTGTAGGTTCGATTCCTACTCGAAGTAATGAAATATTTAAAATTTCCATTTTCTTCGGCCGGGCGTTGAACGGAATTGATTAAGCGGAAAATGAGGAACGGAGTATCTTAACACTAAGTTCTGTCTACCTACCCTGCTGTGTGAGATTCAGCGTGGCGCTAAAAAAAATATCCATGGGAAATAGAATATCAGCCATAATTTTAGCACAGAGTACTAGTACAAAAAATAATATTTATTATTACTCGAAAATAAAAGTATTTGTTTATTGTACCGCAGAGAAAACAAGGTAGTTTTTTTTTAAATTCGTAAAAATATCTTTTGTATATTATTTAAAAATAAACAATTACCAATATATGAATTAATACTTAAGTATAGCTACTTGTAAAGGCCTTACATCCATTACTCTTTAAGCCTCACTTCGGAAAAAAAATCCATTATAGAAATTTATAAAATACAAGTACACTGTAAAAGATATAAGTATTTTTTCTTACTTATCTATTAGCAAAGATTAAGAATGGCTCATATTATAAAAAGCTACCGTTTAAGTACTCTTTACTAGACAAAAAATCTATTTATCTTATAATTTGAGTCTTTTTAAGACGCTTGCGCTAAGCTGTCATCAGTTTCGAGAATTGTAAAAAATGTCAAGAAGTATGGGACACCGGCGTTTGCTCAGCCAGTTATGACGCGCTTGTTACTTCGAGAGGATAAACAACTACCTTAATTCCTTGACAGAATGGTTGGCATGTGTAGAGTTTCGCATTGTTTTGTATGAGTATTGTATGGTGACCATCATTTATGTTTGTATGTTGTAGAATAATTTATATACAACACATGCTATTGCTTATACATGCTTACTATACATATGTATCTGTGTATTTTATATATATTTTTACATTTCTTACACTGAGACACTATTTTTATGTATTATTTGCAATATTAATGTTTTTGTTACAAGAACTTACTGAAAATTTTAAACTTAACTTCGTGTATAAACATTGCACAAAAAGAAAATAATATTTTTGTACGTTTTTAATAGAAAAAACAAAATGTTGATATTAAATACGAGTACTCCACGAAATACGATATATTATAACACGTATATATTTTATTTACTTTTCAAACAAACTTCCGTATATAGTATCTATTAGATAAGCGCAGCCTGGTAACTTCCCACATGAACAATACCAGTAAGGTGGCTAGGCAGTGCAGCGTGTGCGCTGTGTACTCAGGACGCACGGTAGCCGCGAGCGCTACCTGTGCTACGCGCTACCTGCTGCCGGCGTCACTCGCCGTACCAAACGCAAACAATCCTTATCATTCCATAAAAATACTAAGCGCCCAGGTAACAGACCGATTTCAAATATAAATATAACCAGCGAATAAAAAATTAAGATAAAAAATAACATATTTTATCCAACTTATTTTAATGAACTCACCTACAGTTTTACGTTTACATAACCACAACTTTATGTCGAAAGAACCAAATCATAAATCTTACCTCTGAGACATGTTTAAAGCGAAAAAAGTAACACATGTCCGAGTCGTGTTGTAGAGGGACTAATTTCCTTTAGGG
This sequence comes from Heliconius melpomene rosina, assembly GCF_056956725.1. Classification (NCBI taxonomy): domain Eukaryota; kingdom Metazoa; phylum Arthropoda; class Insecta; order Lepidoptera; family Nymphalidae; genus Heliconius; species Heliconius melpomene. The sequence goes on from NC_140398.1 coordinate 10,141,113, forward strand.
ATTAATTTTTTTTATATTGTAGAGGAACAAGAGCGACATGCCACCCACGACGATTGCGATATAATATGTGAAAGGAAGATAATATCATCGAGCATTAGGCTGAATGGCCCATTGAAAGTATTCGTTTAGACGCACGTACGAACTTTAGTTCGCATTCGCAGTGCTGCGATTATATCATTGACATTCATTGATTGATCTATTAACTGTACACCACATGTAGTCTTTTAAGAAACATATAGAGATACTAGCGGGCCTATAACTTTAGATCCTAAGCTGGGTTAAAACAAAGATATTGGTGAAAGTTTTACGTAAATCGGTTCAGTACTTTCAGAGATTTGCGTGACCATACATACAGACAGACAAAAAATTAAACAAACAATATTTTTGCTTTCTATTATTCTTTTTAAGTGCCCCTCTATCCATTTCAGTTAAAAATACTAAATGTACAGACAAAATATTTTTACTGTTTTATTATATAGGTATCACATTACTATTACATTTAAATCTGTTTTTGAACGAGTAAATTAAATTATTCATTGACATCAACACTTTTGACCGTCACCGTCAGTCAATTCTGTTTATTAAATGAATAATCAAATAGTTCAAGCGGGCGAAACCGCTGGCAGGCCGCTAGTATTAAAATATATATTAAATATAAGAAATATCCATGTTATGCGGTTTCGTATAACAATATGACCACATACAGTAATTCTTTTGAACAGGACATATTGAAATATGAGGGTATAGCTTAATGTGAAAAACAAAAAGCTTACTTCTCTGTCGCAAAGCTCCAAACCAGATTTCTAAATCCTAAGAAATATGAGCATATTCGGCAATTGGCATAAGCATTTCATTATACGAGTATAACTAAACGAAGCATCGTCTGAACTCTGAACGTATAAGAACAACGCGACAATAAAAATAAAGTCCTCAAATAATTTATGTATCTGTCTGTTTTTATAGCTCATTGTACAAAATGATGCGATAATCGGATTCCGTCATGATTGGAATATCGTTTCGTAAAACGAAACAAATAAAAGCTCGTATTGCGTTTTCGTATCGGTCCGTATCATTCGCGTTGGTATACCTAAATAATAAACAGATAGACGCCTTATACTCGTATGTATTTAGGAGTGATCGCCTTGGGTGGTCTGTCGCGGGCTGCTGGCTGGCGGACAGAATAAGGCCGAGATTGGTATGATATGCGCGTTCCAGTCATATTGAAATAGATAGCGAGTATTTATCTCGCGTCGTATCGTATCTAGTGCAGTGGTGCGTCTAGATGCGTCACCTCAAACTAGTTTCAACGTCATGATTCTTATGCGTCGCTTACGCATATTTAGATTAAATACTTATTACTCTACATTTTGTATTATTTCCTGTAATTTTCTATAATCTTTACAAACTTAGTGTATTTTCAATTTATAATAAACAGTAACACATATAAATACTTATATCTTATTTAAACAAATAAATAATAAGATAAAATTCCTATTTCCGTATTTCTTTATAAACAAAAGATAAATAAATAATAAAAAACAATTACCTATATATAACATATTAAATATTTTTAGCCTAATATATCTCATAGGTTTACACGAGATATGGCAAACAACAGCTCGTATAGAAGGATATGTGATCATAAATTAAATACAAATCGTCCGCGATATGTAAAACCCGGCATTTCGCCCACTCAAAATGTTTACACGCACCAAAACTTAACATTAAGAAACCCGATACCGCTTCTGATACGTTATAATTCACCATTAACGAGACAAAGAAACGTTAGAACATAAACTAATATTATAAAACTTAACAACGCCTACTTTCCTTTATCGTTTCTGTTGCTGCTAAGACAAATATATTTTATTAAAATATTTCGCTATGAGAATACAATTGTACTTGCATATTTTAACAAAATATTACATACAGATATTTTAATCAGCAGCAGCATTCATCATTAGGACATATTTTAAGTGTCCATCCAGTCTATTTCCTCTTTCTTGTGAGTGACAGGCGAGTTGCCTATAATTACAGGCCCTAGCCCCTAGAGTAGTTTTATGAGCTCATAGACTAAGGCTTTACGGCACAAAGCCTACGCCGATGACCTTCCGAGAACAGGCCTGCCCCCACAATGTGAGCCTGAGCGACCACCCTCGAAGCCGATTGTCAGGGTGTCGAGCTTTGTTAAAGACACTTGACGCCTTTATTTCGCCTTAACAATACAAATTAAGACGTTTTGTATGATGATTTTCGAAGAACGCTGTTTGCGTCTTTAGATACGCATGAGATCTTGTCTTTGTTGTAGTTTTAAAATTCTATATAAACGACTTTTCTTGTAACGCTTGCAATATAATATCATATTAATGCTAATATTCTGTATAAATGTTCGAAAAATTAAACCTATATTTAAACACCTATGATATATCTCTATGACATATTCTATCTACCAACATATTTAAAATCTACAGGTGGCTATAGGATTATATTTTATTAATAGATATGTGTGTTCAGTACATATTTAAAAATCTATTTACATATTAATAAAAAATATTTCGATATAGGTAACGACGTTAAGCTATTCAGTTCTACTAAACTTAAAGCATAATTCAAGTGAGCTGAGTATAAGTTACATGAAAATTCGTTGACCCACGCTGAATGAGTTCCGTGATCGTCTATTCTGCGGTCATATTGCTTCGTCTACAACTTTCCAGGGAACGCTGTGTAATATTTGCAATTTAGAGAACAATGTTGCAAATTAAATAAGCCAGCCGAATTGGTAGGACAATCGTCACGGACGCGCGTGCCTGCGTGAACCGCATTTTAAAACAATATCTGTCGTCAATCCTGAACATCAATTGTCTATCTTTAGACGTCGATGGATTATCCAAGTGCAACGGCCAGTGACATTGTAACCACCACATACCTACCTACTTTGAAACCGCAGAAACTTTGTTGGAATAACTAAAATTTAAGTACCTACTTCGACATAACTTCTCTTTTTTCAAATTTGGCGAAGGTATTTTTGGAGGATAAAAACATTAATTGATATTTTTTAAATATTGATCAATATTACATACTTATTATATTTACGAGAGAAATATATTTATATATCGATGCTTGTTCATAATATATGAGCATAAATATTCGACAATATATTTTAAGTAGATACTCAAATGACGATCCAAAAAAAAAAAAAATTATTTCCATTTACAAATCATTCTCTATAGGGGGGACTGGGGCGCATTCAATCACAGCGAAGGTTATCATTCACTTGCCTTACTTTTAACCTAAACTTTATTAGTACTTATTATGATGGAACCATTTGATTCATATTGCGGCTGACAGGCGATCGTTTAATCCTTTCATTGGTACTGAATTGAATCGACTCCACGAACTCGGTGGCCTGCTATGAGTCACACAGTAAACCGTCAGTTCTACCTTCGTCATATAAAATATCAAAATAACAACCGATACTAAATAATTATGCCACTTAATATACTTGAATAGAGCATGAAGAAATATTGAATAATAATATAAGAGTAATAAAAAATTATTATCTACTATTATGTTGAGAAAATTTGTGGGGGAGAGGGCTAGACTTTAGCTTTGAACAGTAAATTATTAGTAGAACAGTATACAGTAAATTATATTATTACAAAAAATATTCATGTAAATGTTTCGTATAAATTTGAATTATATAAATCAAATTTCTGGGTTCAGCATCAGACTATTCTGGGATGGGCACAGGCCACCCGGCTCCCCCCCTTCCTACGCTCCGGTTTTCCTCTTTCAACCTTTAAAAAAGATATTTTTGTTGTTGTTGGATATAGAACCCTAACTAGAATGATAAACCAACCGATTTTAAATAACATCATTGCACTGACTGGGACTCGAGCCCACAATTCTTCGCGTGTTTAGGGCTCCAGGCCCATCTTAACTAAAGTATAAGAATACTTATGTTTTTTTGTTCAATACAAATTATTAAAGAAGTAAATACATCGATCACCTAATATAATATCGTGTAGGACAGCCGGCGGGGAATGCGCATATGATCCGTCGACTACTGTATATTAGGAGTTGGAGTCCCGCACACAGTTCGCGTACCTCATTCATCAAGGCTGATTGATTGCAACTGTCAAAACCGTAATGGCGGCGAATGGCGGCGAGTGGCGATGGCGGCCATATTTGAAACCGTGAATGCACCTAAGCCAATATTAATGCACGTTATTGATGAGCTTCGCATACAAGTTCACGGTTAGTTATTAGATATGTTATTTATTAAACTTTGGATTAATACTTTTGAAAGTATAATGATTGTTTGTGTTTAGTATTCGTCGACCTACGTCTTTAAAGGTTTGAATTATGTGGTTGTATTTATCAATTCAAAATATTCTATATTAAATTTTCCCCTCGATATTTATCATTTTATATACATAAACTGAATGGTACTTTTGTAAAAAAAACAAACGCGAAAATTTTTAAAAATTTTATTTGACACTTTGGATTTGAAAAACAACAGCTAACTATTCAATGAACGTCAAATATTTCTATGACATGAACAATATATATATCCATAAAAAAGTTCCGAAATTATAATAAAATGCTTAAACAATTGATTCCAAAAGCCTCAAAATAACTATTAATCGCCAAAAATCCACATAGGTATAGATCATAGACACACAATTATATTTACCGAAACCTACTAATTAAGTCCACATAAGTTCGGTTTACACATACTATACATTTATATTTATTTTCCGGACTTTAGTAAGAAATGTTATATATTCTTAAGAAGCATTAAAATCATCTATCTTGAAATAAAATTATAATTTCTAAGAAACGGTTTTCATTATGACAGTAAAATTTATTTCTATAATAACATATACTACAAATTATATAACTATTTACTACACACATTGAGTATTTTAAAAACAAAGGTATATGTAAATTGACTTCTTATGACAATAATAGGCATCCAAAAATAAATAAAGTACAGGAGTCAAAGGAAGGTAACATTTATTTACAATAAACTACTACTACCTTAGTTTATCACAATGAGATTAACGATCGGTATAAATAATACATGATCATGAAATATAATATTTCAGTATACAAAACTTGGAACATTGTCTTCACCACTGATAATCTGAAAAAAGAAATAACATTAAGTTTTAATAACAAAAGAGCAACACATCATCCGATTGTAAGAGGGACGGTTGCAAGTTGGATTCAACTCGGGGGAATTAATTATTTTCATTTCCTCGCAAACCGCTGGGTTGAGTACCGCCAATGATCACGTAATGTTTCAAAATTTGAGCGGTGTGTGTGAAGAAACGGGATGTTTTAATAGGTTCTCTCTGCCAATCCTGCTATATGCGGGAAATCTAATAAAAACATATTTTACATTTTCTAAATAGTAATAGCGAATCACATCCTCTCATCGTTTTTTTACTGACATATAAGTAATCTAGAAATAATAAATTGAAAGCGAAATGGAAATATAATTAAATTACTACAAGTTACTCATTTTTCTAACATACTGTTTTATTAAAGAACTTTCTGTGTTTGTATAAAACTTTTTTATCACTAAATTTTGGAAATCTTTCTTAATACTATGTTTAGTTTGAATTTCCCCCACAATAATTAAATATCCCTACCACTCACGATTGATTTTGTATTTTGTTTAAGTAAAATGTAATTTTCTTTAAAATAATGAACCCTTTAACCGTACATTATAAATTATTTTCATGCAATTTAAAATCGATTAAGTGACAAAGGCGTGTAAATGTTAATTATGGAGACACGAAGCCCGCATTCGGAACACGCCTAGCACGTTACCTTGAATCGACAACGTCGTGAGTTCAATAGGCGTGCTATGGTAATTAAACTTGTCAATGCCTATTCAAAACATAAAGAGACTATTGGAGTGGAATAATTATATTACAATAATATTAATTACATATATCTACACTTTAAATTTGTAGAGAACAATGGAATAATTTGTCTAATGAGTGTGGCGTAAAAATATACAAATTACTTCAGCCAGTGATAACTTCAAATTAAAAAAATATATATTTAAAGAAACCGGTTAAGTGCGAGTCGGGCTCGCCCACCTAGGCTTTTTTTCATGAAAAAAGTGATCCTATAAGGATTTCGTTTTTACCTTTTGAAGGATGGAACCTCAAAAAGGCCAACTACATAATATTATAATACAAACGCAAGTCAATTGTGAAATTAACATAAATAATATTAATTTCAATTAAAAAGTAACATAAATAATATGAATTAAAATTTTGTGCATCTTTATTATTTTGAATTGTCACAAAATAAAAGTAAAAGTAAAGTAAAATATTCTTTATTGCACACCAAATAATTAATTACAAATATGTTCATAATGATACAAGAAACAGCACAATAGGCGGCCTTATTGCTAAGCCAGCAATCTCTCCCAGGCAACCTTTGGATAGAGGAGAGCATTAATTAAATTAGGAGGGGTGTACTAAATAAATCTGAGTACTAAATAAAATATATAAATGGGCAAATATATACACATATACATACATACATACACATACATATATACATAAATACATACATACAAACACACCTACATACACATATACATATATAATAAGATTTTGTGGGAACAGTAAACGTATTAATTAAATTAAATTTGTCAACTATACTTAAGATTCTCAAAGTGTCAAATAATATTCCTTCAGCCTTTTTTTAAAGGTCATTAAAGTTCGAGATTGCCTTATTTTAACGGGTAAAGAGTTCCACAAGCGAACAGATTTAAAAGAAAAGGAATTTGTGAAGAAGGAAGAAGAGTGGCAAGGGATTTTAAGAGATAATGTGTATTGGGAGCGGAGGGAGAAATTATGTGATTCATATAAAAACTTAAATCGTTCTTTGAGGTATGAAGGGGAAGATGGATTAAACAGAACGTTATACAGAAGACAAAGAACATGAGTATTCCGGCGAAATCGAATAGGGAGCCACTTGAGCTTTTTTCGAAATTCGGAAATATGATCGTATTTGCGGAGTCCAAAGATGAACCTTACGCAGACGTTTTGGAGACGCTCGAGTTTATTTAATTGCTCCTCCTTTAGGTCAAGGTAACAACAATCGGCATAATCAAGAATTGGTAGTAGGAGTGATTGTGCCAGCGCAACTTTAGTAGGGATGGGTAGAAAGTTACGTAATCGACGTAGTGATGCGACAGCTGAAAAAACTTTCCTGCTTACTTCACAGATTTGTGGCTTCCAAGATAGATGTTGGTCGAATATAATTCCTAAATTCTTAACTTTCTCAGTAAAAGGAATTATTACTCCGTCAAGCAATATATCAGGTAAATCGTTAAATGTGATTTGACAAATAAGCCTTGGACTACCTATTATAATAGCTTGCGTTTTCTTAGGATTTATAATTAAGCCTAATGATTTGCTTCGTGTAGAAATATTAGTGAGTTCTTGAGATAATGCTGTTATAGTATTCGGAAGATTATGCAACGGACATTGACGATAAATTTGAAGATCGTCAGCGTAAAGATGGTAGGGAGAAGCAAGATTGTGACAGAAATAGTTAATAAAGAGAGAAAATAAGAGAGGAGACAACACGCCACCTTGCGGAACACCAGCACGCACCGAGGTCCATTCAGAATAGGAATCCTGAATTCGGATACGTTGCTTGCGACCATACAAGTAAGAGTGAAACCAATCAATCACTTTAGGAGATATGTTAAGAGAATACATAATTGACAATAGAATATCAAAATCTATGGTATTAAAGGCGTTACTAAAATCAAGCAAAATCATTAAGGTAACTTGATGATTATCTATACCTGAACGAATATCATCTGATACGTTAACTAGTGCAGTAGTCGTACTATGACCAGGCCTAAAGCCGGACTGTAAGGAATTAAGTAGGTTATTGCTTACCAGATATTTACTAAATTGTTGGTTTACGAGACGTTCAAGGATTTTTGAAAGGAATGGTAAAATTGAAATAGGCCGGTAATCTGACATGGAGGAAGGATTGCGGTTTTTAGGCAATGGAGTTAATTGGGCCTCTTTCCAAGCTGGAGGAAAGGTACTGGTGTTTATGGAAAGGTTGAAAATTTCGGTAAGAACAGGAATCAGGATGTCAAGGATTGGTATGATCATTTTACGACTAATGCAATCATGGCCAACAGCATCAGAAGTAATCGCCAATATATTCTCTTTAACATCACTTTCGGTGAATTGAGCGAAATTAAAAATAGGATTAGTAGGAGTGGGCAAGGCACGAATTTGATTTTGAGAACTTAATTTAGTGGTTACATCAATTGTAACAGAAGGGGAGAAATGTTTATTTAATTTGTTCAGATCAATATTACAAGGATTGGTGTATTGCTTTGCCTTCCCAACTCCAAGTGTCTTGAGAAATTTCCAGATTTTTTCTGTGTTGTCTTCTTCAACAACAGATTTATGGATATGGCGTCGTTGACTATCCCTACACACCATGTTACAACGATTCCGAGCCTTAGCATATTTCTCACGGTTACTGTCTGAAGAGTTGTTTTTGTATTTAGCTTTGGCAATAATTTTCTTTTGTTGTAATTTTTTTATATCCTCTGTAAGCCAGGGAGCTGGTAGATGCTTAACACGTACAGGTCTAATAGGTGCATGATTATCGTACAGTTGGATTATAAGTGAATTGAAAGCACACACCTGGTGCTCTACAGTACTTTCTTTGTAGACTATGTTCCAATCGATTTTTGTAGCATCTTCTCGCAAACGTTCTAAATCCATACTCGCAAAGTTACGCTGGAGAAGAATTCTTGATTTTGCTTTGGGCGGTTTAACTTTATAAGACAGAAAGATGAGGTCATGATACGAGAATGCAGTGGCATTGCATTGACCATGTATTTCAACATGATCAATGGAAGAGACTAAGATTAAATCTAAAAGAGAAGGAGTACAGTTAGGAAATGAGTGAGTAGAGGATAGAGGCAGAATGTGCATATTAACACTATTCACAACGGCCTTTAACCGATCCGATCGGCTATTATTTCTCAGCAGACATGTGTTAAAATCTCCCATGATAACTGAGTGCTCATATGAAGGACTCAGTTTCTCAAGCAGAACTTCAAGAGATTCGAAATAATCCACAGTAAGTGACGGGCTATAGTACACACCCAGAAGAATTTTTGTATGTGTAAACGACAGTTCAATAAAAAGATGTTCAGGTCTAGCGGCGTCACCTGCATTATAATGAGAGTAGTCGAGAACTGTAAATGGTATATGAGAGCGGAGATAAATTGCAACACCCCCACCAGTGCGCCCTGTGCGATCATTTCGAATCAGATGAAATCCAGGTAACGAATAAGCTATTGATGGCAGACAAGGCTTTAACCATGATTCTGATATTAATATGGCGTGCGCATTAGTATTTTCAAAAGAGGACAGAAGATCAGGATAATGAGCTGGAATACTCTGTGCATTTATGTGAATCACATTTAGATTTTTTGGAAAAGGAGAAAGATGAAAATTCAGACACTCATTTAAAGAAGGAATGCTTTGATAACTGTTGTTAGATAAATCTTCTGAAACAGAAGAAGAAGAGAGAAAAGGATTTGTATCAGAGGAGATTTCAGACATTTAAATAACGATAATGAAATCTTATTAATATAGACAAAAAATATATATAGTAACAGGTATATATGTGAAAAAATAAATACTAATAATAATAAATAAATAAATAAATAAAAATACTACAATATACAATGCGATAAAATCTAAATTATAAGTTTGTTATATAATATAAAAGTTGTAATGTACTTATAAGTATATAATAGGTAAGTAATTAATATAAATAAATTTATAAATGTATATAAAATAAAAATTAACAAGTTTCTTTTTCTCAGTTTCTTAACCCACCTGCCAGTTGCCAGAAGAATTATATTAAAATATACAATATATATATACTATACAATAATAACATCAAAAATAATCTGATTAAAAAACGATAACATAATAATTATCTCAAATTTTTAAAGATTCGTACAATTAGTTTGTACAAAAATGAAAGCCCTATAAAAACCAAACTGTTATTTTAGTAACAATGTTATTAATTAGAACATGTGGGTAGTATAAAAATATATATATAAAAAATAGAAGGTTAGCAATTATACTTAAAATTAGTAGGTAACAGATGTAAACAAATAGTTATTATTTCTTGACAAGTCGTTTCGGACGTGCAGTTGCTATTTTATGTGCAGTTTTATTTACGGGGACTGTGTTTTGTGGTGGTTTGGAGCCAGATAAGCTCTCCAGTTCCGACAAATATTCAATTTTGTGCTTTGCTCCGTCGGGTGTTATTACGTGAATGTTACCGTCTCTTGTCCAGCACTTGGTAACACCGAAGCGCTTTCTTGCCTCAAGAAACGCCGTATGTCGAGGATTTGTGAGGAATTCTGATTGTGTAACACCAGTACCTTTCAATTTGGTTTTGGCAAACCAAACTTTATTCCGCGTAGCAATATCCATAAATTTGACGACAATGGGGCGAAGTTTCTTTGAAGAATGTCCTAGCCGATACGATGACTTTATACTGGAGCTTGAAAAATCGGTTAGGTCTAAACTATCACCTATAACAGTGACTACTTTATCTAAAAGATCTTCTGATTTTTCTTCTGCGACTCCATGGAACAGCAACATTTTCTTCCGTCGACGCATCTCCTGACGATCCATTTCGTGGCTGATAAGTTCCACCTGCCGCTGCAGGGTATTCAGTGCAGAGAGAGTGAAACTCTTAAAGTTATTAAAATCAACCGCCAGAGAAGATGCCGTGATAGGAGACGACGATTTGTGCAACTCGTTCTGGAACTCGTTCATCTTTATGTTGAACATCTCGTTCATAGAAATAAGTGAGTCTTTTATTCCTTCCATATTACACAGTAGTGGTAGTCGAAACTATGACACTCGAAAAAAACAACTATATGTTTCTTTTAAAGGAAAATAACACTAGCTAGTGGGTATTACAACTTAGTGAATCATTTCCTTTTGCAAATTCACTTTAAAAACTGTTATTTCCAAATAAATAAAAGAAAGTATTGTAGAATGGAGAAAAAATGATATAGACTTTTTGACCTCCTACCCGCGAAAAAACTAAATATTTATACAATTGATGAATTTAAGCTAACATTTTAATTTTAAGATTTTGGACCTTTAGATATTAGAAGTTTAAGTAATCGGGGCGGTTGTGCGTGTCAATCTCCACTCGAGAAATAAATTATTAATAATAAATTATTAACTCGCTGCGGACGGGAGGAAGTTCCTAGTAGTGGCTACATACTAAATGGTGATGATGATATTTAACCCTGTGACGTAACTATATACAGCGTGACGCTTACCTAGCTCAGCTCAAACCCAGCACCAGCCTGTATAGCATATAACAATTTCTCAGCTAACACACTCTCACACTGGTACTCTGGTAGTTTTAATAAATTCATACAAGTGGAGGCTGAGGGCAGACGATCTGAGGCGCCCACTGATTGAATGCAAAATGGCGGCTGGAGATCCTGTGGAGAAATAATTATAATTAATTACATTTGAATTGATGAATTTTTGTTTATTAATAACTTTTCAAATAAATGATTTTATTATTCTCCACCCGTTTTCTCTGACTATGCCGCTAGGGATACAGTGTGAAGCTAGTTTAGTTTTATTATAATCTGACCAGTCATTAATCTTTAACTTACTTTAAATTTTTTTTATTATGTTTTAATATGTGTTGTTAAATACTTAATACTTTAATTAATTTGAGCGCTTAGACGATTTTGTTTTAAACAAAAGAAGAAAGGTAGGCAATTGCATCCTGCTACAATACATAAAAGACAAAATTACCTTAAAACCTAATAAAGGTGGTCTGGAACAGCTTGTGACGAACTTTAAGAGCTGACGTCGTTGTACATCCGAGAAGTTTTCCACCACTTTCCAAAAACATTGCACTGCTGGATGAGCATCGGAGAATCCACCTGCCATTAATTTAATATTTATTATATTTAGCAAAAATAGATAAATGGCGGCGACACAAGCGTGTGTCTGTCAACGCGACGGTTGTGGGTTCCATTACCACTCGAGAGAATGATTTATTTCATATTTTAATTTCCTCGTTCTGGTAACAGGGCAAAGCACGGCGTTAAGTTCTCAAGCACTCAACTCGCATTGTCTCAACAATTCGACGGAGTGTGAGGAACGAAGTAACCGTAGATTTTTTGTAAGATTAACACTGTATCCCGCATATAGCAAGGTAGGTAGAGGGAACCTAATCTTAAGACAATCTATTCGTACACACCGCCCAACTTTCGTGTTTTGAACAACTTGCATGTTGAATAGCAGAACTAAATGCCGCGCTTTGGCTTGTTACCAGAGTTATATATTATAACTAGTGGACCCGTTCGCGGCTACGCCCGCTAGAACTATACGATTATTTATTAAATATATTTATGAAATTATTTTCGGTTTTCAATAGAATTTGTAAGAAAATATAAGACTAAATAATTAAAATAAGTTAAAAAAGAATAATAAGTGGAGATTTATTATTAGAAAAAATATCTGAGTAACCGAAATGAAAAAACAAAATAAGTAAAAATAACTAAAGGAAATTCTTAATATTAGAAAAAGTACCTAAAGTTTGCCGTGCGCGCGTACTAAACATTTTTCTATAATAAATAATTAATAATTTTTGCGAACAATAAATATTAAATAAAATACTAAATGATTTAAATTACGATATTTTAAGTGTATAACATCGGTATAGATAACCGAACTGAGATAAAATAATTATAAGCAGCAAATAATTAAATAAAAATTAACAGTAATTCGAAAATATATAAAAATTTACAAAACCATCAACGTCATCTGCCCGTTCGCGTCGGTCACACTGTGCCGCCCGTAGGCTAGGTCATTTCGAATTAATGACATCTCCTTAATTATTTATTACAATGTTATACAGTACACTATTATATTTATTTTCATAAGGATGAATATCCAATTATAGAAATCATGTAATTTTTGTAAATGTATACAAATCTATATCTATAGTATATATCAACGCGGACTTTTTTAAACAATATTTAAGGGACAATATTTTGTTTTTGTCTCATAAGGTTGAGTCGGCGCGCGCCATGTACGCGTCAAGCAAACTCATTTTTGGTGACGTTTTCTAACAACAAACTTTGCAAATCGTTGCTTAGCAACGGCGGTTGTTATTAACATGGCGGAATAAATTGCATGTCAAATTAATAAGTATTTTAATATACTAATATATATCGACAATATTATAAGTATAAGAAAAAATGTATCCTATGTTCATCCCTCTATGAGTATTTTATCACAAATACTATATGAGTATTTTATCACAATTAAATTAGCGGTTTGGGCCTGATTGCGTAAAAGACAGACAGACAGAGTTACTTTCGAATTTATAATATAGGTATGGATTAATTGTAGTGAGAATTCAGCCTACAACTCTCTGTACCACTGCGCCACGTGCGCATGAATGTGGATAAAATTTAATAACAAAACAAAGACATTGAAAACTTACCACCATATTGAGTATTTCTCCTCAAATCCTCCAAATCAATAGGCACTTCAGCGCCCGATATTAAAAGCTGCAACTCCCTACAAGAGAACATTCTGAGCCACTCCGCGTTCACCACCGATGTGAGACCGCGTTTGAACGCTATACATTGCGATCTTATTTGCCTGTGTATATTATAAAGTATGGTATATAATAAAGTAAATAAATATTGAGCCCGTAGTGGCGCAATGGGTTCGATGCCCTTTCGAAGATGAATGAATAAATGAATTATTATTTATTAATATTTTAATTTGTTCCCTCTGGTACCAAGGCAAAAGCGCGGAGTTAAGTTCCGCCACTCAACACGCAATGCCTCAAAAAATTTGGAGGAAAGTGGGGAATGGAGTGTCTATCACTAGGTTTCCTCTGCCCACCATTATGTATGCAAGATACAGCGTGAAGCCTAAAAAAAGAAAACAAAAACTTTTATAAAACAAAATTATTTCTAAAAATGTTTTATGTATGAACTTTATTACCTATTAAGCTTATAATCCGCCACAAGATGAATATACTCTATTCTATTTTCAGCTGTTACTGGAATGTTGGCACCGCCCGGTTTTAACTCATCTATCTATAATATAAAGGAAAGTGAAATCTCATATAATCATAGTAGTTTAGATTTTTAGGCTTACGTTTCATAAATCTTCCTTAGGTTTGGTATGAAAGAATATATCTGTCATTACAACTCGTTTTTTTATGTTTTAATAACAGTTTTAGTATGAAATAAAAAGCCATTGTGGCACAGCGGCACAACGTCTGACAGTAAGCTACGGTTGTGCGTTCGATTTCCATTTGAGAGAATAAATTATTTCTGTTCTGGTAACAATTGCGTCTCAGAAATTTGGCGGAAGTGTGGAACGGATTGTATTATAATACTAGGTTACCGCTGCCTATCCTGCAACATGCTGGAAACAGCGTGAAGCTAAAAAAATGTTCTCACCCTTTGCTCCCCAAGCTCGTCGCTAACAATAGTAAAGTCTAGGCCTAAATCGGGGACGTCTTCACGTCTATGGGATTTGAGCAGTAACAACCCGCGGTATAACGCGGGGTCCAGAGACGCTAATGCGTGAACATCGGGTTCCCGGGTGGAACATAATTTGGCTAAGAAGAACTCCGCTAGTGGCAGCTCTACTAGAAGATTTTCATATAACGCCTGCAATTTTGTAATATAAAATTATGTATTTATTATGATTATTTGGAACTCTACAGAAATCTAAATATTTACTCTAAAACTTGCTTAGGTTTAACCTTTGGGTTAATTATATTTATATTCTGCTAAATTTTTAAATATAAATTTATTAAATACTAGAAATTATAAAAAATATTTAAAACTGCTTAAATTTTTAGTATAATATCCATAGGTTTTTAAATATACAAATCGTTCATAATCGTTTAGCTTAAAAAAAAACATAACCTACCTTTCCCAGCATACGTCCAACAAAATAGTAGTGCATTGGGAAGTCATCATACAATAGGTGTACACCGGGGTTTGGGTACAACATATTATCCTTTGTTAGCCGGAATAAGCCGCGGTTAGGATCGAAAGCAGATCTGTGAAAAATATTTTAATTAATTAGGCTATATATATGTAAATATTCTAATGATAAAAGAAATGTCGTGAGGCCAGTCGTGGCGCAGGATTCCCACTCGGGGAAATGAAATATTTAATATTCTCATTTCTTCGGTGTGATGTCAAAGCGCGGTGTTGAGTTGAAATGGGGAACGGAGTGTCTTAGCACTATGACTATGTGGGTTTGATCCCCACTCGGAGAAATGAAATATTTAATATTTTTGTTCTGGTAACGAGTTCTGGCAAAGCGCGGTGTTGAGTACCGCCTCAAAAATTCGACAGTAATCGGAGTGCTTTAATGGTAAACGGAGATTCTTAACACTAGCTTCCCAGGTACCCTCTGCCTACCCTGCTATGTGGGGGATACAACGTAAAGCTATAAAAAAAAAACAAAAACAAACTCACTTCAATAATTCAGACAAAAATTCTCTAAAAAGACCGCCCCCATCCACGCCAGCTTCCTCGGCGCCGGCTTGGTTAATCAACTGAACCCGCAGTTTTAGTTTAAGATCCGGCTCTGAAACACATATGTATTTTATTTAGCTTTACGATAGATCCCACTTATAGCGTGCGTGGTAGGCAGAGGCTAGCTTAAAGACATAATATTAAATATTTATATTTAAATATTTATACTTTCACGCTGTATCCCACATACAGCGGGATATGCAGCGGCAGTATAGTGATGAGACAAACCGCCCAATTTACGAGACATTCTTAAAGCTTCTTACTGTACATGTCATTATTTCTATTATATAGTTCGATACTTATAATATAGTGTTAGTGTTTAATAAAAATATTGTAAATAATGACCCTACATAAGAATAAGAAACATACGGGTTACGTAAATTATATAAAACATAGAGTGTTATTTCTGTAGTTCGTTTTTCATAAATATAAAATCTTTAATGCAATTAAATACAAAATAAATTTATTTAATCAATCGTATTATAAATCATCACCAACTCACCATTATCAGGGCTTAATTTATCAAATGCATCTTCATACAAATGCGTTCGACGTACACTTATCACTATAGAAGGTCCTTCATTGAAGTTGGTCATTTCGTACCAATGGGCGTGTTTCTCCCTAAAAAACAAAAAAATCAAATAGGTACAATGGCTACTAAAATAAATAATCAATGATAATATATAATTTATTGGTTGTCTTAAAAATTTTGAAGAAGCTGTTTACAAAATCATAATTTCAATCAATTTTCAATTCCAAATATAAAAAAAAGATAGATAGATAAAATAGATAATAATCAAAATAATATAAATTAAAACATATATATTTTTCAAACCTCATCAGAAGTCCTTGGAATATCAAAACTCGCGTGGAAAATGGAACAACAAAGGGAATCTCTCGCAAAATTGTAACTGTCCTTAATTCTTTGACGATTAACGGTGGTCCTTCATCTGAAAATAAAATAATAAGCATAATTAAATCTTTATTACATTATAATTTACACTACAGTCAAAATATAGAAGGGCAGGCAAAGAAGACCTAATTTTAAGACACTGTGCTCTTCAGTTGCCGCCAAATTTTCGAGACATTGCGTATTGAGTGGCGGAACTCTAGACCGCATTTTGTCTTGTTACTAGATTAAACAATTCATTCCTCCGACTGGGTATCGCACCAACTGTCACATTTAACAAGCAGACCCACCTTGGTCGGACACCGCCATAGGCATGGTCCTGTAGGGGCGCGCGGTGCGGGGCCTCGCCGCCAGCGCGGCCTCCGCCGCCGCGCTGGCCACGCCCGCGCCCGCCGCTGTCCACGCGCTCTCCGCGCCCGCGCCTATTGAGCAAAACTGCAGGCGGGCGTCGCGCGCGTACAGCGAACGTAGGAGTTGAGTGCATACCTGAAATATGTTTGTAAATAACAAACATTACATCATAAAATCTGTACCAATTTAGGCGACATTTTTTAATTCACATTTTCTATTTATTAATTTACATTTCAGATTATACAATTACAACATTAGAAATTGTTTTAAAATCTTATTATGATGAGTTTATGTTACTACTTTTGTAAGTCAACATTTTTAACCTCTTAATTAAGAAAAATAATTTTAAAAAATTACTTTAAACAAATGAGCCCACGCTGGTGTATGATTTCTATCCATTTCAACTTGATTGCCACCGACCGCGTCTTTATATTGGCCGGTAAAAAATGGCCGCGACTCAGGATAGGCAAGTTCCACTAAGCCTAAGCAAACTTGCTTTAAAGTACGACAAAGACCGCCCAGCTCTGAGAAATCGAATGCATGTATTCGTCCTGCATTCGGCGTTGATGTACTCGCCACTAAAAGAAATTATAAAAGGTTGAAAATATTATATACAGCTTTACACTTTAACCCGCATAGCAGGGTGGCAGAGGAAACATGTACACTTAGTTTCCCAGTTTCTGTCCTATTTTAGAAATATTGCGTATTGTTTGGCGGAACTCAACGACCGGACCAAAGGTCCTAAAAACAAACTTCAGAATGTTTTTCAGTTTAATTACAATAATACCATATACGAGTATAGTCTAACTAGCATACAAAAAAACAAATCTTACCATTCATTTTCTCATCGCCATCTGTATCCCTGAAGAACTCTGTATCATGCAATGTGCCAATTAATAAAGAGAAGAGTGCACAAAAGACTGCCAAAGGCGCCAATAGCCTATGCACTCCTATAACCGAGGTCTCTGTTCCCATGCCCCTTGAGAGTGCCGCGAGTAATAGAGTGGACGACCCTCCGAAAGAGGACTGATGACTCATACTGCTTAGCCACTGCCATAAGCCACGTAAGAATATTGGCTTAAACGCTAACGTGTATAGCAATCTGAAAATATATAACAAATATAAATATCAAATGAATGAGACCAGAACTACATGGCTTAATAGATAATTATGTAAATACTGTCATTCCATAAAAATATAATTAATTAATATCAATAAATTGTCAACGACTTGAGGCAGGCCATCATGCCGCAGCACCACAGGATCTGGTTGTAAACGTGAAGCAATGACTCGAAAATTGTGGGAAATAGGTAAAGCTAAAAAAAATTATAAAAGCAAGAACCAATCAAAGTTCAGCAATAATTTTAACAATGAATTAAATTTTATCTTACCTATACTTATGTAATGCCATCCTATGACTCAACAGGAGATTGTGACAAATCCTTGACATACTATCAAGAAACTCATCACATAAATCACTTTCTGTGATCTGAGAACATGTTGTCATGACACTTCTGTCTGGCTCATTCAATAACTCTATACATCTTGTTAAAAGCATTTGTTCTCTCACCGAGGTAGGGTTGGGTTCGCTATCACTGTCACTATCATCATCATTGTCGGCTGCGGTTTCTTTACTGTAGAGCGAATCTTCATAATCGTATGAAATTTGTTTATTACAAACATTTATTGTCAAATTGCCTATTATTTTTAGATATTCCATTACAATTCGATTATGTGGCAACCTTGTGTTATCTAATTTTTGGATATCATTAGCTGAAAATATATTGAAATTTTGTAAGCCTAATATAATTAAATTTTAAATATAATTTTCTAGTAATTTTACTTATATTTGATGTTTCAATTTTAAAAAATATACATTAATATTAAGAAATAATCATAAATAAACTCACTGAATCCTCGAGGTTCTAAAGTAAGTATGGAATGCAATAGCCATGAATCATTCGAAACTTTTCCAGAACTAAACTTATCTTCAGATAGACACCGTAAAAGTGGCAAGAATGGAAATTTTTTATTTGAATCCTGGGCTACAGCTGGTAGAATATACATTTCCACTGGCTCAGGGTATGGATTACACAGAAATGAGGAGGTAAACTCTGTCATGACTGTGTCACTGTGTGCAAAATTGTAACATATTTGATAAATTGTGGACTATATATTCTAATAAAGGCAGACTATAAATGCAATGAGTGTGGGTTCGGATCCCACAAATGAAAATTATTATCTTTAAATTATTACAATTCCTAGCTCTCACGGCCAAAATGCAGTGTTCCCACCACTTTGACTCATATTGCACAGAAAACATGAAGCAACTTTATAATATTAATATTTATAAAAATCATTCTTTCTCATATAAAATATGCATAAATTGTATTTCTTATAATAAAGTACTTACTTATATTCAAGTGAGTTAATATGTGTTGTGAGATGAAGAGGTCTCTGTATGAGGTCTAATAACGCCCCACATAAAGGTGTTGGAGGGTTCGGTGAAGGACCGTATAGTGGTGGTGTTTTTTTACATAACAGCTGACATAAATCTTGAAAATAGCCTAAAAGAAAAGCAAAGTTAATATTATTAGTTGCAGCTTTGCACAGTTTGATTTTTAATAATAAAGGCAATCAAGTTGATAATTTCCTCCTTTTGTAAGACATTTAATCATATAATAGTCCTTGGAATTCTAATAAAAATAAAAAAATAGTTGAATGTAAACAAAGACTAGTAAAATATACTGGTGTTTTTAAGTTATCCATGAGGCTGTTGTGGTGCAGAGACCGAGCATCTGACTAAAAGCAATAGTTGTGGGTTTGATTTCCACTAGGGAAACCAAAAAATCAAACCCAAAACTGTGATTTTTGAAATTTTTATCTGTTTGTCTGATGTTTTTCACACTAATCTCAGAAACGGCTTCACTAATTTAAATGAAGTTTCACTATTGTATTTTGGCAAATTTTCTTTAAAATTTAGTGTTTCTTTTATTTAAATTGGTACAGAAATAAAAAAGTTATATCAATATAAAATATTATGTTTGACACAATTGCTACAAAATAATTAGCTAAAACATTAGTTTACCAAGTATACATATTGCCTTTGCAAAGATAATGAACACTAAAATAATTCAAATTAGTATACAAATAATTATGCAGCTATGAACAGATTGCTAGTAGGAAATATTTTCAGACATATATATTTGTACATGATATTATGGAGCAGTGGGAACATCTGACTGTAAATTCAGTGGTTGTAGGTATCCCGATAATGATTCCCACTTGGGAGAATAATTATATTTTAATTGTTTTCATTTCTCTGCTGGTAGAACAAGTGGGTATGTAAGGTCTACACCTTGACACATAATGTCTTGCAAATTGAGTGAATATAGGCATTGGAGTATCTTAATACTAGGTGTGTGTCTATGCTGTGTACCCTGCATAACAGTGAAAGGATGAATTATATTGATGTATATTAGTTTTCTCAAAATTGTAATTACCTCTTTTTATTAAATATAAAAATGTTGACCCTATTTTACTGACAGCTTCATCACAATTCATTAAATCTTCAGCTGAGTTCACAGAAGTAAAAACTTCAAACATTCTTAATGGAACAGCTAACGGTATCTAGAAATATAATTTATTTTCATTTTATAATAAGCTTTAAGCTTAAAATCAGCTAAATCATTACAATAAAAAAATTATACCTCATTGTCATTTTTTAACAAGCGCAGATGTAAAGCCAATAGACGTCTAATTTGCACAACAGAACCACATCCCTGTAATATTCTTTTCCACTGTTTCAATAGAAGCTGAGATACTGATACCTATAAATTATTATTTATGATTCATTAAAATATAAAAAATGTTATTTTTCTTTTTGAGAAATGTTTTATAACTTCTTACCAATCTTGTGCCATCTTTCATATCATCATAAAAAAACAGAATTTTCGTTAAAAGAACTGTTATCAATGCTTGGTCATCATTGTTTACTTTTACAAATATACCATCAAATTCTTCTCTTTCACGTTGTTTACACCTTTTCCTAATAAGATAACTGCGAACATACGCTTGTATTTTTATTGTACTGTGTAATCGCTTTCTGTGTTCCTATAAATGGCACGAAAATATATTTATTGTATTGAATTATAAGTAATTCACAATACGAAGTGTAAATTACAATTTTTTCATGACACATACACACATAAGAATATTAAATATATAAACACGAAAAACAACTAGCACTAACCTCTCGTTTTTGCCTTTGCTGTTGCAATTGTTGAATGAGTGTATCTCTATCTGTTTTATGTTGAGCACTAGCACCTGCTAGATTTTGCTGTGGTTTACGCCTAAAATCTCCTTCGAACGAATACATTATCGTTATTTCGTAAACAAAAATCAGCTGAATATTTTTATTGACATCAAAACTATACGTCACTATAGTTTCACTAATTTATTAATTGTAAAACACTTTAACTCTGCTACATAATATTAAATATATAATTCAACATTAATTTTGAGACAACATTTGATTTTAAAAAATTAAAACATGCAAAGAGTGCAAATGTAAATGATAAGTAGTTTTCATTTTTACAATTTAAGATAGATTAAAAAAAAGCAATTTATTATATCCACTACAGCTTATAAATATTAAATATAATAATTAGCACAGATTATATATCACTTTCAAAGTTATTTTTTAAAATTTTATTTACTATAATTTAAACAGTTTTGTATCTTATTTTACTTATTTTAAATGCTTGTAAACTGTATCAAATTGTATGTAAGAAGATTTTTTATTTATAAGTCGGCTGATTTACGCTAATGGCGACATTTTGTTATGACTCAATGGTCACGTGATCATTTTAGCTTGGCTTTTTACAAGTGGAGAACCCGAGTTATATGCTTGCCGCCGATACTCGATAGTTGGATTCTGTGAGGAGTAATCCGTGTATTTATTTTTGTTTGTGACTGAAATACTGCTTTAAAATGTCATCCAAATCTAAAAAGACTGTAACATCGTCATCCAATGTAAGTGTTGTGTCATCAGTGCAAAGCCCTCAGCAATCTAGCACTCCTGTTGGTAGCCGCCCTTCAAGTTCTGCCGGTCGACCCAACAGCCCATTAAGTCCAACAAGACATACACGACTTCAAGAAAAAGATGCTTTACAAAATCTTAATGACCGTCTCGCAGCCTATATTGATAAAGTCCGTCAACTTGAGAGTGAAAACTCTGGGCTTCGTCGTGAAATTCAAACAACACAGGAGGTGGTCACACGTGAAGTCTCTAACATTAAGGGAATGTATGAAAATGAATTACAAGATGCTAGAAAGTTACTAGATGATACATCAAGGGAAAAAGCAAAACTTGAAATTGACTTGAAGAGATTGTACGAAGAAAATGACGATCTTAAGAAACGGTGAGTGTTTACTATTTTAATTGAATTAAAATTCATAAATATTTTATATACTCAATGCTATTTGTTTCCCAGAAATTCTTAAATATTGAGTATTCCTTTCCGGTTAACCTTAGCATAGTTTACGTCATCGACGGCGTTTAGGTTTAAGCTTGGAATGACGGGCGCGCGCGACCTCGCCTTTACGACATAGTGACATCATACCTCAATATAACAATCCAATCACATACTATATAAACATTTAAATTTAGCAAATATATCAAATTATTACTATATTACTTAGTATATTTGTTAGTAAACAAATAGACACAATTGAATTACAGATATTTAATTATAGACATTAATATTTTTTAAATATGCCTGAAAAAATTGCAACAAAATGTAAATTGTAAAATCAACATTTCCTACATTACCTACTACTACCTAAATTACAATCTATTTATGTCAAGGCCTATTGGAGCTAGTGTTTATAAAAGTTATTTATTTGTGTATATCTTTCAATTATGCATGATTTTTTAATTGTTCCAGAAATACAATGACATTACTTAAATTTTGATTTGAATAGTTTATAAACTATACTTACTATGAGTAGGGGTATCTTATTATAAGAAAGAAAGTCCTAAATAATTATTTTTCCATAATTTTTGGCTAATAATAACAAGACTATTTTTATATAATATTCTAAAACCATGGTTAACTTATTTCTGAATACAAGAAGAAAAGTTGAAGTAATAAAATGGAGTACTATAAATTATAAATAGAGGCTATTGTGGCCTGGTGGTATTAGGGTATGACTGTCACCGTGACAGTTGTGCGTTTGATTTGCACTTAGAGAAATGAAATATTTTAATTTTCTCATTTTGGTAACAAAGCAAAGTGCAGTGTCAACTTCCGCCACTCAACACGCATTGCCTCAGAATTCCGCAGAAAGCCGGAAACGGAAGTATTCTTATGAAACAGAATGTCTTATTACCAGGTTTTGTGTGCCTGCTTTGCTATGTGTAGAAAAATTATAGCACAATATTTCTATAATGTCATTGAGTTGCATTGGGACAACAAATTTATGTAAACATATTAGTTGTAGGTGCGGCCTTACTCTTTATTCACTAATTAATTATTTAAATTTCCCTACACTGGCTAGACAAAGTGTGGCATTAAGTTTCACTGCTCAATACTCAATATCTCCAATACAAATGAAAAAAGGAGAATTAGTTTTCTTGACACCAGGTTGTTTCTATGAACCTTAAAACAGGTTTACACATTTCCTACATACTATATGTTAGAATATGTGGAAAGCTGTTTTTTCACTTGTTGTAGCATCTTAAACAGACAGCCAAATTAGATTAAAAAATTATTAAGAACAGTAAGTATAGAACAATAGCTTTGTATTAATATTCCACATGTCAAAACAAATATTTTCATTCATTCACTACATTATTTTAACTTGTGCAAACTAGGACAGTTGCCTCCTTTTGAATTGTTTAAAGTAATTTTATTAAGCAAAAATTTAATTGGTGATAACTTTTAATATTAGGTTGCAACTCAACAACTTGCTAAGCAATGTACAATTCAAGTTTTAAAACAGCTATTTACTGATGGTTGAATTTATATAAAAAAAAGATATGAAGACATCTGCTCTAGCATTAAATTATCTCTTGTGAGTTGACTCTTAAATATTGAATGTTGTCAATGCAAAAATGTTTTTCTTATTAAAGTTGTTGACATTTTGTTTAGAGGCAATCAACTAGAAAATAATAGTGTTATTACTACTATTTTAATTTTTAATTACCATATAATACATGGTCATTAAAGAATGTAGACAAAAATAATTCAGTGATATGTTGTTGTGTTCATTCACTGTGTTTCCACTGGGCGACAGAACTGAACTTTAGGTCCTGTCAAAACAGACCAACAAAATAAAATGGATTCAGTCTGCTACTTCCCTAAAACAATTAACAAAATGTCTACATTTTTATTATCATTTTGAATCTAACTTTAGTTTTTAGGAGTTAAAAGTACACGTTATAAGTGCACAATCATTTATACTAAATCAGCTTCACACTAACTCGCTATTTTCCGCCAAATTCTGGAGGCATTGCGGGTTGAGTGGCGGAACTCAACGCCGCGGTTTGCCTCGCCGACACCAGAGCGAAGAAACGAATAAATAAATTTAAATAAGTATTTCATTTCTTCGTATGTTGTTATTAAATTAACTTTAATTCTTATAAGGACAAGTTGACGGCATGTGGTCATTGGATTGCCTTGCAATGGCTAGGTCATCTACATATATCTGTGCCATACGCCTACAGAATTAAATTTTCGTGAAATATATTGGTTTTAATAAAACAAAAAGCTTCTATATGCATAATTTTAAAATTGTTAATAATTAGGTAAAAATTATACTTCTTGTACATTTTCTCAGATTGACCGTGAGATAAACTGGAATCTTAGTTAGGTTCTTAATTCGAAATAATTATTAAATATCCCAGCCTCAAATTAAACGGTTTTTTAAGCCATTGCTATTAATTCAGCGCGCGCATTCGGATATCGAACTTAAAATAGCCTCTTTTCATTATGCGAGAATGTCTTAACTTCACGGGTGACGTAATCAAGTAAATATAACCGTGACTCCAAAATTCTAATGTGTATTCACGAAAAACTACACACGTTTTCAAAAGACGTTGCTTTGTGATTATTTAATATTTAAAATTACTGCTGAATTTCACAATATTATACTAAAAAAGGTTAAGTGTTTTAAAGTTTGTGTTTTTTTTTTTCATAGCTTAGCTTAAGTAAATATGATGGCTTCACTCACGATTCAACGACACGATATTAATTGAATACTTTAATGTTATCATTGCACTAATATACAAAACGCTATACTAAGTAAGATGCGTAGGTTTTCTTAATTGTTGATTCTAAATAAAATCTAAAGCTAAAGATATACATATATTACAAACCATTGTGATAATTAGGTCGGAAAACATTCATAATTCATGATTCTACAATAAATTTGAAATTTATACCTCCCGCATCGTCACCAACAACTATAATTATATATTAAAAGAGGCTACATAATTTTAATTGAACTAAAACACATGTTCAGTCACATGTACAACCATTCTATAACATTTTTTGAAGAACTTTTTTTTAAATAAGTTTCCAATTTAGTAATATTATGAATCATTATATTATGAACTGCTAAACGCTACTCTTTCGCAAAATTTTTGTATAATTTTAAAATAATATTTTGTTTTGTCTATACTAATCTATACTAATATAATAAAGCGGAAGAGTTTGTTTGTTTGTTTGTTTGTTTGAACGCTAAGATCTCTGGATCTACTGGATCGATTTACTTTGTTTTTGTTTTGTATGAAAGCTGCATTCTTCAGAAGTGCTATAGGCTATATAACATTACATAGCACATATATACTAATAAATTAAAATACTTTCTAATTTGACATGCAATTTATTCTGCCATGTTAATAACAACCGTCGTCGCTACGCGACCGCGTTCGTTACCGCATCATTTTGATATTCATCCTTATGAAAATAAATATAATAGTCACTTTTAGCATTTCATCTAGATTGAAATTATATTTCTATAGAAATTATATTCTTATATTTCAAGCAGGCGTAGCCGCGTCCGGGTCCGCTAGTCTATACTAATATAATAAAGCGGAAGAGTTTGTTTGTTTGTTTGAACGCTAAGATCTCTAGATCTACTGGTCCAATTTTCATTGTTTTTGTTTTATATGAAAGCTGCATTCTTCAGAAGTGCTATAGGCTATATAACATTACATTACACATATAAACTAATATATTTTAAAGTACATTCTAATTTGACATGCAATTTATTCTGCCATGTTAATAACAACCGTCGCGTCGCTACGCAACCGTTACCGCGACATTTTGATATTCATCCTTATGAATAGTCACTCTTAACATTTTATCTAGATTGAAATTATAGTTTACTGTATGGCATTCTAATAAATAATTAAGGAGATGTCACTGATTCCAAATGACCTAGCCTACGGGCGGCATAGTGTAAGCGACGCGAACAAGCAGATGACATTGACGGTTTTATAAATTTTCATACATTTTCGAACTATTGTAAATGTTTATGTAATTAATTGCTGTTTATAATTAATTTAAGCTACACTTTGGTTCTCTTCTTATTTTATTTGATATTGCCCGATAAAATTATCCTACTTAATAGAGAGAAATGTTTAGTTATTTCGTAGAGTCGATATCTATGTACGCACGCACGGAAAACTTTAGGTACTTTTTCTAATATTAAGAATACCTATCCTTTAGTTACTTTTAATCCTTTTGTTGGTTCATTTCAATAACTCAGATAATTTTTTCTAATAATATGTCTCTACTTATTATTCTTTTTGATTATTTAAGCTTATATTTTCTTACTAATTCTATTGAAAATTGAAAATAATTTCATGAATATATTTAATAAATATTCTTATAGTTGAAGCAGGCGTAGCCGCGTCCGGGTCCACTAGTATGAAATATAAGTACAGCACACAGATATTTTTATCCCAAAAAATAACACGCGTGTTATTTAATTTTGCCCTGGACAGTAAGAATTCAAACGAAGCTGCGATCAGGAACCAGACCTGATGTAAAAATAAAATAGAATGTCACTAATGTTTAAAAATATTAATAATAATCCTATTGCAAGGATATTAACATTTTATTGTATTTAAGATACGAAAATAACTATTCGTATGACAAGATAAGATAATGACATTTGAGGACGATTGTATTTCCAAAACATCGAAATAATGAGTAGATAATTTAAAGTTATCGTCACTATTTACCAATACAAAGCCCTGTATTATGTCATGTGTAAGTAATGTGGTAACCCAAAACGACCTTCGATCAGGTTACACTGTTTGTGGAGCTTACAATGCCATTGACGACGACAACTGAGTCGTAAAATATACTAATATTCTACACAAAATCTAATATTTCTCCTGAATCAGTAGTAAAATAAGTTTTCTATTCTTAATTCGTTTAAAATTCCCAATTAGTTTACAATCCCGATTTACTTTTAGCTAACAATAGTATAAAAGTTAAGTCTAGATACATACGATAGTGACTAAACGATAATTTTAAGTTCGATTTAAATTCAACACTCTTTATGTGATTCTTCTTTGAAATTGTATCTTATTGGTGCGATATTAGGTTCCATTATCATTCAATGTATATTATAAACATAACATACGGGTGTAAAGATGGAAACGGATATGTTTAAAGGTTGTCATTGCCTTCTCCATTAAATTCGATAGATGTGTGAAAGTTGAAAATAAAGAAGGTTGTTATATTCATAGAACCAAGAGGGTTATTTGTTCTATATAACAGTCGCCCGTCTTCCGCATACGAGTTATTTTCGTATGGTACGGTACGATTTACGTTAACAGAAGTTCCCCTTTAATGATGTTATCGGCGATGGTCACGCAAGCTTACATAAAATAACAAAGGGGAATATAAATATGAGTCTGTATTGATATTTTGCCTAATAAACTTAGAATAAATTAATAAATTGCTCGTATTAGATTTGTTGTATAATTAAGAAAGATGCTAGGTGAATAAAATATGGTACATTATGCATGTAGGGAGAAAAGTATTCGCGGATTATTATCAATCAATATTAATGACTTAGTGACAATTTCGGACCAATCTGGATGGAAAGTTCGCTGTTAGTCCGAGGGCGAGAGTCGGGCACTTTTGTCACTCGTACCAGGGATTGAAAGCGGACGCTTCATCGACCTGGGACAAAAATATTCTTTCTAAAATCTTATACTAATTTATTTGTATACGTAAACGACTGATGCAAACCTGCCTCGTGCTATTTTCTCTATAGTAATAAAGAACTCGCACACGTATGCCGTCTATAATCGTACAAATGTATGTCAAGATCACTAGACGTCTTGCGACTTTTTATATTCTACGATGTGTTCAGTGTTACTTATCAATATTATGTATAATTTTATAGTTTGGACAAGAAAACTAAGGATTGTCAACAAGCCGAAAACTTGGCGCGTCATTACGAAACTCGCTACACCGAGGAAAGTAACAAATACAACACTGCCCTTGCTGACAAGAAGAAGGCTCAAGATGAGGCCAGGGTCTGTATAAATTTACTATATAATCTTTAAACACTGAAATGTATACTATATAAAATAAATTAAGTGCTAGAATGTTCCTAAAAACCACTTATCGTACATACTTATCATTTAAAGTTTAAATAATGTGAGAAACCGGTTGTATGAAATGTTTCTAATTAAATTACTTACCTTTCTTTTCAAATTACAATTATACTAATCCAAAATTTTGTTTTAAATAAAAAAATTAAAAGAAAAAGTATTTTTATTGTTATATGGTCTCGTAAAAATGACTTATCAATTTATTATAATTTAAAAAAGGCATACCTATAACAGTATTGTTACCTGAATTTACTGAATTATTTACTGCTTCTAAAAGTAACGTTACCTCAATTTTTATTAAATTTTGAAACAAATCACTTAGGAACTTGCCAAAGAGCTTGAGAAGTTGCGTAAAGTATATGCCGATACCCGCAAGACTCTGGAAGAGGAGATGCTGTGTCGCATCGACATGGAGAATACCGTGCAAAGCCTGCGCGAGGAGCTCTCTTTCAAGGACCAGGTGTTCCAGCAAGAGTTGCAGGAGACACGCACTAGACGACAGGTTGAGATATCTGAAATTGGTAAGTTAAAAAATAACTATATGAATAATAATCGAGGTCGTCCTGACGCAGTGGCTTAAATACGAGACTGTAAACGTGCCCGTGTTGTGGGTGCTACTCCCAATCGGAATAAAATATAAAATATTTTCATTTCCTAGCTCTGATAACAAGAAAAGAATTCAAGAATTCGGCGGAAAGTGAGAAGCTGATTGTCATAACACGGGTACCGCTTGACAAACGTTGACGTTCGTTGACGTTCCGCGAAAAAACTAAAAACAATAAATAAGTTTTACATAATTAAAAAAAATGTATTAAATATATATTAAATTTTATATGTACATATTATACATATAAAATTTGAGTAAATAATAAGTTTATCTTGACGGATTGTATTTTTGCATCTTTCGTATATAGCGAGGAAGACAAATATTGTCTATCTCGCAATGTGCGTGTATTTTTATGTTTTACACCTCTAAAGATATTTTAGGCGAAAGAATTCTTTATTATAGCCACTAAAATATAAAATATTATTGTAACCCATCCAATAGAATTTTAACCCACACACGCTATACAAAGAAACAAA
This sequence comes from Heliconius melpomene rosina, assembly GCF_056956725.1. Lineage (NCBI taxonomy): Eukaryota > Metazoa > Arthropoda > Insecta > Lepidoptera > Nymphalidae > Heliconius > Heliconius melpomene. The sequence continues at coordinate 10,170,765 of NC_140398.1, forward strand.
TATCTTAATTCATCGACAATAGCTTCTAGAATAATTTTAAAGTGTTATAAAATTTAAGCTTGTTTATCAATTTTTTTTTGTTTAATTAATTTATTACTCTATCAGATGGTCGCCTGGCTCAGCAGTATGAAGCTAAGCTACAACAAAGCTTACAGGAGCTGCGTGAACAGCAGGAGGCTAATATCAAGGCCAATAGGGATGAAATTGAAGCCCTTTATGAGAATAAGGTAATAAGTGTATATAATCCTACCATACATTTTCATTCTTTGCTTGTACCTTTTTACTATGGAGCGGCCGTTGTAGCGCAGAGGAACAGTGTCTGATTGTAAACAGTTATGGGTTCGACTTCCAGTTGAGGAATGAATTATTTGCGTGACCTCGCACCGGTAAGAACACATAAAATTAGCACACTAAAAGATTCTTTAGCTTTATAATATTTTTATCTATACAGAGATTAATAATGTTATTATTGAGTGACACGTAATACTATTGTTATCTAAACAGATGAAGAACTTGCAATCAGCGGCGACTCGCAACAGCAGCGCGGCCACGGTTGCCGTGGAGGAACTGCGCACCATGCGCACGCGTATCGACAGCCTCAACGCTACGCTTAATGATCTGGAGAACAAGAACGCCTCTCTTAGTGTAAGTACGAGTATATTTTTATACATAATATGATATAATAGCAACTTTATAGAAGATTCTAGTTAATTGACTCACTGGTTGTAGGTTTGAATAACAATGGGGGAATGTTTATAAATAATTTATTCTAATTTCTCTGGTGTCACAAAGGTAAATTCACATTGCAGACACACAGTTTCTCTTTTAAACAATAAGTGAACAGTGGAGCGCCCATGTGTTTGAATAAGCATATAAAAATATAGAAACAACTTTTAATAAAACAGATAAGTAACGGAAAAAAGTGGCATAACTTTACAGTACATACAAAAAGTAATAGTATTATTATAATATAATTATTGCAGAACCGGTGCCGTGAGTTAGAACGTCAGCTAGAATCCGAGCGTGCCCGTCATGCCGAAGACTTGGCGTCAATGGAGCAGGAGTTGGCCCGACTTCGTGATGAAATGGCGGCTCAGCTACGTGAATACGCCACGCTTATGGACATCAAGATATCCCTGGACCATGAGATTGCTACGTATAGAGCGCTTATTGAAGGCGAGGAGGACAGGTGTGTTTGGATTTGCGTTATATTATTGTTTGTTTCTTCTTGAAGAAGATGAAATTTGAGGGTTAACAAAATATATATATGGAGATAACGTGGCGCTGAAGGACTCGCTCGTTTCTAAAAATTATAATCGCTGGGTGCCATATTATTATATGATTTAAGCTATTGAACTGCCAAATTGTAATGTAAAAGAGAGGGAATCTACTTTTACAACACTGTTCCCGAATTTGCGTGTTAAGTGACGAAATTCAACGCTACGCTTGGGCTCAACACCAGAGCCAAGAGATGAAAATATTAAATATTTCATTTCCTCAAGGGGGAATCAAATCCATTCCCCTCCGTACACACACTTTGGGCCTCGGCGCCACAACCACCTCTTCTACTGTAATACATAACAAATAAAAATTATAATATTAAATTAATAATGTTATATAATTGTAGGTTGAACCTAACATCCCAATCGCCGGGTCGCGAATCGCGCGCCTCTATGAGTGCGGCCAGCGCCAGCGGCGGTCGCGCCACGCCCGGCCGCCGCGCCACGCCTCTCCGCGCTGCGCGCAAGCGCACTCTACTCGACGAGAGCGAAGAGCGTAGCCTGCAAGACTTCAGCGTCACGTCCAGCGCCAAGGGGGACCTGGAGGTGGCCGAGGCATGTCCCGATGGAAGCTTTGTGAAGATCAGGAACAAGGGGAAAAAGGTGGGTCGCGTTATATATCTTATTTTTTCGTCATGCATAGCTGGGTTTTTGTATCTCACTTATAAAAGTCGCATATTTGACTTCTAAACACCTACATAATAGGAAAGATCGCTAACGTGAGATTCTATATTAAATCAATGAATAATTTCATATTAAATCAATTTCCATATAAACTGATACAAATTAAAAAAAATCGGAATGTAAAAATTATTAATGTAACTAAAAAATTTTTATAATTAGTTTTAAATTTTTTTTTATAGGAACTAAGCCTCGGTGGATATCAAATCCTGCGCAAAGCAGGTGAACAGGAGACAGTATTCAAGTTCCACCGCACAGTGAAGCTCGAGCCCGGCGCGATATCCACAGTGTGGTCGGCGGACGCAGGCGTCGACCACGACCCTCCCAGAGATATCGTCATGAAGGGACAGAAATGGTTCGTCGCCGACACCTTCACCACCAAGCTGGTTAATAATGATCAGGAGGTATGTAACTGCTAAAACATATATTTTATACCTTTAGAAATAACTTTATTAATGATGCACACTTATCTTACTTATTAAACTGAAAATATATTGATGTAATAATTGTAATTTTTTATGCTTGTATATTTATAACTCAATCACACCACAACTAAATAAATTTTGTGTTATAAGCTAACAAATTCATTTTGATTTTTTCTTAGTAAAAAATAGCTTAACAACAGTAATAGTAATAGTTTTCTTTAAATATATTTCTATGGATACACAAATAAAACTACTGATTCTATATTGCCAATTTTTTTCATTTTCTTAATGATTACTTGTTCTGTCGGTTTTTTTTTTCGATTATGATTAGTAATATTTTATATGATTGCAGGAGGTAGCTACGTCAGAGCGGCAACGGCGTCAAATTAGTACAAGTGCACAGAGACATCGTGAACTTGCACACAAGTTCCCACGTCGTGAACAGGTACTTTAAGATATTAAACTATATGTGGCGATAGATTGCAATAAACTTACATATCTTAAGTAAATACGTCCGCTAAGAAAACACTTATATTAAATGCAATTATTATAGAAATAACTTCCACTTGAAGTACCGTGTCTACTAGTGTAAACTGTTTTAAAGATTTTTACATACATTAGTATTAAGCTACTTTAATTACTGTGTTAAGACAGAATTACTTTTTATTTTCAGCTTGGAGAAATACGCGAGGGTGAAGAGAACTGTCGCGTAATGTAATGTGTGGAAGAAGATATAGCATCGTAGAAGAAGCGGTGCAAATATTTTTATAACACGGTGCCTCACCATTTTTTCCTTAGTTTCGAATTTCGCCCTGTGGGCTGTCTTCTAATATACAATCGACTCTCGTTAATTCGAAACTCGAGGGACCTTTAAAATATTAGGAACTATTGAATGTTTCAAATATCAAGTTGTCCGAATTTTTTGAGAGAAATAAAAAATAATAAAAGTTCGAATTATTGAATAATAATGAACTATGAATGAATATATACATATTCATCAATCGAGTTACAATAAAAATGCGAGTGACAAAGTAATCATTACGAAAACAAACACAAATTTAAACTTGTCTCAATATGTAGTTACCTCTGCAAATTCCGTAATCTTTCTCTCTGCAACTTCGAATTATCATGTGTTGGACGCCTATAGGTTCGAATTACCAAGTGGATAAAAATGTATTGATTTATTTCGAAATATAAAGAAATTTTCTAGGGAACTCGTGATGACTTTGAATTATAGAGTGGTTTAAATTATCACTAGTTTGAATTAACGACAGTCGACTGTATTTTGTAATGTAAAACAATTATCACATAAATCATGAGCTCGATAGATTGGTAAAATAAGTAATTTAAAATCCTTGAAGAAGATATAATAAAAATATCACCTACTTAATTACTTTTTTTATTTTACCTATCTATTGTGCCTTAAGTGTTCAAATATAACATAAAATCAAGTGCGGAAGTCTTGTTGTATTCGACAATTTTATATGAGAGTTAAAAATAAAATATTATTAGATACATATTTATAGAAGCAAAAGCTCTTCACTGCCCTCCGCGGGCTTTTCTCAACACAGTTCTAGTTTAGTGAACAAAGTACAAAGATTATGGTTCACTTTTTTATTATTGGTAAGTATAGATTTATTACGTAACATCCCCACCCATTACTTTGCGCTAGATGATTTAATAATTTCAGTCATGAATAAACTTAATACACAATAACAACGGTAGATAAAATCTACTTTAACTCTATTACCTTAGTAGATATGGACTAGCTATAAAAACTTCATTAGAATTTAAGTTGACCGTATCACACTAATCGTCAATTTATTATAAATGTTGTCTTGTCACATTATTCAAAGCAATTTTTATATTACAAATGCAGGTGCAAGTCTCAAATGAAAACTTTTTTTTATTGATTGATCAAAGTGTATTTAAGAAGCATCTTTTTTGTTTAACTCAACTGACTTTTGGTATTTACTTTTTCGTTATAATAATATAATATATTAAATAACAATTAAAAATAATGTAGGTTTAAATTTAAGATAAATTAATTCATACATTTTTTTTATTAGAGGATAGAATCTGATTTTGTGCATATTTTATTTGTTTAAACAATCACGAGACATTTTAATTAAGACCCTGCTTTATATTTTTTTCCATGTGTAAATTAATTTACATATGAAATAAAAGTTTATTTAGGTTTAATAAATTGTGACTTTTATTTTCTTTCCTTTTAATTTTTATATGGTAAATTGTAACCCAGTGTTGGTTGCGAAAATAAAAAAATTATTATTATTAAATAGCGTAAAAAAAAATTGTTATTATTATATAACTGCGTGTTTAATTTATGGACAAAAATTTTGTCCAAATAAAAAAAATACTAATATATATCTACAAGTATAATATATAAAATAATTGTCAAAACTTATTTTAATTTTAAAACTTTCTTACATCATAATTGATATTAATTAACTAAAAAACAAACATAAATTAACTTAAACAGAAACAAGAATAAAAACAAATGATAAATGGTGTTAAGGCGGCCTTATCACCCACAGGTGATTTTTACCAGGCAACCTTTAACTTAAAAAAGACCTAAAATAATAAACTTACTTACAGAACTATATGTAGTATATATATATGTATATATATGTATGTCTATGTATTTTATTTTTATTTCTACTATTAAATAATCTCCTGCAATTTAATGCACCACCCACCATCTTTTTTATACAACTCCAACAACCGAAGGTTGCCTGGAAGAGATTGCTTTAAGCGATAAGGCCGCCTTATTGTACATGTTGTTTCTATTTATTTTGTATATAATTTTTGTAAATTTGTTATGTGCAATAAAGTATATTGTATTGTATTGTATATGGTATAATTTACATACTAATATACATGAATACATACATATATATATAATATAAATTTCAATGACATATATAATTTATAGCGATAAGAAATAGCTTTTAACAAAAAACTGTATTCATAACAGCATGTTATGGTTGCATTGCAAGCATTGCCCGCAAAAAGCCAATGAAAACCATCTGCCGTGTTTTGTAGTGGAACACCAAGTTTCAAGCAGAGCCTCGACCAGTCCTAGCCTCCACGTCCTCGTCGTACACCCTGGGAACTGCTGCGACCACGCAACTGCGTGCCCACTGCCTCGAAGTCGCAGCTGAGCTGAGGAGGCGGGGCAAAGGCGAATATTCTGCGCCATAAAACAGAATACAATCACTAAGGAGGGAAGATACCCGAAACAAAACTGAGCATGACCGTAGGCTCTAAGGCGGCAGTCCCGCTAACGGTCTAAGGCATAGTGGGTTAATCACCTGCTTGCACTAAAATTTATGATTAAAGAAACAGAAACAGAGATAAACCGAACCGATACTTTACCGACGACCTTTGGCATGAAAACCCGGACACGAATTGCTTTTTGGAATGTACGCACACTTGGCTGTGAAAGTAGACTTGCTCAAGCAGAAGCAGAAATGCTTAGATACAACTTGCAAATTCTTGGTCTAAGTGAAGTGCGAAGAAATGGATTTGGTGAACTGAGAACGTCCAGAAGTCTAACTTTGCTCTATTCCGGCAAGGAGACGGAAGAAGAAGTGCATGAATATGGCGTAGGGCTCCTTCTTTCAGAATCAGCAAGGAAAAGTCTTCTGGACTGGAAACCGATCTCAGATCGCATTATGTGCGCTCGATTCAACTCTAGAGCCCGAAAGATCTCCATTGTACAATGCTACGCCCCAACCAACTCCGCGTCAGAAGAAACCAAAGACGACTTCTACAACTCTCTCAATGCCACAGTCAATAACATCAAGAAACAGGATATTGTGATCGTCATGGGAGACCTGAACGCAAAGGTTGGAAGTTGTAATCTGAATCGAGAGAGATGCATGGGTATGCAGGGGCTTGGAGTGTGTAACGAGAACGGAGAACGTTTTATAGAGTTCTGTCAAAATTATGATCTCACTATCGGTGGTACGCTATTCATACACAGAGACCATCATAAGCACACTTGGACTTCACCCGATGGTGTTACGAAGAACCAAATTGACCACCTTGCTATTAGTACTAAATGGCGCTCGTCGTTGCTCGATGTGCGTAACCGTAGAGGTGCTGACATTGATAGCGACCATCATTTGGTAGTCGCGGAAGTACGCCTTAAAGTTGCGGTAGCACGACCAATAAGGGAAACGGAAAAATTTGGGAAACGATATGATATATCCAAACTACGAGACCCAACTATTCGTGACATATTCAGGCTTGAGCTCCGAAACCGATTCTCTGGACTCCATGCACATGAAAAAACCACGGACGAGGAGTGGAATCACATCAAGGCTGCTTATACAGAAGCTAGCTCGATCGTATTAGGACACAAGCGTCGTAAGCGCGACGAATGGATTTCGCAAAGTACCTGGGACCTTATTTCCAGTAGAAAGGAGCTGCATTTAAAGCTACTAGGCGCACAAAATGAAGCCCAAAGAGCTGACCTCAAGCTGGAATACCGTCGGATGCGCAGAAAAATCTATCGCAGTACGCGCAAAGATAGAAGACTTTGGGCAGACGGTCTCGCTGAACAAGCGCAACTCTGGAACTCTGAGGAACCTGTATACCACAACAAGAACTTTGGCGGGAAACAAAAGCTTCAAGAAGAAGCCTCTTAAGTCCACAGAAGGTCAGCTTATTGTAACATCCGAAGGGCAGCTGCAACGCTGGCGTGAGCATTTTTCGGAGGTCTTCGGCAGCCAGGAGTTGGCAACACCAATCGAAACACTAGAGGAGATCCCACCTTCACAGCTACTCGACATCGACACCGATCCACCTACACATGAAGAAGTCGCTAGAGCTATTCTTTCCTTGAAGGTCCAAAAAGCACCAGGACTCGACCTTATAACTGCAGAAATGCTCAAAGCTGACTTACCCACTGCTGTTGAGATTCTGAAGCCTTTGATCGATAAGATCTGGGATTCTGAAGAGGTTCCTGAGGACTGGAATAAGGGTCTACTCATAACTGTACCTAAAAAAGGTGACCTAAGCCAATGCAGCAACTGGAGAGGAATTACTTTACTTTCAGTTCCGTCTAAGGTTTTCTGTAAGATCATCTTGGATAGACTATCAAGAGCCGTTGAACTACTCCTTCGCAACGAACAGGCGGGCTTCCGCCCCAACCGTTCGTGCATAGATCAAATCAACACCCTCCGCATCATACTCGAACAGGCATCAGAATGGCAGAGAGAACTATACCTAACCTTTGTCGATTTCGAAAAAGCCTTTGACACGTTGAGATGGTCTAGCTTATGGTCCCGCCTGATCACCATCGGTGTTCCGCCAAAAATCGTACATTTACTGCAAGCCTTATACAAGAGTTGCTCTTGCAAAGTTCTGCACGATGGCCTTCTTTCCGAAGATGTAACCGTGCATGCCGGTGTCCGGCAAGGTTGCCTCCTCTCACCTCTCCTCTTCTTGATTGCATTGGACGATGTTATGCGCAATGTGTGTGAAAAGGGGCGCCGTGGAATAGAATGGGGAATAAGCGACGTCTTGGAAGACCTGGACTATGCTGATGACATATGCCTACTTAGCCATACTCGCAACGATATGCAGTCAAAGCTTGAAGATCTGAAGCTAGAGGCATCTAAAATAGGGCTTAAAATTAACATTCGAAAGACCCAAGGGATGAGATCTGGAGTCAAGAACTCAACACCGCTGCAAATAGGCACAGATATTGTGGAACAAGTTCACAACTTCACATATCTCGGTAGCGTCGTATCAGTAGCAGGAGGTAAAGATCAGGACATCTCTTCACGAATTGCCAAGGCCCGAGCAACTTTCACGCAGCTACGACCCATTTGGCAGTCACGTAAATTAACCCGTAGAGTTAAACTCAGGATTTTTGGCTCTAATATAAAGTCAGTGCTGCTTTATGGTTGCGAAACGTGGAAGGTAACCAAAGCTGTGTCGCACCAGCTTCAAGTTTGCGTAAATCGATGTCTTCGCCAAATTCTTGGTATCCACTGGCCCGAACTAATTTCGAATGTCATCCTTCGTGAACTTTGCCGAGAATCACCAATCGACCAGCAAATCAAACGTCGCAAGTGGAACTGGATTGGGCACACGCTGCGCCGAGGTCCCGGCCATATTCCGAAGCAGGCAATGGATTGGAACCCTCAAGGAAAGCGCAAACGTGGCCGTCCCAAGCAAACCTGGAGACGTTCAGTTTTAGACGAGGCGAAAAAGATTGGCAAGACTTGGAACGAAATTAAACGAGAAGCTCAAGATCGTGCAAAATGGCGAAACTCTGTGGATGCCCTCTGCCCCAACTCGGGGACATAGGAATATAAGTCAAAGTAAGTCATGTTAAGGTAGGAAGCGTGAGTTTTACGCGTTACTCGAGCGGGTCAGAAAATCATATGGTGAGACCTTATAACCTATAGTGTACCCCTGCCATATATGTACTCTTCATATGGGGGTGCGTTGATGGCAGCCCGTCAGATTAGTAAAAAAATCGATCCTCAGAAAACTCGATCACGTTAGATTAAGACAAATCAAGTACATATAGAACAGTGTATATTTTAATAATCTGATTTGAGCGTAGCACAAGGAAATGAGTGAATCTCAAAGTGGTAAAAAAAGTTACCTCAAAGTACTCGAGCGCGTTGATTTTTAGGGTTTCGTAGCTTTTAAGAAAAAAAGGTAACCTTATAAGATCACTTTATTATCCGTCTAGAGCTTTTATCTTAGGAACGCATGGAGGTATCGAGTTGAAATTCAAACCATTTATTCAGATCTATGACGCCATGATTTCCTGAAAAAAATGTATTTCTACATTTACTTAAAAAAAATTGCCGTTTATATCACAAAATTCGTATTTCGATATAAAGAGAATAAAAATTAATAGGATACTTCAGTTTCGGTCAGGGCTCAGTTAAAGAAGTTATTATAAGAATAGTCTTATGTATAGACATAAGAAAATGTATTTTTGGTCAAAACTTAAAATGTCAAAGTCATTTATTCTATTGACATTGATGTTTGATATAATGCGTTATGCGAGTAAACTGACAATAATTTGTAATTGAATTAATTAACCATTTCGGTTTTGATTAAATATTAATATTGCTAATTTATTTCATAATTTATATGTTAGCAACGAATCAGGATAAATTTCTTTTTTATTATTTGAGTTATGCTATAACAGATATCAGTCAAGTAAGTAAAAATTACTCCTATAAATATAAATAAATTCACAGCCACATTAATATTGTCCGGTATTATTTAGTGTTTATGTATAATACATAAGATTCTTATAATATATATTACAAGAAATACAGTGGCTAATATGTAGTTATAAATAAAATAAAATAATGTGCTAAATGTTCACAATAAAACAAGGGATTAAACAATAATTAGAAGATGGTATACATTTTATAAAATTACTAATTCTAAAAAAAACTAGAATAAACAAATCAAATGTTTGGTCTGGCTACATAGAATACTTTAACAATAATAATAATTGTGTTATAGTTTAAGATTTAAAAACAAATATATAAACATTTTATATGATTGTGATCCAAGGCAGACCAATGGCAATAGCCGGGATTAATGCCAGAAGGAAGAAGAAGACAAACAAAAACAAAATATTTTGTAAATGTTTAATATTATTTTTTTAACACATATGTTAATAACTAACAACCCACTTGTGGGTTTGCCTGCTTGAACAACTCATCAATTTACTAATCTAAATTACTTTTGTGTCCTAATAACATTGACATTTTAAAGACCATACATTAAATGTGAAAGGAAGTTTGCCAACATTAAAATTACATTTAAATTTGTTAAGCTGTTTATGAGATTAGCATACACAAATGAAGTGACAAATAAATTAAAGTTCATTATAATACATTTTTTCATTATTTACTACATTGATACCCCAATAATAAATAGATTTTCTAACACAACAGCAATAAATTACAAATGTATTATATGTATTAGAGATGCGCCGAATATTCGTTTGGTATTCGGTATACGGTGTATTCGGCATGTTTTTCAATATTCAATATTCGGCCGAATATTCGGTTATGGTGCCGAATATATTTGGTTCGAGTATTTCTATTTACTTGGCTGCACGACGCAGTAGAAATTAAATATGAAACGTCTTTTAAACCACAAATCAACATATGTATTTCTTAAAATGTAGTCAATATTTATTTTAATTCTTAAATCAACATTTTAAATTTATAATGAACATACCTAAGTCGGAGATTGACAATATTAGACACTATAATATGCCTGAGATAGAGGAACAGTGCAGAAATTTAATATACAAGGAGAATTCAACGTTTTTTCAGTATCGATATGATTTACTAAGTACATTTGTAATTATTTAGTTAATAACGAGGGTGTAAATAATATACACATTTCTTATCATTACTTTATTAACTACAAGTGAAATACATGACTGACGCGATAATTTTGAAGAAAACGGTGCGTTGCTTCTCCATGACAACGCTTCACAAGACGCGTATTTCCAAGATTACTGTTTGCCATTGTGGTTTTAAAAATATCAACCACCCACCCTATAGTCCAGTATTGGCACTTAGAGATTATTATTTGCTCCGAAATTTGAAAATGATGTCCGTGGAAAACGATTTGTAGATGATGAAGAGCTGCAGTCAATAATAAATGTGCATTCAGGCTTTATTTTTTGTACGGAATTGACAAGTTAATATCACGAGGTAACAAATGTACTGACGTTATGGGGGACTACCCCCATGTATATAAAGAGAATGGGTTAATTTGTGTATTTTTTCAGTGCTGATACCAAGAATATATTGAACGCCCCTCGTAAATCAGAAATATAATAAAATTTAAAAATTATGGTGCATTTTTCTTAATATAAGTTTCTGTTTCTTTTTTCGAAAATAATCGTTCGTTATATACACTATTACCAGGAGTACTTTTTTATGATAAAAGACACAGAAACAAGCGTACGGGTCACCTGAGAGTAAGTGACCACCGCCATCCACGACCTCGTCCGGACACATGACACGAGAGGAGCTACAGGCTACAGGTGCGTTGCCGGCCGGAAAGGAGGAGATAAATGCGCTTTTTGAAGGTCTATACTTGGGTAAGTATCGACCTGGAAGCACTGCCGCAGCAGATACGCCGGAACCACACAGTAGTAGAGTGCCACATATCCAGATAGAGTGGATAGTATTTAAGTTTGTGACGTAATGTGCGGTTAGAAAATGACAGAAAAATGACTTGAATGACTGTTTACGCGGCAAAATAACAAAGAAATCGAAAACCGAATAGTATTCGGTTATTCGGTCAAACCACTATTCGGCGCATCTCTAATATGTATAGTTAACAAAAGAATTAACTGTAAAGATTTTTGATTTGATCCCCATTAGAAAAATCAATTCTTTTGATTTCCCTTCTCTGTCAAAGCATAATGTCCCAAATTCAAGTAGAAAGCAGAGAATGTGTATTGAAGTGTTGATTGATCTTGCACTAGTTTTTATTCTGTTGTTTCCTATGATAATATGTTTGTAATGGGTAAATCCTTGAAATTCTAAAGAGTTTCTCAACTTAATATATTGAAGGAACTTAGTCTTATCGAATTTAACTTGTCACAATTTCAAAATATCTATACTAATATAATAAAGCGGAAGAGTTTGTTTGTTTGTTTGTTTGTTTGTTTGTTTGTTTGTTTGTTTGTTTGTTTGTTTGTTTGTTTGTTTGTTTGTTTGTTTGAACGCTAAGATCTCTGGATCTACTGGTCTGATTTACATTGTTTTTGTTTTGTATAAAAGCTGCATTCTTCAGAAGTGCTATAGGCTATATAACATTACATTATACATATAAACTAATATATTTTAAAGTACTTTCTAATTTGACATGCAATTTATTCTGCCATGTTAATAACAACCGTCGCGTCGCTACGCAACCATTACCGCGATATTTTGATATTCATCCTTATGAAAATAAATATAATAGTCACTATTAACATTTTATCTAGATTGAAATTATAGTTTACTGTATAACATTCTAATAAATAATTAAGGAGATGTCACTGATTCCAAATGATCTAGCCTACGGGCGGCACAGTATGACCAACGCGAACGGGCAGATGACGTTGACGGTTTTATAATTTTTCATACATTTTCGAACTTTATTTGCTGTTTATAATTAATTTAAGCTACACTTTGGTTCTCTTCTTATTTTATTTGATATTGCCCGCTAAAATTATCCTGCTTAATAGAGAGAAATGTTTAGTTATTTCGTAGAGTCGATATCTATGTACGCACACACGGAAAACTTTAGGTACTTTTTCTAATATTAAGAATATCTATCCTTTAGTTACTTTTAATCCTTTTGTTGGTTAGTTTCAATAACTCAGATAATTTTTTCTAATAATGTGTATCTACTTATTATTCTTTTTGATTATTTAAGCTTATATTTACTTACTAATTCTATTGAAAATTGAAAATAATTTAATGAATATATTTAATAAATATTCTTATAGTTGAAGCAGGCGTAGCCGCGTCCGGGTCCACTAGTTTCAAAATATAATTAAAAGTCAATGTTATGGTTAAATAAAAAATAATTATAAAAAACCAAAAACCCGATAGCATAACACTAAAAAGAACGAAACAAGCAGATTTTTGGTTAATATGACACAACAGGTGGTGTAATACTTATGAGTATTGTAGGTATTGAATATATTATCTATTATATATCTTACCGGCCTAATGAGCAGCCCGAATTCTCACTTTGTCAAAAAAACTCGAGTTCCGTCACTCAACACGCAATGCCTCGAATCTAATCTCTCATTCAGCGGGGAGTTGGGAAAAGAAATGTCTTAACACTAGATTCTCCTGCTTACCCTGCTATATGCGTGCTATATGCTGCGTGTATGATACGGACTGAAGCTGAAAAGAAAAAATCTTTTAAAATATTTTATCTTATAAACTAGGATGTCCAATTACTATTATATAAAGAAATATAAATAATTAAAACGAAGCTAGCATTATACAAGCATCTCTGAGTCGCGAGTCCGACATCCGGGCGTATCCGTCGTTTTTGCGCCTTGACCCAGGTGGGCGTAGCAGCGCAATAGGTCACAGGGGGGCGCGGGGTTATGTTTGGACGGGCGTAGTAGCGTAGTGACGTCAGCGACGCGCTATATCGACCCCGGCAGCCGTCACAACATCCCCCTCCTCACCCCATCTACCTATAATAGCCCATAGGATCCGCGCAACTACGCATCACGTCGCCCGGAACCAAGCTTCGTATAGGAAGTTTTCGGTTCCTACAATACAATTGCTCAAGGACCATCTTGAGACGAAGATTGTATGTTTTTTTATTAGCTTTCCGTTTTCGATGTGGTTTGTGATTGTTTTTATATTTTTATTTAGATTAGTCTTCTATATTTTGGTATTCAACATTTATTTATAAAAAAATAAATTTACCTTTCTATCTATCTTTATTTTAAATAAAAAACTGGGGAGGCGTATGTCCAGCAGTGGAACCGAATAGGCTGATTTGATTAAAATAAAACACATAACCTTCTCCTTTATAATAATAATAATTTTTAAAACGTTTTATTTTTAATAAACCCAGTCATGAAAAACATTGCATTTTTGTACTATAACCATTTTGCATAAATATAGCTGAATTTAGTTGATGCAACGTTGAATCTCCTGCTTTAATGCACGGATAGTTATGAGCTTGTTGACAAATCCTGAATGAATGAATCTAATGGTGTTATACTGGCGTTATAATCACGCGATCTAGGGGGTCTAATTCTGATCACTGAAATGAAAGAGCATACGATCTGAAAATGTCTCATGCAGTAATTGAATTGCTTCACGGGCTGTATGGCATGTGGCACCTATTTATTAAAACTATATATTGGCCACATTGATATAATCAAATTTCAAATCAACTGTATCTGCTTGACCAGCCCCATTTTCAAAAAAGCCATTAGAGAATTATTAAATATTACTATTTGTAGTAATTCTCTAATGGCGATTACTTTAGTATGTGATGCGTTACTGTGTTCTTTCTACTTTATCAATGTCACCTTGTTACATATTGTACGAAACCAAACACGCCGAACATACAGCGAAGAGGGGTGGAACTTTCCTCTTGATTTTTCAACATTAAACCTTGGCCTACATATGAAGGACGTTATAAATTATAATGCAAAAGTTACACATTAACTGCGTAGAATTTGAAGGGACCTCGAAAAGATATATTTGTAAATGGGGTATTTACAAGGACTTAAGTAATTTCGTTATCGCTTCTTTACATTTGGTTTGTGGGTTGTTTGTTAACAATTAAAATCCATATAATAAAATTGTAACTGATTGCTGTCTGTACATGGAAAATGTACAGACAGCAATCATTATTGGGGAAATATCAAGATAATAGAGCCGAAAACGATCAATTTTAATTATTATTTTTTTGTTTCTCGGTTTTTCTGTCTGTTAATCTTTGCGTTTGTGCACGCTAATACCAGATACGGCTGAATTGATTTAAATGTAGTTTTCACTATTGTATTTTGACAAACTTCCCTTAACATATTTATTTAAATATGATAGATTTACTAATATTCGATTATTATTTCAGATAAATATGTTAATAAATAAATCAAATTGGATCATATAATATGGACAATATAAAAAAAAATAACGAGTTGAAACGCTTCAAAAGACTTCCTATATATGTAGTAGAAGAACATAATGAAGCTCTACAATTTATATACGCTGCTATCGGAGGCAAAAAACTTCCGTTAGAGGGAACGACGCTTGTTCATTTCGATGCTCATCCAGACATGCTTATAGATCGCAAGTTAAAAGGAAGTGAAGCCCGGTCTGGTAGACAACTTTTGCCATTATTACAAATAGAAAATTGGATAGTGCCGGCGGCGGCGGCCGGCCATATAGATCGAGTGGTATGGCTGCGACCACCGTGGGCGAAGCAATTTAGCGACGGCACTCGCACGATCTGCGTCGGGGACCACCCTGAGACTGGTTTACTACGAGTCAACTGCATGGAACCCTATTATCTTTCTGATGCATTATATTCGTCGCAGTTAGTTAATGAAAAGCGTTTGTCGTATACCGTTGCTGAACTTAATGCAAACACAGAGGAGGAAAAGATAAAAGAATTGTCACAACGTCTTAAAATCAGTGAGCCATATGTCCTGGATATAGATTTAGATTTTTTCAGCACGGGGAATCCTTTTCTTAAATTATTTGATGATATAAAACTATATGATCGATTAGAACCGATTTTTGGCTTCGATACACCTCTAAGCAATGATGAAAATAATATAGAAAAATTTTGCAGATTAAGAGAAAGTCAGTTACAAGAGCTAGAAAACTTATTTAATCATTTAGAAAAATATGATAATTTGCAAGAATACAGAGGGCCGAAATCACAACTTTTTGAAATGGTTAGGATGGATTGTCATAAGTTTAACTAAATATTTCATTATGTATTAAACACTATTATACATACAATGTGAAAATTTAGGGGAAAGTGTATATTTTATATAATGTGTAATTTTTAAAGTCTTATTCCACACTTACAAACCCAGGCTCAATTCCTGCTACTTTCAATTTTTTATATGTTTTCTAAAAGTATTTAACCATAGTAGGTTTGTTTTCAGAGGTTTTTAATTTGTACCAAATTTATATTTCTCAGGTTAGCAATCTAGTTGATATAGTACACGCGGAAGCAAATAGACTAGGCGAAAAACCCGACTGGTGGATGATATTTGCTGCCGGATGTACTCGAGATCAAGGTGGCCTACCCTACCACATAAGTAAAGATGAAGAAATTGAACAAGCGACTACAAAATTATTGAAACTTTTCTTAAAATATTTACCGAAACCTATATTGATTACTATTGCAAGATCAACTGAAGATGGCTACTGCCCTCCACATCAGGTTATAGTTATCTATTTATTTTTTGTTTAAGTCGAGCAAAAATACAAATTTCATTTAAGTCAAAATAATACATATTATTATTAAATATATACAATGTTTATCGGAGAAGACATTACATTTATATATTATTTATTTCAGGTCAATCTTATTCAGGCACAAGTACTAAAAACACTAAAAGAAATTTACAGTGATATGGAAGAACCAGTACTTCATTATTTAAATCTTAATTAAAAAATAACACATATAAACATACAATATGCTATTGTAATAAAAAAATATTAAATACATACATTGTTTTCTTTTATGCTACTATTTAAAAATAAAAATATTGTGTATTTACGGCGTCTTGAAGTCGCTCTGTTACTAAGTTCTTTTGCCAAATGCATCGCCATTATTCGCCTAAAGCATCCTTAACACACAGTTATTATGCAGCTATTACATTTTCCATATTAAGTGGTTATTTAAAAAAAAAATTTCGAGAATATATGATTACGACGGTAGTCTTATTTTTCATCAACAAGAATATTTTCATTATTGAACTAAATATTTACTAAGTAAGTACATATAATATGTATAATGTCTTAGTGTGTGCGTACTGGGAAGTAGTTACCGTTAATTACCTTTATGATTGTCACATTAATCTCGAGAAGGGTTGCTAAGAAGTGGTGTGCTGTTCGCATGGCGGTCACTATCCCGGGTCGTGTCAATTAGCAGTAACAAGTGAGCCACATCAATGACATTCATGTTCACGCCCGCGGCCGCATACCTACAGGTGCTGCGTGTTATCTAAATTAAGAAATTAAGGTCTTTGGAAAAAGTAGGTTTTTGTACCGTTTATTATTAATGTAACGTGTTTGAAATATTTTTTGTATAATAAATTGGAAATAACTTTATGATCTTTGCATTTAAAATTGTTATACAGGCTATTTTCATTAAGGAACGAAAATTGAGCTATATGAAATTAGCTTTCACATTGAAATATTCCCTAGTAAAAAATGTGCAGCTATTAAACAATATTGTTAAGTATTTATTTAGAAAACGTATAAAAAATAGAATTTTGAATCCGCACCTCTTGAAAACCGTCCAAGCGCTACGTCCACTAAGCCATACGCTATCATCAAATTACCTCGAAATTCTTATACGCTCGTCACAACTTAAAAGAACTTTCAAAATGTCAAAAATACTGTTAGGGCTAACTTCTATAAGTTATAGAAGTTAGCTGTTCTTGCCTCTTGTATTATGGAGCAATTAGGGGACAACTCTACTCCACAACTTTACATTTTCGTATATATATCCAATAATAGATCTTGTTCTGTTAAATTACTCTTGCTAAGCGCGATTTCAATAGTTTAGCTGGTTTTATATGTAATTGGAAAAGCTTACCATACTAAACAATTTTTGCTGTGGACCATTTATCGTTTAGCTTAGGTATTATATTATAATATTTTTCAGCTTCACACTGTACCCCGCACATAGCAGAGTAGGCAGAGGGAACCTAGTGTTAAGACACTCCGTTCCTCACTTTCTGTCGAATACTGGAGGCATTGCGTGTTGAGTGGCAGAACTCAACGCCGCGCTTTGCCTCGACACCAGAGCGAAGAAAGGGAAATATAAATAAATATTTAACTTCCTCGAGTGGGAGTATAGCTATAATATTTTACTTTTTGACCACAATACAACTGATCAGACAAACAATTTAGTCCTTCGATTGGGGGCGATTGGGGTCAACTGCACATCGAAGTAGAACACTCGAGGTTCATTATTAACGGTGAATTACATCATGCAGAGACCATGTCTGAAATTTTATCAATTATATCCAATAAACAGTACTAATTTAGAGTAATGTATACCTACCTAAGTAATGTATACTGCTATAGCTACTTGTAATAATATTATTATTATTATGCTATAATATTATTATTAAATATTTCGCAAATCACACCCTCTTTGCCTACAATAATTAAAAATAAACAATTATATAAAAATAAAGTATAAATGAAAAAAAATATTCCAAAACACAATCAATATTTTATTTATTTCGATACGCGTTAATTAAACCAGGCAATTAACATATAAAGCCTAGGAACATAAAGTATAATTGGTTTAACATGTAAATGTTCCATTAATAAGTCTTATAAATTATTGTTATAAAAACAATTGAAAAAATCTATTTTCTCATCATTTGGGACATTGACATTTGAAAGAAAGAAACTTATCTTTTATCTTCAAAAAGAATCCTGAGTGGCTTCGAATTCTCTATAGCATTAGCACATCCTACAACAGTGATAATTTAACCACTCTCAAAGCCTTGGAGAAGCGCCATTGTAGTACCCTTCCGATCAATTACTGTATATTGATAATGTAAAGTAGGTAAGCCGAGCCCGCTTCATGTCCATACTCTATTTTTTTTTTCAGGGTAGAATCTAATTCATGGCATTGCTTACAAATTTGGCAACAACACAACATCATTAAAATGATGGATGACGAATTTCAAAACGAATCCTGAAAATTCCTTTTTCATCCTTCTCAAATAACTAGCCATTAGGTACTATCATTGGGAACGCGAGCGGGCCACTCGCAAATTGTTAACCGCGTTGTCCGACTGTTGTCACTTGTCAGTGTAGAAGTGTGAAGTATTTTAAATATAAGTACATTTTAATCGACTTCCGGCAATATACGTATTAATTGAAATTGTCCTTATTTATATCGTGTAACTTAATTATCTATGATAAGAAATCTTCTTTTTGAGATTTCCGCGTTTTCCATTTTTTGAATCACATATTTACAAACGAAGATGGTTTTATATATACACGTACTGGTCATTATTCTATTCATCATATAATTTAATGCTTCCAATGCGTAACGTTCATTAACCTCATACAACTATAAACAATCATAATTATGTAAATACAAAATTAATTAACTAAATAATGCTCTACTTATTTAATGAGACAGCGCTTAATATAAAATAAATACGAAGATTATAGTTTGGAATGAAGAGAATCAGTAAGAGCTTATTTCAGTGTTACTAAAAGTACATATTTGAGGTTATGTGAGGTTTTATTTATTAAAAGAAAAAAAGTTTTTCAAACTCGACGATAATAATAAAATCTTTAAAAACATACATTCATATTTTATTTGTGTTTTTGTATCCATCTACACGATTTTTTGTATTTGAGTAAAGTAGTAATATTTGAGTATTACTTACCTACTACATAATTTTATTTGTTTGCATTTCAAAGCATAATTATATAGAATAGGTAGACTATAAAAAAAAAGCGGGACAGTTGTGTGGAACAAAATAATTGTGAACCAAATTGTACGATAAGAAAAAACTTGCTTTCATTGATAAAAATGTTACTTGCGTAAGCCTTGTTATTCAATGGCTGAGTTGATAAAATATGGCGCCCACTGGCAGATAACCAAGGTGCCTGCAATTTACCGAAATGGCTCTATATATATTGTATAAATTGTTTCCTTTTAAATAAACGTCGCTGTAAATGTATCCCGCATACAGCAGGGTAGACAGAGGGAACCTAATGTTGCGAACACTCCGTTCCTCACTTTCCGCCGAATTCTGAAGGCATTGGGTGTTGGCAACTCAACGACGCGCTTTGCTTCGACTAATTAGTAATTTAGTATTTTATTTCTAACATAACTTGTCGAATAATATAGTTGAAATCATAGATTGATTACACGCAGTATTGCTTCCGTATCAAGGTTGCCAGATGAAAAGTAAATACTTTAATGTGTACCATGTTAAGATAGTGACTCATTGTCAATTGGCCACATTTTCTAACATATTACAAGGTGAAAAAAATACATTATATATATTTACAATTATATTCATTACTTTCATTTTACGCACTGCAAAGTTATATTCCTCCTATTAATTTATTTTGTAAATTTTTGAGTTCAAAACAGTTTTAAAGAAATACATAACTTATTATGATTATTTATTATTGTTAGATTATTTTGATTATTTTACCATTTAAGAATTCATTTTAAAATTTTAACTTCAGCTAGATTTTATTCTACAAAATACAGGTATGGTACAAAAACAGCGTAAAATGAAAAAAAAAACCTTCGTCTAAAGTGTTGAGGTATCTTCATTAATTTCTTTAGGTATGAGTTTGAAATATTTTACTCTATATGTAAAAGGAGCGCTGACGATTCCACTCTGTATATTTAAATTATTTATTTAATCAACAATTAATATATACAGAACAATATATATTAAAAAAACATATATTACTTAGTGTAAAAATACCTAAAAGCAAGAGGTACTGATACTATGTATATACATTAGCTATTAGGCATTGGGTACTAGGCAGTACGTCTAGGCACTAGGTACTACGCAGTAGGCCTAGGCAAGGAGGTAAGCAATAAGCATTGTTATGGGCGCCAAGGTTCGCTCGCGTCCCCTCGCGCCCTACCGGACCGACCAAAAAAATAAGTACGCGAGAACGGGCGAGCCGCATTCCTCGACTGGGTCGACGGCACAGCCCCGCGCGCCTCGCCCGGCCGCCCTCCGCCCGCCGCCAGTTGTTTGCGCGCGTCGACCGCGACCGCTCGTCTGTACCGCTTTCTGCCGCGCGCTGTGTTTACAATACTGTGTTATTGTTATTAGCGAAATATACCGCTCAGTGCTGGTGTTGTGACAAAGTGAATATATCGTGCTCGTGCTGTCCAATCGCAGCTATTTGTACGCGATAGTGGTCGGCGGCGGCCAGACCAACACGGCAGGCGCCGAGCTCAGGTAGCGTTTCATGTTTTCAATCTGATTACGACTGGGTTATTCTGGTTCATAAGCACTACGTGAAGTGTATGTTCGCTACGTCTCATAGTATAGTACAGGTGTAAATGGTTTAGCCCACGTGATAGCGTATATCAATCGACCTCCACGTGGTGCGGTGGTGTAAACAACTCGCTCGCCCCGTCTGTTCGCTGCGAGCTCGCATCGCTGCGACAATACGATGCCATGAAAACATTCCCGAATTTCGTGCGTAGTGCGACTCTACACACTCTCTATATAAGTTTTCATAATATTACATCACAAATATATTTATTTACTTCAAAATTTATGCTTTAAATATTAATAACCAAAATATTTACTTTACCCACGATTTGTTAATATGTGCCCTCGTTTATTGTATATGTATTTAAACAAGAAATTAGCCTATTTTGATACACACTAGTAAACAATTTTTTCAAGATAACCGACTCCCATTACAATCAAAACTTAGTATACAACCAATAGTATTCTTAGGAAATTTCGATTTATATTATGTTTCAAAATAATAAAATAAATGATACAATCGTTTCTAACTTCAAATTAGATAGCATCCCCTGATCTAATTATGTAAAAGAAAAAGCGAATTTTGCTGACTACGCTTACGAAGAAGTGATTTCGAAATAAAAGCATGAGATACTCTATCTATGATAATTAATACAGTATTAAGATATTGATGCTCTTGTAAACATATTAATTTATTTTTGTATATAAATATTACAAATAAAATCTCATTTTTTTATCTTTCTTCACAAGGTCATACTTTTTATCGCTTCACGCTGTATCCCGCATCACGGTACATGCCGTTATCCACTTTCTACCTAATTTTCTTAAAACTGCAAGTGAGTGGAGGAATTTAACGCCACGCTTTGTTTTGTCACCAGAGCGAAGATATGAAAATATTAAATAATTAATTCCCTAGTGGAACTCGAATCCACCACCATCGGGTTGATAGTCACACGCTGCGCCACTGCGCCATGTCAATCTTACACGGTATATGATTATGTAAAAAATTTAATTTTTAATACTTGTTAATATACCTATTTCATTAATTACGAATGAAGTTGAAAAAAAGTTTTATTTTTGTAAGATTTATTACATAAAATAGTTTTATAATATTTTAAATTGGCAATGTATCTATTTTTGTTAGAATAATTTCCTATTTAGACATTTTTGTAAAAAGTTACGAATTGTTTATTTTCTTATAAATTGTAGTAATATTTGTGTCAATATTAGTGAAATTGGGCTGTATTATTATTTAATAAAATGTTGCTTGTATTATTAAACTAGAAAATTAATCTTAAATAATACACCGTATAATATCCACGCGCTCTGCTCATGTACTATACTTTCATTGCGATGTCATTGCCTCTAGCGCATTATGATGTAAAGATAATGAGAGTCTCGTCAGCAGAGCGCTTACGCTGGACGCCGGTCACCGGGAGCGTGACGAGGGCTGCTACTTGATAGATGACACCGAACATGGCCTGTCAAAATGTCACGCCTTTTCATGACTGGCTCTTCATCGTGCTGTTGTTTTAATACTTGTTATCATTCTTGACATTGATATTATATTTAGATACATATCTTTAAAATATTGTTTAACGTATTTAAAGTATTAATAAATAAATTATATACTTTGATATGTAGACATACACACTTATATTTATTTTTAATAATATTTGGTCTCTATTATTTTGTTAGTATGCTGTCTGTCTCTAATAAGCGCGCCACTACTAAATAAACTTTTTCAGCTGTATGGCTTGAGACGCATTTGGAACCTATTCAAGAGCCGCCTCAAAGTATTAATTATGCAATAATAAACTCTTGTAGTATCACAGAAATTAAAAAAGAAAATGTAGTGTAGGTTTGGTTGTTGACTAAACATTTCAATAGTTCAAATCTTCTGAAGATTCCAAAGATTCCATCAATACATACTTACTTACTTCAAAGACAGATATGTCGTAAGTTTGTTAAAGTTATCAGGCCGCGGAGGCGCGGGGGTGGGGTGCAATGTTTTGGCCAGCAAGCGCCGCGCCGCCGCACTGCCAGTGCTGCCACACTGGCCACGGCCCGATCGATCGCGATGCGTTGCGCTGTTCTATTATTTATTACCGAAAATATGGCGGCGTGTTGCGGCACGCGGTCGTCGACCCCGCCGCCCGCCCCGCCCCGCCCCGCCCCGCCCCGCTGCGCATAAACAACGAGGAATGCAACGCGGGAAACTGGTACCACCTCCCTGCGACTCCAGCGAGACCTAATGGTTCTACGCACACCGCAGTCCCTTACGCGCCGCTATCTCTCTCTTACTAACGTCAAAGCTTCGCTACACTACGGCATGCATTCCACGTGCTAAAAACATTATTACGTATTTTACAAACGGCTACAAACGTAGCGCATTTATTGTAATATTTTCACAGTATTATTTTTCTTTATTTTTCTTTCGTAATACATATTATAATTTTTTTATGGCTTTTACTCTACTCCATTACCATGTTTTTTACTTATAATATGTATAATTTATAAATAAATTCATCAAACATATGTCATAAATATAATAAAATAATATAAACAAAACGTCTATTCCAGTTCTGATACTCAAACGTTAATAAGAAACAGGTACATTCTCATTGTGAAACAACGAAATTAAATATATAACTCTAAATTGCACATGAAAACAAATTTGCAACGTTTGTGACAGAAGTAGTAGTGAGGTTGTTATCTAAGATAGGTTCCCAAAATCTACTTGATAACGTACACCGTCAGGTGGGCGCCAACGAGCGTCACGGTGACGTAGGCTTCGCACACAGAACACGTACATATGTACATAGGAACTAGGTAGGTATTGTAATAAGTAGACATCTACCATAATATATACTACTGATTACTCGGATATATCACAATCTATAGTCCACGGCGCCGCCACAATCGTGCCTCGCCATGCCTACATAGATTTGCATAAGCTCAAGTCGTAGTGTCTCACTCTATTTATTTTGTGTGAAAATTCTAGCTTATTCACATTTCTATCTTTAACCTTAAGTGATTTTGATATATGTATTTAATAATACCTAAATTCTACATATGATAAATAGTGTTTTAAAAAAATAACGCACTTAGTAAAATTATTTTCATAACAAATGGTCAATTCAGAATTCATTCATTAGTCATTGAAATTGACTAGTTTTTCTATTGTAATTAATGTTTACATCTGATGAGATTTTCATGCGACGGCGGGCACTGTCGATTGCAAGTTTGGGGTTAATCGGCTAACGTTTTTCCAAGGCGATATTTAGACGTAGCCTGGTGTCGTGGGAACGCATAGGCTCCCACGCTAATTACCGGAGTATTCATGCTATTCTGTGTTTTCCACGAGCAGCAAACATTAATGAATGAAATATAATGTCATCAATGAAAATCCACGGTATTATAGAAAATTATTTTTTAAATATCTTCTTCCCTATTTGTATTCTTACAAACTGAAATTTCTATATACTTAAAAACTTGCTCTACATTAAATATGAAGATGTTAATATTTTACAAGGTAATAGAATTATACGTTAAGTAAATTATACACAATTATTAATAATAAATAGTTTTCCGAGGCCAGTCGTGGCCCAAGGGCACAAAGTGTGACTGTAACGCGACAAATTGTAGGTTCAATTCTCACTCGAGGAAATGAAGTAGTTAATACTTTCATTTATTCGCTTGGTGTCGAGGCAAAGCGCGACGTTGAGTACTGCCACTCAAAAAGCAATACCTCCAGAATTCGGCGGACAATGGGGAACGAAGTATTTAACACTAGGGAATCTGTCTACTCTGCTGCAAAAAAAAATAGTTTACCTATTTTTACAATATATGGTTATTTGAGTTTTATTTTATCTTAAAAATAGTATTCCTTAACTTAAATTAGTAACTAACCTCAATGTTTTCAGCTCGTGTCATGCGGAGGGTGGTGGTGCGCGGCGCGGCGTAATGCGGCGCGCGTGCGACGGGGTCGCATGGCCGGTGGTAGCGTGCACGTTACTGCTGGTGTGCGACTGTTCTTGTGCCGGCGAACTTCTTGCACCCGGGGGTTTGTATTTTTTTGTCCTTCAAACGTTAATATAATATTAAATCTTAATCATAAGAATTGTCTAATATTATTATTTTTTATGCAACTTAAAAAAATAACACGCGCCAGCGTGTCCAGTCAAATCAAAAAGCTGGAAACCTTCATAACTCTTAAACCACTTAGTCTACAATAACTTAAAAGTTAAATTCGTTTTAGGGTTCCGTACTCAAGGGGTAAAATGGGATCCTGTTATAAAACTCCGCTGTCCGTTCGTCTGCCATGCTGTATCTTGAAAACTGTGATAGTTAAACTGTTCAAATTTTCACAGATGATGTGTTTCTTATGCTCCTATAACAAAAATACTTAAAAATAACGCGGCAAATTCGAGTCGGACTCCCATGACGAGGGCTCCGTACTTATTTCAATATTATTGTATCTTATAATATTCATGTTGTATGAAATGTACTACAATTATAAGTTTGAAGTGATTTTTTTCTATGAAACATCTGTAAATTTTCATTTTTTGGATTTTTTCCTTTATTTGTAAAGCAGATTTTCACTTCTTCGCAAATTGCATAATTTTAGGCCCCCGGGTAGTATCCTTTAGGTTTTGATTACGCGGTGAATTTCTCTCGTCTAGATCTAGAATATTTGACAATAATTTCAGCTTGATATATCCACGCTATCTCGAGATAAAGGGTCTTGACAGACGGACAACGAAGTGATCATAATATAAGGGCTTCGTTTTGAAGTACGAAAACCTAAAAACAGAATAAAAAAAATATTCGAGGGGCTCCCGTACAACATTGATTTCTTTACTGTTTTTATGGATAATGTATTTGGAGTTTTTTTATATAAATAAATAAAATATGATTATGCTGATGTAATCAATCGATAAAAAATCAATTGTAGTCAAATTAAAAAAGTTTAAAACAAACTTTGTTCCAATGCGTTTTGGAAATGGAATTTTTCTTTACATAAATGAAATATAATTGTTATTTATTTTTTTGTCATGATGAAAATAAATAAATAATCCAATCTGAGATTTGACAATTCCATGTGCGATGAAATCGATTCTAGAGTTAAGATTCTCGTTTTCGGGTTTAACATGAAAAAATAAGTTACATACACAAGTCCAAGTATATTTTTAATATAACTTTTAATAATATTAAAATAATTATTTGACAAGTTACTTATAAAATCTAGCAGAAAATATTTAAAAAAATATAAATTTTGATCATAATAAACAGACATAGTATGTGAAACTAAAAATGTAGGTAGATAAAATTAACTAAATATATTATATAATATATTATAAACGTTCAAATTTGTAACATTTTTTTTCCATTTTGTTACAACGGCCATAATAAATATCAAACACTACACTCAATAATAAATTTGAAACGTAAACTGTGCGAACGGTATGCATCTGTCATAGATTCACAGCTTAACAGCATCTGCTACATCATTCCAGATCCTTTCTATCGATAATGACAAATTTCTTTTCACTTTAGGGGTTCAATGTTAGCGGACAAAAAAAATAAAAATAGCTTTTACGTCACACAAAATATTACTGATTTATTTTATTTAATTATTTTAGTTAACTTACGAGCTAAATGAAAAGTAATGATTATTTATTTCACTTTATCTTTTAGCAAAACGACCTTGCTTCAAAAATTGTTTGATATAAACAAGAGCTAGAATGCAGTTGAATATATTATGTATGTATATATTTTTCAGAATAAATAGTGATTAATATTCTCTATACCCTACATCTTTGTAGAAGGTGGTAAAAACATTCTGTTCTATTAATAAATTAGAACAATTAGTGAAATATATACGTACAATCGTAAGAAATAATATGTTTTTCCATTTTATACTTTTTATTAACCAATTGATTGATTTATTATTTTCGAAGACTTATTAGTAATTACTTCATGTTATACATAATATGTGCGAGCCAAAATAACAAAAAGCCCCCGTAAATCCGATCCCGTAACCAATATAACAGTCGGTTCCTCCGCAACACCGTTAAGATGCCGGATGTGCGCAAAAACTTCCGCGGCCATTGATCCTACCGTGGGGCCTGTGCTGGCTAGTGGATGGCCATATCATATTTTGAATTCGAACGTGTGCTATTGACCTATGTGCGCGCCGCGGCACGCTCGGTATCGTGTCGCTTTTTAATCTGTCAGATAAAAGTCGAATCGAATAGTCGATGTGTTGTTTGTTTGTAATTCCGCTCCGTTCGCCGCCGAGCTGAGGCCTCGTTTAGGAGGCGCCCGCGTTATCTTACGAACAGCGCCGAAATTCATTCGACCGTGTAATGTGTGCGCCGCCCGCGCCTCCCCCGCCACCCGCCGATATCCGACTTGGACGTAAACACGCTTCGTCAACATTCCTTCTAATTGTTTGTTTTATATCATTTTATCAATTTTGTTTTCATAAACTTCTCAATGTATATATTGCTCAATAATTTCATTGACTCCTCCCTTACTGATAGCTGACAGTTCAAACCAATTTTTTTTATTAAAAAAAGAAAATTATACTTAAATAATAATAAAAACATTGAGGTCATCTTAATAGGCAATAGAACTAGTATTTTTTTAATAAACATTTAAATATTTTGATAATCGAAATTAATATCCTACGTAACGTTCTTAAATTTGAAAAATTAAAACGTTACATTAAATACAGAGTTAGAGAAATTTAAAATAAAATTAGAAAAAAAAAGAATAGTCTGATTTTATGAGTCTATAATCTATATATATATATATATATATAACAAATTGAGCTCGACCTACTTTCATACCATTCATAAAAACATTTTATTATTTAAATTTATCATCGACTTCAAACCAGGCGGTAAACACCAATGGATAACTATTTCTCAATAATTTTCCCACGATAGTATAATATATGTACATAGTATGCGTATGATCCATCTACCAAGAGGTTTGTTATTACGCAGTAATCAACCGTGCCTTGGTGTCTTCAAAGGTATAGCTTACGTATTTTGATGTTTTCTGAAACATCATGTCGCCATGCCACCAAGCCATAGTACGCATCTACGTGCGTCACATCCAAACACACGTAATAAACTTTACACTGTAAAATATTTTAGTTACATATTGAAGACTTTTAAATATATTGTGTAACAATAAAAAAAAAAATAAACAATATTGGGTTGTGTATATTTGACTATATGTTTTGACTATATCATAGCTATTAAAATTTTATTAAATAGGTATATGTATATATTTTTACAATAACGATAAAAAAAAATTATAAAATAAACATGACAATTCAATTAAAGACAATTCCAAAAAACCTAAAGTTTTATAAAACTATTTTATTTCCAGAGATGACATGTTTATTTAAAATAAATGTCCGTGAAAAGTTTCCAAGGCCAGTGGCATTACGCGTCGCTCCACTAAAAATGAAAACACGGAAAATATATGATTACACGTGTAAAGAACTTTGATGACGATGATTTTTTTATACATACGTTTTTTATATGTTTTTAAAAACTTTCACGTGTACTACTTCAAAGAAAGCATAAAAATGTACGTATATATAATAATATATTTCTATTTCTTATACATTAAATGTATAGTATATAAAAATAGATGTCAGCGGATTTTACTGAAAAATAATGTTTTAAAACATACTTCTTCACTTTTAATATAATTAAAATAAGCTCAGAGAAAGAAATCATCATCAATGTGTCAAGAAAAAGAAGTATATTTAATTATTTTGTGTCACATCACTGACCAGCTTATCTCAGTACCACCTGGTTACATCGCGTGTGTGAATGTAGTGAATGTACCAGCTGTCGGGGTCAATGTCCGCAAGCGAGACAACCCCATCTACTACCCCTAAAATTCCATTGGAAACCTAACTACGCATTTTGTATTACTTTTTATTTATTTACTTCTGGTATAAATTATAAAAAAATCATTTATAACATAGTAAAGCATTCGCAGTTCTACCTACAATGCTAAAAAAGTGTTCGCTTTCAATTCATAAAATTTTCATCAACATCATATTTAACGTATTGTAATTTGTGTTGCGTTGCTATAACCCTAAATATGCCGATATGTTTAAATTCGCTAATTAGTTTTCCATTGGTTTTTACAATTAGGTACCATTTTGCTCTTATTATTAATTCAACAATTTTATATTTGTGTGTTACATTAACAAGCATTCCATAGCTATTGAATTTTTGAATGCAAAAAGTATATTTTTGAATTTTAATTGTACAACAAAAATTAAACCAAAGTCCCTTGTGTAAATCCTACATAAAATTAAGTTTTTTATACTTTGACTAATGTTATTCGTCATGTAAGGGAATTACAGGGTGTGAACACATTGCATGCGCAGTAGGTGGTGGCGCGACTTGTTGCCGCCATAAGACCTTATGTCCAGTTGTTTTCATATAAGTAATCTATATATATAAAAGGACTTGTCCTCACTGACTGAGGTAAGACGCACGCACAGCCGTAACCGCTGTGCGTAGAAACATGAAATTTGGACAGATATTTACTTTCGTAATCTGGACATCCACTAAGAAGGGATTTTGAAAAATTTTAACCCTAAAGGTGTGAAATAGGGTTCAAAGTTTGTATGGAAAAAAAATTAAATCGGCACCGATTTTTATAAAATTTGAAATTTAGATTTTTAAAAGTATTTAATTGAACACGTGTTTCATAGTTTACTAGAATTCTCCCCCTAAGGGTGCAAATAAGGGGTTGAAAGTTTGTATGGAAAAATTCTTAAATCGCCACCGATTTGTAAAAAATTTGAAATTTAGACTCTTAAAAATATTTCATTGAACATATGTTTCATGGGTTATTAGAATTCACCCCTAAATACGCAAGCGAAGCTGCGCGCGTCCGCTAGTACAATATAAGTACTGTTTTACGTTTTTTTGTAATATGACTCAAAATATTTGAAAAAACAAATGCCGAGGATGATAATGGGTAATTTATTTATTAATTATGCTACAGGTGATCTCATGTAAAATCAAACACCACTATTTAAATATAAAAGATAAAATCTTTTGTCATCGTCTTTCGTTTTCTGTTTACAGTAGATTATAGCACTCTATTTGCGTAACACTGCCAACAGCCAATTATTTTGTCTGCCAAAAATACTTCGCTTTTGTTGTTACTATTTAAATGAATTCAATTTATTTGTGACGTAATATGACTTTAAAAGTGTGGTTATATGAAAAAGTTCATATTTTACGTTGTTCTAAATGAATTGTAACAAGTTTAAAAATAAACAGCTTAATTATATAGAGTAACGATTTTGGTGAACTGGGATACTTTGTGAAATATTTTTAAACAGAAATGATAGAAAAATATTTTTAACTATATAATTATTTTATTTCATAAAACATTAATACTTACTACTATTTTATTTATTTCTCGATAAAAATTACCAAGTTGCGTAGGCTGACCAATTCTAAGAGATAAGAGGGTATCGTAACAAACAACTGATAAAATTGATGGCGCCGAGATATGAAATATCAGCAATATGTAAATATTTTTACTCAATACCAGTTTTTTAAATATTATCGGTTTATCCTGGTCAAATCTCTATAAATATATCTAAAGATATAAATTTAATTTGTAATATTTTTTATGCAGCAAATTCCTTATTTACTAACATGTGATGTGATGTCGTCTACTAAAGACTATACGCGTGCGTAACGACATACCTAACCTCTGCTGATCAGTTATCTCGAATTAATTAGATAGTTAAATTGTCATTATAGTAAACAATTTATAAATGAGTATAACGTATAACAGAACTACTCATTAAGAAAACGTATAAAAATTTTAATTTTCTAGGAAGTGAATCCGCGCCTCTTGGAAACCGAAAACTGAAAGTGCTCTGACCACTAATACGTTTTTAATTTTTTTTCTGAGTGTGGAATAACACTTAAAAAAAATGTTAAAAACAAAACTATTTGAGAGAACACAGTAGATAGAATATACAATATTTATGGCCGTCACGATAACAGGAAGCTTATTATGAGGTCATTTCTTTTTTAGGAAATGTTCCGACTCATGCTCTACATGCTCGTACATTTACGTAGTACCTACGTACTAATTAATGTGTTGCGTAGGAAATGCTTTGTACATATGCTAAAATATGAAACGTATATAATTTTTTTTTGAGGCCGTCATGGCGCACGTTCATTTCTTCGTTATGGTAAGACCAAGGCAAAGCGAGGCGTTGAATTCCACCACTCACTCGCAATGGCTTAAAAAGTCGGTAATTCGGTAAAAGTGGTGAAAGTACACGTTTCTTAACACTAAGTTTCCTCTGTCTACCTTGCTATATGCGGGATACGGCATGAAGCTGAAAAAAAAGATTTTTTTCGTACAATTCACATAGAAAGAATTTCAAAAAAGTAGGTACGTTCATCATTTAAAGTTTTTTTAACGAAATATTTCTGATTGTGATCAAGATAAGTTGTTATTTGGAATCAATTTATTTTTCAACCTCTATTTGACATTTACGGGCTTGGAGTGATCTGTGGTCGACGAAAAAACAAAATTAAATAGATACAGAAGCGATTCGGCAAGATTCGCGACGTTATAGATAGAACGAGAGCCGACCGTGACCTACCGCACGCGGCCCGCGGGCTCCGCGCAGGCCGCGATAAGCGATCGCTCGATGGATATGAACGGAGCCGCAACGTATTATCATCGAGTAATCTCTTGTTACTTAAGTGATACTCTTTTTAAACTGAATTTAAAGCAATTAATATATTTTATTTTATTAGAAAAAACCAAGCGAAAACCATCATAGTAATATTATTTCATGACGTTAATATACATAAATTTAAAAATATTTTGAGATGATATACTCAAAGATTTTTATATTTTATAGAATAAACAATCGGTAATGGCTGATGGTAAAAGAAACGTGAAATTTGGACCGATGTTTATTTTCGTAACCTGGACATCCACTAAGAAGGGATTTTGAAATACCCCCTTTGTTAACCCTAAAGGGATGAAATAGGGGTTTAAAGTTTGTATGGGAAAAAAATTAAATCGCCACCGATTTTTATAAAAAATGAAAATTCACTCTTAAAAATATTTCATTGAGCACGTGTTTCACGGTTTTATAGAATCCCCCCTTAAGGGTGCAAATAAGAGGTTAAGTTGACTAAAGAGTTGCATCAATATTAAAGTTTTATAAGGATTCTTCTTCTTAAAAATATTAAAGAGTTTTTTAGCTTTCTTTTTATTTCTCTATCAAAAAATAATTAAGGTTATAAATAACGTTCGGTACCCTTTAAGATTGCCATTTAAGGCTGAGTCATATTTTATATAAAATTTGGATTTCCCGAATATTGTTAGACAACAGACAACTACAAAAACGCAATTTCTGTGTCACAAAACAAGGCATAAAGAAGCCAATATGCATAACTACAATAAAAATAAAAAAAATATTGATTCAATTAACAGACTTGCAAAGACCTACTTTTACTAAGAAAGGAGTTTTATCAAATAAAAGTATATTTATTTTATAAATGTCTTTTGTTATCGTATATATTTCCGTTCTCAACAGGTTTTTGGTAAAGCTTTTTGAGCTCTCCCTGTATGGGCCTCTTGTACCCTTCTAACACGGGCAGATATGGGCATCGCCCATATTGCTAAAATTGGTCCAGAGTACACTTCACCTGAGCGCATGCGCGAAGCTTGCTCCACTTTGTTTTTGCGTTCAATGTCAGTGTATCGGCTAATTTTATCACGATTCGCACACGGCTACGTAACTATCTCGCTTGATGGGGCCAAAAGTCTGTTTGTTTTGATTTCTCCCGGCCCATACTATAATATAAAACAAGGACAAGAATATGATATTTACAGCAAAGATAATTTACCGCGTTTCCAAGAATTTATTATTTTTAATGGAAGATAAGGAAACTTTAATCTTTGTTTTTGTTATGTGCTGCTTAGACTTACATTCGAATAGGTAAAATATTACGTATATATTTATTTTACATACAATTGCTTAACGTTACGAACAATTAGAATATGATCTCAGTAACAAAAAGGCAAGAAGAAATAATAGAGTAGTAGTAGTATATAGAGCAGACCGAACGCTCGGGCATTCGCATGATCACTCAGACAAACGTTTTTCGTCGCTATTTCCGCAACAAGTGTTGTTTTGCAAAGAGAGGCCAAAGAGGGCGAGCGGACATCTCGGCTCAGCCAGCGGGCATTGTCGCATTGCGCACACTATTTTTAATAAAAACTTAAAATTAATTCTGTATATTTATATTGATTAGTATAGTATAACAGGTATTAAAATAGATAATGGGAAGTACAATCTTATTACTATTACACTAAGTATAGGTTTTCGTTTAAAATATCACATTAATTATCAGCTTTGCAAGTGTACGTTAATATCTACATAAAAATAATAAATATATGTCAATAAAAATAATTTTCAATAATTTTTTGTCCATCATTTAAATTTAAAGGAACTTAAATATTAAAAAAAAATGTCAATTATTACATAAAGAAATATGCTGAATTATTCACAAAATATCGATATACATATGTACCTACCTACATTTTTTAAAAATTTAAATTATATTTTATTAGAAATAAAAAGGTAAACTCTGTTCGAAAGGCGAAGCGTATCTAATGTTTTGGAGAATTCCTAGAAATCAAAGCGACTACTTTCACCGGAAAAGAATATTCTAGCGTACACATTAAAATATACCTTTAACAATGGCCAATAAATATAACAAAAAAATAGGGACAAGAAAAACGATATTGGTGCAGGTTCTTTTCTTTTTATATTCAAGTTAAAATTGTTAAAATCTAGGTAGCTAGCTAGGTATATTTATAATAATTTATAATTTAAAATAGGACTTACGTCATATGTATGTTTTTTTTAATTTAACGATTCATTTGATGTTTTTTTTTACTGGCAATTTTATTTGTTCACCATTTCTTTTCGACTTGCAAAATTGCTTCTTATAGACGGGTCGCGTGGTCAATACGTCATGCGGTACGCAAATAATCTGCGTGGTCATCGACGCTTGCGTCGTCATGATTGCCTTTTCAGGATATTATGACGGTAACTTTTTGTTTAGTTTAACGCTTATTAATTAACACTTACGTGTATCTCACATTTTTTTCTCAATACAAGTAAAATAGCGAAAGTCTTGTAAAAACATTTTGTAGTATTTAAAGAGTTTGGTAAATTTTAGTCGAATAATTGTTATGGATAATTAATTTATTTACAACGGAAAAATATTTTTTATTCAAAATAAACACGTTTACAACGAACTTTGTATAGCCTATATTACATTGAACAGGTATTAAGTACAACACATATAACATGAAATCCGCAGCTATGTTCCTTTGGAATGTCGCTCGGTTAGATACCATGTACGATGGCATACTATTTTTTATGTCATTCTGTTTCATGCATATATGTTCATGGTAGACAATGAATACAAATATATTTTACTATATTAAAAAAACTATTAAACATTGGATAGATACATTATACATTAAAATGTAATAACTCTATGACATATAAATAATTAAGTTATTTTTGTAAAGTTAAGGTTAAATATTACCTAGTTGGATAATATTATAATCCAATAAAAGTATCTGACGAAATTAATATTGGCCCTGCAGAAATGCGCAAAACGAAGTTCTAGGAATAATACCACAAGCAAGGGGGTCTGTCTCAAGCAGGCCTCCTGTAGACCCCCCTCACCCCTCTTGCTTCCGGGTCGATGACCGCGTTCCGCGACCTTGCCGCCTCCTGGGTAGCCCTTTAAATATTCTGTTCTAACCTTGCGTACGTAATTTGAGTATTATTTATTAAAAATATTGACAGGTAATAATCAATAGCTTATTCATTTATCAATTTAAATGATATATAAAAAAAGAGACATGCTTGAAAAAGATTGGAGTAATATGTTTAACAAGTGGCTAGCATGTATTATTATAACAGCGATCGACATAGTGATACAAAATTCATAACGAGTTCAGTTTCTATCTAGGAATAAATATAGAGTCAAATATTTTGTTAAACCTTTCCGTTAAGTATATAAAATTATTGAAAAATATATAGTGTTACTAAATAGTGCTACTTTGTTAAAAGCTTTTTTGTTTATTTGATTAAAATAACTATCACTTAATAACTAGTACAGAGATAACATCAGTTCAGAAGTGATTAGATAGAGCTTAGACACTCGAGTGGCAAATTCATTCAATTCTTCTTCTTCTTCAGAGCTTCTCACTTAGCTGCGAGGAGCCTTTCATCCTTAGAATTTAGAAGAGTAAAAGAAGAGTCTTGGGTATACAATCTTAACTATACAAACATTTATAATAAAGATATACAGTGATAGACTACATATAGTGGAATGCGGGAACCTATATTGGAAATATATTCTATGGCGAGCAATAGGTGGACCAGTACATGAAAACTTTCACTTTCAAGCATACCGAGAACATTTGAAGGACCTGTGACCAGTAACCGGATTCTTTAATCGGGATACCAATAATGCAATACAGGTATCCTGAACCAATTTAATTTTGGCCATAATTATTTAAACTTAAATGTATAAACAAAGTAGGTATAATCATACAGTTTTTTTTTAAATCTTGAAATGCATAAAATAAAAAAGCGATAACAATGCAATTTAAATTTAATATTAAATATGTTTACAAAAACATTTCAAGAGAAACAGTTTAAGGCGTGGGCCGTCGCGGATCTAGAACCGTCGCAGATCTCTATTGAGTCTAGAAATACCGGATAAAGGATAACAACTTTTATGCCCTGCTAAAAATATCACAAGTAACGTTCTCTAAGAAATAATATGTTTAACTTACATTTAATGAAAATCGTTGTACATGTAAACATTACAAACCTGAAATATTATAGGGGACAAATATATACAGGTTTCAAAATGATATATTAGCAAAAGATATGACATAAGTTGACTGCAATGTTTTACTTTACCCTTTGCTTTTTAGTGTTGAAGAAGCTAATTTTTAAGTAATAATAAAGTCGTTCTAATACTTATATATATATATATATATATATATATATATATATATATTATTATATGTGTATATATATATATGTGTGTGTGTGTATATATATATATATATATATATATATATTGATATTTGATAATTAAATTGATTTGAAACAGTGCAACAGTTATCGGCGACCGTTGAAAATGAAACATAACGAGATTAATATTATTATAAACGGTCGTCAACTCGAGTCGGTTTTCGTCTTGTAAGAATAAACTGATAACAATAGGTTTTAGTCTAAAATTTATGTGTTTTAAAGTTTTTTATTATTAGTATAATAAAAAGAAGTTTGTAAAAATTTAAAAAATATATACATACTTCTATATATATTTTTATTTTGTTATTTAAGAAGTAAGAGCTCAAGTGTTTTTTGGGTCCTATTGATTTCAATAATATATCTCCTAAAAATACATATCTACTTTTAATAAACATAGTATTATTTAAACTGATATTAGTAAAATATATAATTTTTACAAACCACAAAAGTAAAATAGGATGTACACAAAAAAGATTCAGGTCACGAACGCCAAGGCAATGCTGGTATATATTTACTGCATATATTATTTGCTTTCATTTCTTAGATAAGGATAGGAATAATTTATATTTATGTATATAAAATGTTTTAATAAAATATTTTTAGTTCTCTGTAAAATTTATAATAATCTTATGTTTTTTACATAACTTATGGTAATTTTACGATTATTGATATTACCTTTTTAATAATTATTTGATTAAAATTATTTTATATATAATTATTTTATATTAATTATTTTATCGATTGTCATTATGCGGAATAAATACATTAATTATTATTCCACAATTTTATAATTACGATAGTGTTTACTTACGTACAACAGTAAATGGTTACTTAGGTACTAATAATAATATATGGCCGGACGAGGCCAGCCGTTTGTGGGTTCGATTTCCACTCGAGAAAATGAAATATTTTAATTTCCTTGTTCTGGCAACGAGGCAAAGTGCGGCAAAACGAGACAAAGCCATCACTCAACACGCAATGCCTCCAGAATCCGGCGGAAAGTGGGGAACGGAGGTGTCTTAATGGGAACAGAGTATCTTAACACCATTTTCCCTTATATCCTAACATATTGCTGTATGCAGGGGAAGCTAAAATATAGAACATTATAAGTACACCGTTATTATTGACGTAAATGTTCTATCTATTTAATGCTTGTCGCGTGATCCTTTTGTAAATGCAATCTTGGCCCACTACAGTTGTTTACAATATATTGTTTACGTTTTCCTCGTCATTAATAAATAATACATCTGACAACGTCATTTTCTTAATGAATCGGTTGAATATTGGCCAACATACTAAAACACGACGCTTGATCGCCTACATGTATATAATACTTATTAAGAAAATATTCCTAAGTGTGGAATAACACTTTAGAGATGTTAAAAGTGTTTAAATTAGTGCAATTTAACCGCCTTTTTTAGTATATATTTATTATGTTAAGTTATATTAGTTATAAATTATTTACAAAACAAGCGAGTTGCGTTTTCCGTAGAAGGATTTTAGAAGCTCTACATAGAATTTGCTCTACCTCGTGCTTGTTGCTCCTGCCAACGCTATCATTACATTGCGCAACTTGTTTTGCTTCATATGTACCTACCCGTTTATTTGTAAACTAACTACCTACTAACCTACATTTGACTATTTGTACTGCCTCTAATAATAGTTGGAGGCAACTATATTTTTAAACGATTTTATATAAACAGTTTTTAGTTTTTCTACTGTAACTTAATCAAACACGAACGATGAACGAACTGAATTATATAAAAACTAGTGAACCCGAACGCGGCTACGCCCGCTTGAACTATATGAATATTTATTAAATATATTTATGAAATTATTTTCAGTTTTCAATAGAGATGCGTTAAGCAAGCTCATTTTGGGTGACGTTTTCTAACAACAAACTTTGCAAATCATTGCTTAGCAACGACGGTTGTTATTAACATGGCGGAATAAATTGCATTTCAAATTAATAAGTATTTTAATATATTGGTATATATCGAAAATATTACAAATATAAGAAAAAAAATATCCTATGTTCATCCCGAGACCCTCAAGTATCTCTATATGAGTATTTTGCCGCAATTAAATTACCGGTTTGGGCCTGATTGCGTAAAAGACAGACAGACAGACAGAGTTACTTTCGAATTTATAATATAGGTATGGATGATGAAATTTTAAACTGGAAATGGACGAGGAAATCTCATATTCGACATTCAAAACCTTCAATTTATGATAAAAATACAATTGAAATTCGCATGAGTAGAACGAATAATAGTAATATTATTACAATATAAAAATTTTATTATCAATAATATTTTTGCGTTTGTTATCAAAAATAATATGTATTTATTGTTTATGTCATTTTATATTCTAAGTAATAAAAAAAAATATCTCTTGCCAATTGTATCATTCGGACTGACGTGACGAAAATAGCTCCGTGACTCACCCGAATAACAAATATTATAATGTCAAATATTTTCGTAACTCCGGCCTTATCGTCCGGGCGCTCGTAAACGGATGTGCAAAAACATTGTTATACTTGGTTAGTATTAGCTGTAATAAGCTGTGAGTGAATGAACAACAATAACACGCGGGCGCGCCATGTGAGGCGACCATTGATATCTTCATTCAGAGACCGGAAACATAAATCAACGTAGTGCGACGTTACGCCGACAGATTATCCTGCATACTTTGAAATTTAAAGGCCAATCATTCTATAACTTATTTATATTAAGTTTAATAAAAGTATGCTTAAATTTATAGTTATATTTTACAATTGATATTTTACAAAGGTAGTACAGATCTGTTATTATGATTTTCATTCAGTTTTTTATGCCTTTCCACATTTTTAATCTATCAATTACAATTTGAACTATAAATACAATGGAAAAACACATGCCACTTCTGTCACATATTGGTGCAAGCGATATTTGTAAGAAGCAGGTTGTTTACGTTTATCGGACATCCGGTGGTGTGGACGTAACGGCGACCGTATCGTGCACGTGACGTTACGTCGGTGCATTGGAGTCGCCAGTTCGTATCTAAATGTATCAACAGACAAGCAGCTATTTGCAGTGAAAGTGCAGTGAGTCAGCCCGCAGCCGCGGCGGTGCTCGGAAATAGTCGCGACGTCCGCGCCTCAGCACGCCTACATTCAGCTCTTCATACATAAATATATACTATACTAGCTGCCCGCCCGCGGCTTCGCCTGCGTGAACTACGTTATTATTAATTTCCGTCTCTATGAGTACTTACGTCCTATAAGTGACGTCCATGCAAAATTTGAGACTCCTAGCATTTGTAGTAACTAAGTTTCATATAAACTTTCTACCCCAAAAACAATTTCTTAGAAGTCGAATATTATAAATTCCCGTCTTAGCGAGCACCTACGTCCGATAAATAACTCCTATGCAAAATTACAAATTCTATCGATTTCGTGATGAGTGAGTGACCTTTCGATTTTATATATATAGATGCTATATAAATATATTATAACCACTAATAAAAAATGCTGGTGTAAACAAAGTTTTTTTTTTCATATCATTATTCTAAAGTTAACATTATAGAAAAATATTATATTTAATTTGTAGTTTTGTTAATCGCTACATACAAAGATATTTAATTAGAATTGACGCGTTATACTTACTTTTACGTAATTTATTTACGTTTTAAGTACACAATGTGATTTTATTGGTCGGCAATATAGTGCAATGCACTTGCAATTAGGACTCGTATAAACATGAATGATATTTAAAACGAAAAGAGAATGTACTATTTTGTAATCATAAAAAATATAAAGATGTATAATAGAATTAATAACTTATTTTAATATTATTGCTAAATCTTCAAATCATAACTAAAATCATTCATCAGTCCTTTTTATTATTTACTATTTATGTATTTGATAGGTCAGCTATGAGAGAATAC
Source organism: Heliconius melpomene rosina (assembly GCF_056956725.1). NCBI lineage: Eukaryota > Metazoa > Arthropoda > Insecta > Lepidoptera > Nymphalidae > Heliconius > Heliconius melpomene. The sequence goes on from NC_140398.1 coordinate 10,211,019, forward strand.
TTATATTTAAAATATATTAATCATGGTTTTCCTGGTCTATACCAGGAAAGGTCCTATGACCTTGGCTTTCCAATTCAATACATTACTAAATGTTAAGGAGGTTTTATATTAGGCTCTCTATTTCTTCTCGGCATCACGCAGGAGATGATTGCAGCAGGAGATATTGCTTACAATATTCCACTTATGACGATTATACTTTTTGTAACAATGAATAACTATAACTTTTTTCATTGTGTTATTAGGGTGATGATAACGAACAAATGACATTCTCTAGTATTTCCCGCGAGTACGCCAAGTGTATGTTTATCGCTCAGAATGCACCGACGCCATGTGCATCACTCACTGTACCTACTACGCTGTGACGCAACTTGTTTACCCGACCGGCGCGTCGACTATCATTTACGAAATTATACCAGTACAAATACATACTCGTGTACTGTAGATAAAACGGTGGTCTTTTTTATTATATATATGTACCTATTTATATTATATCTACAGATATAGATATATTATATGTTTGTGTATTCCGTGAATTAAATGTAATTATATATATAGGTATATACAGCTCTGCGGTTACGTAGTACGGGGTCGAAGGGCGCGGGTGGCGAGGAGGCTGTAGTAGCGACGTAGTAAGAACTGGAGGAGGGGAGTGGATGGGGCGCTCGATATTCTATTTCGCAATTACATGATAGTGTTGTTGTCATAAAACATCGATATTTGTATATATCTGTTTTTACATGTGTGAAATATTCACTTTTTATGACTAGGTATTCTTTAGTTATCGTACTCCTTACAGATAAAGAACTAACTACAACTTACACTAAATGAGATAAAATACATATATTATAACATGTTTTATTTCATAAAGCACAAACTATTAGTACTCTAGGGCTCGCTCTCAAGTCTGAGATCCATCTTAAGATGTCGTTTCCATTCATTAATTACATATCTATGCTTTATGAAATAAAACATTATATTTTTTATCTGATTAGTGTAAATTGGTGGTTGAGTAGGTACTCCAAAGCGCAGTTCTCCACTACCTGCAAGGAGTACAATAACATTCCACGCTCTATAAATATCCGCTAGGCTGAGTGACCGAGGCGCGACGCGGCGGAGCGCGGGCTCCGCGCCGGAGTTCATTTGCATCGCGGTGCACTCAGCCACTGTGACCACTTGTGAAGACGCGACTGGACGCGACCATATTTGATTTACTAATTATTTTTTTATACTTTATACGCCGTTGTGGCTTAAGGGTGCAAGAGTACTGTACTGTAATGGTATGGTTGTGGTTTTGAGTCTCACTCGGAAGAGGAAGTATTGATAACTTCATTTAACTGCGTTCTGGTACCAAAGTAAAGCGCTACGTGAATTCCGCCATTTAACACACAATGCCTCAGAAATTAGGCGGAAAGTGAGGAACAGAGTTTTAACACTAGGTTCCCTCTCCCTACCGTGCTATATGCCAGATACATCACGAAGCTAAAAAAAAGAAATAAAAATGTATATAAAATGCGTAATGACATTATATTATAATTGTAAGATAGATAACAGCTCCTATAACTAACTCAACATAATAATTAATTAATGCAGACGCGGTTTGTCGACCATGAAACGAACAAACATTTATTAAAACAGATTATATATAAAGCTATACCTACATACAGCATAAGTACATTTTTCATTCACAATCACGACATTCATGAGTACAAACATAATGAACTTTACATGTATGGTACTTTGCAGTATGTTTAATTTGTTTTACTGCGTAGTTATAATCGTGTACTCACACACAGGTGTATTATGAAATAACGTTTTACATTTTCATAAATAGTTCTTTTTAAATACAACAACCTACTTATAACATTTGAGTTATAGTCAAATTAATATAAATTTCCTAGATACATACTGCGATAATTAATTTGATTTACGTTATTATATTTCAGTTATAACACAGCGAGCTGAATAAAAATACTTTTCTAGATTAGTCATTGTTTACATTCACACAACGCCCGCCTAGTCGGTCCCTCCCGCGCTTTTCTTGCACATGCGCAGTGCGTGGATTCCTTAGCGCTCGCCTTGCCTTTTATGCGTACTGCGTACCTTGAGATGTGGAACTACGCAGTAGTGTGACCTTGCATCCATCATTTCTATGGTTATGTATGAAAACAAACTAATCTCGTTATCAGTAATTGAAATAACTGTTGAACTGTTGCGCTCCTTATCTTTGTTATATTTGCACATTTTATTTGTTACTTAATGATATCTGTGATGAAAAAGGACTTATATACGGACGGACTTATGTATGTAAATAGTTGTTATGTTATATACAGATGGATAAATATAAAATATAAAACGTACCTCGAGAGTTTAATTGTCATAAAACTAGGCATCTGTCCAAACGTCGTAATGCGCCAAACGGAAACTTCCTCTTCAACGTTCTTTCGGTAGTTTACCATTAACGTTTATAGTGATTGATTTTTATTAACCGACTTCTGTAAAAGGAGATGGTTATCAATTCGACTGTATTTCTTTTTATGTTGTTCACCTCAGAACTTTTGACAGGGTGAACCAATTATGATGATTCTTTTTTTATTTGAAAGGTGATGCTTCCCGTGTGGTCCATTTTAGTTTGGTCCATTTTTGACAATGTTATCCATGAGAAAATCACAAGTTTTGCTTCAGTTTACATCTCACATTTTCCAATTTATCGTCTTAAAAACAGTGTTTTTTATAATTAGGGTATATATAATCACGTCCAAAGCTTTGGCTTTTCGTCAATTTGACCCGCAAATAACCCATGTTGTATATTTTCAATGTTAATATGTTTCCTAGAAAACTTGAATTTATAACCATCGATTTAGGTATAGCACAGCCCACCACCTCATAGTTAAAGCCACTTCAAATTTAAAGTATAAAAATTCTACATAAAAACCACTAAAAATATTTGAGTTTCCAATGAATTTGAAACACAAAATAGATAATATTATTCCAGAGATAAAATAACATTTATTAGGTCGTTTAGAATATAATTATAATATAATTTGTTTCATACATGTAATTATAAGTAACATATACAAATTAATATAAAAAATGAATAACGTAAAAACATTTTTATTTAAAAATATTAAATGTAAATTACACAACGGAAACAATCCTTTATATTAATCTTTTTATTACACTAATTTTATTCACTTAACTATTTTATTTTTGTCGATCGTACTTAATAGCGTATTCTTGCCACACCAGAATTGCTTCACGGGGAACCAATTAATCAATCAATTGTGAAATGGAACAATAACAAATTTATTATTAATTATCTTCCTTAATTGACAAATAGGATACAGTGTGTTGGTATTTATATAGATATTATATTATAACATAAATTCGGCGAGTTAATACCATAATAATTAAGAAATATTATTAAAAAATCTATCTACTATAGGATTAATTTTCTTTTATCTGCCGTTTCGTGTTAATTTTCGTATAATTGTATTTCTAAGAAACCCAGTCTGATTTATCCCATTCAGTGTATCTGTAATGAACGGTTAGAGTTATACGTATTAGTCATGTGGCCCATTCACATTTTATTACATGACATCACATCAATTACTCATGTTCATAACAGAAAAACAACATGAGAAAATATTTAAAGTACAGGTACATATGTGTCGGTATGGTACATAAGGTAAATATTATGCTACTATAAATTTTGTTATAATTAAAATTTAAAAAAAAATGGAAATGGTATCTTTTATGTTTTAGATAAAATTAAATTTGATTCTGTTGAAATCTTTACAGAATCGCGTTAACCTTTAATAATAATGTAAATTATAATAATTAAAATAATTAATTTCCACATACATAATTTTGTTAAACGTTGAATCCCTTATCTGATTATTATTCATTATAAAAAAATTACAATAAAGTAAAACAAAATAATAAGTTCAAAAAACATTGTTATTTTATTTTCACATAGGTCTGCCCGATGCATCCGTTTTCATTAATGTTTATTTTAAAACTAAAGTTACAGATCAACTAATATTTAAGTTTCAAGCTTGTGCATATGGGGAATCATAATGTAATAGTATGTACTATGTTTTGTTACAGTATGTCCATCAATAGATATCAGAAACAACCCAGAGTACATGGCGAAGTTACGCGACTGCCGGGTGATCGAAGGTCACCTCAGCATCGTGCTGATGGAGCGAGCCACTACTGCTTCCTTTGAAAACGTTACATTCCCTGAACTTAGGGAAGTCACAGGCTTTATATTAATATATAGGTAACAAACACTAAATATTTTTATGTTTACGTTGTAAAATTATAAATTATTTATTTTCTGTACTAAACTCAATAAAAATACTTTTAATATTTTCGTACTTAGAATTGAATTGAATTGAATTCTTGATATATGGCGTTTCGAATTTTCGTACTTATGATTGACATTAAAAAAAATCAAATGATTTGTTTTTTTATTAACGTACTCTGACTGACATACGTAACTTTTTTCCAGGCTAAAAGGTGTGCGCAACCTTGGCGATTTATTCCCGAATCTATCTGTGATAAGAGGTATGCAGCTATTCAAGGATTTCGCTCTCGTTATATTCGATAATGAAGGACTCGAGGTGAGTTGTGAAGAATTTTAATGTTATCTAAATATCTTATATTGTCAATTTATAAGCATGCATTTCTTATATTAACGAGTATATTAAATAGTAGGTAATTTGAAGTGTAAAAGGAGAAAGCCATTTATTATTTTCATAATATCTTATTTTATCTATTTTCAATTTAGGTATAGGTACATATACTTAACAAATTCATAAAGCAATCTTATTTCATACCTACAGTCTTTGGGTCTCCGTTCTCTTACGGCGATAGAGAGGGGTGCCGTGCGCATCCAGAACAACGACCACTTATGCTATGTGAATTCCATTGACTGGTCTCGCATTAACGTCGACGGGCCTCAAAACAACATTATAGGAGTAAGTAATAATATCAAAAATAGTTGTAATATTTTTGACAACATTAAACAAAAAAAAACAAGTAACGTTTCTTCTACAGACGCGAAATTAAAAAATTGTGAATGCCAAAATTACTATTACTCAAACGTATTTCGAGAAGACTAGAAAGTACTTTGTAATTCGAGATTGTGAAACAATATTGCTTCCTCGTCGGTAGGAGTTTTTACTTGAACCTTTTGTTATGCGACGTAGATCCTGTATCGGATTGAAAGTTCAATAAAATCTTATTCCATTTATGTTATGTTATGCGGATTACATACCAGAGCGGCGTGTGGTGTGTCATGTCGGTATTGCGGTTCTTGAGAATATAATGTTCTTTACGAAACCAGTTTTGGGCAAGGACCGTGGGATTTCTTTGTTATCAATTCCGTTTTATATGTTATTATATTATATAAATATTTGACATACTTCTCTGGGTGGTTTAAAATTTTCATATCGTACCTGTCTTTTTTTATTAAAAGTCAATGTAATATTTTTAATATCACGTTTTTAGGCACAAATCTATTTATATTTTGCAGAAAAAATGTGTTCAGAGTATACTGACTGTTTGGAGCCGTCTACTTTATGATAAAATATTTTTTATTTCGGAAATACTCAGAGTACTAGCCTAACATTTTAAAATATAGAGCTAAATGGCAAAAAACTATCAGACTCGGGCAGGTCCAAACTAATAGTATATGTTACGTTAATAAGACAAATGAAAATGTACATTTTAAATGAGCTGCCTACTGCACTTAAACTTTTCTATTTATTATTCTTTTAATACTTTTTGAAATCGTGATGGTGATAGGTTTCTTGTAATTTGCTTAAATTAAAATAACATAACAATCGGCGGAAAATGGGTACAGGGTGCCTTAACACTAGGTTCCATCTGCCCACCCTGGTGTGTGCGGGATACAGCTTGCAGGTGATTTAATTATTTTTATTTAGCAAAATAACATATAATAAGATGAAATTTGCAATCACATGATTAATTAGATGTAACATTTTAGTCAAATTATGACACTCGGCTTTGCGGCTTGTGTCCGAACGCTCAAAGCCGGATGGAGGAAGACAGGCGGTCAATGCAATGCCCAACTGATTTTATGCGACGTTTGCTGTGTTGGGATGACAAACATTGTCAGAAGAGAGGTAAAGTATTTATTATTCATAGTTTCTACAGTACAAATTTGAATAATTTTTAAGTCTTTCTTGTCTTTTTGTAGTCTTTTTGTAGTAGTTGATGAAATGAATCGTGGGCAAAACGACCATAATAAAAAAGCTAAATTTATTTATAATTATTCCTTTAATATTGTTATTCTTCGAAAAAAGTAGAGAATCTACAGGCGAAATTAATACAAAACATTTTGTAACAGATTGCCCTGCAAAATGTGGAGGACGGGCATGTATGGCTGACGGACAAACTTGTTGCCATTCCACTTGCTTGGGAGGTTGCGATGGGCCCTTACCGAGCGACTGTCATGTGTGCGCGAACTTCTCTTTCCGATATGGGAAAGAGCGCACTTGTATGGAGAGCTGCCCTGCTAATACTTATATGGTAACATTATATAATTGCTTAATGATATCTATTTACCGGTATGGTAAGTCCATGGCACTTAACTTGAATTGTTTTGAATTAGGATGGAAAGTTTAGAAAAATATCTTAAGAGTAGAGCCCTATGCCCACCATTCTTCATGAGCAGTCTTAAGGAAACAAAGCGATGGAATTGAGAAAATCTAATGGTATACGATTATACTACTTGAGGAAATACATATTTTTTAAATATTTTATCACTGATTTGATATTCATTCATTTATTATTGATATTTCATCTCAACACGCAATACCTCCAGAATTCGGCTGAAAGTGAGAAACGGTGTGTCGTAACACTAGGTTCTCAGGTTCACTCTGCCTACCCTACTATATGCACCATACAGCGTGAAGCTGAAAATAAAAACATAATAATATCCCTACAGCTGGCCCGCCGGTGCGTGACGGAGGAGGAGTGCCGCACGACGCCGCCGCCGCAGATGACCGCCGTGGACGCGGAGCCCGTCATACGTGCCTACAAAATATTGCACAACCGCTCCTGCGTCTACATCTGTCCCAGTGGATATATGGAGGTTTGTGTAGTTTCTTATTTTTCATATTAAAAGCGACACGTGGGCTGCGCGCGGCGTTAATTTCAGCTACTTTCGGAAATTTAGAGGAAAATGGTAAACGAAGAGTCTTAACACTAAAGTCCCTGTTTTTCTTGCTATAAGCGGGAATCAACGTGAAGCTAATAAAAAAAACGTGTAAATTAAAGAATTAGTAGTAGAGAAGTAAGGGTAAAAGTCTTCATAAAGGTAGAGAAAAATTTAGAAAAAAATATTTTATAGAAATGCTATATATTGCTATCTCATAGCTAAAATGAAATTATAGCACCAGGCACATTAAAATTTATAATATGGAAAAGAAATAATGGATAAATGCACCACTATTAACATTCTTTATTTTGTATAAAAAAATATGACAATCAAACACATGAAATGAAATCTTTAAAATATGTATTTGCAAGGTAAGTTATTTTGAAAGTGGGTTGTGGGTTCGATCCCCACTTGAGGAAGTGAAGTGTCGAGGCAGAGCGCGGCGTTTAATTCTGCCACTCAATACGCAATGCCTCCAGAATCCGACAGAAAGTGGGGAACGGAGTGTCTAAACACACCTAGTGTTATCCGGGATATATTTATTTTTACTTTAAGTTATTTTCATTCTATCTGAAAAATAGTTTTACTACTTGCGACAACATGCTAGCAAACTCACTCAATGGTACGAGATAAATGCACTATTGCTAGTGACGTCATGAATAGCTGATAAATATATCTAAGTAGTATATTAGATCATATGATCAATCGACGACAGCATTTTAATTGATCCATTGAATTGACGTAGGTTCAGTGGTATTGCATAACACAGATGAATGCAGATTCATTTAAAGACGACGTAGCGTAGATCGTATAAACATTTAAGTATAATTTATATCAAATAAGTTCGATTCTAAGTGAATATATTGGAATTTTAAATTAAATATTTAAACGTTGATTATGCATTTTTACCAGTTTATGAAGATATAATGTGAAGACAACATTTATTAATATTGTTAGAAGTCGAAAGCGGTTAATGTTTTTTTTAAAAAAAAACAAGAAAATAACAACAACAATATATTATCTAACTTATAATAACCTAAAACTTAAAACTTTAATTTTGTATAGAAAAAAAAAAAATAAATAAAATATTAAACACATAACTCATATTTGACTTTGAACAAATCAGATCAGAATCAGAGAATTTAAACTAATAAAAAAAGTATTTTTTTTACAGTTTCAGCCTTAACAGATAATTTGTGTCACTACCATAATACAATTTTACTGTAAGGTCATATAAATAAAGATCGTTAGCGGTTATTTGTTATTTTAATTGAGTGATAAATATTTTGATTTCTAAATATTTAATGTATAGTTAATAGCTATCAAAAATGTATTATTACTGTAGTTAATAGTGTAGAAAAAACAACAAAATACAATGTTATATATTAATATTTTTTTCATTATGAATTCAATTAATTCAATTATAAAATATATATAAATGCTCCACTATAAAAAGTATGCAGCATAGTATAGTTTGATGCACTACTTCATTTGAAGTTATTCAAGCAATTTAAATGAGCCGCAGGTTAAGAATCGAGTTGACGTTCACTTTTTCAAAGCATGGATAGGTAAATCGTATTTTTGCCGTGAAATTGAATTGCGAATTTATCGCTTTTCACATATATTTAGTCCGTATTATTTTTATTTAAATTTAATATGTATTGAGAAACCTATAAATAATTCTATATACTTATGGGAACTTATACTTACGATAACAAGACATTAAAAAGATGCCTTATATTATAGTCGTTAACGGTGGTAAATATAATAAATAAAAGTATATATATAAAAAAAATTAAACGAAGTTGAGATTATCTAAATATTTATCCCAAATAAATTTCCTCTTGTAAGTAATAACAAAGCGGCGTACTTTTATTATAATGACCCTCTCACAATAAGGAAAAGGAAACTTCCACATTAGTCTCGGTATTTGAATTTAATTAATGAATGATTTATTCGTTTGCTCAATACAATATTTTGTTTACGGATGTGCTCTAGAAGGTAATTTAAAATTGAGGCTTCCATAATAAATTTTTCAACGTTGTTATTTTTGCGAGCCACATTTTTATGATTATATAAAATGTGAGTATAATCTACTTACATTTTAGCTTGTTTTTTATGCGCAGTAAATAACGAAATATATTTTTATTATGTATGTATATGTATATTACGTATGTATATATTGTATAATAATACTGAATATTTGATAACAGAAAGGAACGATCTACAACTCCACGTGTGAGCCGTGTCCTCCGAAGGGGTGCGAGCGCGAGTGTGTGGGTGGAAAAATCGACTCTATGGCGTCGGCTGAGCCATTTTTTGGGTGCACTCACGTCAAGGGCACTCTAGAAATTACATTGCGAGCCAGCGGCGGTGAGTTCTCATTTACAAATGATCTTTCTATCTATTTCATATTATCTTTCACTCGTCATGTCGAATATTATCGATATTTGACTTAACTATTAATCAAAATATTACGTTAGACATTTTCAATAATATTATATTATAACAAAGCACAATTTCTTTGAATATGTTACTTCAAGCAAACAATTCTCCTTCCAATTTTACATTGCTATTCTTAAATTTAAGATGTAACAAAAGAAATATCTTGTTTAATTCTTGAAGATATTCTTTCTACTGTCTAGACTGTAGTCGAACCAACAATTCCAGTTCCTATACTAATATCCGTTTTATAAATATGAAATCTTCTATTTGTATTCACGTAGGCCTCCCTCGTATTATTACTGTTAAAATATTGTTGTGAAAGTACCGCTATTCAACAAAATATCATTATGCAAAGCAGACTCTCATCGGGAATAAATTGCGATCTTGGGAGCTTTGTCGTTTGTAGTATCCGTTTCTATATCAGCTTCTACTCTTATATTATTACTATTTGTGTTTCATGAAAACATGAATTTTATGGATTCGATTACGATTTTAGATATATGTACTGGATGTATTTTCTCATGTCATGGCCCATGGGGCAGAGGCACGAGCTTGTGACTAAACGCGAAAGTTTTGCAATTCCCACGAGGGGGAGTAAAATATTTAATATTTTGAAAGGAAGTGTCATAATTGGGAACGGAGTGTTCCTTAACACTAAGTGTCCAGGGTCCATGTGTATGCTCTGCAACATGAACCTAATATATATAACATATATAAACATACATATGTATATGAATGTTTATATATATTAAGTCGGTTTACAATCAAAACATGTAGTCAGTTTCCCACAACTTGTCATAATGCAATTAACATGGACTTTGAAACATTTTTATTATGTAAACAATATATTATTTATTTCCTATTATTTTATTGCAATTTATTGTTTGCGGTTGCATTTTAATTTGTATTCTGATAATTAGTTATAGCACACGGAAGCCAAACAGTTGGCTATCATTATGTAACTAACTTGTGTAAAGAAATCAAACACCTCGAGGCTTTCACAGAACTTATATTTCTTCCAGGGCTAAATACCATTAGGCTTGTACAATTTATATCTTAAATTATAATACAATATTTTATTCTAGAGGACCACTTTCCTCTTCAGCTCCAAATCTAATAGTGCGCATCAGAATTTCGATCGTCCTTTTTAAGTTGACAATTCGTATTAGTTCTATGTATAAATTTTCAAACATATCTTTTTATTAAACAAATAGGTTGATTTACATTTATTTTATAATATATTATCGCGAATATTAAACCTATTTACATAAAATCATTACACTTGTAATAACCCTCTTAATAAAGAAAATTTCGTATGCTTTTTGAGTAGGTACTCATGTACATTTGTTTAAGGAAAATATATTACAAGCCTCATTAAGTAATTATAAGTTGTGGTTACCAGCAACTTTAATTACACTATTTTGAGTTTTTAAAATTTAAATTTTGGACATAACTTGTTTGTAACTATTTAATTTTTAATATAATTATGTGATATGAGAAATTTATTTAAGTTGTTTAATAATAAGGCAACTAGATTTTAGAAATAATGTGATAGTAATAAATAAAAAGTATATTACAAGTATGTACATACTTACTCCTATATGCTGACCTGTTCTGTTCTTTTTCAATGGTGTAATTGTTCAGTATTATTTTTGACAAAATTCTGCATTTTAGTTTCAATCTAGTAAAGTCGAGCTTATATTTATAGTTTTTTTTATGTATGTAAGTAAATATAAAATATTTGGACTACAGGTAACACAATAGCAGCATTAGAAGCAGCGCTAGGCTCCATCCGCGAAATCGAAGGCAGCTTGCGCATCGTGCGCTCGTACCCGCTTGTATCGCTCATGTTCCTCAAGAGCTTGGAGCGCGTCCGCGGACTATCCTCCGACAGCAAGTGAGTCTGTAATGTCGCCATGTGGCTTTTGTATTACCTATTTGATTTGTTATATATGTATTTAATTATAAGAGTTTTGTTTGTTTTATTTATAGTAGCTTTAATTTTTGTTGAAAATAATTATAATGATTTTTAGTTCTCTTATTTTGGGAAAGAAATTTATGTTATTTTTACTTTATTTTCTAAATGGTTATTCGTATTATGAGCAAAAATCTATTTCACATGCAATGAAAAATTATTGTTTTAGAGGGCAGACTTTGTATATATTTAATAATCCCAACTTGGAGAGGCTATGGGATTGGGATCGGAATACGACAAGCAAAAGAAGAATAGAAATAACTACTGGCAAACTTTTCATACATTTCAATCCGAAGCTCTGTTACGATCAGATTAAACCTTTACAGGACATGACCCTGGATTCGATGTCTAATTTCAGTGAAACCGAAGTGTCTCGAGATAACAATGGAGACCAGGCATCTTGTAAGTAAAATACGTGTAAGTAGTTCAAGAAGGCCTTCTGAAGGCGAGGTAAACTTGAAGATACCTACATTACCTACTTGTTGCGTGAATATATTTTTTTACTTAATAGATTTTATCTCACCTAGTTATAATAATTTATTTCATAGTTAGTAAAATTTCAAATATTATTATGTTATTTGTTTTTATAACACAAAAAAAGTTACATAAGTGTTTTAAGAAGATTTTTCTTATAAACAAACATTATTTATTAAAAAAAAATACAGTTAATTACGAAAATTATATATATATTATTTAACTTGTTTAACAGGTTTCAAAGACACGCTACATCTGAAAGTTTCCTCGTTACTACAACGCGTGGTGATACTGACGTGGGACATGTACTGCATGGAGGACCCGCGGAAGTTACTCGGCTACTCTATATATTATATAGCGGCTGAACACAATGTCACGTTGTACGGACAGCGGGACGCCTGTTCTGATACGTTAGTATTTTGTTTTGGAGATTTGTCCTGAATAGCAGGTAGGCAGGGCCAACCTAGTAGCAATATAGTCCATTCGTCCCTTAATGCTAACCTGAACTCAATACATGAAAGTTAATTTGTATAAGCCATTTAAGAACATCATCTATCGCAATTAATGCATAGTGCAGTAAGAAAGTTATCTCAATGAGCCAATATTACTTTAATCATTCAAATATAGCAAATATTTTGAAGATTTATATAGAAGTGATAATAAAAATTATTCAAATAAAGCATTGTAAATGTTTTCTGTACAAGAATATAGGTATATATATATAAATATATAAATGAAGTTTAATATGTGTACTTCATAAAAAACCTAAGCTAGGTGCTAGTTTATTATCGCCACAAATGCAATTATGCAATATATATTTATATAATCACGGTCACGATTTTCTAGCGATTGTAAAATAACTTGCAACTATCATCGATGCAAACCTACATTTAACTTCTTATGTATGTAAAATGTAATTTATATACGAGTACATTGAAATTTGTAACAACGTATTACAGTTCATATCAACTTTTACAATCTCATGAATTTTCTTTGTAATAGGTAAATTAAAACTTGCAAATGTCGATATAATATAGAGTTGCCTAATAAATATTTAAAAATGCAGTGAATCTAGAAATATCAATAAGCGATCATGGCCCAATGGGGTAGCGTTTCTCTGTAAACGCTGTTGTTGCGAGTTTTATCCCCATGCGGAGAGATTAATAATTTGAATGTCCCCGTGTCTCTGCTAAGACAAAGTTCAGCAGTGAGTTTTGCCAATCAACACGTGCAAAGTGGATAACAGAGTACCTTGCAACAGTAGGTTATCTTTACTCTCCCCGCTACCTATGCGGGTCTGTGTATACGGATGAAGCTAAAAAAATATTTAATTTATCATTACATGAACACAATATTACTAAAAAGTAAATGTCTTAAAATTCAATTACAGTTAAACTTTTTTGTAGTTTTTCCTTATAAAAAAACACATTCATATTTAAAACAATTAAATTCATAATTAAAACAATTATTACAGGTGGAACGTCCTAGATATATCAACAGACGAAGTACGCAATGGAACGTCTCTAATACCTAAGAACAAGAATCCAGTCATGCAAAGTCCATGCACCGACATACAACCTCTTTTCTACCCTTTATCACAACTCACCCCCTTTACCCGCTACGCTGCGTATGTAAAAACCTATACTACGCAAGATAGGAAGGGAGCCCAAAGCCCTATTATATATTTCAAGACGTTGCCTGGTCGTAAGTATAACCTATGATATATATTTTAATTTGACGTTGTATTGGGATACATTGGGAACTTTCCAACATGCCCACATATCGCAGGTTAGGCAGAGGAAAGTTAAGAAAAGTTTAATTTAAGCTAACATAGAAGTAGTTATAATCAAGAAAGCATATATAGATTATATATCAATTACAGTTTTTTCAAATTATTGTTAAAAAATGTTTTTTCTACATATTAATTTCACAAAACCTCATAGAATCTTCGTTATCTAGTCTTAGTTTAATATAATTTTTGTACTTTGATTCATTATTTCTTATACACGTGGCGCCCATGAACACTTTGACCCTAATAAATCTTAGAATTGCTTATTTTACATATATTATTCTGAAAATTATAAAAAATAAAAATATAAAATTTACGATAGCCATAAATCAATATTTATTGAAAATATATTCTTGTAATTTTAATACAAATGCAAGAATAAAATAACTGAACGTTTTTTTTAAGTCCTTAATTATCTACAGTAATCATAAGTATAAATATAAAGTTTATCATAATTACTTTCTTTCAGCTCCAAGTCCACCCTTGGGTCTGATAGTGGAATCTCTAAAAGAACATTCCCTGACCATAAAATGGCAGCCGCCATCGATGCCGAACGGTACAATCGGTTTCTACCACGTGGAGATACAGGCGAATAACTACAACCGACCGAAGATACTTAATCTCAACGTCAAATATTGCGATAATCGTAAGTAGTTTTTCATAATATTTATTATAATATTTATAAATTTTCTATTAAAACTACTACAGTTTTTATTTTGTATCCTTTACATTGTCACGGTTATACAGAAGAATATTATTACGTCCTCCACTTTCAGACCCTAACCCTACCAAGCAGATCTGAAAGTGGACAGCGTAATAATAACAATCTCGCTAACTAAATTACTATTTCGGAGTAAGATACATTCTAAATGCGGTACGATGGCCTGCTGATTTAAAAAAAAAATCATAGAAATTGAAATATCCTCTTAGACCCGCCTCCTATACTCACTAGGGAAACGATATACCAAATAACTGTCAGTCGTTCAGTTAATAATTGGTATCTGTCTTTTTTAGTTTTAGGCTTTTTCTCACACCTAAGTAGACTAAGTAAACTCTGTCTAACCTACTAGGTTAGACAGAGTTTACTTAGTCCATTTTTCGTCTAATTTTCGAAACATTGCGTATTAAGTGGTGGATCTACGGAACGGAATAAATCGTTCCCCCAAGTGGGGAATCCAAACTTATCAATAGTGGGAGTTACTAATTAGTAACATTTTCTTATTTGCAGCAAACGCACTCGTCAACCTAATAGCGGTGCGGGGGGAAGAAAGCACGGGAACGGGCGGGGTAGGGGGTGCAGGCGCGGGGACGGACATCAAGCAGTCCACGGGTGACGTCACCAGTGGCACGTGCGCGTGCAAGGACGACGCACGTCCTACCCGCTTCAGCTCGGTCGCCGAGGAGGCCCGCATTGAGAGCATTAATTTTGAAAACGCTTTGCAGAATCATGTTAGTTACAGGAATTTATTCTGTAATTCTAAAGCCAATTAAGGCTCATTGACCTGCTGATCTTCAAAGTTATAATAATATGATTATTTAAATATTATGATTTTTTTTACTTTTTAATTGTACAAAATTTAACCTTTACATGAACATGTATAAATACATATTTTTTATTTCCTGTTGGAATTCTCAATAGGAACTTAGTTGATCTTATTATTATAAATACGTTGCATATCATCATAGCTCATTGCTATATTCCTCTATAACGTATTTTTATGCTTTGTTGTTACTATTTTGATGTTTATTATCTTTAACAATTTTTTAACATTCAAAGTATAATGAATGAATACTGAAAAATATTAGCTGACACTTCTATAATATGCTGTAGAAAGATTATTGAAATTGCGTTAAAGACCTAACCCCGATAGAAAATGAAGGTTGAGAGACGCTAATACTTGGAGTGGGTGTGCAGGTGTACATCAAGGCGGGGCGCGCGCCCTCCAACGAGTCGGCGGCGTCGCGCACGCGCCGCTCCATCGACGACAACATCAACAGCATGCTGGTCATACTGAGCGACCCGCACGTGCCCAAGCTCGGACAGAACTATACCAACGTCACTGAAGGCAGTATGTATTATGTTTAACTAACTTACTGTAATTATTAGTACCCTGTAGAACACCATTTAACTCATTCTTATAGTTGCGTTGATGCCGAGTATTGTCTCATTTACTCGTTGCTGTGTTTTCAATACAGAAAAATGTGAATAATAACTTATGTAAATAAAAAAAGTAATAGGGGAGAGATTAAATAAACAAATAGATATCATATAATTACTTCTACCTAGACATGGCCGAAAAGAACAACAATGAATCTAGTCGTTTTTCATGTATCATCCATCATCCCTGCTTTTTTAACTGCAACATGTTCTAACATTTCTAACAGAATGCTCTCCGCTTGCTATCATTTGCTTGTTTCTTTACAACCATTTCGCATTCTACTTTCAGTCCATTGCAGTCGCCGCCCGTATAACGCTTGCATCATTAAGGATCATCCCACAGGTTACACATCAAACACTACTTTCTTTGGCTCAAAGGATAAAATATTAACTTTAAATTTTAAAATATTGTATTTTTAATTTAGAAATATGAATTATTATTTTATCCTTGTTAGCTAACGCACGTTTAGTACGTTGTTTCCAGTAGTCTATAATCGCATGTCGTAGTCACATAAATATATTATAGGGCAAAGGTTCCGAATATTTAACGACATTTTCATCATCGTAATATTTACTATATGCCATAAAATGCATGTATGTATTGTAACTATAAATGTTTATTTGCTTTTTAAGTGTTTTACAAGTTCTAAAATTAGCTTGAATGTTTATAACAGCATTAAGAATATTGAATATTATTTGTGTAGCATGGATGCGTTTTATAGTCAAAGCTCATATAAAATTATTAGCGTTTAGTACAAACAATTGTTACACATCATTTTAACCATCAGTACAGTACGGTCAACAAATCGTGACCGCCCTGAAGTTAAGTTTTCTGATTTTTTTTTGCAATGTTCACTCGGGAACAAAATAATCAAAAGTAAGAAAAGTCCTAAAATAAAATCTGCTACAGCTCAGCTCAGCGGCCACGACTTGTTGGTCGTACTGCACGTAGTAAAATGAAATAATTCTGCAATCTTATAATTAATTATTTAATCATTTGGTTTAATTCTTATACGATTACGAAATTCGACCCTTCATAAATAAAAAATAGCTTCACGCCTTTTCTCACGATGCGTGTTAAATGTCGGAACGAAGAGCGAGGTAACGAAAATACTTCATACTCCCAAGTGGCAATGGTCCTCCTTTACATTTAGATCCCGTGCGTCACGGCGGCCACAACTTGTCATATTGAATGTTAATATTTTTTAAGCATTTAACTAATTTTTTATTTTAACGTTTGATTCAGCAGAATACGTCAAAACCCTATACTACGACTTGGAAGGCAGCGCGCGCTCCCTAACGGTGGACAACCTGCGCCACTTCACCTGGTACACGGTGAACGTGTGGGCGTGCCGCATGCAGCACGAGAACGAGTCCGCCGCCATATACGAACGCGAGTGGTGCTCGCAACGGACACATTATACCTTTAGAACTCTTAAACGCTGTGAGTCTCTAATAATTTGTTATCCACCAACGTTTATTTACATCGGTACATAAAAAAAAATACACAGAACTAAATTTAAACACTTTCAGAATAGATATATCATACTAAATAGGGTGAAAATACCACCGTAGCGTTTGGCGCTCCCTTCTGTCGGACTTCCCCGCTAGGGATCATACTGTAGCATGAAGCTAGCTTCTAGATTATCTATTACTAGCTAATCTAGATTAGGTTAGTGTGAAATTAACTACTTAAGCGCAAGTCGATACAAAACAATGGAAATATTTAAAAAATATATACAATACATAGATATGACGTTCAGTGTAATGATTAGAGTTTACGTAACTCTACGCTACTGTTCAATAATAATCGAATCTTGCTTGCGAAATTCGGCAAAAAATGGGGAATGGAATGTTTTAACACTAAATTCCCTCTGCCTACCTGCTGTGTGTGGGATACAATTTGGTTACACAGCGTTAATCAGAGATAATTAGTGTCAAGTCACTCTCAACCGTAAACAATAATTGAAATATTGTTGTTATTGATTGAACACACACCTTTCGTACTTACAGTCTCATGGTTTTACTACTACCTTTTATTCTATAACATTATTTTATGTTAGTGATAAAATTTAGTATCGATACGATGCAATTTTAAAAAAAAAATATGATTTATAGGGTTTTGCAATTGTGACACCATTCTTGGTTGCATTTAGCTTTAATTAATTGATTTTAAGGACGGTCTAGATCAAAAATATTTATTGCACGTAACGCTATATAAATGAATGTTTATTTCTTAATATAACAATTAAAAATGTAGTTTTTACACAAATTTATTTATTCTGATTTTTTCGCTTTCAAGTGAACGCGGACATGGTGATGAATTTGCGCGCTGAAGTGATACCGTCGAACAAGACGTTACCTCAAGTGAATGTGACGTGGCAACCGCCGGAGAACCCTAATGGCTTCGTGGTAGCTTATAATGTACATCATTTGCGAGTTGAAGATACGAATCAGGTATCAGGTTTTTTTATCTTTACCTTTTCTTTTCTCTTTTTATCGCTTTCTGCCCGAATTTGAGACGTATTGAGTGGCGGAACGTCCAATTTTGTCTTCTTCGGATCGAAGCGTTGCCATAATGCGTTTAGAGCAAAACACTGTGATAGACAATTGCTCGAAATCTCCATTATTTATTTTTTAGTTCACGCTGTATCCTGCATCCTAGTGACAGACACAACATTTACCACTTTCCTCCAAATTTTCGAGGCATAGTTGTATTGAGTGGCGTAACTCACCGCTGCGTTATGCCGTTTTACTGAAAATATGAAAATTTTTAATGAAAATATTAAATATCTCATTCCCCTGAGTAGGAATCAAAATCATAACTATAGCTCTAACAGTCACACTTTTGTGCCACCTCACCTCAATTTCTATATAATATTTCTAATACAGTTATTATTTTCAGGGCTCTCAAGAAATGGGTCTCGCCAGCTGCATACCAGCAGACGACTATGAGGCGAACGGCCGCGGTGTTATGATCCGCAACCTCGCGCCCGGCAACTACTCGCTAAGAGTAACGCCGCTGTCGCTGGCCGGCGCGGGGAATGTATCCACTGATTTATATGTTTTTATACCGGTTTGTCAATGTCAAATAATTTTATTAAATTTATTACAACAGACCTGAGAAGAACGAGCGCAAAAAACTCAGCAGGACTGGTTTTTTCTCTTTGTTAATCTTTTTATTTTTTACATGATTAATCGCAGGTAACAAACTAACAACATAATATATTATATGAGAGAAAATCTAAAAATGTACAAACAAACAAAATAAAAATGTATAAACAATTATGATAGCTTAAGTAATAAGCAACGAGTTTCAATTTTCCAATATTTTTATCTGTATTTTTGAATACGCAAAACAAGTCGCCATTGTATGACATCATACAGTCTTATAAACAAAGTATCAACTGATCAATGCAGCTTTTGCTACAATCATCAATTATGTTGATATTGGTAACAACTTATGACGTTATAGTAATGCAACATGCATCCAGAAATTCCGTGAAAATCGCGTGAAATTACTTTAAATTTCAATACACTTTTATGACATCTTTTTATCGATTGAATATTTTTTTTTGTATATTGTATTGTTTCTATAAATTCTCTTAGTAAATATTTCTATCCATCTAGGAGCGGACAGCCGAACTAACGTATACCTGGATATGGGGGGTAGTAGGTGGGTGTATGGCGCTACTCGCTCTAGTGGGCGCGGCGTTGTACGCTGCGAGACGCGCTCTTCTGCCTCCTAGCGACGCGCCCAAGCTATTCGCGCGGGTTAACCCCGAATACGTGTCGACAGTGTACGTGCCAGATGAATGGGAAGTGCCGCGGACTAGTGTGGAGTTTATTAGAGAACTCGGGCAAGGCTCATTTGGAATGGTGAGTAAATTATACCATTTGTACGAATCTACTTTGATCTATGTAATAAAATATATACCAAACTTATAATAAAATTGTAACTCAATGCTGTCTATAATCGAAATCATGTCATCTGAATATTTTTTTAATGTTTTCTGTTTGTCGCGTTCGTTTGTGCACGCTAATATTATAAACTCCTTAACCGATTTAAATGCAGTTTTCATTATTGTATTTTGAGAAACTACCCTTAACATTTAGTATTTATTTTAAGAAATAATAACCGTTTCAAACGGTTATTATGGTGTTTATATATATTATAATTGTAAATGAATCAATAACAGTAATATTACTGTAGTTGCAAAATATATTTATAGTTATTTGAATAAGGTTGAGCATTGCTGCATTATAGTTATGTAAAATTATTGTATAATGTAAAGAAACATGTTTTTATTTCAAATTGCAGGTATATGAAGGCATTGCTAAAAACATAGAGAAAGGCAAACCAGAGACTCGGTGCGCTGTGAAAACTGTCAATGAACATGCAACTGACAGGTATAAATATCATATAATTACGAATATTTACCTTTTTTCTACACAACATGGTATTTAAAGAGAACCTAGTGTTAATTTGTGTAGCGTTGATTTGCAACATATAGTGCCACGAAAACTAGAAGTAAAATATGGAACAGAGTGTCTTAACACTAGTTTTCTACCTTCCCGCGTTAACTAAGAAAAAATTAAATGCTATCAATATCATAAATATCCAGTCAGTCAGTTACAGGCCAGTCGTGATCGTGGCGCAGGGGCTCAAGTGTGTAACTGTAAACGATCCCAATCGGGAAAATGAAATATTTTCATTTCTTCGCTCTGGTGTCGACGTAAAGCGCAGCGTTGTGTTCCGCCACTCAACCCCACTCAAACCCCTACCCTGTGCGGGATTCAACGTGAAGCTGAAAATTAAATGTAAATGTTTATGAGGATAGATTAGATAGATTTTGCTCCACTTTCACGCAAAAATTACTGAAGGGATTTAGGTGAAACTTATACTTTATAACATCAGAATATTTAGTTTCAAAGATTAAGTGCAATTTGGCTATGATATAAGATGTTTAAGCGTGCAAACAGTGAGTGAGTCGCTTGTATTTTTTTAATCAAATTTTATTTATTAAGGTTTGCTAGTGGCATTGACATTAATAATAAAATTAATAAAAACAATTTAAATAAAACTAATATTACATGATTCTTTAAAATTTATCCGTAGCCGGTTGAAAGTAAACACTACATGCTTATGCGACACAGCATAATCGGCTTCACGACAACTGTAATTGATACATATTACTTATATGTTAAGGGAGCGCATCGAGTTCCTGAACGAGGCGTCGGTGATGAAGGCGTTCGACACGTTCCACGTGGTACGCCTGCTGGGCGTGGTGTCACGCGGGCAGCCCACGCTCGTGGTCATGGAGCTCATGGAGCACGGCGACCTCAAGACCTACCTGCGCTCGCATCGCCCCGATGCCGACGCCTCGCTGCCTAAGAAGGGCCTGCAGTCCTCGCCCGGCCCGCCCACGCTGCAGAATATATTGCAGGTACGTGACCGTACGGACGAGCGCGCAGTTCAAATCTTACTTTGAATTTTTTATGTGTTTTTAAAAGCGTATTTGTATATGATTTCTTAAATATCTGCAGAAATTAATTAGTAATTGAGAATTGATTACTAATAAAAATCACATTCAAAAATGTATTCTAAGTAACATTTGTAATAAATTCCAGATGGCAATAGAGATAGCGGACGGTATGGCATACTTATCCGCCAAGAAGTTCGTGCACCGCGACCTGGCGGCGCGTAACTGCATGGTCGCGGGGGACCTCACTGTCAAGGTGGGCGACTTCGGCATGACCAGAGACATTTATGAGACTGATTACTATAGGAAGGGCACCAAGGGCCTGTTGCCTGTTAGATGGATGAGCCCTGAAAGTTTGAAAGATGGGGTAAGTTGTTCATATGATTATCAGTGTCATGCTTTTGTTTATTTGTGAGTTGTTTTATGTTGGTTAAGTTATTAGTTTCTATGAAGTGAACTATATAGCTTGCATTCACGAGCGGTGGTACCAGTATGTACATCTGTAGTCAATATAGCCGTGACCGAGTTTCATGCTTCATCTCGCATACAGCAAGTAGGTAGAATGTCCAGTATCAGGGCACTTTGGTCACCAATCTTTGCCTCAATACGAGACACTAAGTGGCTAAATTCAATACTACACTGTATACATTACTATATATGTATATATACATTGTTTTACACGGACATAGAATATAATTACTGGAATAATAAGTATTTTATAATTCTTATTCGACGACCAGAGTAGGTTAAAAATCCAGTGCTGTTTTTATCATATCTGATCGCAGAATCTTTTTATTATTTAAATACAAACATTTAGATCAGACATCGAAGTCACAACCATTTCATTTACAAATACTTCTCCACTGTATAATAGTAATATATTACTATTGTTAACTTAAATAACATTATAATATCTAATTGTAACATTTGCAGGTATTTTCTAGTAATAGCGACGTATGGAGTTATGGGGTTGTACTATGGGAGATGGCGACGTTAGCCATGCAACCTTATCAAGGGTTATCAAACGAGCAGGTAGTTCGATACGTTGTAGAGGGAGGTGTAATGGAGCGACCAGAACATTGTCCAGATCGATTATATGAATTAATGAGGGCCTGTTGGGCTCACAGAGCAGCCGCCAGACCTTCGTTCTTGCAGTTAGTTGCCAATCTTGCGACATCCGCTCAGCCATACTTTAGACATCGATCCTTCTTCCATTCGCCACAAGGGCAAGAAATGTACGCGCTCCAGAGGACCAATATGGGTATGTATATTTTTTATATATTATGTTTACAGTATAAAGTTATTGTTTGTTTTTTTTAATGCGATGTAGTAAATGTATCATATATAAGTAAATCTTTACTGCTAAAAATTCTTTGGTCAACTTAGTAATTTTACGCCTTAGATTCAATAATTCTGGAATATAAATAAATCTGTATAGTTATTACATTATTTTTGCTCCGGTCTGAAGTTGCTTACAGTGTTGCTAATTCTAAAAAATCATTTAAAAAAAGTTATTATTTAGTGTGCTATTCAGTAAATAATAATAATTACTAGTACTTTTTTAAAGAGTTCCAAAATTGCAAAGCGGCAGGGATCAAATAATTATAGTTATATTATTAGAAATTGTGAATGTACATTAAAAATAGGATAAAAGTAGGTAATAGCCTGTATAGAAAATGAAATCATTTATTACTTAATTATAAGTATTAGTAATTTAGTTAAGTGTAAGTATTTTTTAAATTGATGATTTGTCTGTCCCCACGCCTACAGAATGTGCCGAGACGGCCGCGTGCTAACTGTAAGTAACACGCAAAATGTCGACTGGCCTTTAATATTTTTTAATGTGTAAATCAATATTTTTCATTTTATAGAAGAATTATGTTAGAAAAAATAGCTTTACGCTTTTTCCATACCTTTAGTAGGGTAGGTAGATTTATGTTTATTTTATTTTTGCTTTTGTCTTTTTATCATTATTAGGAATACCTTTTTATTTACTAAAAGCTATTGTAGTTCTAACTTGTTTTATATTATGTAGAAGATAATAAGAATTATTATTGTAGTATTTTGTCTTGTTGGTTCGTATTAATGAATAGTAGAAATGTAGCAATTAAATATTAGTAGAATTAACATAATTCCTTAGTAATTCAATTATTAATAAAATTTTACATGGTAGATTAAGAGAAATAAAAATTTATACTGCCGTGAAAAATCGTTGATCTCTGCCGTTAGTAGTATTCAAGCGAAATGTTATAAACAATTCATATAATATACATTTATTTATAGGAACTAACTAAACAACTTCAGACGTTGGTTTATTTTCACTAATCACTTAAAAGGGAGAACCCTTTTTTAATACTGATGAATTAATATATAGAGTACGTTGGGGTAGGATCACAAGTATAATTTTTTAAGTTACACTGACACCATTTCATGTACTTGGCAAAGTACGTGACTAACATTAAAAAGTATGTCTAATTAGCCGGCAATTAGATATATACGGTCTTAACCCATAAGTGATCTTACCTCAATGTAATATATGTCGACAGAGGAGGAGACGGACATGGCGGAGGTGGACGTGGGCGCGGTGGTGACGGGCTCCGGCTCCAACCTGTTCGGCGTGTCGGGGCGCCTGGCGTCGTGGGTGCGCGAGCTGTCGTCACTGCGATCGCGCGCCTCCGATGACGCCGCCGCCGAGCCGCTGCAGCCCGTCGAGCCGCGCGCGCCCCCCATCGCGCTCAAGCCACGCGCACCCCCCGCCCCGCCCGACCCCGCCAACGGCGTGCTGCGCGAGCCCGCTGCCTGCTAGCACCCCCCGACCCCCATATCCATATCTACCTCAGGCCCCCGGGCTCTTCGAATCCTAGTTGTAAGCGTAGCTAGTGAATTGCGTTGTTTATTTATTTCCCGCGCCGCCGCCGGCGAGTCCTACGTAGTTTACCTCAGTGACGTAGCATAGTCGGTGTCGTTTGTGTCGCAGCCTATTATTTGTTAAGTTTACGTAAGCGCGCAGTGTGCGCGGGCGCGTCCGTTGATAATACTCATTGCTCGATCGGCGTGTCGATATCGGCCCGTGTCGTAATGAGGATATAATTTCATGAATCGGATTTAGCCACCAAAGACTTGAAACGAATCAAAACGCTAAATTAGGGTTTTAATATTATATATTGTATGTAGATACGTTGTATTGTTTTTATGTGTGCGCGCCGGAGGTGATCCTCGTACGCGCGCGTGTGACGAAACTGAAATCGATGTGTTCCATATCAATTACAATGCAATAGATATTTTGCCGTCGTTGTTTGTTACGTATTCTTATATTATATGTATATATACGATAATTTTGTATTGTTCGCCTAGTGTGAATTACCTATATTCTATACAATGTAGCCAAAGTCTAGCTAATGCAGAACCTTATACAGGTAGCCGACCGGGAGACTCGCATTCATCGATAGAGCCACGGACGAATATTAGTTATTAAATATTAAATTACTTCCCAATATAACGGCGTACAAAGAGAAACACCAGAAGACCGTTAATTATAAATTGACGTGCGCGAATACTTATATAATAAGGTCTATATAGATACAAGGAATTGTATGCAAAATTTTAACAGAATTTTAAAATACATAGTAAAAATATGTTATTAGCGATCTTATATAACGTAAAATATACGCTAGACGCGTTATTTGTTACAGTATAAAATTATAATTACTATATAATAATTGTATATCCAACCAAAGTTCTGTAAACTCCAATTACAATATACGACAGCCCGGACGTCGGGTTACGCGCAAGCTACTTATACTGCCTTAGTTATATATAATGAATAATTATATATAATACTATTTGACACTTGTATTATTTTAAAATAACAGAACAGACTTAATTGTATGACTTTAGATAATAAATATAGTTTGACTATACACAACATTCTACGCACGTAATCCGATGTCCCATTTTTTTTTACGATAATGTGGTTTAAGGGTATAAACGAGTGCCTTCAGAAATCCAGCCTTCAAAGGATTGCGGGATTGTTGATTGTATGAGGAACATGGCACAAATACATGACTGTACGTTTTGTTTTGTTGGGATTTTATTATTCCTCTCACTTTACTTTAATTTGGGACTGCTGAATTAGTTTAGACATTAACAGTTTGAAATGACAGATGATGATGAACTCGGTGCGAGCGGCTTTTTAAGGATTTTTATATTAGGCAACGGATATATACATATATTGTCGCGTCTGATATATTGAATTGAGCCGTTTTATAAAACAAATTACCTACTAATGTTGTATAGTACTGGGTAATTAAATTAGATAGATGTTATGCAAATAAATGTTTTTGTTATTGTTACTTACTCTAGAGCTGAAGGCACGTTGCGTTAGTCTACTTCGTACCAGTGTTTGAATCAATTTATATTGTCCAAAGCTTTTTAAAAAATGCATAGTGCCTTTTGCTAGCATTAATTACACTGGACGCAAAAATGTCGAGAAGTTTTAGTATTTTGTGAACTCCTCGAAGGAAAGCTTGCAGTCGGTTGAAGCGATGTTAGCGGATATAGAAATGTAAATTGCTATCATTTCTATGTTCGGCAGTGCTCACTGACGCCAAATAACTTATACGAGAGCGCCCACCCTCCGACACCGCCCTCCTGCTTTTTAATATTTATTATTATCATAACATTTGATTGAACGTGGTAGTGCTGTTGCCACCTGTTGAATTTGTTAATTAAATATTATGTAATGAGTTTATCGTATTTAATATTTGTCATATATCGCTCATTTGGTGCAACAATTATGTATTTTTGGGATATTGCGGGAGACGCAAAGTTGTAAATAGTCTTTCCTCATACATTTTTGTTTCACCAAACCTGCGACTAGCGGCCAGGCAGCTAACGTGTCGGTACCGGAGGGCGGCGGGACTCGCACAACGTTGCCTCACACAGCGTTCCCTGCGGGCTCTTTCAATTCGACGTTATCGTTGCGCTGTCCCGTTTTTCATCAGTATTTGTTTAATTGTGATTTCCACCTGCTATGGCACTTACCTCATTTTAGTGATTATGTTACTCGTAAATTGTTGACTGATTAAATAATTTCCAATCAATGTGTTCCTCGTGTGATTTGTGTGCGTGTTTATGTATTATAGTGTCGGGGTAGCGTTGTGCTATATGCTCAATTTAGATACAATTTCACCAAACGATTGAGATAGTGTATAATTTTTATATTTAATTTAATAAAAACCGAGTACCTATTAATAATAATTTTAATATTAATAAAAGTTACAAGAATAGCGAATAATAGTTTGAATAAACCCTTGTTTAAATATATTTTATACCAAGTTAATAAAAACAAGGTCTATAACGTTCGTAAAATAAAATTGATTTTTTAATTGAAAAACTGTTTATTATTTACCTCTCTCATTCCTGTCCATTTTTATTCTCTACACTTTTTTTTGTAATAGTTTCTACGATTATTTTTTTTCTTTCACGAAGTTTACGCAAATCCAGACTAGGTGGTTTAACTTTTCTTCGTGGTAAAGGACAAGGACATGGTTTTTCTTTGGCGTATAACAACAAGAAACTAGCCATTTTTAGACATCCCTTCTCGCCGTTATCTTTTATTTTCTCTAATTGCTGAACATAATATTCAGGTAGCTCATGTTCTAGTGCACCGAGTATTATAATTTCTTTGTAAGTCCAAGATGGCCAGCGTTCCACAGGTATGGTATCATTGTCTCCTATAGGCAGGGGGTTTACTTTATGAACGTATGTTCTACATGTAAACATTCCCATGTAAGATGTCATTATTGAAACATGTGTTGGATAGTAAATTTTTCTATCTACTCCTTCTTGCCTACGAAAGTTTTGATGCAAATGTAACATAATGCCGCATAATATATTTTCGTATAATCAAAATCTATTTTTGGAAATGATTAGATAATTTTGAAATATATGGCTATTTATTGGCAATGTTATAAGAAAATGTTTTATACCATTAAAATTATATTAAATCGCTTCACGCTGTATCCTGCATACAGTAGGGTAGGCAGTGGGAACCTAATGTTAACACTCCGTTTCCTACTTTTCGCTGAATTCTGGACGCATTGCGTGGTGGTGGAACTGAACGCCGCGTTTTACCTCGGCACCAGAAGCGAAGGATTGAAAATATAAATTTAAATTAATATTTCATTTCCTGGACCGTGGATCGAACCCACAACCAGTCGCGTTTACAGTCACGCTGTGCCTCTACGCCACAAATAACCTCTTAATATATTAATTTATGTAAAATAATGTTGTCACCAATTGATTTAAAGGTTATCAAAATATCAAAGATAATTAGTCTCATTTTGTCCTAAATATAACTAGGGTGACTCATACAATAATATTATTAACATTGTTGCAATAATTTTATTGTTGTGCTTTTATTATATTTAAAAAAATAAGAATTAAATTAGGATTTTATGAAGCTGCATTAAGCAATATAATTTGTTATATAAACTTAAAAATATGGTGTAACTGAAAAACAGTAGTTACACCTTTTGCCATGTCCTATTGTTAAATTGTTTGTTAAATGTGTATTTCATGGCAATAAATGTGTTTTTTATTATTATTATTTAGATAAAGCTCACTCATCAAGAGAAGTTATATCTGCAATATCCAGACGCCATATGACACCCCAAACATGAGCGTTGGCTGTAGGTACTAAAGTAGCAGTTGGTCCTCCCCAAAATTTTGAATATTTTATAAAATCTAGTCTATTATTCTGTAACAAGTTATCTTTATAAAATAACACTACAACAAAAATAGGAAATCTAAGATCTTTCATTAATATTTATTACCTACAACAATTTAAGATTTGAAGATAAAATGGAGTAAAAAAATATTTCAAACAAAATAATTTCAGAGGATATTTATTAAATAAGTATATTTATGTATAAATAAAAATATATTTTATAATAACACTTACATCCAATCTTCCAATAGATACAAATTTTGCACTTGGGTTATTCATATGCAATCTATAAGAGAACATGTTACTTCCATAAGAAAAATAGAGAAACATGTTGTTTATTTAAATTTCTGATGTCAAAATTTTAAGTAAAAGAGATACATTAACATAATAACTGTATGACAAGGGATTAAATAAAGAATATCACAGAGTATATAGCCAGTTACAAATAAAATGTAACTGTTATCAATATGTAATATATTTTAATATATTGCCTCTTCTAAATGCAAATTTTTATTTTACATATTCAATTTTTCAATCATCTTTGGAGATGCTTTTTGTCCATTATGGGGAATTTTTCTTAATTCTTTAATGTACTCTTCGGGCAATTTACACTCAACAGCACCATTTACAATACAATCCAAATAGGTAGTAGAAGGTCGATCTTCTGATGGCAAATCCTCTAATGATTCTCTTGGAGGAGGGGGAATTGTCTGCTCATATGTTCGACATTGTACTGTTGAGCCCTCAGGAGTTGAAACGTCAACAGTTTTCGAAAAATACCAGTTTGAGCCGACGCCTTCCTGCCTAAAAAATATAAATGTAATTATGTAAATAGCATTACGAATTTTTGATATATACTTGATGACAGAGAAACTATTTAATAAGGTACCAATCTAAAGCGGGCATATCCTTAATATTCAATCTCCAAACAGCGCCCCATATGTGTGTTTTCTCACATGGTACGATAGTTGCGGAGGAGCCTCTCCAATGGTCGGAGTACTTCGCGAAGTCCAGTCGATAGCCCTATTAGAAGCAAATAAAGTGAATATAGTTAAAATATTATTATTCAAATTTTGATAAATTATTTTAAAATTATTTACTTACATCAAGCTTCCCGATACCGATAAATTCGGCACTTGGGTTGTTTATACGAATTCTTTTCTTGAGTAAATTACTGCCATAGGCGAAATATAAAAATGTCTCCTCAACAGGCACGGCCATTTTAAAAAGAACACGATGGTAAATAATTATCTTAATATTTTTTTATCTAATCTAATATAAAAATTAAATAAGTCCAATTATGATTATTTGACAATGACATATCTATTGTCTAGATCGTAGACAAAAATTTACTTGTAAAAAACTATTAAATCTTGATGGTAGATTAAATTTTATTTGTTTATGGCTACATATGATTTATGGGTCATACTCATATGAGTGTTACATTACAATAGCTATAACAAATAAAAGAAAATAGAACGATTTTTCATTCTAAATTTAACTATGCCTACCCCCTTATGATAAGTGGATAGTCTACACATCAAAATTAAAAAGAAAAATGTAAAGAAAAAAATTCAAATTCCATAATTTGTCCCCTTCTGTGGGCTGTTCAGATTCGTAGTTCATAGTTTCAAAAATTTGTGATTTAAGTTATTACGCCCGTGTCATCGAAATCACACATATTTTCAGCGTAGAATATACTTGAGTTGATTTTTTAATGATAATTTCCAAAATGTGCTTCAGCCTTTTTACTATAATTTCTAATAAACTAGCTGTTACACGTATCTGACTCTTTTCTGTGATCCAAAAAATCTGCATTTAAAAAAATTCTACTAAAGTCACCTTAAATGTAATATCTTTTAATTTGGTAATATTAGACAGCTATAATTTGCTTACACCCATTACGCAAGACGGATGTGTATTTTTATATTCCAATAAAAAGAATAGTGTATTTTATTCATTTTGTAAAAGATCAATGCATCTTTCCTATTTTTAGTGTATTTAGCCGGGATCCATCGCTGGGCAACCACAGGTAATTGCCCAGAGATGGTCGCCGGTTAATGCGTAGGAACTATGGAAAATATGGAAATCTAAACTAGGACTATGGAATGGAATTTGAATGGACTGGCTATTGGATGAGACTACTGGACGTCCGCCTTTACAATAGTCTCAAATTGAATGGTTGGTGGACGGTGACTCGTCTCCCACTAGATGGGCCCCCACAAAGCGGCGTAATGCTTCGGGCGCAACATCGGGGTGGTCGGCTAAGGGTGTAGAGAGAAGCAGCAGCAGAGCTCACCATCACGAGGAGCTCGTGAACGGGATTCCCCGTTATTACGCATTACGTTTGAGCACTTCACCCTTTCGAGCATATAGCTCTTGCGCTCTACTCTGCCGGCCAATAAAGGAAAGCCAGAGGCGGGGGATAGATTACAATTCCTCTCCGGTCTCCGGACTCCGGAGTCTCCGGACTCAGGTCCGTGGGGTCGCCACTCCCCAACGGCCTCCACAAGCTGCCCTGCGGCTTTATTAATAATAATAAATTATTCTCTGAAAATTACTGTTGTAAATATGGATCAAAAGTTCAACCAATCCATTTTGGGTGATTAAAAATACATCTTTATTTACACACTTGGGTCTTTCTTTACTACTCGTTGATTATCAGGCGCTACAACTTAAGACAACATCTACTTGTTCTATTTCTACAAATTTGAGACATGATCCCTTACTTAAAGATCTAATTAAGACACAAAGAGTTTTTTGAAAATGACGAAGAAAACTTAATTTTATCAATTTTTTTCGATATAATTGTTGGCCATACATTAATGAATAGATATTGTTTAGTTTGATTAGGACTCTTTCTTATTGTTATAAGAGGCTAGTATTTGTAACAGTATCATTATCGTGACATTAACATTATTTAAAAATTTATTCATTGTTTAAACAAAGATTTTAAGTTTAGTTCCGTTGAGTTATGCAGAAAATAACTGAAACTATTATGAACAAACAAATAATGATAAAAAAACATGGATTAATATACTTGCTACTCAGTAATTGTAAGAAATTATATATTTTTTTTATTTATTACCTTACATTTTTAAGACTGAAGGAATCTGCTGTCTGAATCTGACATTTACTCGATTTTTTTAATTTTTTCGTGACAATATTGATGTCATATCGTAATCAAGGTCGTTATTAACCAATACGATTATTATTAGAAGTAGGAAACCAATCAAATACATGTAGCACTAATACTTTATACTTTTCTGTAGAACTGTGTCCGTTCTGTGGTCATCAAAAAAATTATGCATCGAATATCTTTCTGAAAAACGAATAATGATCTGGTCTCATATTTTTCCTGTATTAGGTTAATCTATAAGAATTAAATGAGAGTGATTTTGAACAAATATTTCACTTTTTTTTTTCTTACACATTTAGGTCGCGATTTGTGTATGACCCTTATACAATATTGTTAGAAAACGTTTCCGTTTTCTAACGTTACGTTTTTAAAATAAACACGTGAAAAATACATACCGTCTATATGTTTTTAACATACTCGGATAGAGGTTCCACGTCATTACAATAAGTGACGTGTATCACTCAATAACAACACTACACATTAGATACCTTCCAATCAGGGCTTCCACCTACAAGCAACTGTTCCCGTTTGACACAATTCCACTGTCTTTATTTCACCTAAATCTACCCACTTTTACACTTGTACGCTAACAGTATTATAAGTTATATTAATATATACTATCATCATCAATAGATATTAACAACTATTATGCTATTTTACTCAATAATAAAACAAAATAAATTATAACATGAAGTTGAAATAAGAATTACAGGATTGGGCTCTGGCCTCCGCTTGTCGTAAACCAGGATACGAAGCTTTTCTTGGTGAATTTACGCGTGGACTTTGTTTGTGGATGAATGGATTTTGAAGACTCTCCGGAGTCCATCTATATAATAGAAACAGGCATAGTCCGCCAAACGTATCATGTATATATCTGTTAACGACAGCCTAGCAGCAGCCTACTAGCTAACAGGTATTTTGGTGATAAATATAAACAAATAAAATAGATTTTTTATTTTAATCACAACAAAAGTGTAGAAAGTACATTGAGTATAATAAACATAGAAAATTCAAATATCCCAATTTTTTAAAACTTTTGCTCTGCCATGCTTGCCGATACAATATTGTACTGTGGCATATACTTTCAGTAGTCTGCGTTCTACTGCTTTGAAGTGTTCTTCTGTAGCCAAA
Source organism: Heliconius melpomene rosina (assembly GCF_056956725.1). Taxonomy (NCBI): domain Eukaryota; kingdom Metazoa; phylum Arthropoda; class Insecta; order Lepidoptera; family Nymphalidae; genus Heliconius; species Heliconius melpomene. The sequence continues at coordinate 10,243,532 of NC_140398.1, forward strand.
TTTTGACCCTGAATTGCTGCGAGAAGTTTTATTGTGTCAGTTAGACTGCCACCAGAAATGATTTCTAAATTTTGCCATGTTGATGGAGTCAACCTAAAAATGAATGAAAAATATTATAAATTAAGAAAAAATCAGATGGTATAAACAAAAATAAAAAAATCTTGGTCAATATCTCAAATTTTGTCAAGGCAACAGGAAAAAAGAAAAGGAATTACACTATTAAATTAATTTCGTAATTTTTATTGCAAAGCAAAAAAATAACACAAAATGTAAAAAAATATTTAATTCTGAATAAACTACATATTGGCCAAACTGTTCATAGCAATAGTGCATTTAAAAACTAGGTGTCTGTAAAGTCGATTTACGGACGATTATTTTACGTGATAAAATCATAAGAAATATTGACGAAAACTATTTTTATGGATTGAATTATTATCACATAGTTTTGTATAATAGAAAGGAGTTAATCACAATTTTTTTAATAAATTAACATTTATTGGTACTCGTTAATTCAAATATGTTTTTACTTAAATTATGTTATTTAATTACAAGTAATACAACACAAGCCGAACGTTTAGGCTGATCATGCCTCTCTATCGTTTGTACCGCCTTCTCGCTTGCACGCTCAGGTTAGATTTATAAGACGTTATCGCGACATAACTAAAAGTTTGTTGAAACTAAGATAGTTAATTGCTTATTTAATATTAGAAACAAACAAAACATTTCTTACATGCAACATTGGTAGAGAGGTGCTAATATATCTAATTCATCTACCATCGGATTCCCCAACCCTTTTCCATTGTCTAATAGTAGAATTTGATCTTTGTAAACTTCGAATCGGTGCCTGTCTCCATTTTGTATCAAAAAGTCGAATATAGCCACATCTACTAAATTTAACAATCTTTTTGTACTAATTATTCCTTTTGCCTTCCTGAAATTTTTTGCATACAATATTATTATTATTAGCTTCACGCTGTTGTCCTCCATTCCCATTATGACACTTCTGTTCTCCACTTTCCGTCAGTTCGAACTAAGTGAAACTCAATGCTAATATTAATCAATGTTAAGAATTCTAAGGAACACACTACTATTACAAATGTTGCAATAAGAAAGAGATCTTAGAAATTGACTAATTTTTTCTTAAATAACTGATAAAATATATAAATACTAAATAACTGACTATTCTTATGGTCATTTTTACTTGAAATACTGTTCTAGTTTCACAGTTTATTTGTGGAATAAAGCAGGATAGGTGAAGGAACTTAGTGTCAATACTGCTTTTTCGCTTTCCAAACAAATTCAAACTTGCTTGTTGAGTAGCACAACTCACTGCCATATTATATCCTCCTAGAACAGGAAAATGGAAATAGTTCATTTTCCAGTCAAAAGCTGTCCTCTTGCACCACAATGGCCTTGTGTGACCATGTAGAGAAATATCTACTTATTTTATAAGATAAAAGGAGAAGGTGATAATGAGCCATCACCTATATTAATCCATGTTAATATAATAAAGCTTATTGTTATATTGTTTGGTGAAAGCTGATCACAGACAGGACAGGATTTGCTGGTTCTAATTGAAAAAATATTTTTGTAACAAGAAGACTATTTGTTTTAAATAGGCATATAGTTGATTAGGGATATAGGTGAATAGGCATGTAGACATTAATTGTTTCAAACTAACTCAATGCCTGATACACATAGTATCAGGCTTACCTCTGACATGTCAAGTGTGTCACATGTCACAATTCTTCAGTTCAGTAATATTCTTTTATTACAACATTCCAAGTGTGCTACACTACTCTTATTGTTTTTATTATTTTGACATATTCATACTCACTTACAAAATTCGTTGTCTATCTCCCATTCCATTTTTTTAGTAGTATAAGACCTTCTCCATGGAGATTTTTGAACTTTAAATTGTCTATCTAGATATAAAATGGCGGCTCCCTCAATAACACCATTATTATCCGGACAAACAGTCTCATTTGTTCTACAGTAAAAACATTTTCCATATATACACATTGTTCCACTTTCTAAAATATGTAAAATATAATATATGCAATATTGTTAACATGATATTTATGAATCTGATTAGAAATGAATCCAGAATTAGGAGGAAATATTTACATACATTACAATGCACCTGGTGGTAACTTTGGTTTTTTTAAGTAGATATAATTTCAATTTATTATTATAAATGTAATAAGGTAAGTCTATTGATTACGGCATTGAGTTGTCCCATTCAGAAACTTTGAAAACTTTGTTACTGTACAGTATATCTTAAAAACATAGATTGAAGTGGGCTCACAGAGATTATTTAAGTCTATTCATCCTAGTGTTAAGACACACTGTTCCTATTAAGATGCTTCCATTCCCTACTTTCCGCCGAATTTTTGAGACATTATGTGTTGATGGTGAAACTCAACACTGAGCTTTTTGGAAAAAGAAATATGTAAAGTAAAAGCAGGGTAGGTAGCTAAAAGCTATTCTTAAGACACTATTTTTCACTTTAATTATAGCAATTGTGTGTTAAGTACCAATACTCAATGAGGTTGAACACATAACTATAGTGTTCATAGAAATAGTTCCAGTGTGCCACAATCGCTTGACGGCATCATCTAATCTAACCTACCCAGCTATAAGAATGAAAAAATACAGAAATAAAAAATTAAATAGATTAAATAAAAAATAATGACATACCATTTTTAATCATAGTCCTTTTCAATCCCACAGTGGCAACAGGTACTATATCTTTGTGTAAATGTACATGTCTTATAACAGAGGGGGCAATCCATCGAAAGTTCAGCACCATTGCTAAGTAATATGCAAAGACTTCAGAGTTATGGCGGTCATATCCAGAATATATATTGCCATTTATAATGTGATCCAAATCATAGCGCTTAGGCTTGAAATAAAGTTTTCTCTTCCCCTACAAGCATATTTTTTTACAAAACTACTTCATACATATCCTATTTGTTTTACCTATTTGTGTCAGATTTATTATTATTTTAGCTATTTGTATGAGAGTTTAAATAAGATAAATTAAATATAGTTTAACAATAATTACCTCAAGCAGAAGCAAAAGTTTCAACTGAGTTCCTTTAGGAGCATTGTCAACTAATGCTATCGAAGAGGTTTGTATGGCATGTAAGAGTTTACCAGCAGTTCCATTTTCATGAGGAAATAATGAATGTTCATTATTCCACTGAAATAAGTTGTAAATTAATGATTAAGTGTAGAGTGTAGAGTTACGTGGAGAGTAATTTGTTTAACAGTGTTTGCTTTTTACTAACCTCTTCTGTTTGATCCCATATTCCTTCAGGATTCACATTTTTACTTATATTAAATGAATTCAATATTCTTTTCTGTGTCGATCCAAACTTAGGATTCTTATGTTTATACTGACTAGGTAAATAATTGAGATAATCATAGATCTCTTTGAAAACACTCGAAGTTAAATCTAACTTAATATTTGGAATATTAAATTTAGGAGATTTTCTTCCAGGAGAATTTAGGGTATAGAAAAAGAAAATGTTTAGACCAACTAACACAAGCAAGAAAAGTGAAAATCCAAAAGCATAGTTCATCGACATTATTTTCACATAATATAATGTGTAAACGATCACGTCTTTATGAATCATTTAAGTCATAATTAGTTATATATTTCGAATTGATTGGAAGAATGGATAGTCTTATTATTCTATTAAAAACAATACATTATCGTAAAAGTTGTACATCACATCTATCTGATTAATAATATTTGTTAATAGATGAGTATTCTTATTACATTGTACAATATAAGTTTACATACTAAAGAATAAATTAAAATTCTACATTTTATTTAAATACAATTAAACCTCAGACCTCGGAATCGGGTTATTTTGATTTTTGACATTACCAATTGTTACCAATGCTTTTTTGAATGTTTTCTACAGATCACTTATATTAGTTCATGTTCACAGACTACAGAGACATTATGGATATCATAAACACTTAGGCATAGACTAAATTGTATGTTTTTATTATTACATATTTTTATAATATTGTCAGAAATTGGAAGCGGTTAGCGTTTTAAAAATAACACGATAAAAATACATACCATCTATATGTTTTTAACGTACTCGGATAGAGGTACCACGTAATTACAATAAGTGACATGTATCACTCAATAACAACACTACACACTAGATACCTTCAAAGCCTTCAATCAGGGCTTCCGCCTACAAGCAACTGTTCCCGTTTGACCAATTCCACTGCTTTTATTGTGTTTTTCACCTAAATCTATCCACTTTTACACGAGTACGGTAACAATATTATTATCTCAATCTATATTATGTTAAGGATTGTGTATTTCTTATTCAAGAAAAAAAACCGGCTGTCAGTAAGATCATAAGAAGACATTGATTCAAAATTGCATACTTGTATAGATTGAATTGAATTATTATCACTGAATTATAACTATAATACAAAGAAGTTAAATGAAAATCACATTTTGCATAATTTTACACTTATTTGCACTCATTAATTCAGATCGATCATCATTTTGTACAACTGTCTTGTAAGGTCAATGTTGGACGCCAAACAACGCTCCCAGCGTTGTTTGGCGTCCTCATTTTGCAACACATACACTGCGTATTGAACGGGTGCAAAAGAGATTTGTTAGACATCTCGCGTTTTCTTTTAATAGATTTAAACGAGACAAGTACTCTTATAGAGAATCACTAGATTACTTTAAAATATCTGACCTAAATACTCGGAGAGACGCCATTGACTTAATTTCTTATATAAATTGGTAAATTATAACATACATTGTCCGCGTCTTCTCTCTAAACTCTCTTTTACAATACCCCGTAAAATACCTCGAAAACCTATCCGTTTGTTTGCACCACCGCAACGGAGAACAAAATTAGGATCTAATTCTCCTATTACAAGGCTTAGCTCACTTTATAATAAAAAATGTAGTGTGTCCACGAATATTGATATCTTTAAAATGTCTTTAACAGCTTTTAAGAAAGCAACACAATGTGTGTAAATTATGTTATTACTGATGCTCCTGGTTATGTACCCATTTATGGTATATATGTATGTGTGTATTCCTTAATCTAGTTTTTAGTATATTTTTATGTAATTTTGATACGCGCTTATTTATATGCAAACCTATGTTTATATAAATTGCCATTTCACGATTGTTCACAACCACTTTATATTGCATGCAGTGTTTATCTTTAAGTGGCAGTACATTAATTATTTTTAGTTTTTAAGTTAGATTTACTGAAATGTAACAATGTATGAGCCGTTGATAAACTTAATAAAATAAATAAAATAAAAATCACAAGTGACGATGGGCTATTTAATTAGAAGTAAGAAAGAAAACCCTGTACGTACGACGATTCGTTCGTTCGATTGCTAGATCCCCATTGATCCAAACAACTCTAAGTGCGAACAAATAGTTCAAGCTGGTACTGGAGTGCTCCAGCCCCTAGATGAGAGCCCGAGAGAGATGACGAGCCCCATTATTCCATAAGAAGAAGGCCCTATACAACGCCAATCAATGCGTAGGTAACGTACTTACCTACTGTATTGCTCTGCCAATAACCCGCAGGTTGTTTGAGGCTAACTTGGCCTTGCTTTCGAGATGATCGCGATAATGGCAGTCATTCGAAATGATATGGCCCAATTTGCTCATACAGTGGCGGCTTTAAGAAGGGTTCTTTCAAACACTGGTGATACGATAAGTGGGGTTTGTTTAGTAGTTGATGCGCAATACCATGCTCCCTGGGGGTTGAATTAAACCAGGTTCCTTTCACCCCACAAAGAATCATTCTCGAGGATATCAGTAGATGATACAAGTTTATTTTCGCACTGGTCGACGTTTCCACTGGGGTCCACAGCGACGTGCTACCATCTGCATAGCAATATTGTGTCCTCTTACATGTCATTGATATGCAGAAGAACTCATACCACGCAGCCTTGGGGGACGCCTTTCCAGAGTCCCCTGAGTGGAATCAAACCCATTATCATTGCGTTTTCACCCCGACGCTGTCTCACTACGCCACGATAGCCTACCGCCCGGTAATAATGTAATAAGTAAGTAAGCAAGGCTGATTGTTATTATTGATACGTACAGATATTAACATACAGACTTTAATTATAGAATAGACGTCTGATCATGATGTAGGCATGTGGCAAGGACGCAACGTGGCCGGGTTCAGTTCAGTATATTTGTCTCCGATGCTAACACGATTACGCCCAATCAGCAACGTCGCCGTCGTAATTGGGCGCCCCGATGCGAGGGCGGGCTTTTTTAACAGCTTACGCAAACACGGGGAACGTGTTCGAGTCTGCTTGAACGAAGCCCGGCACGTTGTCGTTTAAAGTATAACCCACGTCACGTCATGACACGTCTTAAAAAAATGTATTTTTTGTATTTTGTAACAAAATATTTATTTACAATATTGCATCTATTGATACAACAATATGATTTTTTCAGTAATCTTGGTTATAGTATTTATATAATAATAAAATTATCAATTCAATAAAGTATTGTACAGTGTTAAGTATTCCTAAATTGTTTAGTGCGACGAAACACACGAAAAAGAATAATGTCTCATTTTTCTATGTTTGTCACGTTTAATAAACATATGGAGTATCATCATCATGATCATTTTTAAACTATAGTACCATGTGATGAATAGATTATATATATAAAAATAATAAGCAAAAGATTTCATTGGTAATTTCATTTTAGACTTCGCTCTGGACGCTCTAGGCTCTATCACCATCAGACCATCAATCACTACTGCAAATCTAGAAACAATTGATACAAACCATAAATCTCTTTTGTACCAGTCACAACTAGGGCTACCGATCAATATAAATAAAATATATACCATAATGAATATAGACAAATCTAATAAAAATATAATTATTGCGAAAACTTATGCTATTACTAAACTAATGAGAAAATAAAGAAAAAAACATGCTGCAGCATGGTTTTTGTGATAGAGCCTTGTAGGAAAATATTTACAACCCTGGTTACTTCGGGTCGTTAAGAAACCGCAACATCATTGAATTACAAACTGTTTTACTACTATAGCTAAACCTATATATTTAACTACGTATTTTTTATTATCTTACCTATAAATATAAACAAAAATGTCCCGTCTGTCCTTAAAGAAGTTTAGATACAAAGAAAACACAGTTATTCAATTCTAATTATATAATTAATATTATTTTAGTAGGTAGGTACATAACTATAAACAGAGCCTTGATCCTTCATCATTGAAGTGTTTAGTAGTTATTAAATAAATATCTAAGCACGGAAGTTAAATATTTTTTTTATATTTACAGTATTCTTATTTTAGTAGTTAAGATTTAGACGTAACATATCGATACAAAGCCTAAAATATTTATAATATAGTACATAACCAATTTTAAAAATTAAATTAATGAGATCATCATATTTCTTTCAAACACTCATCGCTATCACAGTTAATTCATTTAGAAATACATTTCCGATATAACTTTACTCATTGGTCGAATAATATAATATTTTAATTCACTCCTCCATTTTGCGGCTTCACTTCAATTATTATTGTATCATCTGGTACACATTCTTATTAACAACATATGAGTATACTTAGTATGTTTTAATTAAATTTCAAAACTAATGAAACACATATTATAGATTCAAATGTGAAAATGGTTTCGAAGTTCAAGTAGTTGCGTTTGCTTATTTTATTCGTATTATAAAATGTAATTTAATAAAAACATTATGGCGTAACAATGACAGTTTTTTCATAGTGGGCTATGTGTCGGGCGTGGGGGACGGCGCGGTGGGCGGCGTAGAGGCCCGCGCGGCCGCCAGCGCCGCCGCGTGTCGCCGCGCCTTCAGGCGCAGGTCCGCTATGGACGACGAGCGACAGCGCGCCGCCAGCGCCGCCAGCCCGGCGTACGGGGGGCACAGGGCGGCCGCCGCAGCCGCCGCTGCACTTGCATACTGATGAAAAATTATGTCTTATAATTTATGACAATGTCTTACTTGTTTTAGCATAGCATTTTCATGATTGTTTTTAATCTTGACACCGCTAGTGATAGCTTCAAAAAGATCACAGAGGAGATCTCAACATAATATTTTACTATCAGTTTTGCCTCTATCAATCTGTCTTGTGTCTATTAATCAACTCTTTCCCTTATGAGTATTAAACAACATAACAACTGACCTGCTGGGCCGCAGCCGACAGCAGCGCGGAGTCGAAGGGTGCGAAGGCCGTGGGCGGCGGGTGCGGTGCGAGCGGCAGCGGCGGCGGCGCGCGCGGCGTGGCGCTCGACAGCCGCGGCACCGCCACGTACGGGGCCACGCGACACGGCTCTAACGGAGTTCCGCCACCGCCTACCAGCAAACCTATATCAAAAAGACGATTAATTATAACAATCTTCTACTACTTGCTACTACTTGCGTATCACTTAAAGACATATTATTGAACGCACTTTAATTACTTAATTATATTTGATTTAAATTTGTTAGTCATTAGTTATAACAAAATACAGCAACGCACCACCGGAGTGGTATCGCATTGATCCGTCCCGATCGTCAGAGACAAACGAGCGCGCCGAACGCAAATCCGGCGAGATCCTTTCCGAAGTTCACTTAATTAAATTGATATTTAAGTAAAGCATAATTTGCTCGTAAATTAAGTGAGATTCGTTGTTTATGGCCCACTTCGGGCAAAGTACGCAATTAATAAATTAACGCGGATCTACTCGACTTAAGGCGTTCGGCGAACCGTCTACACGAGATTCATTAGTTTAATTTATCGCTCACTTCAATAATAATTTATATTAATTAATATTAAGACTATCGAATACTTTGGCTTGTACTACGTAATTCTTACGGGTGTAACAAAGAAAATGTACATACATAGATAAGGATAAATGTTTTACTAAATTAATAATCACAATTACGTTTTAATATTGGATACATTTTATAATATAATTATTCAATATATAACGTAATTGTTCAGTTGACATGATTGCAACATAAACAAATACACATACATATTACACACAACAACATATTACATCGTAAATGCAGCGGGTGCCGGGTAGGACGAGCGCTACGTGTAAATCAACGACTCTCCGGTCGCCCGTCGACATTATCAAAATGAATGCTCCCTGCGCGTATGAGTTATTTCCATATTTGACACCGAATTACTTTCGAGAAGTGCCGACATAAATACGAGCTCGTGCGTCCGGCGCCCCCGCCCGCCCTGACGACCGCCCTAGCGGCCCCCGCCCTTCGCCCCTGCGGCGGCCGTGCATTTATTTGATTAACTCTGAGTTGTTTAATTTAATCGAGTTATAAGGTAAGCTGTGCGGGGCATTCGCGCTCTCGTATTTTAAAGCGTAGGAAACATCTTTGCAGCGGTTTCTGCGTAATAAAACTCCGCCACCCTCGTAGTGCAAATAACTTTACAATTTCATGAACAGGGGAACAATTAGGCGTTTGTATTTTTTTTCTTTTCGCGAATTTTACGTCTGTTATTATTTTTATAACGGGTGGTGCTCGGCCGAGATTCATTTCTTCGTTAAAAATGAATTCTTAATTTTATGAAGATTCTGTTGCTTTGAGTTATGATTTATAGGGCAGGTTACTTAAAATATGACTTTTATTTGTTTCATTCATTTTATAAAATAAGAGTAGTCTAACGAAATTTGTCTTTATGCATTAATGTCTGGGCGTAATTTAGTTTATAGGTTTTTAATTAAGTAAATTAATTTAATTTGAGTTTATTCCTAATAATTATGTTGTCATAAAGTTTATATGTTTTACGTTAGAGTAACAATAAAATAGCAAAAATGTAATAATAAATAATTTTAACTCTAGTCAAATATAAACCAAATGTAGTGCGGATATTAAATTATAGCTGCAGCAAAACGCAAAACCACTAGCAATTGTGCGAATATGAATCGATAACAATATTTGTAATCACGGACCACGGCGCTTCGCAAAGGGGCAAAACATAACAAATAACCGTTTCATTTCACTTTACATGATTGTTCTCGCGTTAGGCGGCGAGGGCGGCGGAGGGGGGGGGGGGAGGTGGGTGCACATAAGTTAATAAGACATTTAGCAGGGGACGGCGGGATTGCGTCCGAATGGCTCCCGCGGGGAATCATTTTATTCGATTCCGGAGAGCGGCTTTTTTCGCTTTACGCTCTGTTTAGCGGTTCCCGGAGCTTGCAATCACGGGAATGTGTAATCTTGAAGTAGTCGGCTGCCCGTCACCTTCGCTTTGCTGACGAGCCCCCACCGAGTCCGACTACCGCGCCGAGCGAGTGCCACTCACTCACCGCAAAACGCGTGATTGTCACAGATTACATATCCTTTCATTTCATCGTAATAGAGATTTCTGGTAATAATTAATTCGTATACGAGTATTCACTTAACACTTTCACAAAATAAAACTGTCACGAAAAATATTAAATACTTACTAGTTTTTGTGTAAGTATTATTAACCTAATTGATTCCATATATAATAATAAATTAGAATAAAAACATTAAACTAATCTATACTAATATAATAAAGCGGAAGAGTTTGTTTGTTTGTTTGTTTGTTTGTTTGTTTGTTTGTTTGTTTGTTTGTTTGTTTGTTTGTTTGTTTGAACGCTAAGATCTCTGGATCTACTGGTCCGATTTTCATTGTTTTTGTTTTGTATGAAAGCTGCATTCTCCAGAAGTGCTATAGGCTATATAACATTACATTACACATATATACTAATATATTTTAAAGTATATTTTAATTTGACATGCAATTTATTCTGCCATGTTAATAACAACCGTCGCGTCGCTACGCAACCGTTACCGCGACATTTTGATATTCATCCTTATGAAAATAAATATAATAGTCACTTTTAGCATTTTATCTAGATTGAAATTATAGTTTAGTGTATTACATTCTAATAAATAATTAAGGAGATGTCACTGATTCCAAATGACCTAGCCTACGGGTGGTATAGTATGAGTATGACCGCCGCGAACGGGCAGATGACGTTGACGGTTTTATAAATTTTCATACATTTTCAAACTATTGTAAATGTTTATGTAATTATTTGCTGTTTATAATTAATTTAAGCTACACTTTGGTTCTCTTCTTATTTTATTTGATATTGCGTTAATCTCTTAAGAATAAGACGAGTCATGTTTTTCGAGTGTGCTGCAACTAGAGTTCATCGATTTATAAGACATTATGAAATCAAAAAATATCTAATGTCATATTCATGAAATATCTACCTAAAACAGTCGCTACATACAAAAACATCTGTAGAATTCTTTCATTTGTAGGTATGTTAAAAAAAACCACTATATCAATATCAATATTACCAATAAGCAAGTATATCTATTGAACAAAATATGACTAAAGGTCTGTTTATGGGCGTTAGTTAATGACCATACTCCATAGTCCGAGAGATGGCTCAATCGGTAAGTGGGTTGTGCCGTTCCGAATATTTATCGCTTCACGTGGACTGCTCGCGCGTTTTTTACCGAATCGCGATTCACGCCGATTCCCGCCGGCCCGGATTAATTATTCATCCGTGTGAGTTATGGTCGAATTAAAAAACTGTTAGAGTCAGATCGGCGCGGCGCCAGCGGGAACTGTAATCAAGTTAGACGGAGTGATGGAGAATACGTAATGCTATGCCGCTGCCGGGGCAGTGCTGTGATGCTGAGCTTTTTGGTATTACATTTATAAAGTTATTTTAATAGTACTTAGGTCAACAATTTTAACATTTACATGCCAGTGTTCATTTTCATGTTCATATTTTTAACAATTAGATATCATCATCCCTTATTCATTATTTATTCCCTTCATGTTATGACATGCAAATAAAAGAATTAAATATTATATTGAATAACGTTATATTAAAATATATCTAACTCAACGTTATTGGGTTAGTATAGTTTACTAGATATGTTTGATCGGAGACACTATCATTCAAATAATTGCGGATTGCACAGAAAAAATATGTTTTCAGTACTATTGTTTTATATAGACAACATAGATGAATAGACTGTCGATTAGCATTCAGTTACGCAAGTTACGCAAGGAAAGTGGAGAACGAAAGTGATGAAATGGGGACGGAGTGTCTTAACACTTTTTTCCTTCTGCGTGTTAGCTATGCTATATTGTGGAATACAGCGTTAAGCTAAAAACAAATTACGAAGTATTTCTATTACATTGATAATACAATTGAATATTTTTCACAAGTTCACAATTATATTATAATTAATTTACGCAGATCTTATCATTTATTACACAGACTTGAGCTTAAATAAATTCGTAAATCACATTAAAATAGTTGCATGTAATCGTATTACATTTTCAGTTGAGCGGGTGTCATTGTGCACAGCGATGCCAACTTGGGGGAAGTAGTTTGCCAGAATCATTTGCAATTTCTAGTTTTCGACTACATTAAGCGGAGAATTTATTTAGCATAATACACTGTTCGAACATTTATATCCATTAAGATTTTCATTATCATCTGTGTTAACTAAGCTGTCGTACATTTTGTTGTTGTGAATGTCATTCATTTTTATTTTAAATAGTCTTATATATTTATACTAGCGGACGCGCGCAGCTTCGCTTGCGTATTTAAGGGTGAATTCTAATAAACCACGAAATATGTGTTCAATTAATGTATTTTTAAGAGTCTAAAAGAGTCGGTGGCGATTTAAAGATTTTTCCATACAAACTTTCAACCCCATATTTGCACCCTTAGGGAGTGAATTCTAGAAAACCATGAAACACATTTTCAATTAAATATTTATATGAGTCTGAGTTTCAAATTTTATAATAATCGCTGGCGTTTTAAAGATGTTTCCATACAAATTTTCAACCCCTCACATGCACCCTTAGAGGAGGAATTCTAGAAAACGATGAAACACGTGTTCAATTAAATACGTTTAAGAGTCTGAATTTCAATTTTTATAAAAATCGGTGCCGATTTAATTTTTTTTCCATACAAACTTTCAACCCCTATTTCTCCCCTTTAGGGTTAAAATTTTTCAAAATCCCTTCTTAATGGATGTCCAGATTACGAAAGTAAACATTTGTCCAAATTTCACGTTCCTACCATCAGCGGTTACGGCTGTGCGTGCGTCTTACCTCAGTCAGTGAGGACAAGTCCTTTTATATATATATAGATTGTAGATATACCTATATTTTTAAGCACGTAGTGAGCAGTGGGACAGCATCAGATAAGCGCGAAGATCTAAGTTCAGCTTCCAATAGGATGGATAAGTTATTTCCACATACTCGCGTTGGCAAAACGAAGTGCAGCATTGAATTTTGCCAGTCAATAGGCAACGTCTCGAATTCGAGCGGAAAGAGGAGAATGGAGAGAATTGACAACTAGGTTCTCTCTGCCTACCTCGCTGCTATTTGGGATAAGACTAAAACCAATTATAGCAAACAATTTTTTCTCCTACCTTTGTGCATCTGACTTTCGTGTTTTCGGCATTTGGCGCGACGGTTTTGAAACCACACCTGCAGATAAAATATAGTTTTAGAGTTACTAGTGTTAGGCAAATACATAATCTTATGCATCTAGATACGAACTGGTGTACTCCGACAGCGACACAGACGTGCACAAACAGTGCGGCGGACTCGCAGGCAAACAGCCAAACACGGTTAACCGCATTAGCGAGGAGGGCACGTGCCGAGCTGATTGCATGCAGACAGAGGGATACAATGCCTACTGTATCGCAGAATATTTTATCCAGGGGCTACTGGACATATGTTTAGCGAAAGCAAGAAGCAAAAAATATAATTAAATGTCATATTAGGATTCTTACTGTGTTTAGATGTTACCTAGTACCTACTTACATAATATATTTATTTATTAGACAAATAAAATTCCGTCTGCAATAAAAAGTTGAAGATTGTCAATAGACGGTCTGACTTTTATGATCACTTTACAATATCACCAAATTATCTATTTCATATTCTATTGTATGATAGATGATATTCTGTAACAACTACCTATTATAAGTGTAGACATCCTAAATGTGATTTAAACCTACACTCATCGCGTATAGTTGTCTACGCCGCTACGGCGGCTAACTATGCTAGTGCATAGAGTATCTATTACTAAAATAATGAAAGTGGATTCTGATATATGAAAATTTCGCTCTCTAACACATTTGGGTTCCAGGTCACAAAACATGAAGTTTAATTTGATAACGCCGCGTGTATACCAATAGGAATATTTAGCATAAAATGAAGGTAAATTTACATGTTTGCTTGCTATTTAGTCGGAATTGTCTAATGTAATCAAAGCTAATGAATTCGCCCCTAGTTAGATATTGGTCGCCGCTCGTCAGCTATAGATGCGACAGTTTGTATAAATGTAGAGTCGAGCCAAGCAGATGTTTAAGCTTTAAGTTAAACGTTTACTTTGCAAATAAGTGTAATAAGGATGCACAGAGCTTATACTCTTACATTTTGGAATCTTATTATAAAGGCCAAATAAAATAAAATGTAGGTATTTGATACATTTAAGTATTTTTGTATATTTTATGAGTAACCTTCATAACAGAAACCAAAACAATAGTATCAGTATAGAACTATAGCCTATAACAAACTACCTCTCTAATCTAAGGCTTGATAACCTCCTCCGTACGGAGAGTTTTAACTCTCACGTTAAATTAATTAATACCGAGTTACAAATAAAAATAAAGTAAATGAAATAAAATGCAAGCAAGTATTTTCACTTGACACTAGGTAAGATGTAGTGCGAGGGTCAGAAGCTTTTATCTATTTATTGGGTCCCCCCCGCGGTACCGGACGAGGACGACCGACGAGCCACTTAACACTGATCGGTCACTAATCGCAATGTATTGCCAATAAACCAGAACTTGTTGGTCGTTACATAATTTAGTGAGGAAATTAAATGGATACATAGATAATGCATCTTGTTGTTAATATTTTAAAAGATTTTACTTCTTGTTGGGTTTAATAAAAGCGCAACACTGATAGCTTACTTTTTTTCATTACTCTCAGATACTTACATTTTTCTCATTTTCTATACTACCGGTTGGATATAAAGCCACACTACACTATTTAACCGACTCCAAAAAGAAGTAGGTTCAATCAACTCGAGTGTATTATTCATTTAACTCTAATTACTATTTATGTAGTAGGTATATAAAAGAGTATCTAGAATAATCCATTGTATTTAAGTATCATTGTCAATCTGTTTCTACGTTAAAGTTATACTTAATGGAGAAATTAGGCGCTAATAGCGATATATGGCCGATAGCACACTTGTTAGGAGGTAATTACGTGCATTAATAATGAGGGTCGCAGATACTGTACGCCTGCTGGGGGAGCCCCTGTTACTAATTGATATCGCACGTGATGATTTTGAAGTGTTGTGTAATGTGGACCTACGTTTATCCATTGTTTAATATATGTTCAATGTTCATACATAAATATGGGAATGGTAAATAGTTAATAGTTATACTTACAATTTGAATGTATTTTTGAAGTAACATTCTACATTTTTTTTAAATTAAGACAATTCTTTTTTTATTTTTAATTACCTGTACTCTAGCTTCACTCAGGCCAAGACGTTGACTTAGTTCCTCACGCATAAAAGCGTCAGGGTAGTGAGTTTCATCAAAAAGCCGCTCCAGCTCACCAAGCTGCTCCAAGGTGAAGTTAGTTCGAGAACGTCGCTGTTTTCCTCCACCGTTTCCATTGCTCAGGCCACCATTTGATTTATCAGTAAAATCTAAAGAGAAAATAAGCTTTTAAGTTGGAATAATATCATAGTAATAAACATCATGTTTCACAAACATCATCATCATTATAATATTTTCACTGTCTAAAAACACATAAAAAATCTTGAATCTGTTTTCAGTACTAGAAAAGGCATGTTTTTAGAAACATGTTTAAAATCCTCGTACTAGTACGTACAATAACCAACATATTTACGTTTCCTTGAAGGAAATTTTGAGTATAGGTTTCCGTAGTTGTAGGAAATAAAAATTATTTCAATATTTATCATATTGAAATCATTTTTATTGTACGAGTAGATACGATACTAGATTGTACGAGTAGTATAAAATTGTTAACTAAATTACCAATTGTAATAAGTAGTAGTGAAACGGAACTACTTAATCGAATAGATTGCCATTGAGAGAATCAAAGTGCTAATCGAGTCGGGGACGGCGCACGGTGGAGCGCCCGAGACGATGACGAACGAGCTGGCGATACGTTTAAGATGTCGTTTGAAGCAATTTAGCAAATTGGGAAGCTCTCCTTTTTATACGGCAATTATGTAAATGGAGGGATTATCCAAACGTGGGCGGCGCTGCGGGCCACACCCTCTCCCCTTTCGTCCCCGGGGTATTTTAACTCCTTGAACATCTAAGACTCGCGAACGGTGATTAATTGTCGAACGGAGTTCAGAGTATACCCATTAGATACTCAATGATTTATATCATTCGAAGTTCTTAACTTTCCCTAAAAGCTATTAATAAAGTCTTCTGGGCAATTAATTTATGATATTTTTGTGTAATATAAATTATTAGGTTGTAAATATTATATTAATCATTAGTATCTTATTTATAACCTAACAATTTAATTTTAATTTTAAATAATAGGATTATTTATTACAATAACTAGATTATAATGACAATACACCTTAATAAAACTATTAAAGAAAACATAGAAGTACCTAGTCTTAGAAGTAACAGCAATAGCAGATCATAAAACTTTATTTAGAGAGCTTGAGAGGCCTAAGTACCTAGTAGTCAATAGTATTTTTCAATATCATCCGTTAATTTTGATTATAGGTATATTATAAAGCACTAAAGAAGTGCTTATTGTTATTAAACAGAACTTATAACACAATTCAGAGCTCAAAAGGTACGAATTACGTGTCAGTTCATCCATAAATTTAATTATAATTAGATATTTTATTTTGGAGTTAAGACTACTTACATATGTCTTTATATACTGTTAATGAAAGTCCGCGTCGTGCGCATTTTTAGTAGCACAGTTTGTTAGTAGTTTGATTATAAATACATAATAAACCATAGGTAATTTATTTAAAAATAATTTTAATTACGTGATGTTATTTTTGAAAAATTTTCATCATAAAGATAATTGAAAAATACCTTCTTGCGATTTTAAAGGACTTTTTCTTTGAGCATTTATTCTTTTGATATCTATGAAATATAAAAATAAAACTTTTCGTATTTTTTCCTTTATTTGTATTGTAAGTTTTCACTTTGTGCCAAATTTCATAACTGTATGCTTATGGGAGTACTACGTGTGCAGCAAAATTGGACCGAACAAAACTAATCGGATTTGTGTGGCTTTAGTGATGATCCATAATAATTTCCTCGGCTTGTCTATGGAGATGATCTCGAAATAGCCATGTACCGTTTGACTTCATTAATAGATATCCTAATAGAAAATTGTGCTTCAAGCACTATTGATACTCAGTAGCCTCCAATACTGATTATTTCAGACGAATTTTCAAGAATGATCGTCATAACAAGTTATTTTCATAAAGAGGCGATATGATGCAACCTTGAAGTACTCCCGAGATGGGATGCAAATTCTTAGATAGTTCACCATCGGTCTCGAAAGAGGCTGTACCGTACATAGAATCGTAAAACTGTTTAGGAGTATCAGTAACATTTCTGGCCACCTATGACCAGGAGGAACCTTTATAGTTTTGGGCACTTAACCGAGTCAAACGCTTTTAAAAAGTTGACGAGGCAGATCTAAATTGGTCTGATAAATTCTTCAGGTTTTTCAAGGGTTTAACGCACTTTCATTATTTGGTACCCTTTTCCTTTAACATATTGTCTGTTCTTGGGCGATTTCTTTTCTCAAATATAAATTGAATCTTTCATTTAAGATGTGCATATAAGAAATTAAGTGTGATAACTATAAAAGTCCAGGTAAAAATAAAACATAGGTATAAAAAATAATGAAAGGCTGCGTTAAAGAAAGTTGTTGAGCGTGACACTCACGTGAAATTTAAAATTTTAGCACCACAACGGATTGGCTATTTAATAAAGTAAATTTAATATAGTGAAATTTAATATAGCAAAACTATGCATAATTTTTTTCGCTAACAAATATAAATAATTTAAAATTAAGGCAACCATGGTACTGTGTCTAGCTGTACGGATGTGGGTACGGTCTATAATCGATAAAATTATATTTTTTAACAAAAAAACCGACTTCTTCAATTTCAATCAGATTCCGTAATAAGAACCTAAACAACTTTTATCAAACTACCCTGGAAGAATCATCGTAATCGGTTGGCGGGATATTGCGTCATTGGTCCATTTGTCGGGCACATATTTAATGCAAACTTAAGATTTCTCATAGATACCATTATCGGAAATGGACCAAAAATGGGACGAGAAGCACCAGCTTTTAATTAAAAAAAAGAATTGCCAAAATTGGTTCACTCAATCAAAAGTTATGAGGTAACAAACATAAATAAAACTATAGTCAAATTGATAACCTCCTTTTCTTACAAAACACAGAAAACGTTTAAAATCGGACACAAAGTGTTACTGTAAACGTAACTGGTTGTGGATTCGATGCACACTACCATTAGTATATTACCTAAATATATATTGAACTCTTTGTTATACGTTTTTCATCTATTCTAGGTACTAATATAATTAGGCTATTTGATTGTGAAAAAAAAATATAGTGAGTTACATTGTAATGATTAACTAGTTCTAGTTAATAGTTCCTGAGATTATCGCGTTCATTAGTAGGAATACTAGATAGTATATATTTTTCTTTTACGCCTCATACTGTAAAAAACTACTTTTACGGTAAAAAGTGAGAAGGCGCCAAATGATACAATAACATTTATCTTCCTGTATTATTCAATTATTATCTAATTACATAAGAATTTCATGCTTAATTCAATTATTAACTACAAATAACATTCGCAATTAAATATAAACTTCCGATCAATAAGAAATGATTGGTTAAACATTTAGTTATTTCAAATAAACTATTTGTTTGTGAATTAAACAAAAGTAATACAGACAACATCTAGACACCTGTTGTCGTAATAGGAAAAAGGCGATTGAAAAATTGTCCTCAGATTTCTGTCATATCCATACTATAATCCAGTAGATATCCCAAAAAAAATATAGATAATATAATTTAATATTAATATAACTACAAAAAAAAAACAACTATACCGTGCTTATGATCATCATCATCCTCTTCTCTTTTGTAATTTTGCACCGGTACAGGCGACAAAAGCCAATTTCTTGGACGCTTTGCAGGTGGCGCCTTTTCTTCCAGTGCAGTGATATCCACTTCTTCGTCCACATCATCAGCGTCCCCGGGTTCCGGCGGCGGTGCGGGTGCTTCACCACCCTCCAGCGACTTGCTGACGAAGTCCGCCAGCCGCTCCATCACCATTACTGCCTCGAGCACGCGACGGCACGCGCGGCCATCGTTCGCCACGCTCTACGAAACACACTGCAGTGGAGGCGGTTCGAACGCCTACACCACCACTCAAATAAAAAGCCTACTTAAAAATAAACCCTAATAATAAGTTACTTGGTACGTTTTCCCGTTGCAGCAAAGTTAGGGCGGAAATCAAACCCCGCCCCAGTCTCGCGCACGCGCCCGCCCTAGGGTTTTCACAGTGCAGAAACACTGAAGTTGCCGACGGCGAATAATACACGCCTACATTATCGTTATTCGTTATATTGAAAATGAATTTTTTATGTGGTCCTTTTGTGTCGTGCACTGATGTAAATCTTAGGTGTGAAACGTTTTGTGCATTTGAAATATTTGTGTACGGACGTTTACAATACGTTATGTTTGCCGTGCAGTACGAAATAAAGATAGGTAGGTACGTGTTAAGAATATATGAATCATTTTTGTTTCTAATGTCTGTCTTCATTTAATATACAATTTATCTTTAATGTATTTAAATTTTTATTTTCTTCGTTCGTCGTTCTTTTTAAACGAACTTAAATAAAATAAATAGAAACAAAGGCCAGTCGTAACGCAGGAGCACGAGCGCACGATTGTTGTGTGTTCGATTCCCACTCGCGGAAATTTAACGTTCAATATTTTTATTTCCTCGGCCTGGTAACAAGGGAAAGTGCAGAGTTGAGTTCGCCCATTCATCACGCAAAGCCTCCAGAATTCGGCAGAAAGCGGCGCACGGAAGTGTCATACCACTAGGAATACAGAGTGCAGGTAAAAAAAACCGATAATTTTAATAAAATAAGTACGTGCATATCAGATAAATACTAATATCGTGAGAAGAAAAACAATGAACTTATAAATTGATTGTTTTTAATATATAAACACGTTAAAATATTAGTAATCAAATTAGTATTCTATTCAAATTGTACTGAACTGTAAAATAACTAAATAATAGTAGCAGTTACCCCGAAACCTAGTCGAAATTTATCATTAGGATGATTGAGAAGTGCGGAAATGGCACATGCTAGCTGAGCATTCTTTCCACCTAGAGCCCTCTGCAGAGTGGCGCCCACGAGCCCGTCGGAGTCCAGAGACCCTTTAACGGTCCACTGTTCTGTGCGCCATTCATACGCCAACGTTGCCACAGCGCGACGTATGGCAAAACCAACCTAATACAATTATGTGAACTTAATACAAGTATTATAATAATTTAAAAGTTTTCATTGATTAGTTAATGTAAAAGATGGAGAGGCTAGTCATAGCGCAGGGGAATGACTGTAAACGCTACAGGTTGTTGACGCCCACTCGAAGAAATGAATTATTATCTTTTAATATTTTCATTTCTTCACTCTGGCACCAAAGCAAAAGCTTGGCGTTGAGTTCCGCCACTCAATACGCAATGCCTAGAAAAATTCGACGGTAAGTGAGGAGAGTCTTAACACTAATACCCATTTGCCATCCCTGCTGTATGCAAATACAGCGTCTACACGCTGTATTTTTGCTCTTTTTTTTAATAAAGAAGATTAAATATCGCTACTGCAAAACAAACTTAGCGTATTGGAAAAAACTGTGAAAGTACCTATTCAAATAATCAAATTGTATAAATATATCATTTGTATATGAAATAATTTCTGATATAATTACAATTTTTTTGTTATTACTGTATATGTAAAGCAGAATTACTATCTATGTATGTAAATTGCCTGAAACGATATTTTACCTCTAGCATTGTAGCCACAGTGAGAAAAGGCGTCATAACTCTTGCATAACATAAATCAATTCCTTTGTTACCGAGTGTTGCGCTAAGTGAATGCTCATCGCTGACCCAGCGTGCTGCACCAGACGCTGAACTCAATTCTGCAACTTGCCCTCTCGCCACTAGTTCAGCACCCAGCGAAATTTGCTCTGTGATTGCCTATAAGGTTTTTTATATATATTTAGTTTAGTTTTTTTTTATATGTATTTATTGAATATATATATAAATGTATGATATACAGGGTGAGTCATATTGAACTTTCCGGTTTTGGAAGGACGTTGCACGAAAAAGGGAAGGAGTAGAAGGGTGGGGATGGTGTCATTAGACGCGCCATGACATGCAGTTTTAGTGTGAGCAATGGCTTGGTCGGGACAACATCGTGCGTTCGTAGTTGAAGAGTTTATTAAAAATGGCGGCTCCGTGATCACAACACAGCGTGCGTTCCGTTTACATTTTGCTATTGGTCGACGTGATCCCATTCCCACTGGACCAACAATCAGAAATTGGGTATCAAATTTTAGAGCAACATCATCAGCATTAAAAACAAGACCACAAGGCCGAATTAGGACGTCAACGTCAGCGGAAAACGTGGATAGAGTGCGACATGCTTGAAACTTTTCTGAAACCGAAATTGGAGGAATTAACGCAGAATCATGACAACGATAACATCTGGTTCCAACAAGATGGTGCTACAGCCCATACATCCAGGCGTTCAATGGAAATCCTGCGACAAATGTTTCCCGGTCATCTCATTTCTTTGCGAGGTGACGTTGGGTGGCCGCCGAGATCACCTGATTTAACCCCCTGCGATTTCTTTCTCTGGGGTTACCTGAAGGAAAAGGTGTACACGCATCGTCCCCGAACCATCGATGAACTGAAGGCTGCAATCACGGAAGAAATCAATGCTATTCCGCTGAATATGACTCGACGAGTAATGGACAACTTCCGGGAAAGGCTTCAGCAGTGTGTGGTCAATGGAGGTAGACATTTACAGGATATCATTTTTAAAACCAACTAAATTAAAACTGCATGTTATGTGCTTTCAAACAATAAAATAATTTTTACTGCATGTCGCTTTGTTTTTAATACACACCTTATTGAAATCGGAAAGTTCAATATGACTCACCCTGTATAACAAAAATATCTTTGTGCAGCGTCCGCCAACTATGATCTCCTATTATTAGTTTTTGTAAATAAAAGGTTGCCTGTAAGAGATCACTTACAGTGATAAGGCCGCCCTTGCGCTATGTGTAAATACTATAATTCTCATGTATCTTTATGTATCTTTGTGCAATAAAGTATTTTTGATTTGATTTGATTTAGTAGTATTACAATTATAACTTCTTATATGATTAACTTTATCTAATTTGCTAAACATAATTTAACACACTAACTTGTAAATAGTGAAGAGCTATAAATTCTCTATTGACAGCGATAATTGATGCAGTACTGCTATTGAAATAGGCATCAAAAATGCTTTCAAAGCTATAAAATTCGTTGTCAGCTATTTGTGCTACCACAGTTGCCCTAGTTCCTTGAGTGGGTCCCACACGCATTTCACAACTCATTTGTCCACCTGGTGCAGCTTCCATAAAAAAATATGGCAGTGCTATTGGTTTCTTCTTGTCTACATACGATAATAATACTCTGTATCCTCCTGGTGTGACTGAACTGAAAGACATAGAGTGGCCTACCACCCAATTATTTTTGGCACTTTGTTTCACTGAAATGCAAGCACCTTCAAAGCACTGTGGTAATCGATAACGAGCGGCGTTGTGTATATAACGCAGTAAGCCTGGATTAACTGAACCTGCTGGCAGGGCCTGTTCTTTATCTCTATCACAGATACGACCTGTTCGAGAGCCTGTTACGCCAGCCCCAGTTATCCCACGATCACTCGCAGATTTCGTAGTTTCTGGTCCTCGGCATGTGCACTTATTAGGTGGTGCGTCCCCACCAGCTTTGTCATCTGCTGGTGGACACGGCGGGAGGTTTTCTTTTCTCGGACTACTTTTTCCCGAACATGGGTTTGATTTTGCGTAAATTGCGTCTATTTTAATTAACTTTATCAAGTCAGATAACGAAGGTCTAAAATATTTCCATTGATTATTCGTTTCGGTCATTGTATATATTCTAGAAAATATCAAATTATTACTTCAAAAATATCATTATGTACTGTCACAAGAGCTGTTAAAATGTTTTTATTCATAGAATAAAGCGGTTTTATTACATAGATTTTATGTTACGATATCTTCACTCGTACACATATTTTGAAGCATATGCATAACAATTAAATCA
Source organism: Heliconius melpomene rosina (assembly GCF_056956725.1). Lineage (NCBI taxonomy): Eukaryota > Metazoa > Arthropoda > Insecta > Lepidoptera > Nymphalidae > Heliconius > Heliconius melpomene. The sequence goes on from NC_140398.1 coordinate 10,267,088, forward strand.
ATAGGTATGGTATTATAATTGAATCTCTATAACTTTTTTGTATTTATTTATTTTATTTTACAAATGTCGATAGCCTAACACCTAAGCCTATCTAAAATGTGATATGTGTGAAAAAATATTATATGTGTAAAAAAAAAACTAATTATACAAATAATTGTAATCTCGTGTTTTAAATACATAAGCACACTAATTTTGAGATAAGTACCTAAATACTCCAAGCCTGAAAAAGTACAAGTTATCATATGACTTACGATAAGTACAGAGTTTTAAGCCTTAATCAATAACTAGAAAAAAGAGATAAAGCAAATTTAGATTAAAAGAAACTCGGTATTTGCGAGTCGAACTCGCCTACCAAGGGTTCCGTACTAATTTCAAGATAAGATTAATAGATCCACCGGTATATTACACCTGTATGCACTCATTTTGTATGAAATGAACAAATATACCTAAGTTTGTAATTTTTTTTTCTACGTAATACTTAAAAATTTACATTTCGTATTTTTTTTCTTTATTTGAATTGTAAATATGTGTACGGGAATTTTATAAAAATGCAGTAAAAACAGCATGGCTAGAATCTTTAAATTGCGTTGACTTAGGTAAAAGCTTGATTCTGTTGTTCAGGAGATTGTAGGCCTATATATTCGATAGCAACATCAGCTTGATACCTAATCGCGATCTTGAGATAAATAGTCTTGACAGACGGTCAAGAGTTCAAGTTATTTTTTTATGGATAAGACTGACGGACTGATTGACAGATAGACAACAAAAGTAGGATCCTGTTAATAAGGGTTCCGTTATTTGAGGGAAATAAAAAATATTTCATTTCTCCGAGTCGGGATCGAATCTGTCGTGTTTACAATTGCAAGCTGTTGCCATTGATATATATCAATATAATTAGGTTTCAGAAGTGAAATATGAAAATAAAACTATACAACACTAATGTTACAAATACAATCTTATTTATTAAAAATCTAAATAACTATAAACTGAAGTTTAAATAACTAGAAACTTATATAAAACACCAACAACATTCGAAAACACATATAGGTATTTACTCAGTGTTAATTATAGCAGCTCTTTTTACCAATTCACATTATTTATTAATTAAAACATTTAAATTACTTTATAACTTGCTAATAATGATCTATTAACAACCTAGTAACAAATCACATCGACTACAACACGTGTAACCTCACATATGTGAGGGCCAAATATGTCTTCCCGCTTAAATTAGTAACTTTTAATAACACATGAAAAGAGCGGGCATTTTGACATTGACAGTGACATTGACACATTGCAGTACTATATTTGACAGTTGACATTTGTAGCACAGAAGTCTCCTAACTATATATTCTGTTAACATAGTTTCATAGTGTTTAGAAATTAGTACATTACATTTTATATAACAATACAGAAGAGATTTCGCCTTTTAAAGCGTAAAAAAGTTAAACCTATATATTCTACTAACTAATGCTAATTTTCTACTATTATAATTATAATTTGAATACTCTATACTATATGCAAAACAAAATATATAATGGCAACTCTTAAGTCTTACTAAGTTACTAACGTCACCGCGGTTTTATTTTTTTTGTGTTTTTAACTCTATAACCACAGAGTACATTCTAATATACCATACATACCATATGATTCATATTTTGTTATAACAACTAGTTAAAACTTAAAAGTAAATCGTATTGAAAATGACTAATAAGTTAAGTGCAAAGTTTTTTGAGATTTTCCGAAACCTTAAATCTGATGCTGTTCCTCGACCACCACGACAGAGTCAATCCTTCCCAGGGCCAGAAACACCACCAACTGAATCATTTAATGAAAATGTAAACAATGCACACCAACAAGAAGATGAATTTGGCGAAAAAAAAAATTCTAAGAAAAAGGACAAGAAACCTAAATATAAAAAATTTTTTTCGACTCCACCTTCTGACACTCCTGAGTTTGAGGAAAATGAACAAAGCAACAATACTGGCAGCAATGTGAATACTCAAGGTCAATCCAATTTAATAATTTTACAATTAAATATTATGTTCTTGTTGTGAACACTTTCATATGATTGATACATGATTTTTAATCTCTTTGTCTTTTAGCTAGTGGGAATGTAATAAATATTGTAAATTCCAAAAATGTTCGCTGTGGGAATGAATTTGTATATTATATGGGCCCTGTACAAGGCCAGCATAATAGGTCAAGAACCCCACCAAGTGATGATGATTGTGATGATGAGCCTGTAAAAAAAAATAATCTTATAATGTTATTACTTGAAGCAAAAAATAAAGTTAGTATACTAAATTAATGACTTATAATATATTATATCATTTAGCATTCCATTAATTCACTGTGTGAATGTGTGAGCAGTGCCTGGGACTTGATAACCAAGTGCATGTTTAAATGTGCAATAATGCTAAGCTTCACTCTACAAGCTCTCTATTGACAAAATATTCTCTATTTAAAAGTATTTGGTATTTTGTAGCCTGAACATGAGTATATGGATTACATATCAAAACATCTTGGTAAAAATTGGCACAGCTTCTTTAGGCGACTTGGTTACAAACAGGGACAAATAGAAACTGCTGAAATAGACATGGCTAAATATGGAGTGGCTGAGGTAAATAAAAAAATCTGTTTTTTAAAACATTTTTGACTTTATAAATGTTGTTATTATTGATCTAGGACTTTCAATCTCATAGCTAGTATTTAATCTCTATATTGACAAGGCAATGAATTTAACTCCTGTGGGCACCCACATATAGAAATATTAATACAATACAAATAAATCAATGAATTGAGCAACATAACATTAATTTCAGTTTAGCTATTGGAAAATAAATCCAATAAAACAATCAAAATACACTTCTTAAATATATTTGAAAACAGAAACACAAGTAGTTATACCTTTATTACCATTAGGTAATAAAGGTATAACTACTTCTGTTTCTTCTTTAGATTTACTTGGTTTATTTTGCATTTGCATATTTTAAAGGCAGTCACCAGCAAAAAAGGTCCTCAGTCTACACTAGTCAACAGTATTTCTTTTAATATTATCTTATAGGAATATCAGAACTTTAGAACTGTATATAAATCATAAAATGAATTGATTTGGTGCTATGGCCGTTTAAGGGTTATTGCATTTGCATATAGTGGATATACATCTAATATTGTTTTTCTTCAGGCTCGTTACAAATTGTTGCTGGACTGGGTGCGCAATGATGATGATGGAACACTCGGCAAGTTAGCTAATGCTTTATGGGACGATGGACAAAGACAGATTGTAAAGGAATTAGCAACTCTGTATAATGGAAAAAAATGATGTAGATAGAGTAAACAAATGAATCATATGGGACCCAATAAAGCAATATCCTTTTTTTAACCAACTTCTTTGTTAAAAGTTGGAGGATGTTCTATTATGTATCATAATATATTCCACAACTTTTTTTTTGTGGCCATTGATTTCTCCATCAATGTGGACTGATTTTAAAAAATCTTTTTTTTTATTTAAAAGAGCTTACATTCACATTTGTTCCCAAAAATAGGCAATTTTAAGGGCAAATTGTTTATTTCAATAGTAAACAGCGATTTTTTATTTATTTACTTTTGTTAATGGTGCAAACACAATAGAATGATTATTATTACTTTTCTAATGGAACATGTGGTATAATATCTCTGTTACAGTCCAATAATATTTGTTCAAAATTAACTGGAACTATTACTACAACATATTTTATTAAGTTTTACAATTATTACAGGTTTATTTGCTTCTGTATGATTCAAATATCACATTTTGCTAAACACATTAGTGTTTATGCACATTAGTCTATTGTTTTTCATTAGAAAGATGTTTTTAAAAATAATCTTATGCAATATATTTTGCATTTTTATATATTTTTATAAAGTTAAGTTTTATATGTAAGAAACAAATCATAATAACTTTCATTGCCATAAATAAATATAGAATATTGTGCCTTATTTTTGGTATGTTATGAATAATTTAAGCTGTATTTTTAATAAATAAGAGATATATTATTGATATCAGAAAGATAATTATTTAAAATAGTGCCTCGTGAAATTATTTACATTCCAAATTCTCAACACTCATGTTTTACAATGTGTTTGACAATTTTGTAATAATTAAAAGTCATAAGTGTAATAATGAATACATAATCATATTATACATGTATATATAGGAATTGCTCGTACAATAATTGTATTTAACATTTTTTTTTTATATTTTTATTCTTAAATAGGTACCTATATACAAAATTATTTCTATATGAGCATAAAAAATTTTTAACGAAAACGTTTAACTACAACACAAGTGAAAAATAAAAATATTTTTTAAATAATTGTTATTAGATATTAAGAAATGTGCCTTATAAGGCTAATGTGATATATCAAAGACATATTTTTGACAAAATTGTTTCATATTCCAATTATATTTGTAATCTAGTCATATATTGAAAATGTTAATAAATTTTATACAAAAGAAGATTATATTTGTTTGTAATACAATACAGTATAATAAAAATATTTTATTTTTCAATTTGCCTGTTTATTCAGACGTAAACATTTTGAATGACTACTACTAACTACTTATATTATAATATTTTAACCCTAGAGAGATAACCATATTGCATTTTACACTAAAGATAACCATACGTCGATTCAACGTGCGAATGTTTGAGTGAGCATATTTTGGATTATGTAAATCCTAGGTTTATGAATATGATATTATATCTTAACGTATGTAATTGTGTTGTGAATAAATAAAAAACATTAGAGTTTATTTATATTTTTATTAGAAAAAATAAAAAAAGAACAAAAGGAGGTACTTTTTACTTTATAAAACTTAAACATTTAGGAATCTCTCCGTCAGTTTTATAATTTGAGATATAAACTGTTTAAAATAATTTTTTTATAAACTATATAATATTAAAAACCTACATAAATATATATTTTTATTAATTTTTGTCTCAAAGACACTTAGGACAGGCGCTGGACTTGTGCTCTCCACAAATGGGATTTTTACAGTTGCCGCACATAGTATCTGTCATCCTTCTAATTTTTGATGGACAAAAGGCACAATATTTTCTTTTCTTTAGCTCAGTTACACCTTCGAGTTCTGTGGGAGGTGGCTTTTACATCAGGGTTTTCAATCTTCAGCTGGATTTTTTTATCTCCTCCACAATGTCATCAATAATAAATGTACTGAAACATTCTAAAGGCTCATAAGGGCATTTATTCGTCCGAGTGGGACCCTTTGATGTCCGTATAATATTAGCAGATGATATTCTTCCACTTGTTCTGCCTTTAGTGGCTGTCCAACGATGATCGTTTTGCCTCGAAGAGTTTGACGCTGTGGCATGACAATCGGCATACTTGCCGAAGCACTTTCAGGAGTTTCAGGGTTATTTTCAGACACATCTTCAGTATGCAATGTGTTTACTACTGGTGGACCACTCACCTCATAGTCTACAGCATCACTCTGTACTTCATTTTTTAATAAATTGTCTTCAGTTCCACTGTCCGACCCCTGAATCTCTGCATCGCTCGTTTCATGCAACAACCGACTGATTTTTGCATCGTTTATACGATTATGTGACGATATGATGTTTTTTTGTCGTGAGCTGTAACAAGTAATCAAAAAAGTACATTTATTCTGAAAAAAGTCGCAATAACACATTTTCCTAAAAATCTAAAAACTAACACTAAAGATAACCATACGTCATTTCGACGTAAGGTAGGTAAATATTGACGAAAGTATTGCACTTACCGGAGGGATAAGGGTGTGTCCTGCAAGCTCCGACGGCCAAATGAGTTGACAGGAACGGCCAGTTTAGTGACGCGAAAAACAGACGAGTTATATCAATTTTTCAAAATCGATTACGTCGATTCGACGTAGGTTATCTATCTAGGGTTAAATAAATGTGCATATTATACATTTAATATCTAGAAAAATAGTTTGATAGGCTTTACAATACTTTTCAAAAAGACACATCAACATGTAAATCTTTTTGGTAGCGGCTATATTTAGTTCCTTTTCAGATTTTTTTTTTATTTTGTTTAATGAGTAGTGTTTCATCACACACTTTAATCGTCCTTGCTTCAATGTTTTTTAAACTTAGTGTTTTGTGAAAAAATATGTTTTGGCGGCCACAGTAAGTTATCATAAGATGTACTATTAGCCTGGAAATATGATAGAATTTATTATTTTCTTCTAATAAATATATAAAATACTTTATAGGTTAGCTATACATTTATAAGTGTTGTTGATTGGACTTACTAGGAAAGGGTACTTTACATATTTATGTCTATTAATAAAATTTAATAGTTTTAGTGCAAATATTTAAATATTCATTTTCAATTCACCTAAAGTTAAGTGTTTCATTATTTTTTTCTTAAAATACTTGTAAAACGGACCAGATAAATGGTCTTATCTTTAGTATACATAAGTAACTTAAATACATTAACAAATTAAAGTGAGTTCTGGTAGTTAGCCTCGGCTATCTGTAGTGTACAGTCACGTTTAAAAATGCCGCTTCCAAACAGAAATGGTCTAAATATTGTTAATATTGACGTAAAAGACGTACGTTTTCCAACTTCACTTGGAGGACATGGATCAGATGCCTTGGTAATCTAAATTATTAATGCTTGAGATTTATGTTAATAAAAATGGTTAGCTAAAAATATAAAATGGTTACATGAAACTAATAAAAAATGTAAATATATGTATATATTAACGGTAAAAGATCATTTCCTTTGTTGTTTTAAAATTAAATTAATTTAACTACTTTTGATCTTACAATTGAGTAAATATCAATTCATACTATTAACAAGATCTATCGAAAAAAAATTAACAGCACACAGATCCCAACTATTCCTGTGCATACGTTACGACAACCACTGAGAATGGTAAACAAGGTTACGGGCTTACCTTCACCTGTGGACGTGGCACCGAGATCGTGGTACTGACCATCCGCTCTATGAAGAAGTTCATCCTAGGTCGAAACGCGGCAGATATATTTGAGGACTTTGCAGGCTTCTGGCGCACCATTACTAATGATTCTCAGATGAGATGGGTATGTAGTCGTTCATCAGTTTATGGATGTAGCAAAGAATATTGTGTATGCAAAATATAAAAGAAATAATAACGCTCGTCATCCCTGTCAGTTCGGTGTGGGTATCGAACCTGTCCCTTGTGGCTTGTTTCCTGGAGTTACTTAAAATATTTAATGGTCTACATATTATGGAAGATACTTTTAAAGAGTATTGTAAATGTATGTACATGACCTTGACATTAACAATGAATCACGATTTACATAAAAAAAACCAGAATGTTTAATACTGTGAATGTGAGAATGCATACACATATAAGTATTTTTGTTTTTTTATCTTGTCTCTTCCTCATTTTATGTGATAAACAAAAAATCAAGTGTTTATCTGACAAAAACTTTATATACATACTCAATGCACCTACGAAACGACGGGAAGATAATATTTTAATTGTTGGCATTTCATTGGAGTTTTACACTGGAAAAACCATACTTAATTGCAAAATACAGGTTAATGTGATTGTATAATTTAAGTATTTTATCTTTTCCAATTAAAGGCAATTTTATTTATAAGAATACCTACATTATTAATAAATGCGACGACTTAATTAAAGTATTATTATGTCTACGCTTGTTTTTATACAGCTCGGACCTGAAAAAGGAGTAGTACACTTAGCGGTTGCTGCTATATTGAACTCGTTGTGGGATTTGTGGGCGAGGCTGGCGAATAAGCCTCTGTGGAGGCTGTTAGTAGATATGTCACCAGAGGTATGAAAAACGACAATTATTTGAGATTTTTGATTTATCTGTATTTTACGTTATCACAGTAGTGGGTAGATTAAGTATTATAATTAAAAAAAAACGTATAAAAGCAAACACACCTAAAGGGATTTGAACCAACGTCGCAAAAGTCGAACGTTTGTTTTTTTTTAAAGTATTTAGTAACTCTTCTAAAATGTTAAAAATAGTAATGTGCAGTACTTAGGTATTAATGAAGAAAATTTGTAACGTAGTAACGAATAATTATTCTAGTAAAGTTTATCAACTGTTTTGAATGAGTGTAGATATGGATACCCGATATTTCTATTTTTCTATTACTAAGTATATGTTAGCTGTGATTTTGTTTGCCTAACTAGCAAAAGAGTAAAAACTAAATTCAAGACTAACAAACTAAGACTATTTATTAATGTGACTCCTTATTTGTAAATTAAAAAATCTGTAAAAGGGGAAATCTTAATTACCATATAATCGTGATGACATACTGTACCATTAAATGAAAAGAAATGAGATTTTTGCAATTATTATTTACTTTCAGAAATAAGGATAACAGTTTTTTCTTATCTCAAGTACCTAAGTATTTGTAAATAAAAATCAAATAATGTTCAATGATACCCCTTATTAGCAACTCGAGCAACTCAAAGGTCATCATGTTCGAACTTTCTTATCTTGTTTTCTTAACGCGTGTGATATTTTTGATTATTTTATTGACAGGAGCTGGTATCAACAATAGACTTTCGTTACATAACCGATGTTATAACGAAGGAAGAAGCAATTAAATTCTTAAAAGAAAGACGCGTGGGAAAGGATGAGAGAGTAAAGGAATTGTTGGATAGTGGTTACCCCGCTTATACCACGCAAGTAGGTAAGGTTTAATTATGATTTTTCATTATTCTATTACCACAATACATGAGTTCCGCTACTCAACACTCAATGCCTCCTGAATTCGGTGAAAAGTGGAGAACAGAGTGTCTTAACACGAAATTCCCTCTGTCTATCCTGCTGTGTGCTGAATATAGCGTGAAGCTGATTTAATTTAATTTGATTTTAAAGAATCCAATTCAAAGAATCAATTAGAACATACATGCAAAATGCACCATAATGTCCAAAATGTTGTCCTTGAAGAAAAATATTAAATTATAACACATTTTAGGTTGGTTGGGCTACAGCGATGAATTGGTACAACAGCTATGCAATAAATACCTGAGCCTTGGATTTAAGCATTTCAAAGTCAAGGTTGGACTCAATTTAGAAGACGACTATAGAAGATGCAGCGCCGTACGCAGGTTTATTGGCAACGACAAGTTTCTGGTATAATAAATATGATATTTATAATTTGATCACGTGAGAAATTCGAAATTCAGATACTTTTATTTATTAGAACATTTGGACAGATCATTTTTTAATGCAAAATTTTAATATAGAAAATATAGTTTAAATATTATGTTTTTCCAGATGGTAGATGCAAACCAAGCATGGAGTGTTCGTGACGCCATAGAATGGATGAAGAAGTTAGCTCCTTTGAAACCGATGTGGATTGAAGAGCCCACTTCGCCAGATGATGTGCTTGGACACGCGGCTATATCAAGAGCTTTAAAGTAAGTATTTAGCTATTTATTTTGTAAAAAAAAACCTTTTTTTAGTTTGTGCTGTATCCCGTAGGTACATAACAGGGTAAGCGGCAGGGTTAGCCGTGAGAGAACATGGGAACCTAGTGTTAAGATACTCCGGTTCCATTGATCCTTCTGTTTCTCACTTTTCGCCTAATTCTTGAGGCATGGTTGAACACTACGCCGCGGTGGGATTCAAACTCAAAACCTGATACATTTACAGGCATAGTTTTAGGTATAACTTTAAATTTTACACGATTTTTCATCGTGGTGCCGTCGTCTGGTCCAGATATCATAAGAATATCGATTCAGATATGATATTTCCGGGACGTTATGGCTAGGCAAAGTGCGGAGATAGCAGAAAATGAGAAACGAAGCAAGATTTTCTTTTTCTAAAAATAAGCATTGTAAATTTAATATTTGTAATACAAAATGTACAATTCTGTTTTCCGATCGATCGATTGATTATTATTTCATACATATGTCATCTGTATACTTATATAATTAAACGAAGTTACCAACTGGAGCCCAAAGCTTGCAAAATAATAAAGATAATATCTTTTCAGGCCATACGGCATCGGTGTGGCAACGGGCGAGATGTGCGCCAACCGCGTCATGTTCAAGCAGTTCCTGCAGGCGGACGCCGCGCAGTACTGCCAGATAGACTCCGCGCGCATCGGCGGTGTTAACGAGATATTGGCTGTTTACTTGATGGCCGCTAAGCTAAATGGTAATTTCTTTAACTTATTAAGTCATCCTAATTGAGTACTAAAAGTATATGTAATATCTACCTAAAATAATATATGAAACAGAAAATTGTGTGGGTTATATTTCTGTTTCAAGACCTAGATGCCCAGATTATAAATTAGTAAGTAATGAGTACCACCGTGTTACGTACATGGTACCTATATATATTAAACAATAGTTTTTAGTCTTATGCTTCCCACCCTCTCGAAATACTTGAAGGTTAAATTACTTAAATTTGTTTACAAATTAAATCGTATAGAAAGCGTAAAGTGAATAAACCATTACATTGAAGCACTAACTCTGAAAAGTTATTGCTTGACTCACATATATATATATATATATATATATTATTCCAGTGAAAGTTTGTCCCCATGCGGGCGGCGTGGGCCTTTGCGAGATGGTCCAGCACCTCCAGTACTGGGACTACGCGTGCGTGTCGGGAACTATGAAAGATCGTCTTATAGAATATGTGGACCAACAACACGAACACTTCTACGATCCATGTGTTGTGGAAAATGCCAGATACTTGGCACCTAAGGTATATCAATTAAAATATATTTTTTTAATTTTGAGTATGAGATGGTAATGGACACAGCACTAGTGGCATAGATTCACGCTGTGTATCCTGCACATAGATAATAAAAATAATAATTTTCATTTTCAGGTGCCTGGATATAGTACACAATTTCTACCAGAAACCTTGGAAAAGTTTGCCTATCCTAACGGAAGTGAATGGCAGCGAATGTTTAAAGAAGGAATATTCCCTTTACCAGATGAAGCTGAACGAGTGAATGCATAAATAAAACAATTATTATTTTTTAAATTTGCTTTTTAAAAGGTTTATTCCCTTAAATTATCCCATTTTCTTTGTCATATTCTAAGTTTTAATATTTTAAAATATTATTCCACACTTAGGAAAGAAAATACTTTGTACCTCTTTAATCAGTATCACGCTGTATCCCGCACACAGCAGGGTAGGCAGAGGGAACCTAGTGTTAAGATACACCGTTTCCCACTTTCCGCCGAATTTTGGAGGCATTGCGTGTTTAGTAGCGGAACTCAACGCCGCGATTTGCCTCGAAATGGAAATATACATTTAAATAAATATTTATTTAAATGTATATTTCCATTTCTTCTCTCGTGTGCCCCTCTTAGAGCTCTCTGACCAATGAAGAGGCGCGGGTCCAATTCTCGCTACGTTAAAATATTTTTACGTATACTTCTTTTTTAGATTTATTCTAAAGTTTTTTATAAATAGTCCTTAGAATAAAAATGTTTTATACATAATTTAAAACACTACAAAGTCAACTGGACTTTGTCACGATACTAAACATACTTTATTTTATAATAATTAAACATATAAGTGGATTTATTTATTTTAAATGGGATGAAAAAATAACGAGTATGTTTAAGTTGTAAAATTGTTGTCAAAATTAATTATTTTTTGTCTGAAAATAAAATTAGTATATTTTTTATCATATATATATTTTTTAAACTTATACTAACGTATACTTTAATTTTTAACTTAACATTGGAAATATTTACAGCATCCTCACTAAAACAATTCACATAAAAAAAACAATAATTCAAGTCTTTTTAGAGAAAGCAAAAGCGCTAAGTTTAGATTGTTTCGGAGCATTAGTAACTGGAATTTCGTCGGCTTCATCATCTAATTTCCGTTTTTGTCCATTTTCGGGATTTTTAGTTTTGAATTCTTTAAATTTTCTCATTGAATGTCGTGTTAGTTCGGAAGGAGTGAGGTCTGGGTTTTCTTTCTCTAAGGCGGACTTGTTGCGGGAGAACCAGTCTACAAAGGTCTCCCCGTCAGTAGGCATTAAAGACTGAAAAATATAAATAAATTAATTAACATTTAAAAAAAGAAAAAAAAAACTAAACGAAACAAATACTCAACGGTGTCCGGGTTGCGGGATACAGTGTTAAAAATAAATAATAAAGCACTTACAACTCCAGTGGTCTCAATTTGATCATCGGTGGAATGCACCTCCACGAGGGTCCTTTCAGTCAGACTGAGCGGGCTCTGAGCGACTTTAGATGCTTCCTGTTGCTTTCTGAACGGGTTCCTGGCACCTATCGGCGACGATCTGATCGGCTGGTATATAGAAAATGTGAACAAAATATATAAAGAATGTGTAAAAATTTGAGTTCCGCCACTCAACACGCAATACTTTCAGAATTCAGCGGTAAGTGAGGAACAGAGTGGTCTTAATACTAGATTCTCTCTGCCTACCCTGTTGAGTGCGGGATACAGCGTGAAGTAGATTTAAATTTGAATCCACTCCTCACCACACAGCACTCTGACCACAAAGCTCAAAATACAGTCATATCAAGCTACGTCGAAATTCTTATATGCTTGTAACAATATATTTATGTCGTTAGCATCTCTGTAGGGACGATTATTACATATTTCAACTTCTGTAGGAAAACTGTGGAAATTGTAACTACACTAGTCTCCAATTTAACTTTATTTAGTAAAAATTAAATGGAAAACAGATAAGAGTAACCATACCTATTAACTGTAAAATGTAGATGAAATTAGAGTTTCTCAACTACAATAGAGAAACAGAACGGTAATAACAGAAGTAACTATGTTATATCAATACTAATATTATAAAGGTGAAGAATTTTGTTGAATGTATCTATATCTCGATATTTGAGGAATTGCTTGGGTCGAATTAAAAAATATTTTGTGGTAGACAGAGGCTGTAGCAATCTTACATCATGTTAATCATCTTAATATAACTCATTGCATCCGCGGGAAACGTTATGTCAGACACTTAGACGGTAAATACATTGCAGTGTATGCAGACCATTCCCGGAACTCAATACCACGCTTCGCCTTTTAACTAGAAGCAAGCTAAAGCGAGGAAAATGAAAATTAAAAAACATTTCATTTCCTGGAGTAGGTTGTTGGTAGTTGAACCCACAACCGGTCGCATTTGCAGTGGCACGCTTGTCACGCCTCTGCGCACTGGCTTCTATAATGACCTATTGATAAAATCAATATAAAAAATGTACTCACGACAGGTTTAATAGTATTTTCAGTTCCAACATTCTTTTTCATAGTCTTCTGCGGTATAATCAAGCTAGCGTTGAGATCTTGCTCCGTACTAGTGACGTCATATGTTTCCTGATTATCTAACTCATCAAAATGTGTATTTTGAGCGACATTTAACTTATCACTATCTTTTTCCCACGTTTCCGATAAGTTTGATAGTTTCTCAGCCAAATGCATTCTGCCCAAACGCGATGCATATTTGGCCGCAAGGGGTAAGAGACGGTCATCCTTTAATAGTTCCATTAGTTCTAACGCCCGTTGTTCTATTTCACTTCTGCAAGCGAGCTGAGGAAAAATAATTTCTTATGTTAGTGCTAATGTTAAATAATTTAAACATGTTTAAATTAATTAATAAATAAAACGTCATAAGGCAATTTTAATAAATATAATATACCAAAAATAAAAATTAATTTGGCTGACTTAATAAAAAAAAGTATTTTGTATGAATCCTTTTTAGATGACTGTTTTTGTTTTTATTATTTCAATATTAATTATAATATTACGTTATAAATTAATTTATACTGTTGCTTACAGCAAACAACTTTAGCGCGGTTTCTCTCGCAGATTTCATATCGACATCGCAAGCGAGATGCGCCCAGCGCACCAACTGCTCTTCATATTGAGCTTTCTCTGTATCCAGTTCACATAGAGGTATCTGTAAAAAATATATAGTTATAGATATTTTAACTTCACGCTGTATCTCGCATATTGGAGCGATATTCTATTCCGCACTTAACGCCCGAGAAAATGAGTGTTGAGTAATGGATCTCAACGCTACGCTTTGTGTGGTTACCAGTGCGGAAAACAACATCACAGATGTGCCGCCGTAAATTATAATCGGAAATTATTGGCAACAGGATAATTGATAATCGTGAATGTCATTATTATATAAAAATACATTCATTAAAATATAACAAAAAGAAACATCCAGGAGAAAGAACCAGGTGAAACAATATACATATTGGCAATTAAAATCATTATTGTTAATACTGATAAACATTAGAATTACATAATAAAAATAAAATTACTTGTATTGGCAACTCATTTACAATCGGCTTGGGCACTGTTAGGGGGAAGGAAGTACCTCTGCATAAAATCGCACGCACCTTCTGAGTAACTTCACAAACCTGAAATAATTAATAAATTTTTATCTTTAATTTTTAAGGTTAATACAATATATTTACAAGTTAATTACAATGAATGTTATTAAGACAAAGGTCAAAAACCTGTTTTGAAAGAGATGAAGAAAGAAAGGAATGCAAGATCAGTGTAAATGGTAAGATATTAGAACAAGTGAACGAAGTTGTATATTTAGGAAGTATGTTCAGTAGAGATGAAAGATACAAGATGGATGTGGAAAGGCGTATTGCTGTCGGTAACAGGGTTAACGGAGCTTGAGCTGAATTGATGAGACGGCGAAATGTTAGCACAGCTGCACGTTTGGCCGTTCATAATGCAGTTTTGGTACCGACGCTGTTATATGTCAGCGAAACGTGGGTATTACAGAAAAAGAATAAAAGAAAGATGAATGCCGTGGAGATGCGATCTCTTCATAGGATTTGCGGAGTCAGCTTAGCTTATCGAATCGGCAATGAAGAGATACACAGAATGGCAGGTACTAGCGAGGATGTCACGGTGAGAATGAAGAACGTGCTAAGCTAACAAATGAGTGAAAAAAGAACGGCAAAAAAGATGCATGACGGAAAAGTGAGTGGTAAGAGATGTAGGGGGAGACCTCGGTTGATCTTCGAAAACACAGATACTGGAGGTCACGTAAAAAGCATGAGGAACCCCGAAAGACCCTATGAAACTTCAAAAATTGCAACTCATAAAAGGTGACTATCAAATTTATAGTATATTACCAAGGGTTACAAAAAAGTTCAATTGGGCTTACAAGCATTGTAATTGGGTTTAAAAAAGTAATTGGTCAACATACCGAAACTATAAACCAAGAGTCCGACGCCCCTTTGCTATGCACAGCAGTGTCCACGACAGGCAGCCACACGCCCGCCGCCACGTCGTAGAGGCGTAGCAGGCCGGCCGCGTCGGCGGCGCACGGCGCGCCCGCGCCCGACGCGCCCAGCCAGCTGAGACGGTTGCCCGGGGTCAGCGGCACGTTGATGGTCTTACTGCGGATTTGTCTGCCTGTAAATTAAATCTTTTTTTAAAAGTATATTCTTTTTAATGGCATGTGTATTTTTATTATTTTATTCAAAATAAGAAATTACAAGCTTAATTTTTGAATGTCAAATGATTTACCACCAGTTCACTAAAGTTTAATGTTTAAAAAATATTAGATATCTACCATTCAATGCTATTATATCCATAGCGAGGTGCTGGTCAGAGGGGCCAGGCTCACTTTGGTGGTAGACTGCCATTACTGTTGTATTGAAACCTGCCAATGCCACCACCGGTCCTGCTAGTGATATCACCTATAAATAAAATAAGTTTATATATTAGTTATGGAAAATCATATTTTCTGATATTTTGTGCTATCCAAAAATCCTTTCTTTAAAGTTATTTAATAAAAATAAGTAACAAATATGCAGCATTACTAAAGAACCATATGCACTAACATGCAGCAGTACTAAAGAACCATATGAACATGTATTGTTTGGTATTCTTAAAAGTAATTTTATTAATTATTGAGACCGTCGTGGCACAACGGCACAATGGTGTGACTGTAACGCGACGGTTATAGGTTCGATCCTCAGTCGAGGGAATACATTATTATTTATTAATATTTTCATTTCTTTGCTCTGGCACCAAGTCAAAAGCCCAGCACTGAATATGCAATGGTTCCAAAAATTCAGCGGAAAGCCGCTGCTTTTAATTTTAGACCTATATGAGTACTTTACACTATTATAAATAATTTTTATATAAGATATATTGAAATATGATCAGAGACCTCAACCTTTAATCACATGGCTGCTTTGCATGGTATTTGGTATTTGATATACTTTGTATATTAATTATGTATATTTCTTGTAATTTTAATGGGCATCATCATTGATTAATTAATAAGTTTACCTGTCTCTGAGTTCCCATTGGGGTAAATAGTCTTAGCAACCGTGCATTAGTAGCGCAAGCAACAAGTCCACTAGTAGCCACTAAACACAGTATCTCCTCAGTATCCGTCATGGCGACGCTCCATTCCTTGCTACTACCTACTAGTGATATACATACTAATTTACTGAAAAACATAAATTATGGTTAATTGTTTTTTATATTTAAAATTTTTCATATAGTAAGCTACTAAAATAAATAAAAATAAATACTCGCGCCTAGACTATTTCTAAGTAGGAGAATATAGCTTGGAGTTAAAAACTTTACCTGGGCGTTTCACAAGCTAAGGCCAATACAGAAGACGACAAACTTGCCATTGTATGGTTGAGATAATTGTTCAAATGTATAGCGTGATGAAGATTAGAGTCGTGAAACTCTACATCGATAGAGGATTCTCCGTTAGCTGCTGTGTGACATCGTACTATACCAACATCATTCCAGCACATGTACCTAAAAATTTGGATATTTTTTTAACTTATCAGCCTAATGTTAAGACACTCCATTCCCCACATTACGTCCTTTACGAGACATTATATGTTAAGTGGCGGAACTCAACGCCGCCCTTTATTTTCTTACTAGAGCTGGGAAATGACAATAATTTATTTCCACAAGCCTGAAAAAAAGAAACCACAACCGCCGTGTTTCCAATCAAAGTGCTATTTAAGTAAAATTGTTTAAAACTATATTTATAATTAATCTACTAAACTGTCTTAAGTAAAATTAAATGATATGACAAAATTGGGTACTTATGAAAAATATGAGACGATGTATATATAATACTATAATGTATATATCATCAATCTATTTGTTATTTAAATATTCAATAGATATTTATATTTTTTACAGACATGAAATGATGGAATAAATTATTTCTAGCAGTACTTGATTATAAAAAATGGGTTACCTGTGCTCTAAATGGATAGGTGTAGCTGAGGGCTGAAAAGGTGGTTGTGGAGGCACATTGTTTGGCACAGGGGCGGCTCTTGATTCTGGCCTAGAGTCTTCCTTATCAACTAAACCAAGTCCAAGTGTATCATTCTTTATTTTTGCCAAGGATATAGCATTTTCATCATCACTTTCGTAATTCTCTATAAGGTTATCTAATATTTCATCGTTGTCTGTAAAAAGATAAAGAATGATATTTTAAAAAGATATTTAAATGTAATTGAAACTTGAGTGTTAGGAGTTCAATCCCCACTCAATTAATTATATTTACTGTTTCCCCATCTCTGGAAGATAAACTGTATCATTAAGTTCTGACACTTAAAACAGTGTGTTGAATTTGGTAAAAGAAAAAACAGAGTGTCTTGACACTATAATTCTTCCTACTCTGCTATATATGGAACAATGCATTAAAATGACGACGGAATAAATAAAGAAATAATAAATAAATTGTTTATTCAACAAGTTTCATACAGAATCCACTAATGATTGGAGCCTCCTTTTAAGCATGTCTTTGCCTGTATCAAGAGACTCCACTCTTCCATTAGCATAAAAAATATAACAATGATAGAAACATTAAGTTTAACTATATTATACGGAAGGATGGACAAAAGGACTTTAGTAAAGAATTTCTTACCCTCTCTATCAACCATTTCTATATCATCAGTCTCTGCCTCATTCCCTTTAGAGCTATCCTTCCCATAACAATTAACTAACATGCCCAATTGACCAGCAACATCGCAGTATGCTAAGATGCCATTACCTGAAAATATTTAATAATAAACTTAAATTTCTCATTAACTATACTATAAAATTATAAATCTTCATAATACTGTTTCTTATTGTAGTATTTTAAACAAATATTGAATATTGATGTTTAGGCTTACTAGCCAAAGCATTCAAATTACTAGCAGTATTTGATTATAAAAATAATATATAATAAATTAATAATTTGATGGATTTTTTTGTCTATTCTTGAGATATTGCGTATTGAATGCATGAACTCAATGCCGAGGTTTATCTTTTTACCAAAGCAATGAAATGAAAATAATTCATTCCCCCAAGTTGGAATCAAACCCGCAGACTTCATATTTCTATTCAGATGAAGCCACTGCGCCTTTAGCCCCTTATGTAGAAATTTAATACACAAAAAGATTTTAAGACAGTTAGTGTTGTAGCAGTTTGATTATATTAATTATATTTTTTTTTATATAAATCTGACCTTTTGGATGCCACACCATAGCTGATACATTATGGGAAGTGGGATGTTCAATAACACCTATGCATGACCCTGTATCTACTTCCCACACAGCTATTTGACCTGCTACAGTGCTACCAGCTAGATACTGTCCACATGGTGAGAACAAGCACTGTGATATGGCACATTTGATCTGAAATAATATGAAAACAGAATTGAGTACCTATATTAATAATCATATTGATGGACAAAAGCTCATTTTTTATTTTTTTATTTAAATGAAAAATTACGAAACTAAAATCTTCCAAGTTACAATCTGTTTTGGTTTCTATTTTACATGTTTTTTTGGACAAATTAAATAAAAATTACAGTAAAATAATTGTGACTTAGTAAAAATATTTGTTACTTGGTTGTTTAGAGATAACATTTTCACATAATTAGTAACAGAAGGTCAAGATCACACTAAATACTACAAGAGCTACAGTATAGTTTAATTCAAAAGTTGTTCTAACAATATATAACTATTTATATGCCCATTATCTATATATATATAAATGGACTAACATTATTAATATTAGTATATAGTACATATTTATAATTATAATTATTATTTAATTTTTTAAGTTTAAATATGTAGTATAAAATTAACTTTAAAAAAAAATGGAAAATGGATCTTGTTTTCAATAAAAGTATGAAATATTGACAGTTTCTTTTAGTTTTATACTTACTGAACTATGTGTAAATGTCATTCTTTGAGCCCAATTTTCACATTCCAAAATAATAATTTCTCTGTTGTTTGGATAGGCGAGATATTTACCTTCTATTGGCTCAAAATCCATTCTACCTAAAATTATAAATAATAATATATAAAAAATAAGTGTATTAATTAGCAAAATTAAGATTCTTAAGCTTAAAATTATTATATTAAATATTTGTTAACTTACACAGAACTTTGGCTGAGTAAAATGTATTAATTTTAGGAACACAACATATTTCTTTTACTACTTTTTGGGTATCAATATCCCATATCCTCATTAAGCCATCACCAGAGGCTGTACTTGCATATTTCATGTGGGGACAAATTGCAATACTTAAAACAGGTCCTTTATGTTCTGACATAACAAACAATGGTGCCCCTCCTTCTAAACTACATATTTTAGCTTCCATGTTTTCTGAAGTACACCCCAAAGCCTACACAGAAATTAAAAAAATGTATTATATTGTTTGTATAATAACAAGCTACTAATTCAAGCAAACTAAAGTTTTATTTAATTATATAAAACTCAATAAATTAACCCATTAGTTACAGACCTTAAATAATATTATTAAAACTATTTTTCTTTTAATACTCACTTCAATCTTAGGTCTTGACATAATTTGAGTGACTGGTGCGGTAAACCTTGTTATAATCCCATCTTTATCAAATGCAGGGAATGTATAGGCCTGTATTGCATGATTGTCTGTAGCTACATATAACCTATTGTCTTTGAAGCAAACAGCAAGTGCACTTTCTCCAACACAGTGAGAATTAGGATCGTCATCTTCAATGTCCAGCCAAAATCTTACATCGCCATCGTGACCACATGTTATGATGTGCCTGAAATTGAAATAGTGTATTATTCTCAACTTTATACTAACGCGCTAGCAGCGCAATAGTAAGTGGCAAAGATTTTTGGTTTTAAGAATGAGATTGGGTATAACCAATAAAATGTACCTTCCATCCTCTGTGTAACATATATCTGTATGACCCTCAGCATGCGCATAACGTAAAGGTTTACTGTCAATCTTCATGATTCTCTAATACACTAAAAAAATATTTTTAAACAAGTGAAATAGATACGAAAGCATACGATTTCATATATGTTTATATCGTTTTGACAGTAAACTACATCTAATAAATAATCACTAATACTATATAGAATTGATTTAGTTTTGTTTCTAAGAACTTATAAGACTTTAATTTCAATCACTCAACAGCGCAGAACACATAACTTCACTTTCGACATTGGTTGATATGAACGATATGAATTTCATATTATGAAACACAAATATTTCATTTTGGCGGGTAAGTAATACGGATAGTTGTCATTTGTCAAATTGACATTTGCAATTGACAGTTGGTTTTTGTCTCTGTAAATTATTTTCGTTTCTCTCTTTGGCACGCTGCAGCGCCATAAATCAAGAACTGAACTGAACTTTCTTTCTTTCTATTTTATACTTACTGAATACTGATTGGCTATGCTTATACAGCAATCAGACTCTCCTGTTTAAGCTTCCGCTGCTTCTGCATGCGCCCGTGGCCGGGCGAAGATTTTTACGAAGATTAAAAGGCTAAAAGCTTGTTTTCCAGTTCAAACGCACTCGCTTGGTCTTGTATCATTCGCACGTTTGTCATGCTATGACGTCGATTTCTTTTTTAATAAATATTTGCAACTCGGAATGATCTTAAGACCAGAATTTTCACTTCCTGAAATGATACACAGCAGAATCATTAATATGAAACTCTTAAAATAACAAGTATACGGAGAAAAATGCTGACGCTTAGGAGAGGGGTAAACTCAATACTTATTTTTTTAGCGTCACGCTAAATCCTGTACACAGAAAGGTTGGGAGATGGAACTTAGTGCTAAAACACTCTATTCCTCATTTTCCTCCAAATTGCGTGTTGATTGGCGCATCATAACGCTGCGCTTAGCCTCGACACTAGAACGAAGAAATGAAAATATTAAACATTTCATGTCCTTGAGTAGGAATCGAATCCACAGCCTGTCACGTTTACAGTCGTACTCTTGTGCCTACATATATGTAATAATAAAATTGACATTTCATTGTACAATTATTAGTTCACAGAAAATTAACTGCTGGCATCACTGTTATCTATTAATTTATGACTCAACACCAAAAGCTGAACTTATAAATGAGCCAATTTGAAATTTCAGTCAGTTTCTCTTTGACAGTCGTAAACTTTGTAGTTTGTACTTGATTGCAAATAGTTGAGGTTAGTTTGCCGGTGTGCGGAAAAACTAAAGATATATTATTACTTAAACTTATATAAAACTCCTTTTTAATAAAAAAGTCAGTATTTTATTTATATTATTTTCTTTAAGTTCTTAAAGTGAATTTCATGAATTCCTATTTTTTTGCCACATTCGAGTTTTGCATAATGTAGAGTGAAATGACGATTTTTAATGCTTTTCTAATTTATGATGACAAAGCTAAAATAAGACTAATAACTAATCAAATTGAGTATAATTTATCTTCTCTAAATTATTACTTCAAATAATATTTTAAAAATAATAAGGATTTAAATATTATTCGATGTTGTAAGATCACTTTAATGAAAATAATAAAACTTGTTAGGTATATTTTTTGCTATATGTGCCAAACTGCTGTATTTAATATTCTTATTAAAACAAATGAATTAAAAAACATTTTTTGATTGATAACATTTCTTAATAGGACTAAATATGGGTGACCAAGGATTCTTAAAGCAAAAGCCAGGCTATGCTACCACAGCAATTCATGCTGGTCAAGATCCAGATCAATGGGATTCTAGAGCTGTTGTAGTACCTATTGTAACAGCAACAACATTCAAGCAACCAGCTCCTGCAGAACCAAAAGTGAGATCACATTAATATTTTTATTTAATTTAATTACTCTTTACTTCAAAGTAATACATAAAATATTTGTAAATTTTGTACATAATTGAAAAATATAAATCAAGAGAAATTTAAATATGCATCAAATTAAAATATTGTAAATTGTAATGTGTTAGATTTTAGAATATAATTGTTTATTTATCACTTTGAACTTGATATATCAATTTACCTTCATTTACATATAAAAGAAATGTATAGAAAATAGTAATTGATTTATGGATATTATATAAGATTCTGTGCTATAAGTATTTTAATAAGAATTTAAATTTTTAGCAATTTGAATATGGTAGATCTGGTAACCCCACAAGAAATACTCTTGAAGAGTGCTTAGCTGCTCTAGATGGGGGCAAATATGGTTTTGCCTTTGCCTCAGGCTTAGGTGCCACAACCACCATTATGTCGCTACTTAGCCATGGTGATCAAATTATATCCTGTGATGATGTATATGGTGGAACTAATAGATTGTTTAGGTGAGTATTTTGTAATTTTATCATTTAAATTTTTGAAGAAACCCAAATTTTCATAATATTATAAATTTTACTAAGATTGCACCCTAAAAGGGTACAAGTGTAAAAAAATTTTTTACACTAATAGACTGTGACTATGTGACTAAAACACGAATAAACTGTGTATGTTAGACTTTCTGCTGAAGGTGGGGAAACATACACTTTTTATCTTGGAATTCCGGCGGATAGAAATTTTGGAGGGGAAAAACCAATTTACATTGCGTGCAAGTACCTACTGTCCAAATATATATAAAATAACATAAATCGTCTTATTTAATAAAGATATGATTCAAGTGAACAAAGCTACGGGTGGACCCTTATTAACATATAATATGTTCACCATTTTTGTAATCAAGTGTTAATTACGATTATGAAGAAGTGGCCTATATATAATTATACCTATTTAAATATACACGAACATTTGTGAAGTAAATGAAACATATTTTTATGCTATTTTGGATATGTTAAGAGAACCTACTTGTAATTTTACTTTATTCCTTCACTTGCATAATTATTACAATTAATGGCTCTATATCAAGGCACGTGTCCAGCAAAGTAAAAAGCGGGATACGCGCAATGTGTATTTCACACGAACCATTTTGAACACATGTGTGTTGAGTTCTCTGATCACTCCGATTAAAATTCAAGCTCTAAATTTGACTAGGCTATTTTCTTACCATCAGACGATAAACGAAATATTAACATCATAGTCCAGTACGAGCCGAAATAAGCCAAAAAATAATATAAATGAAGCCTGTACATAAAACATGTCGGAAAGAGCTTGAAATTTATCCCGAATAGACGTAGAACCACCAATATCTTCCATTCCTTTGCCAGTGAACTCCAGAACGACTCATTACTTCACATTTCAACTTGGCTCTCATTTTGCATTTATGTTTTTGTTGGGATATGTAATCATGCTGATACAGTTGCAGCAGACGACAACGTCTGTAAAAAAAATTAAAACATAATTGCAATAAGAACTTTTTGTTACAGACAAATAGCGGAAAGATTCGGTATAGAAGCAAAATTCGTAGACTTCACTAAACCCGAACTCCTAAATGCGGCTATACAAAAGAACACTAAGGTGAGTCAACCACGTATTAGCATAATATTATTTTCCATCAAACATTTTGCATGACAATGCATTAACGAGAACATAAAGTTAACAAAGGATTTATCCTGTTCCTATTTTCGTAACACTTATCTATATACCTACTTATAATTATCTTTCAATATTATCAATAGATGAATGATAAACATTTATACTAGAAAGTTCAACAGTTATTGAAACTTTCATTTTCTTTGTTTCACTATTTACATCATATATTTTATTATAAATGATAATAAGTATCTCTTCAGCTATTTTTATTCAGTAACTTTTGTCGTAATATTTTCGATATTGATAATTTACTACCATTACTGGTACTTTTACCAGTAATGTTAATTTGAACGATGTATCACCGGAATATGTTACAAAAGTTTATTTTTCTTATCTTCCTTAAGTAATCCATTTGAGCATAACAAAGTTTATCGTAAGAGAGCTGTTTTATAAATATGTAAAATGATAAGACTTTAAATATACATTGCCTATATATTGCTCATTTAACTATAATGATAGGAAAATTGAAGACAAAAAACTCTTAATTATAATTAAAAGAAGCGTTGTCTTGGCAGGTATCAGTCATTATACATTGATAATACAATACATACTAAGTGTACGTTTATAATAATGTAACTGTCTTGGAAAATGTGTAAATTAGAATAATTCGTCACAATAATAATAATTATACCTACATTTATATAAATGTAGAAGATTGCATTTGAAGAATTTTACGAGACAGGCAGAGTAATCACGACACTATGCCCTTATTACCTTATCCAAGAGATTTATGAGAGGCATCTGAAACAGTATACTTATTATAAATTATAAATAATAATAATAATAAATATCCCTAGTAAATCCGCATCTATAGTCCGTGCGCGTTGATCATAAATCCTAGGGATACATTTTGCTTCCCGACTATGCTACAATTATGTCAAAATAATCAAATAATGCGAATATTACTAGTTTCTTTTTTCATATATATATGTTTTATATAGGGTTATCAGTATTTAGTTTAAATATTTACATTTGAAAATCGATAATTTGAAATATACGCGACCTTTGAACGTGACGTTTTTTAAACATAAATTTATTTATTAATAATGTTTAACTAATAAAAACTGTATAAAAATACAAATTAAGAAATTAACTATATATGGGTTACAATATGGTTACAATGATCAGACTTAAATTTCTTGCATTTGCGTAATACGACCTTGATTCTAAGGAAATCATTAATCAGACACAAAATAAAATTTTATGTAGGTAAATAATTTATATAAACGGAATTTGCACTTTCTTGTGAATATAATTTATATTATTCTTTAAACTTGAGATATATATTTATTTAATTGCTAAAATACAGATTGCATATATTCATTCATTTTAAAATATGCTGGATTCCTTGATACTATAACAGGATAAGCAGAGGGAACCAAGTGGCGGAAATCAGCGCGGCACTTTGTATACCAGAGCGATACCACTACTATACCATGATCTCCTCAAACAAAATAAATTAAAACTTAATCGCCACAAACTTTAATGATAAAACTAATCTTCTGTTTTAGATGATTTGGATAGAAACACCAACAAATCCCCTACTTAAAGTATTAGACATAGCAGCAATTTCTAAAGTAGCTAAAAGCCACAACGAAAATATCTTAGTAGTCGTGGATAATACTTTCGTCACGAGTTACTTACAAAGGCCCCTTGACTTTGGCGCTGATATCGTTATGTATTCACTAACAAAATATATGAATGGTCATTCAGATGTCATAATGGGCGCTGCTATATTGAATGACAGTGCTGTTGAACAACGTTTAAGATTTTTACAAAATGGTAAGTATTAAATGTATTTACAATAAAGACATCTTGGAACATTCTCATGGCTTAATGCGATAATATTGTTTACCAATACGTATCTAAAGGTAGGTATCGTAGGTATTTAAATTTCCCTGCTATGCATCTACACGCTACACGCTGTATTTCGCATGTTGCAGGGTGGCATGACGGAGCCTAGTAATAAGACACTCCGTTCCCCACTTTTCGCCGAATTCGGGAGGCATTGCGTGTTGAGTGGCGGGACTCAACGCCGCGCTTTCCCTTGATATCAGACCGAAGAAATGAAAATATTAAATATTTCATTTCCTCGAGTGGGTCATCGAATCCACAACCTGTCGCGTTTACAGTTACATGCTTGTGCCCTTGCGCCAGGACTGGCCTCATCACCGTCACATGTACCTAGCCCACTTTTCTTTTTATATGTATGGCTAAACAAAGGGAACTAGAATTAATTATACAATACTTGGAAATAGAATTGTTTATACAATAATGTTTAGTACATATATAAACGAAAAGTTGAGAGGTCACCGCTTTCGGCGTAGTGCATGTAAATGCTTATAAAATAGAAAATTCAAATAAAATTCCGGTAAAAATAGTAAATAGTTATTTTAAACCAACGACCTTTGCTGAAATGATTACGATAAGTTGTGTTCAATGAATGATCTTTCATTAATATGAATTTACAAATCAAATATTTGTGCCTATAAAGATAATAATAATACATTCACGTGTACACGTGCGTTACGTATTGTAGAGCAACTATTTTTTTCTCTTAAATGTGAACTTTTTATAGAAAATATTTTTATCAATACAAAAAGGCGTTATCGAATCGCTTCGTTAGCAACAGACGGCAATGTTCTTAATGAATATGACATTTGAGCACATGTTTTGGGACCACTCTAATTACCAATTGACCATATGAAGAGTATTGAGTTGCGTCACCCTATTAGAAATTTGAAACCTTTGGTTTACCGCGGAATACTTACAAGAGTTTTTGAACTACCCTAAATGTATTATAAGGTTTCTGCATTACCTAATCTTAATTGTATTTTAATATAATATCAATAAATTACCAGTTTCTTATTCATGGAAATATATAAAGGATCAAATTAAAAATTTCATTCGACAAAAACAATATAGTCAGACTCGTTTTCGTTACTGTTTAATTTTAAATTAAAGTTTTTAATAGCTAACTATTAGAGCACAGAAAATGCAAGTCATTGTAGCATGTGCCAGCTAAATCTAACAAAAACATGTTTAAAAAACACAGCGAACTCGCTAATAACGATACAACCCAAGATTCTATTAGCAGCATGACTTGTAAAATAAAAACTTATTAATATGTGGTACGAGAATGAGTACTAAACGACGGTATATTGCGTAAGCCTAGAAACTGGCACGTCACTGTGAACGCCATTTCAGCGATGACGATACATAGAAATGGCACAGGAAAAACTTTGTTTTTATGACGATGTCATGACGATTGGCGAGTGTTAAAGGAAAATGATAACTGGTCAGTGTTCTTGTGAATCACCTCAATTATTGTAATTATTTCAAAACCTAGAAATACCCGTGGCAATATCCTACAGTTTATTTTCGGTTAAAGGAAAAAAAATATTTCGCTATTTTAAGCGTTATTATATTATATTAAGTTTTTTTTATATTTTGTGCATTTTAGTACCTCGTCTTTTAATCTTTATAGTTTTTTTAATTAAAAATTATAAAATATCAGCTTCACGTTGTATCCCGCACTCAGTAGGGTAGGCAGAGGGAACCATGTGTTCACACTTCGTTCTTCACGTTTATGGAAATATAAATTTAAATAAATATTTCATCACCTCGAGTGGGGATCGAACCACTACCAGTCGCGTTTATAGTCACACTTTATGCCCCCGCGCCACGACTGGCATCTGTATCAAAAATAGCTTTTTCTAATATAGAAAATTATATAAAACAGTTGTTATATTATAAATTTACAACGTGGCATGATTATGTAATATTAAATAATAGGTAGGTATATACTGCAGTACAAAAACTGACACATGAATTTTTAATAAATTGTTTAAAATAAGCGGTAATATATTTTTTGTAATAATTGATAACGGCCAAAGCCTTATCTTTTTGTAGTTCTTAAGAATCGTTATTTTTTTTTATTAATGTATGGAGAAAAAAATGTTTTATTCTTTATATCAGAACGACTTCGGTATCTTGGTTTTCTTGGAATTTTAATTTACTTTCCTATTGCCAATATGCATACTAATGTATTACGTTATAAAAAGGTAAATATTCTTTTATCTTAATTTAAAACCAAATTGTATTGAATTTTATTTCCTTGTTAAATTTATTCTTACGCTTATAATGCTAGAATAATTGAAAAAAAATTCAAGATATGATTTGATCCCAAAACCAAACTTCGTCTAGCCCGGTCGGCAAAACTCCTATAGATATTATGTCTGAATGTACCTTTGAGTAAGATATCCTCATTAAAGAAAAATTTAAGCATTCTGATATTTTTTTAACGTATATCTAAATCTTTTCTAGCCGTGGGTGCTGTACCGTCTCCAATAGACTGTTACCTAGTAAACAGAAGTCTAAAGACATTAGCTTTAAGGATGGAACAACACAAGAAGTCTGCCCTCGTCGTCGCTAAATGGCTTCAGAAGCATCCGAAGGTTGTAGAAGTAATGCACCCAGGTAAATATAATGTATTTTATTATTTTAATATTTATAATTTTTTTTTACAAATTCTTTTTCTACACTTTTATTGAAATCTGAGAATGCGCAATATTCTACTAAATTATGAATTGAACTGTGAATATAAAATGTATAATATAAGACTCCTGCGTGTTCTTTTTGTAGAAATATTCTAATAAGTTATTCTCGCAAAGCTGTTATGTATAGTTTTTGCCAAGTAGGTCGCGAACCATCAATCATCCCACGGTCCTTCCTTTTTGTACAATTAATTGTACGTGACTACCAACTGACCAACTTATCATTCTTACATGCATTCCAACAAGGAAATAACTAAAAATACCTACATCAAAATGTATGTTTGTATTCATTTATTATATTTTAAGGATTTTTTTAAAATAAATTGTTATGTGAATTTGAATAAAGGCCCGTATTTATAAATCGCTCTCAAGTCTGAGATCGATCTTTAGATGCCGTTTTCATTTATAGATATGTAATTTATGAATGAAAACGATATCTTAATACCAATCTCAGAATTAAACGAAGAACACGTTACATATCTACCTACATGCTGCATATCTATAATAATGGGACATCTTCATAATCTTAAGCTAAAATTATCTTAATTACATAAAAAACGTAAATATATATTGGAATAATCAGGCGATTGCTTGATAAATATATCCTTAAAGATTATATTGGCGAGATATGCTTATCCGTAATATTGTAAATATGACAGTTATTTGTAATACAAACAATACCTTTGAATGTTTATGATAATTGTACCCTATCTAATTTTCAGAAAATTCACACTTACATTTTCTTGACAAATATTGTTTTTTTATTTATTTTTATGATAATTTACCCATTGTGTATTGATGATAATTTAAAATTTATGTAAACATTATAATTATGTAACTTATATTTATGATAATTTTACAGTATAAAAGAAACCGAACAAAATTATATAACCATTAATCATTATTTGTTCTATTTCTCCTAATAGGTTTTTTGTATAACATGGAAACTTATTTTAAGTTTTAAAAGAACATATTATATTAAAAAAGATTTTTAATAAAATTTTGTTAAATAATTATTTCGACTAATAGTAATTTTGCACACCCACTTAGATAATTATAGCTAAATTTATATTATATAATTTCTCTACTAATATTATGCTGAACAGTTCGTTTGAACGCTCTTATTTTAGGAACTAAGTAATGGTTCGAATCATAAAAATATTTTTGTTTAAAATGGTCCATTTATCAAGAAGTCGTTTCGACCAAATGTACCTGCGGTCATAGTTACTTTTGGCAGTTAGAAAGTTGAGAATTTCTTTTATTCTTGTCCTTCTATAACTTTTATTTTTTTCCATTTGTCTACGGAAACAAAGCCGCAAGTAAATTATGTATCTAATTGAATTATTTTAGGTCTACCAAGTCATCCTCAATATGATGTAGCAGTTAGACAAATGACAGGACATTCCGGTGTGTTCAGTTTCAAACACGCGGGGGGCTTGAAAGAATCAAAAAAATTCTTCACCGCCCTCAAAATATTCGCGCTTGCTGAGAGTTTGGGAGGATACGAAAGTTTAGCGGAATTGCCGTAAGTATTTAGTACCTAATGTAAATAATCTTTTTCTTCTTTTTTATTGCGAGGCAGACGGAACCTAATGTTAAGGAACATAGCGTTCGTAAAACTAAGTTTAATGCGTGTTGAGTCTAGTTACCAAAGCAAAAAAATTCTTCATATTTCATCAATTGAATATATTTTCTTTGTGAATTAAGAATATGTGAAGCCTAAATTAATAAATAAGATATATATTTCTGTAAAACTTAAATTTTATTTATAATTTAATATTTTGTTCCTAAAGAATTATATAAAAAGTACATTCCAATATTATGAATATTTTTCAGATCACTCATGACACATGCATCTGTACCAGCGGAACAAAGGGAGAAGTTAGGTATTACTGATTCCCTGATCAGACTGTCAGTAGGCCTTGAAGACACTGAGGACATAATCAAGGATCTGGACCAAGCATTGACAGCAGCATTTCAATAATTAAAAACACGTCATATACTTTTATTGTACACAGCGACAGTTTTACATTTTTAAATTATCAATTTAGAAAAGAATTTGAGAATATAAAAAAAAATCTGACGATGGGGGGGGTTTTGGCCATCGGTGACTAAGGATCGAAAAGAACCTTTTGGGAGATAAAAAAAACATTAAAAAAAACAATCATTATTGTTAGCATATACAAAAATATCGAATACTATTATTATTATTTTTTTTTTTATGTTCCTAGTATCCTAATAATGCATTTCCTAGTGATATATTTGTGCGATCTGTATTCATAAAATTCTTATTTATTTTTTATTATGCTTATAATTGTATACTATGAAAAATGTGTCTTTTATATTCACGTAATCATTGTGATAGAATATATTTATTTTTATTTTAATATACCAAGTTATACATAGACTGCCATGTGTAAAAGACAACTTTAAGTATATTAGTTTGGAATTTCCACAATTCAGTATACACTCGGTGTTTGAAGATCTTCTAACAAAGTTATAAGATCTATTTTAGAATAATATACTAGAGTTTATAAATTTATAAGGGGCAATATTGTAATTTGTAACAGAGTATTCAGGTCCAATAATACTACCTCATTTGGCTGTTTGAAGTTATAATGGCAACACATACATTATGTATTTGGGCAAGTGTACTTGTGTCTCAAGTTTATCTATAAGTTTTATATCTTCTTCATACATATATTTTACAACATTACCGATTTAGTTTATATTTTAATTCTTAGTACATGTATTAATTATTTGTATTGATTTCACACTGAATATTATATGTATACTAAACTTCTGTATTATCAATATGCAAATCAAAATAGAATATTTTAACAATAAATACAATTTTGATGGTAGTATTTTTATTATTCTGCTTAAATATTTTTATTTATTATCATTAAAACCTTTTATTAAAGAAATATTTTTTTATTTTCATTTAAATAACGAATCTTGTTGGTGTTTAAACATTTTAAATAAAATATTCCTAGTTCTATTAGTACTTACTTAAACATTTTATGATATATTGTAGTAGTAATAGTACTAGGAATATTTTATTTCAAATGCTTAAACATCAAATGTGTTTTTAAATGTAATTTCTGGTGAAAATTGCATTTCATCCATATTTTTTGAGAATTTCACATCATCAACTAACGTGTTCCTTATGCCGCTATTCTTTAAATTGTCAACTACTACTGAACATTTACATTTTACTTGTCTTTATTTTGTGTAATGTCTGAATATTTTGCGAAGAATCGATAAAATGTGTAAACGGCAAATTAAAGAGCAGAGAATTAATATTAGTGCATTATAAACTTTTGTCTTTATAAAGTACTAGCGGCCCGCTCGTGGTTTCACCCGCGTGAAATATGTTATTATTAATTTCTGTCTCCATGACTACGTCCTAGTGACGTCTATGCAAAATTTGAGACTCCTAGCATTTGTAGTAACGAAGTTTCATACAAACTTTCGACCCCAAAAACAACCCCTTAGAAATCGAATATTGCAAATTTCCGTCTTAGCGAGCACCTACGTCCTATAAGGAACTCCTATGCATAATTTGAGATTCCTAGCACTTGTAGTTTCTGTGATTTCGTGATGAGTGAGTGACCTTTCGATTTTATATATATAGATAGATATATCCGAATTAGGTGTTTATATTGTTTTCAAACAAAACAATATACTTGAAGGCACTTTAACGCTTTTTCAAATTATCTAAATAAAATTAAGACCTTTAATTAGCTTTTAAGCACGTTAGGTCGATAAAACAGTATTTGTACCCTATTCATAAAGGCATGGGATGAAAGGTAAGTAATTTTATCTTCGAAACTGCTGTAGAACTGGGATAGTCTTTACAGCGCAGCGTTACCGTGCGGGATGTAGCCAGAGTAGATCACCCCTAAAGAATAAATACGATCATGAATGGACACTCGAGAGACGACAGTGATCGCAAGAGAATGCCGTGCGTAAGCTAATCAAGAGGGTTGGGCAGTTGGGCCTCATCTCGGCGAAGCGCGGCGTGAGATAGGACTCGTCGTCTCTTACGGTGGTGAAGAGCGTATTGCAAGACTGAGGAAAGATTCATGCCTATGTACTGGGCTCTTGCGACTGTGATTGGGTCATCGGGATCCAGGAGGACGTTACTAAGGCTTCGAAGGCAGTTGTGGATGAGAAGTGGAGGAGTTACACGCTTCGACAATGAGGGGGTTGGAGTGGGAATCTGTGCACTCGTAGTAACGCTTGGGTAGGCGTTTGCAGAATTCTTACATTCTCTCTTGATCTATTGATGGAGTATTAAAACTGTAAATAATATTAAAGAACATTGTCTATAAAAGTTATGTAAGTTATTATAGAAATAAAATACCGCTAAAGCCGGGTCAATAGATACAAATCACGAATGTTTTTTACACTATAATATCTCATAATTTTCGTTAGTAAACCTACTATCTGATAACTTTGTTGTTAAGTAATAAATTATAGAGTACAGATACTGCAAACACTTTACATTATAATGTGACGTTTTGTGGTCAGTCAGGTTCAAGGACGAGAGTTTTTGGGTATATGTGTCCTAGACATGGGCCGTAACGTCTTTTAAGCATAACCAGTTATCACTAGTTTCGGACACACGCGTAGCTAGTTTCAGAAACTAGTTATTTCTGTAACTAGTTACAAATGCTTCATAAGCAGTTGTAAGTTTAATACGATGACTTTCATAGTTATGATTACGAAAACGTTTTAGGTTAAATTACAATATCTAGCTACTAAAATGTAATTATTTATTTTATATACAATAATTTTTATACATTTTTTATTTACACATTATTATATATATTTTTTAATATACAGAATTTTATATCGTTTTTCGCTGATCGCTATTTAATAATATTTGATGTATTATAATTACGGAGTAAAATTAAAATTCCAAATTATGTGGAAAAATTGACCAAATTTATTTAACACACAAGATATATACAAAAAAAGAGAGAATAATTTTACACTTACAGAATGGAAAAAGAAATTTAACAAAATAGCAAAAACTGACACGTAATGGAGAAAATAAGGTTTAAAATTGAATGAAACTTGAGGCCAGTCATATCGCAGAGGCACAAAGTGTGACCGTAAAACCGGCTGGTTATGGGTTCGATCCCACTCGAGGATATGAAATATTTATTTAAATTAATATTTCCATTTCTTCGTTCTGGTATCGAGGCAAGACGCAGCGTTGAGTTCTGCCACTCAATACGCAATGCCTCTAGAATTCGGCAGAAAGTGGGGAACGGAGTGTTACACTAGGTTCCCTTTGCTTTCCCTGCTGTGTGTGGGAAACAGCGTGAAGCACAATTTATTTATTTATTTATCAGGAAGCCAACGTTACTACAAAAAACTACAAAAAGAGGCTCATAAACTTGAACTTATAACATAAATACAGCTATAAATGTATAACTAGTAATGTGTAAAATTGTTAAATATAATATTATAATAAAGCTCGCTTAACACCTTAGATCTAAGTGAAATTTTATAAAACAATATAAAGTTAAAAATAATATTTTCTTATAATAGATATTAATTGTATGTATAAAAACAATGATGTATTTATTATATGTATAATAAGAAAATTAGATATAATAATAAAGTAAAAAAGGGTACGGACCAAGCGTCTGTAGTGTTGAAATAAATAAATTACAAAAAAAAACATAAACACAGCTTTAATTATAAAAAAATGAACTAAATAAAATATATTTAAATTTAAATTAAATTTTACAACTGAATATATCTAAATATAAAACAAAAAAATAACAAAATACAAAACCTACATTTAAGATCTTAAAAAAAATATAAAAATTGTAAGCTCAGTTATGAATTCTTTATATACTTACTTATATAAAATATTTTGTCTGTTGAGCTTTATACAAACGTAACGAATCATCAACGTTCTGCGATGTGATATTTTAACATATTATAATGTTTTAATAAGTCATCGTACTTCGTGATCTCTGAAAGATAACATTTTTAAAAACTTTTTTGAATTCGTTCTAATCAGTTTGTATGTGTTTCATAATATGGATTCCAGATAGTTGAACAATATTCTAATTGACTCTTAATTAATGAATTAAATAAAATAATAACTGAACTGGAATTCTTAAAAGTCTTAGTAGATCGCATAAAAAAATCCAACGTGCTTAAGATATACAAGTGTGAAGTGAACGTCGCAAGCGATTGTAACCGACTCTTTTAATAAATAATAAACATTAAGAAAGCTACGTCACGCATAGCAAAAAAAAACTCGGAACTGGTTAACAATTCATATGTGCTGCACAATGAAGTTCCGAGTTTGATTCTAATAAATATTTTTAGAATTTTACATATTTATTTTAATTATATAGTTTGTAGAGGAAGTCATGGCGCAGCGGCACAAGGACGTGACTGTAACGCGACGGTTGCGGGTTCGATCCCCATTCGAGAAAATTAAATATTTATTTACATTTATATTTTCATTTCATCGCTCTGGTGTCGAGGCAGAGCATCGTTAACTTCCGCCTTTCAACACACAATGCCTCCAGAATTAGGCGGAAAGTGGTGAATGGAGTGTCTTAACACTAGGTTCCATCTGCCTACCCTGCTGTGTGCGGGCTACAGAATATGAAATATTTACTGTTGTTTGATTTTATTATAAGTATAGATTTTATATTTAAATCTGAATTGAACATAGCTAGAAATAAAGGAAGTACGCCTTACATCTAATTGTAGAGTCGTGCGGTATCTCACGTACTCTATCAGTAGAATTAAAGTTTATATATATATATATAAACATAACAAGTATATAAAAAAACCAATATGGTTAAATAATGTTAGCAACATAGTAGGTTTAACATTACAATTGAAAATATATTCTATGATTTACCTATTTAGGTTTATTTTCATATAATTCATAATATTGCACAAAATATGCAGGAAAATCGTGAGGAAATTGAAGGCGAAATGTAAATAATAATATAAGTTATTTTATAGGAACGGCTGCTTTATAATTGTATATTCAATTTGGTATTTATATTTCCTTAGATTTTAATACTTATATTAATATTACCTATATTTATAGAATTCTATAATAATAATTATTATGTACAATTTAATCTTTGTAGTAACAAAATTATAGTTAATATTGTTGTCGATGTTAAATTCAATAAATAACTAACACGTTTTTTTTTACAATAATGCAGTATACATATTACAGGCCGACGTGACGCGAGAGCCACTATAAGCGCGACAGGTTGTGGGTTCGATTTCCACTCCAGACAAAAATATATGACATTTTCATTTCCCCTCTCTGGTAAAGCACGGCGGAAAGTGTGGTGTCGGTTGATATTTGCCTATGTTAAGATTGTACTCATGAATTTTAAGCTTTACGCTGTATTCCGCACGTAAAGGTAGTAGGTAGTAGGTAAGCAGAGGGAACCTGGGAACCTGTTAAGGTTTTTTCTAAGTCACCCCGTTCCCCACTTTCCTTATACTTCTATAGGCATTCCGTGTTGACCGGCAGAACTAGACGCCACAAATGATGCTTACCTGTAGACCTTATATAATTTGTAATATCTATAGAAATATTCTCATAAAAAATATCAATTTAGGTCCATAAAAAAAAAAACAGGTCAATTTACTACCGGAATCTTACTACGAAATGTACCGGATGAAGACAGAGTAGATTCTTTACTTCTAAGAAGCTGACTCATCATTGGGTTTTTGAAATTGTGTATTTAAAGTCAATACAAAATATACTCTAACTCATTGTAATAAGATTTAAAATCACTTATAAATTAATCATACGTTTAAACAATTTATTGGTTTGTAAAAGAAATATTTTAACAACGTGTGTTTTCGTTATGAAATGTGAAAAGTAAAAGTCATTTATGAAGGTAACATTGTGATACCCAGTTTATTTAAGAAATATGTTTACATTTTCATTATATTATGTTTGTACATCATATATGTATGTCAAAGACCGTCTTGGCTCAGTCGGAGTTTTAGATTGTATAGTACAGTCAACGAGTTGTGGCTGCTCTGAAGTTAACCGTAAATGGCATCGCAGATTTGATTTTACGAGTGCTTTGTACAGATATATTCGTGTAAAGATTTTTTTTATTTCTCAAGGCTTTATTTTATTAGTATAATTTCTGGGGTGGATACGGTTCACCCGATTTCCCCTATTCCTTCGTCCATGGCTAGGGTAAGAAAAGCAAGGCGGTGAGTTCCATCACTCAATTCTCAATGTCTCTAATTTGGGGTGGAAAAAGGAGAAGGAAATGCATGAAAATTTAGCAATTGCTATCAATCAGTTCTTCATTTCAACTCATTTACAAATATCGATTATTCTCAATATTGCATTTTATATAATACCTACGTCTAGACTGTAAAAAAACAGTCTTTGTAGATGTCTTAACAGCACTCTATGTCATCAATTGACTAGAGTAAGTTTTCAAGTTACTAATAGTGTTAATATTCAGTAACTTAGTGACTATATAAAATATTATTTTTATTTATGACATATTTTGATCATACTAATATTATAAATGTGAATGTAGTTTGTCTGTTACGCTTTCACACCAAAACTACTCAACTAAATATTATTATATTTTCAACACATATTCTTAGAGATATTAGAAAGGATATAGGATACTTTTTATTAAAAATATGCTTTGGCTATAATATAAAAATAAGGTTAAGCGGGCGAAGCCGCCTTTGAATCTTAAGAAAAAAATTGAAAAAGAATGAATAAAGATAGAAAACTGTAAAACAAGTTTGTATTACGTTAAATATTTTCCAATATACGACGCAATTTCATTTAAAAACTACAGGTTTTTTACAAGACGTACGTTTTACCTACTCGTATCTTTGACCTTGTTCACCTTTAAGCACACTTTCTGCTTTGGAGGGCACGATACACGAAATGCATTTCGATATTCTTCGAAAAATATATTAACTTGTTGAAACATATTTTAAAGTTAAATGTTTTGTTTCAAAAGGAAAATATTTTTTTTAGCTTCGCTCTGTATCCCGCATATGGCAGGGTAGGCACAGGAAACCTAGTGCTATGACACTTCGTTCCCCAGAAACGAACCCACAAGCGTAGTGTTACTGGCACAGGCCTCTTAAGCAAATAATTGTGTCCCTTTCGGTCGAGGAACATTTAATATGCTTTCGGTATATGTGTTCTGTGGACGAGAGAACTGTTTCCAGATATTATCATTTAATTCTTGTTATTCTTACATTTGTTGCTTTTTTTAAGTTTCCTGGTTTTTAAAGGTAAATTTTTAAATTGTTTTATTTTTGTTATATTGACGTATTTGTGCTTAAAACATGAGTGAGCTTTAACCAAGCATTTTTCTTCGCCAAAGTAAAAGCAATCAACGAAATCTTCAATACTGACACGCTGGCTGTTGTTAACGTGTTTTAACAAGTGAAAGAAACGAGGCCGAACCAATAATATCCCTATTAATGTGATATTATCAATAAAGGTTTGAGAGGTTATGTTTGTTTGTTTAATAGCCTATAGTATGGTAACGGTACTTTTAAAATTGTGTTATATCCTTCTCTGTCTGTCTGTCCGTCCGTGTGTCATAGTCATGTAATTCCGAGACCATACTGGGTATGGTTAAAATTTAGAGTACCCAGAAATTTGGAAGGTATGTGTATTTTATGAATCGCTACAAAACATGTAGGTAGTATTTTTTGGAGAAAAATTGTTAGTTACATCCATAACTGCTACTCTCAAATTAAGTAAAGTCAGACAGAAAGAATTACGGGGAAGTGTCAATGGGGAAAAAAGAAACAAAAAATATGAAGTGGGGCAATGAGAGCCATAACTCCAATTACCCGAAATCCTCATTTTGAAGTTTTTACATAATTATCAAAATACAGTTAGTTGTTTACATAAATTGATTATAATATCTTTTTTTATAATGATGAAACTGCAAATAAGAATAGGAGATAATTATAATAAAACCTTTTTAATACTCACAATTTGTTCTAGACAATTGTAAAAAATTAGATGGATTGGCCGAAGAACTAACTAATAATCCATTAGGTATACTAACGGATAAGGCTTACTAAATCACAATGCAAGTGGTCACATACCTACATTCCTCCAACGTCCTTATACGATTTCTACGAAATAGCAAAACAAGATCTAACTCGTTCACAGACACGTTAACTAAAGTAGTTCTCATTACCCTTATTAATTTCAAGTCGCTTATTAATTTCATTTTTTAAATCAACTTAGACGCCTAAAAGGTAAGATTTTTAAATTAAAACAATATGTACCTATATCGAAATATTTTTAAATTTTTAAAGTGTTATTCCATACGGAAAAAATGGAAAGTGGATGGTTTCCAAAGAGGCGTGGGTTTAAATTCGGCAACGTTACATTTTTATATGTTTTGTATAAAGTATGTACCTACCTAAATAGATTTTTTTTTGGCCTTAATTTTAATTATCTTTATCTATCTATATAATGAGATCGTGATTAATTAATTGATTATATGTAGGTACTTATATAAATTTAGACCTAAAAATTTTATAATGCGGAAATGTTTAGTGGGAGGTGGAAATCATTAGCCTTTTTATTTTCAGATGACCATTCGTTGGGGGATCGTTTCTGCTGGGAAAATTTCTCATGATTTCGTTAATGCTTTTAACACATATCCCGATGTTGGAGATCAGGTGATAGCAGCTGTAGCAGCTCGGGACAGGTCCAGGGCAGAGGAGTTTGCCAAAGTACATAATATTGAAAAGGTTTTCGACACTTACGCCGATCTAGCGAAGAGTAATGATATCGGTTCGTTGATATATAACTGTTATCTATAAATTTCAATTTAAAATATTTTTTTATAAAGATATAAATTGTTTCAGATGTGGTGTACATAGGAGCTCTTAATCCAGATCACTATGAGATAAGCAAATTATTTCTTCAGTCGGGCAAACATGTACTTTGCGAAAAACCGTTATGTTTAAACTTGAAAGAAACAGAAAGTTTGCTCAAAATCGCGAAAAGCAGTAATCTTTTCTTTATGGAGGCTGTGTGGTCCCGTTTTGCACCATCATACATAGCTTTGGAGAAAGAGATTCAATCGGGTAAACTTGGGGAAATACAATATGTTGAAGTTAACTTTGGTCTTCCAATTATAAAGATTGATAGATTATGGTATGTAGGTATTACTAGATCATAACTATTTTTTTAGCTTCACGGTGTACGTATTCCGCACCTAGCAGTGTAGGCAGAGGCAACTGATACTTCTTTCGAAGATACTTTGTTCCCATAAAGTCACTTCCGCTCTCCACTTCCCACCGAATTTTGGAGGCATCGCATGTTGATTGAAGTGAGTAACGCAACGTTTGTCTTGTTACCCAAGCGAAGAAATGAAAATATTAAACATTTCCTTTCCTCGATCTTCCTCATAGAATTAACGCGACTGAATTCAACTAAAATGAAATTAGATTTACTTAGACCATTCTTTGTGTAAACTAATTAGAAATATTCGCCCGTTACAGCAAAAAGGAATTAGGTGGCAGTGCAATATTGGATATAGGAATTTACGCTCTACAGTTTGCACAATATATTTTCAAGGAGGAACCTATTAAAATAACTGCTGTGGGTGAAATAAACGATGACGGAGTTGATATAGTCGAAACTGTTGTTCTAGAATATTCTCGTAATAGAAGAGCGGTACTTAATGTTAGTTTGAGATTAAAACTATGGGACCGCGCCACTGTCTATGGAGAGTCTGGAAGAATAACAGTATGTTTTATAAACTAAAACTCTATCTGTACCTATGAAAAGCACATAACAATAAAATATAAGTATAAAAATATTGTAGATGCAAGAAAGATCTGAAAAGGCATTGGCTATTTTCTTGCATGTACAAAAGCCATCATGATCTTGTAATATAACATTTTTTATGCCTATAAACTACACTAATCAGAGCTTGAAATTTGACTTAACTATGAAAACTAAAAAAATACAAGTACAAGAGGCCAGTCGTGGCGCAGGGGCACAAAGTGTGACTATAAAATCGACTGGTTGTGGGTTCGATCCCTACTCGAGGAGATAAAATATTTATTTAAATTTCCATTTCTTCGTCCTGGTGTCGAGGCAAACCGCGGAGTTGAGTTCTGGCACTCATCACGCAATGCCTTTAGAATTCGGCAGAAAGTGGGGTCTTGTCTTAACACTAGGTTTCCTGTTTGTTTCCTGTTTGAACCAAGTGTCTTAACACTAGGTTCAAACAGGAAACAAAACTAAAAAATATTTTTCAGGTAGAGGAACCTTTCCACTTTCCTGAAAGTTTAATACACGTCGATGGGAGAGTAGAGAAGTTCCCTTTGCATAAATCACATTTGAGCTACAATTTCCAAAACAGCGCTGGACTGGTTTACCAGGCTCTTGAAGTTGCACGTTGTATTAGGGAGGGTAAGTGTTGATAATAATAATTTCAAGTTATTGTTATATTACTCATACAAGCTTATTATTGTGCAATGATACTAAGAATATATTTATTTTTTAATTGTGTTTTTATAACTAAAGTTTAAATTTGGTTCTTTTTTTAATGTTAGATACATATTAAGATAAAAATATTATTGTAATATGTTACATACTCAAATTATAGAAATATATTGTAATTTAAAGATAATTTATTGTAGCGATTGTTACACGTTCAAATATTCCTATGTCGTACATATATTTATAAAGTACAAAAATAGTTTAAAAAGTACTTGCTTGGTTTGCTTTGGTTTAAAAATTATAAATATATTTTTTAAAAACAATATTTTTAAATTAGTATTAGAATAAAGATAAAGTGTTTATGTTAAACACAGGTTTAAAGGAGTCACCACGTATGACTCATCAAGAGAGTATACTGCTTGTTAAGCTGAGAGATGCTGTGCGCGAGCAACTTGGAGTTCACTTTGATGTTGATGACAAAGAATTTTAGGCAAATAGATTTTTTTGTATAGTTTTTATGAAATATATTGAATAAACATTTTTTTATTAACATGTTTTTTTAATTTATTTATAAATCTAAATTAGGGTCAAATTTGATAATAGGTATAGCCAAATGGTATAGATATGTATGTCAGTCTTGAACTTAGAATCAGCTTCCCGCATTTATAAGGTACTTCAGGTTGATTTAGAATTATAAAATTTGGCAGCTAGCATCTACAGCTACTTAGTTCTAGTTCAGGAAAAAAACTGAAAGTTATACATTGGTTAAGTCCTAAAAACTAATAGCCTCAAAAGGGAGGCAAAATTTAGTATTAAAGCCGCTAATTCAAGTAAGGTATCAGATGAAAGGGCTCTGGATAAACTAAGCCTGAATTTCAGAAAAAGCTCGAGAGTCGAGACCTTAAATATTTGTTTGTACGGGTTCGGTACGAGCAAATCTACATTTTGATGCAATAATAATACAGTAGCAAAAGGTACCTACTTATTATTTACGACTTTAATAGTAGCTAGTTGAATGTTTCTAAGTACGATAAACTTTGTTAACTTTTCAAGTACAGTTGATTACTACCGCTTTATATTTGTCTAAACACATAA
The DNA here is from genome assembly GCF_056956725.1 of Heliconius melpomene rosina. Lineage (NCBI taxonomy): Eukaryota > Metazoa > Arthropoda > Insecta > Lepidoptera > Nymphalidae > Heliconius > Heliconius melpomene. The sequence continues at coordinate 10,309,042 of NC_140398.1, forward strand.
CAGATCTATTTTATCGTTTTACATTTTATGAGTGTCGTAATCAATAATATTTATCTGTTTGCTGATAGTGTGGTTTGAGATCTGTGGCTTGCAATTCGTACAAGTTGCTTGTATCTACTGCAAGTGCAAGTCGCTCATTAATTATTATTTTTTAAATCACATTGGACGCTTAAAAGGTAAGGTTTCTAACTTTTAAGTAAATTAGGTAATGTATATATAAAAAAAAATATTAAAGAGCCTTAATTTTAATTATCGTTATCAATCGATATAATAAGATCATATTTAATTAATTGATTTTTAGTAGGTATACAAATAACAACTACTTAATTGAAATTCTAATGGTAGTAGGTACTTTAATAATAAAAGTATTCTTATTTTATAAGAACCAAAGCAATATTTATGGATGTTTACATATTAATGTGTAGTTTTTATACTTAATGTAAGTATATAATATCACAAAGGTTATATAAAAAATTCCTGACACGACACATAACAATAAACACTTATGTGTACGTGTAGGTACAATAACAATTGGTTATCGTTGAAAGTAGTTTTGATAAACCAAGAGAAATAAGTCAGTCATATTTGTATTTACAAACGAGATATTTAATATCTTAGTAAGAATTTTTAAGTAGCTAGGCTAGGCTAGCTAGGCTAGCTAGGTATTTATTACAGTCATATGCTTCTGCTGTAATTGTAGCAAGTTGTTCTCGACGAGTCGTAGATGCCCTAAGGTACTAATGGATGTGTAAAATTAATTATAGGAATGTTCTTACATTTGATTATTTTCTAATTTCTTCCCGAGTGGGCAATGCGCAAAATTTCAGACAGACAACTTTACGGCGGCTACGACTCGTCGTGTGTACTATAATTAACTTTGACACCATTACTCAATAATCAGTTTCTATTTATTAATTAAGAAATCTTAGCTGGTTAAACGAAAATTTGTATTGAGTGAATCAAAATTAAAAATCAATTTATTTAGATTTATAAATTTTATCACCTTCACGCTATATCCAGGTCACAGAAAGGTAGACAGAGGATTCCCCATTTTCCGCCGAATTCTGGACGCATTGCGTTTTGAGTAGCGGAACACTAGAGCGAAGAATTAAAATAAAAATTGAAATAAGTATATATTTTATTTCCTCAAGTGGGAATCGATTCCACTACAAATCGATTTTACAGTCACATATTCGTGCCCCTGCGCCATAACTGGCCTCATTTTATAATGTTATAGCGTCAGATTCAAATGTAAATCACTAGTCTTTTTATTTTTCGCTACGAAGGCCTTAATCAAAGAACCATACCAAACCTTTTTTTTTTTTAGATGACTATTCGTTGGGGTATCGTTTCCGCTGGGAAAATTTCTCATGATTTTGTTAATGCTTTTAATACATACCCCGATATCGGAGATCAGGTGATAGCAGCTGTAGCAGCTCGGGACAGGTCCAGGGCAGAGGAGTTTGCCAAAGTTCATAATATTGAAAAAGTTTTCGACACTTACGCCGATCTAGCGAAGAGTAATGATATCGGTTCGTTGAAATATAACTGTTTTCTATAAATTTCAATTTAAAATATTTTTTTATAAAGATATAAACTGTTTCAGATGTGGTGTACATAGGAGCTCTCAATCCAGATCACTATGAGATAAGCAAATTATTTCTTCAGTCGGGCAAACACGTACTTTGCGAAAAACCGTTATGTTTAAACTTGAAAGAAACAGAAAGTTTGCTAAAAATCGCGAAAAGCAGTAATCTTTTCTTTATGGAGGCTGTGTGGTCGCGTTTTGCACCATCATACATAGCTTTGGAGAAAGAGATTCAATCTGGTAAACTTGGGGAAATACAATATGTTGAAGTTAACTTTGGTGTTCCGATTATAAACGTTGATAGATTACGGTATGTATTACTGATCATTAGGGACTCAGATTTACCTACTTAGATAGACTTAAGCATGTAATAAAGCTAATTAGACAAATTCAACCGTTACAGCAAAAAAGAATTGGGCGGCAGTGCGATATTGGATATAGGTATTTACACTCTACAATTTGCCCAATATGTTTTCAAAGAAGAACCTATTAAAATAACTGCTGTGGGCGAATTAAACGATGACGGAGTTGATATAGTCGAAACCGTTGTTCTAGAATATTCTCGTAATAGAAGAGCTGTACTTAATATTAATTCGAAAATAAAACTTTGGAACCGCGCCACTGTCTATGGAGAGTCTGGAAGAATAACAGTATGTCAATTGAAGATAAAACGTTATAGGAACTACAGCAATTACGTTCTCGTATTAAATTTATTCTATTATCAAATGGAACGGAAGTCTCAATGGGAACGAAATTTCTTAGCACTAGGTTCCCTCTGCCTATGTATGTGCGAGATTCAGGGTGAAGCTAAAAAATCAAATAAACTCAACTACTTAATTAAAGCTTAGAATTTGACTTAATTATATACATATATTATAAACAAATACTTTTAATTATAGACAAATACTTAATAAATATGAACTTTTACAAGAAAAAATTCGATTAAACATCCTGAATTAAGAGTGATCTCCCAAATGAATTACTCTTGTAAAAGAATTTCTACAAAACTAAACAAAACTAAAAATTATATTTCAGGTAGAGGAACCTTTCCACTTTTCGGATACTCTAATACACGCCGATGGGAGAGTAGAGAAGTTCCCTTTGCATAAATCACATTTGAGCTACAATTTCCAAAACAGCGCTGGACTGGTTTACCAGGCTCTTGAAGTTGCACGTTGTATTAGGGAGGGTAAATGTTGATAATAAAAGCTTCCTATTATTATTGCACATACTTATTATTATGCAATGATGTGTTTTTATAATAAGTAAATTTTAAAGTTAGTTTAATTTTTTTAAAAAATAAATTCTGTTAAATTACAGTTCATCTTATGATAAACTTGTAGTTATCATATTTTAAACATAGCACAATAATAATAAAATTAAATATATATATATATATATAATACAGGTTTAAAGGAGTCACCACATATGTCTCATCAAGAGAGTATATCGCTTGTTAAGCTGAGGGATGCTGTGCGAAAGCAACTTGGAGTTCACTTTGATGTTGATGACAAAGAATTTTAGAGAAACTGCAGTTTTATGTTTTCTTTTTTGATTAAAATAAAGGTTTTTTAGAAATATTTTGAATAAACATTTTTTTATTATTGATTTAATATGTTTTTTATTGAAAAAAATAATAATAATAACTATTTGCAAAAAGATCACTTCAGATTGATTTTACACTTGCTTTAATCAGCACTTCTCTGTCATATATTATATTTTTACAATATAACCATAATAAATATGAGTGGTCACTACATATTTACGAGTAAAAAAATTGTTTCATAGAACACTTTTGGTATACCACAAATGTTTGGTCAATTATAGTTTTCTTTATAATTCAATCTGCTAGGTCATATTGCCTGAAATATCTGGACACTAAGCATATAAATATATTTAAGGGTGCTGCAGATATTTTTGAATTTTCTTCATCTGGATTTAAATGTGACCTAAAAATTCACAGGAAATATTAAGTATATATATTATTTCTCTCATATACATTTAATGAGTAAAATATAAATTTTACCTTATTACTGCACATTTTCTAGCTAAATTTCTCAATATGCTAATAGTATCTGATACAAGTGGTTGTCTTATACATGCAAGGAAGGCATAAATCCATTGTCCTGAAACCAAAACTGGTAAATTAACAAACAACAATGTTAAATCATCTAAACTTAAATTCAGTGTTAAATCTATATAATAACATTGATGAGACTACACAATTTGAGGCATTTTATCTCTACATGATAGTCATTAATAGGAGCAAAAAAAATATTGTCAATTATTTTACATTTATCATTAAAATCCAAACCAAATATAAATGTTTAGTATTTGTGGTAAATTTGATGCAGACAGTTAAGTTAATTAAAGTAGATAACAACAAAAATAATAAACAAAAGAAAATACACAGTTACAGTTTTAATAAATTGTGGCCCCTTAGAGCATACTGTTCATTACTTAACAACACCATTAATTAAAAATCATTTTAATAATTATCAAAAATGGTAGCAGTTTTATATACTGTATTATTAGTTTTATATACTGATAACAGGCTAATCTTACAAAGGTAGAGGGATTTTGATACCTTACACAGACTCTCTGAAATAAATTCAAGGGTTGCTACATTGGGTTTATGAATTAAAAAATAAATATAAATAAAGTCTTACCAATTTTTTCATTTATAGTATTTCCTGGTTTTATATCTTTTAACATATCTGTTAGAACTTCCAATCCATTATCTAACATTGCACTATGCAAACCCAAGACACTGGATAATTTAGGATTTGTTTCTTCAAATAACAATTTCCAAGCTGATACATTCCCAAGATCTATATTTATTTTCTCTACTGTACTAGGCCATAGAGACTTCTTAGATGACAATCTTGAAACATACATTCTAATTTCAGAAAAATCTGCAACTTGGATATTCTGCCACTCTATTGTAGGTTTTAAGTTCTCTGGTGCCTTGGCGTGGGGAAGCTATAATAGGCAAAACATAATCAGCACAAATGATACATTATAGTATGTGAACTAACTAACAATCGCAATATTTACCTCATTAATAAAGCAAGACTGATTACGAGCAAATTTAGAAAAATCTTCATTGCATGTTGTAACTATAGCATAGTTTTCTCTTTCTTTTATCACTTTCAAAAGAAATTCTTCCCCTGTCGTTGGAACATCTTTCAATTCCACATCACGACTAATTTGAAAGCATGGAGACATAAGCGGATCGCAATCATCTTCGTCATGACTGTTGGCCTTGTACAAATATTTTCTTGTTGTCATTGTCGTTACTTAAACTATAAAGCAGATTGTGTAAAAAGTTAAAAATAAATATTACAGTTTTAAACATTAACCTTTTTTAGTTTTCATGAAGGAACATACAATATTAGGTTTATATTTATATTGATATTTACAATTTGGACAGTGACGTTCAACGTATACGTCTATTAACTCATATTCCACAGCAGCGATAATGTATTTTGTAGTTTAATAATTACTGATTGATGATTGATACTCTATGGCAGAGGTAAAAAAAAATAACTCCGAAGTCCGAATAAAGAGGAATTGCGATTTTATGACACACCTTTCACATTTCCTAAACAAATGGTTATATAAATATTGATCTTCACGGTAATAAACCATACAAACATTTTACATTTTAATTATCCTAAATGAATACATAAAAGGAAACAGAAACATGAATAATATGAGTAAAAAATATGCTTTCACAAGCAAAGCCAAGCACCACTTTCACATAGTGTGATAGGGTGAAAGAGGGTGACCTGTAATGATTAGAAAGCTATTGCTTTAGTTATTGCATTTAGCTTACTTACAAAACAAGGCAATATTTTTTTATCAAAGACTAGATGATGAAAAAAACTAAGTTCTATCATTTCAATAGTAATAAACTACAACCAAAAGAGGTCATTCGTGACCCAGGCGCATAAAGTGTGACTATAAACGAGACAGGTTGTGGGGTCGGTTCCCGCTCGAGGAAATAAAATATTTATTATTTTCATTTCTTCGCTCTGGTGTCGAGGCAAAGCATAAATATCGAGCAGCTTCTTTAACACACTATTTTTTTTCTTAACTTTATCGCGATATGCTTTAATAGATGTATTCCATAGTTCTGGATAAGTTTCCCTTGTTTGAGTAAGTAGAGTAGTTAATTAATTAATTTTCACTATTTACGTTATTTTAGTCGTCCAAAAAAAAGCATAAGCGTCTGCCTCCTTTGAACTCTTTTTGTCAACTAACTAGTATAATATGTTCCTTGAACTAAAATATTAACGCGCGACCGCACACGACAATATCATTGACAATACCACTGCCTCCCCCCGATATTGTCGTGGCAAAAACAGAATTTCTAAAAATTTACAATTATATTGACAAACTGTAGGCGTAGGCCATTTAGTGCTTGTCAACATTTTTTAATTTTATTATATGCAACATCGATGTTTTAACTGCTAACATCGATGTTCATCGGGCATCCCTAGTAGACGGTGAAATTTGTATTTGTAGATTTATAGTGTGTGTCTAGGTGGGTGTGTTGTTCTGGTTCTGTACTTCTGTCGTTCTGTGAGTAAATGTGTTCTGTGGTTCTGTGATAGTGTGCATCACAGTGTATATGTTCCTAGTATATGTTCCTTGGTGTGAATTCTATTCATTATTGAATTCGTCTTACTTTATTTAATAAACTTGTGTACTAATTCTGATTTCTGAATATTAAGAATGTTATGAAAGAAACATTAATATAATTTTATAAATCTTTGGGAATGTCTTCTTCGAGTAATATATCTCAATCTGGTTATTCACCTTCTGAAGCAGAAACACCGCAAGTAATTTGAATTTTAAAATATCTACTAAAAACTATTCAGTTTATTATATGTGACAACTAAATGATTTTATTTATTTCTTTATTTATAGAGTACACCGCAAGCGAGAAACCAGAACTTTGATCAATCTCTAAATCACGAAGATATTGGCTTGGATCAAACATTAAAAAATGCTCATAAAGAAATTCATCAAAAACGAATTCAATCGCTACGAAAGGAACTGGATTATCTAAAGTCTACAGAATGGAAATTTGAATATGATAAGGGCTTCGTGCAGTGATTTTTGCATTATTTGAATGTTTTTATGATTTAAGTACCTGTGTATTAATATAAATTTTGTAATATTAGCAATTTATCATCAACATGTTTACCTACTTGTCAAATTTTTTAAATTACATAGTAAACAGTAATCAAAACAAATTGAATGATGATGAAAAAGAAAATTTTCTAGCAGACGAATTGCTAGCATTAGAATTACAGTCAGAAAGAGAAGAGGAAATTTTACCAGAAATTCCAGAAACAGATCTTACAAATACAGTTTGCATTCAGAGAACAGGTTAATATATTTTTTCTTATGGCTTAAAGCAGAATCCTGCATAAATTATTTAATAGGCAGAGGTAACCTCTCTATTCCCTGCTTTCTACCCAATTTTCTAGACATTATGTTGAGTGGCACAACTCAATGCTGCACTTTGTCTTGTTATCAGAGTAAGAATATAAAAATAGTTTACTTCCATGAGTATATGCAGATATAGACAGGTGAAATTTCCATAGAATTATACTTTGCCATGCATGTAAATATAGAGGTATACAAATAAACATTAATTCTTTTTAAGCAGTGTATTTTTAATAAGCAACAAACACAATTATATCATCATAATTTACAATAAATATATATTATCATAATTTACAATAAATTATTAACAATCAGTAACTTTTTGATTAAATGTCAACAGCATTTAATTCATACTATAATAGTAATAGTTTACTCCAGATATTTGTTTATCATCCATGCCTAATGATAACAATTTAAAAGATGTTTTTCTAATGTATTACCAGATAATTATAAAAAATATTTTTAAAATTATATATTTTTTTTTAGGTATTATAACTGATTGTGGAGATAACTTTGTAATGATTGATGGGTTAATTTATTATGATCTAACTGGATGTCAATTGAATTTTAATGTTAACGATATTATTGTCTACTTGGGCTACAGAAATACTAATGACACCATTATAGTTGTAAGAATATTAGAGAATCAAGGACCATTTTGGGGTGAAGAAGAAATAAAAACTGAAGAAAAGAAATTTGATATAATTGAACATGTTTTAATAGGACAAGTTGCAAGTAGACAAGAGAGATTTGTATATATGGCAGAAAATGATTTAAAATTTTGCTTAGATGACGTTGAAGGATCTTTTATTCCTATTAGAGGTGATTGGCTGGAATTGAAATGCTCAGTACAGCAAGATAGTAAACAAATGTCAGATATTTCTACAATTCAGGTATTCATCATTCTTTAACAATTAAAAGTAATAAATCTCTATCTAGGGGTCATGCATAAAATTATGACACAAACTTCATGATTTTTACCCATCCTCCTTATCACAGCTGGTGGCAAGACAAGTAGTCGCCTACTTATGAGAATCCCCATCAATAAGTGTGTCACATATTTTATACTTTATCATTAAAATAAAAATGAGCTTCAAGCTGTATCCCGCACACAACAGAGTGTAGGCAGAGGAAACCTAGTGTTAAGACACAGGCATTGCATGTTGAGGGGCAGAACTCAACGCCGCGCTTTGCCTCGACACCAGAGCGAAGAAATGATAAAATAAACGTAAATAAATATTTCACTTCCTCGAGTGGGGATCGAACCCACAACCGTCACGTTACAGTCACACCCTTGTGCCGCTGCGCCACGACGGCCTCAAAAATAAAAAAAACAGCAATACCAGAATTATATTAGTATATAATAATAATAATAATAATAAATTCTTTATTTCGGGAAAAACAGTACAGAATCATAAACTTTGTGTTCGGTAGTGACTGCATTAGTGTAACACTGTATCGCAGTCATTAATATTAATATTATATTTTGAAGTGTGTATCACAAAATTTAGAATCCCTTAACCCTTATCACACTTTGTCATTTTATTGACCTCCTTCACCTCCACCTTAATGTGTAACATAATTTATGGATAGCTCATAATCTTTGTAATAGCCAAATATTTTTTTTATTGCAGGTATTAAAAGTAATTACTTTTAATTATATAAGGCTGAAAATTAAATCTGCAATTATCACAGAATGTTCTGCCACTGATGGTGTTTGTGACAGACAAATTTATTACAACAATAGTGCTGTTGTAAATGGTTTTAGACCAGAAGTAGGCACAAAAGTATGCTTATTGACATTTTAAATTAGTGATTTTATTTATTTTTATATATCTTTGTAGAATGGGCGGAAATAACTTTTTTTTCAAAGTACTCTGAATCATACATAGAGCAAAGTAGACAGAAAAAGCACCAGGTTTTCTAAGAATTAGAAAGAAAAAAGAAAAAAAATAGTGGTCTAACTAAGCTAACTAACTACTTCTGTCCAATTTTCAAGAGATTGCATGTTGAGTGGCAAAGTTTACTGTAACTTTTTGTCTTGTTTCTGGAGGAAATGTAAATAATTAATTCCCGAAACCACATTCGTCACTTTTATAATCAAACTGTGCCTTTGTTTTAATTTCCTAACTATAGTTTTAAATTATTACCATCATCTGAAACTATATAAAAAAAATATCAATGTGAAAATTAATTTCATTAAATAAAAATATAATTTTAGGTATTACTTGAAGCTATAGAAAGTACGCAAGGAGCTTACAATTGGAGAGCATTAAAATTATTAGTTATTGACGATGGTTCCCCAAAGAAAACTATAAAAGAATTGCCAAATGAAGAAACTGTGAGTCTTACTTTAGAGAAAGAGAAAGATATAAAAATGACTTATCCTTTGTGCTTTGATAAAATTAATTTCAAAGACACTGGAAAAATTACCTTAGATATTACAAATATGAGCAATCAAACGTACATTTTGAATAAATGGATTATGTTAAGTAAAAAAAGAGACTCCCAATTAAACATCAAACCATTCATTAACCATCCAATTAATTTAGAAAGTGGACAAACGTTTAAACTAACACTTACATGTGTACCAAAGTTTTTAGGTAATACAAAAGAATGCTTGGTAATATTGTTTAGTGGGTTTCAGCTTAAAAGATTTATAAACATAAGTATAGTAAATGATACAACATTGAGAAACGCTTCCAATGATAACTACAAATGTTGGAATGAATCAGAAAAAATTCAGGCCATGAAGAAAGTAAAAAATAAAAGTGACTTTTTTGTCCCTGGGGTCAAACCAATTAAATCACCTGCATTTGTTTCTGTAAAAATTGGTCTTTTCCCTATTCCAGAAAAGATATGGGCAGTTGTATTGGGTGATTCAGATCAAAGGATATATACAAATGAATTTAATAAAATATTACACAAAATTGAGACACATTTACCATTTTTAGCACAAGAATTGAATATAAGTAATTATACAGATAGATGGCACAGTCTTTTATATATGGAAGAGGTTCAAGCTAATATTAATATGAGAGTTCATGACAGAAGTAAAACATTTTTAATTAGATATGATGAATATTTAGCCATTGAGATAAATGGCCTTTGTGAAAAAAGACCATCTTTGATAAAAGGTGACAAAGTGATTGTAAAGGATATTTGTAATGAAAGTGCTTCTCAGTATGAAGGTTTTATTCATGCTTTAAAGGGGGATTTAATTTTAGTAAAATTCAATACACAATTCCACGAATCCTACAGTGGTTATGATGTATCAGTTGAGTTTCACTTCACTAGGACAATATATAGGAGATCACACCATGCTATAAACTTAGCTTTATCAAATCTTGGACCTGACATATTATTTCCATCTCGGCCTAAAGTTAAATCTCCTCAAATTCCATATGAAAGTATCAATAGAATTACTTGGTTTAATGAAACTTTAAATAAATATCAGAAAAATGCAGTAATTAATATAATTAAAGGAGAATGTCGACCATCGCCTTATGTAATTTTTGGCCCACCAGGGACAGGCAAAACTATCACAGTAATTGAAACTATTTTGCAAATATTGACATTGTTTCCGGAGAGCAGGATATTGGTTGCCACACCATCTAACAGTGCAGCCAATTTGGTAGCAGAAAGATTAATCAAATACAAAGGAAACTTTTCTGGTTCTATCATTAGATTAATTGCTAACCATCTGGTCGATTCCGATACCATTCCAGAAGTTATACGCTCATATTGCGCCACCCTCGACATAGCTGTAGAAAATAGTAGAAAAGGAAAATATATAATTAAAAACAAGATGCATCTTAATTGCCAAAAATCTCACATAGGCAGACATCGTGTCACAATTGGCACTTGTTATGCTCTTGGAGCTTTAAAGCATTTAGACTTACCTCAAGGACATTTTACGCATGTAGTTGTAGATGAAGCAGGTCAAGCCACAGAACCAGAAATCATGTTGCCGTTAACATTTATTGATAAAAATCAGGGCCAAATAATACTTGCTGGTGATCCAATGCAGCTAGGCCCCATTGTTATGTCCTTATATTGTAGTGAGTATGGTATGACTGAATCGTTCTTATGCAGACTTTTAGAGAGGACTCCATATCTTAAAGATTACGATTCATTTGTTACTGGTTTCGATAATCGACTGGTAACTAAGTTAAATGACAATTACAGATCCCTCGATGAAGTAATAAAATTGTCAAATAAGATGTTTTATGATGGCACTCTGGTGGCGAAAATAAATAGAGACTTGCCTTGGACTTCCAAATTTATTAAAGCTGCCAACGAAATTTTTGATACTGATCCTAACACTGGAGGAATATTTGTTTATGGCATCAAGGGACAAAATCTAAGATCTGAAGAAAGTCCATCTTGGTATAATCCACAAGAGGCTGCCATGTTGGCTCTGACTGTATGCAAACTATACAAGAAAAACATCACAGCTAATGAAATTGGTATAATAACACCATATGTAGCTCAGGTAACCTATTAAATACATATTTTTTACTTATATGTAATAGAAAAATGCTAAAAATATTGTCTATTTTACATAAATAACTTAATAATATATGTACGATGGGCGGCTGCTATAAGATGAGTCCATGGAATGTTAAGTTTCTTACCCTTAATAAATTGGACGGTAAAAGAGAAGAAAGAGAATCCTTTCCTTTTTTAGATTAAACTATCAGTTGTGCATGGTCAATTTTCAGCTTTCTAAAGTAACCTTCGATTGATCTTTTGTAGAACTTTTAAAGATCCCGCAAATAAAAATTAAATTCTGTTTATTTCTGACACTTGCCCATGCTTTTTTTTCATAGAATTTAATATTTAAGTATTATATACTCACAAGTAATATAATCATAATCAGCTATTATTACGTTACATATTTTTGTTATTTTACAATAGTTTGTTGCTAATTTTTTTTCACATTTTCAGGTAAAATATATTCGCGTCCTTTTTGAGTCGATGGGGCTAGATCTCCCCAAAATAGGAACCGTTGAAGAGTTCCAAGGACAAGAACGAGCTGTTATTTTAATATCTACAGTGAGATCTAATGAAACTCTCCTGCAAGAAGATGTACGACACTTTATGGGATTCATAAAGAACCCAAAAAGAATGAACGTCGCACTAACTAGGGCGCAAATTGCAGTTTTGCTATTTTGCAATCCACACCTTTTATCCTTGGATCTTCTCTGGAATGAAGTTATTAAATATGCAGTCATATCAAATAAATATATGGGCTGTGACTTACCATATGATTATAATATTTAGTTTATGTTAATATGAAACTTAATTTTGAATTTAAATATGATTTTTTTTAATCTTAACCTCCCCTAATCCTGCTTAAAATAGTAGAATATAGTCTAAGCGCCCGATATGAAAGCCAATGCCTTGTTTCCGTGTATTTCTTTTACAAATTAAGACGATTAAGATAGACGCGAGTAATAAGAGATCAAGGTCTCTTAATTTTGTGGATTTTAACATTTTTACAATTGTCTTGTAACCATTTCTTACATTACAGATACAATAAATTGTCTCGTATAAATTACATGCAATATTTTGTAAATTTCAATTGCGTCATATAAATAGTGTACCGTATCGTTCTTCGAACCGTACTAAAAGAATTAGGAAGTGCACTAATTTGGTGGTCGATATTTTTATACAACTTTTTATTTGTCTATCAATGTTTTGAGTCTGTAATCTATTTAGCCATAGACATCTAATATTTTAGTTATGTCATTGAGTCGTCAAAGAGAAATAAATAAATAAGTAAACGTCACATTACGGATCTCCGTATTCAGGAATTTTACAAAGTTATATACATTTATATTTACATATTTAGTTATTTATAGGAAATATGTTTTCATAAAAGGATAAATTAACGAGTGTTCCAGAGGAATATATATTTTTAATGTGTGTTTACGCATTCGCCTAAAATGGAAGCAAATACCGCTGTTTTATGTGACAATCTTATTAAATGGTTGCAGACCTTTAATCTCACTGCCAAACATGCAAATCCTTCAGGTACTTAAATTATATATAATTGTATCTTTTCTAAAACCTATAAATATGTTATATAAATTTTTGTAGGACACATTATTTAGAACAAACAACATTATTAGTAAATAACTAATAATTTCCAAAGCCTTTTGTATAAAACAAACTCTTTTATTTATATATTTTTATTCAAATGTTTACATTGATGATAAATTAGAGCTCTAAATCTAAGTTATGATTTTATTATAATTATTTATTATTGTATAGTATGTTTATGCTACTCATATGTGATGCAGTGAAAGTATCTGTAGTTAGTGTTTAATCCACAGAGCTATCAGATGGTGTTGCAATAGCTGAGGCGCTCAATCAAATTGCCCCTGAACATTTCACAACAACTTGGAATTCTAAAATAAAAACAGATGTTGGACATAACTGGCGATTGAAGGTCAGCAATTTAAAAAAGATTTTAGAAGGTGTTGTTGGTAAGTGTAATAATGTAAGTGAGTATAATAAGTAAAGATTTAAACAAATATGTTAGATATTTCATTTTTTTTGGTTCTGTAGTTTGATAGTCCACCCTATCGAGCAGGGTAGGAAGAGAGAACTTAGGAATGTAGTGTTAAGATAGTGTGTTATCCATTAAGACCTTCATTCCCTACTTTTCAGCAATTTAAATTACATTGATTCCATAACTAGTAGCATTTACAATTACCCACATATGCCCCTGAGCCACAACTGGCCTTCAATATTTTAAATTAATTTAAATATAAACGATAATAATATTTGAATCAAAAAAAAATATTAGAGATTCTTTATCCTACATTTTAATAGAATTTTAGAATAGGTGGTATATCTCATTAATATAAATTAGGTTATAACCATTACAGAGAATAAATAAAATTTTGTGAAAGTGTAAACTATTATGTAATATCAAATTATGGACATTCATAGTTAATTAAATTTTGTTGGATCATAAATTACAATGGTATTTTTTGGTTATCTTTTTTAAAAGGCTGTGCTAGCGTATATTCTTTTAATACTTTTGATTCTTTTAATAAAATAACAGAACAAAATCCAAATATAATGCAACCCATCAGTTGCGACAATAAATAAATTGATTAGTTTCCTTATTTTGTATACTACTATTGTGTTATCTATACATATGTATGAATAAAATATGAAGTGATTTTCTATGGTTTTAAAATAACTGTGTTCTTCAAGTGCTTATAGCTATATCCACAATACTAAAACCCAAACAATTTTTTGGTCTGTTTGTTTGTTTGTCTTTCCGTTTTTCCGGGCTAACCTCTGGAACAGTTGAAATTATTTTTACTATACTTTTGCTGAAGGATTGTATATAGGCTAGTTTTTAGACTACTATTGGGACACAGAAAAAAATGTGTTTACCACACTCGATTACTTACCGTCCAGATATATATGAAATAACCAAACATTTTTGCATTAAATATGACAATTGTTACAAACAGAAACAAATAAAAATCCAAAATGTATATATGATACCTGTACTAATGCAACCAACGAATTTTCCCTAGATCCACTTGAATAATAATAAATAAATAACCGTATAGTATAAGCAGGCTCAGACGCGGGCGGAGCGGACCGCTAGTTATAAAACATGTCTCGTTCAGTAAAATGCAATTTTACGTTCCATTACCCAACACGCAACAACTTAATTTAAAACATAAATACGGTGATATGTTTTGAATAACGCGAAGGTGACAACAAATATTTTTTACAGATTATCATCAAGATATTTTGAATTTAAGTTTGACTGGATTTTGTAGACCGGATGTTGTTAATATTGCTGAACATGCGGACCCATCTGATATGGGCAGGCTCCTGCAATTGGTTCTCAGTAAGTATTTGATATTATCTTTTTCATTGAATTTCCTTTTAGACCTAACAAATCCGCTTATGTGTTAAAAATAATGAGGTTTTTATTAGTAGCCTTTATATGTTTTATTTAAAAAATATGCCAAAAGTTAAGCAAATTCTTTCTGCGGAAAAAGTAAAATTATGGTGAGACCATTCCACACTACTACCTCTCTGCTTATTGCAAATATTCCGGATTTTTATCAGAATATTTTAAAAGTAAATTGTTTGAATAACATTTTTTATCTAAAGCAATAAATCTAATAAATTCCATCACAGGCTGTGCAGTCAACTGTATCAAGAAGGAAGAGTACATCACGCGAATCATGGAGCTGGAGCTATCGTGTCAGCGTTCGATAATGCAAGCGATACAAGTGAGAGTGAAACTCAACCACTTACCTATCATCTTTTTTTTTCCGCTTCACCCTGCATCTCGTGGATAGTAGGATAATTAGATAGAATATAGTGTCAAGACACTTTTTTCTTAGTTATCCGCCAGAATTTGAGAAATTGGCGGAACTCAACGCAGCGCTCTGGTAAAATACCAAAGTTGAGGAAAATAAGTCATTTCCCCCACATGAGGATCGACTCACAACCAACACATTTACAGTTAGATGCGATCCACTATGGCCACTATCATCGCCATGCAAGAAGTCGCCATCGCCGAAATCTGTGTGGATATATATATATATATATATATATACTAAAATTAATTACCTCAAAATCCATTGGAATTGTAAGCAGGGCAGATAATCGTAATATATGTTGCAAAAATAAATTAGCACATATTATTACTCAAGTGCACTTTCGATGATGTATGCTCGTTAGTCGCAAAGAAATGTGTATGGTTTAGTTACGCACACTAATGTCCTTGGATCACGAATTGTACGACGCTTCACGTAATGTTAGTTACCGTTCAAGTGTTGTTATTGTTACACGAACACTTTATAATATATATATATATATATATATATTTTTTATCGTTAAAAAGTTTTATTTTGTTTACTTTTTTAAAGGTGTTTTTGTAAATAAGAATGTGTGGTAAATTTGGTTGTAATGTTCCGGGTATTATATAATATTTTCTTTTGTGTAAGGAATTCGAAAATATAACATTGGGCACAAATCGTGGAAGTATACATTCGGAGACTACTGCCGGTGATCAGACTGATGCTGATATGAGAGAGGCGCTTGCGCAGAGATGTCATGAACTTGACACTCAGGTCAGTTTTATTACCATTTAAATTATTTTTTTTCATATTTTTTTTAAAGAAAACTGTTATTTATAAGGGTAATTAAAAGATTACCCTTGTACCCGTTAAACCTAATGGGTACAATATTTTGTCACTATATGATTTCTGTATTCACAATGCGTGACGAAAACAGTAATAAAAGTAATTTACCTCGATTTTTAATTCTATCCAAATTAAATTAGATAAAAGTGTAGGTATAATAAGGAACTTGGGAATGTGGAATTCCACAAATTTAAATCGTAAGGAACAATTGTTCCTTACGATTTAATAAAATGTGGTGATATGATATCAATAATTTTTCGAAGTCATCGTTAGTTTCATACGTTAATTAGAAATTGATTTTAATCAGAGTTTAGTTTACGTAAAATTTATTTATGATTTTTTTTATATAGCCAAGCAATATTTTTTATAATACAATGTTTTTCTACAGCTTTGCAATAAATAATTTTTAACCTGTAATATTATTTCATTGATTATTATCTTATCCTTTGTTTTAAAATGTAAATAGTATGTAGTAATGTTTACACAGCCGTTTGAGACAACAATATTTAAATCTTAAATTCGTGAAATAAACTTTAAAGACCGTCATCTCGAGACAAAATCTACCAAACCACAACGTTTGTTATATTTATTTTTATGACCCAGAGAAAATAGAAGTTTTGCTATATTATATTGTATAGTGTTTAGCTTCAATGTGTTTTGTTTTCCTCTTTTTTTACAAAAAACGTTACTTAAACTTAAATTAATGTAAATTTTTAATCATCATGCTTTATCCGAATTTAGCGTGATAGTCGGAGACTTAGCGTTAAATATTCCGTTTTGTTTCCTTCTATTGTAGTTTCGTAATCTAACCCAATATTTTTTTCTTCTGCTGCACAAACCAGGGTAGGCGGATGGAACCTAGTGCTAGGACACTCCGTTCGCCGTTCCAATTTTCAAAACATTTCATGTAGAGTGGCTAACTCAACGGCGCTTACATAATACTAATATTTATTATTCCGCGTTTATACAATACTAATGTTTATTACTCAATCCATAACAAATATTCACAGGTAAAAATCCTCCAAGAAGAGAAAATGACGCTCCTAAGTGAGGTCAGTCGCTTAACAGCAGCTCGAGAAGCGGAAGGCGAAGATGCCCGCGAGCTGGACGAGGGCGGCACGTCCCTAGGCCCCGCCCACGCGGGGACACTGCGCTACAGCCACATGCGAGCACAGCTCGACGCGCTGAAGGACGAGCTGGATAAGATCGAGCTGCAGCGCGATGATCAGAGAGCTAGGGCTGATGCGTTTGAACGAGAATTGGCAATTAGTAAGCTGAAGAACGAAGAGCTGCAGGTGGGTGTTTAAATAGTTAAGCTGTTACATTACGTTTGCCGTTGACATCTTCACATCTCTAGGCCCCGCCCTACGCCGAGATGGCCAAGATCGAGGCGAACTGCAGTGTGACATTAAAGATTTGGCTATTGTCAAGTTGAAAGTGGATTATCTATTTGGAAATATTTATGCGTTTTTGTTGCTAAAACATTTACACGATTATTTTGGGAAATGGTATATATGTACAAGAATATTTTTTTCAACGGCGTTTCAAGTGTTCCGTAACACTTACTTGTACAGTCCTATGGTCAGAGTGAAGTTGAGCAAAGCAAGGTCATTGCATTAATTTATATCAAAACTAAAAATAATATGATATCACGTGTTTTTTTTACCTTGTATTTTGGAATGATATAAACTGTTCCCAATTTAATATTTTGAAATATTTTAGATGGCAGCAGCGGAAAATATAGCACTTAAAGACGAAGTAGATGCGTTACGTGAAACAGCGGCGAAGGCGGCCGCGTTGGAAGCTACTGTTGCGTCGTACAAAAAGAGAATGGAAGAACATGTTGATTTGCGGAGACAGGTGAATTATATTTTTTGATTTCGTGATGGTGCAATTGGTAAATGTATGACGGAACACGTGGGTTGTGATTATATATTAATTAATCGCATATGGCCGGGTAGACAGAGAAAATCAAGTGTTATGACAGTCTGTTACATCTTTACGCCCAATTTTTGAGACGTTGCTTATTAAGTTTATAATTCATTGCCCCGGAATTGAGATTGAATGCCGACGCTTTGCCTCTGCGTTACGACGGCCTCAATTTACTAAAGTATTTATATTTTTTTCTTAAATAAATTGATATACTTGTGTATTTCCAGGTCAAACTGCTGGAGCGCGCTAATACGGAGCACGTGCAGCGCGCCATCGAGCACGAGCAGGTGGCGACGCGCGTGCACGGACTGCGCTCGCAACTTGATATATATAAGAAACAGGTTAATTTTATGGCATCTGGGAATCAAATTGAAACCACATTTAAATATTATCTTATATTAAAAATCTTTTGTTCAAGCATTCTTTCATTTATATGTATTTACTATTTGATGATTTTTCTAATATGTTAATTATTGACTATCTTCTTGCAGGCAGTTCTGTTGTTATTTTGAAATAAAAAAGTATCTTCCATTATATATTTTTAAAAATAATGAAAAATAAAATAATTATAATTATTTTATGTACATATTACTATGCTGCTATATTTATACAGAACTAGTGGTATCAGAAACTAAGAAAACCATTTTTAAAGTGTTATTCCACACTTAGGAAAGAAAATACTTATTAAGAAAACGTATAAAAATTTGAACGTAGCGGGATTTGTAACCGCTCCTCTTTGGAAACTGTCCAAGCGCTCCGACCAATTAAGCTATACATTCTCATCAAGTTACGTCGAAATTCTTTAACGCTTATACGAATTTCGACGTAGCTATATGAGGGATACAGCGTGAAGCTTATAAATATATGGATTTATATATTCTTGTGTATAATTAATATGTAGGAACAATGTGTAGGTGACGGACCTGAACGAGAAGCTGGACGCGGAGATCACAAAGGCGGACAAGCTGGAGATCGAGAACAAGAAGCTAAGTAGCGGTGCTGCGTCCCTGCAGCGAGAGCGTGACGCACTGCGCCACGAGCGTGACACACTGCGCGAGGCGCTCGACGAGCTGCGCTGCTCCACCATCACTGCAGGTAACACCGCAACCTGGATTATCCGGACTATTCCGCCTGACCAACCAACGCAGTGTTATTTCTTTTCCCTCTCCCGCATTCATGTAGTTTTATGCATTATTTTTTTCTAATATTTTTTTACGTAACACTCATTTGATAGATAATTAATAAAAAGCTATGTTGTAATCATCTACGCTCTGTATCCCGCACACAGCACGGTAGACAAATGGAAAGGGAACCTAGTTTTAAGTCACTCTGTTCCGTTCCCCATTTTCGATAGTTGTTGTATTCCGTATGCTGAACGCAACGCCGTTATTGGACTTATAAGATGGAAAATTTTACCATATTATTGTTTCTTGTAAGCTCTCTCACAGTAAGCTATCGCTGTTACTATAATATATATTTTATTATAATAATGTAAATATGAATTATTTGAACAGGTGCAAGTGAAGACAATGTATCTCGAGAACTAATTCCCAACGATCTCAAGGAGCGTCTGATTAGATTAGAACACGAGAACAAATTATTACGACAGAATCAAGGTGCTCAACAGGACCAGGCGTCTGTACAGGTACAAACTAGAAAAAAAGCAAAAATAAAGCTGCGTCACACTTTTACTACATACCATGGTAATCAGAGGGTACCTAGTGGTGATACATTTTTAAATGTTATTCTAAAAAAACCGTATAAAAATTTGATTATAGTGGGATTTGAACCCGCGCTTGTTGGAAATCGTTCTCATCAAACTATGTTGAAATTCTTATTACAATCTTATTACATTATACTTATAATTTGATTTGTTGATTTAGATTTGTAAAAATCTCCCTAAAAAGATGCTAAGTAAGATTTAGAAAGAAATGCTTTAGATTCTAGACTTAAGTATCATTAGTCGAATTACATATTGTGTTATAATATGTCTATTGTATTTTTCTTGTTCTTCTTCACGCTATATCCCGCATGTAGCAGGGTAGGCAGAGTGAACCCATTGTTAAGACGGGGAGCGGAGTGCCACTTTCCGCCGCCGAAGTCTGGATGGCAATAAATGATGTATTTATTACTTAGGCCTTAAGACATTCTGTTCTCCATTATTTAAGACTTCGATATTTGTGTTGAGTAACGGAGCTCAACGTTAACTTGAAAATGATTAATTCGCCTAAATACGAATCGAACCCACAACCGTCACCCTTCAGTGAGGCGCTGTGCCGCTGTCCAACGTAGCCTTATTTATAATATTTTCTTCATATATCCAGGCTCTGTTAGAAGATTACGCAGCGCGGTTAGAGAAATTACGTGCACTCAATAGAGAAGCTAATGCCCGTATAATGCAACTAGAAGCCACCTTAGAAGCACCCCATCCACGTCTAGCGTCCGCCATCGAGGATAGTCAGAGGAAATGTATGTTCATTTTTTTTTCCGCTTCACGCTGTATCCCGCATATAACATTGTAGGCAGAAGGAACCTAGTGTTAAGACACTCCGTTCCCCACTTTCCGCCGAATATTGGAGGCATTGCGTGTTTAGTGGCGGAACTCAACGCCTCGCTTTACCTTGTTACCGGAGCGAAGAAATTAAAATATTAATTATTTAAACACGTTTTCTTTTTTCATTTCCAACGCGGAATATAACCCACAACTGGCGCGTCGTGCGCTACATACAGTCACATGCTTGTGCACCTACCCGCGAACCCGAGCTCTGTTCAATTACTTTTTTACTGTGTAAGAAAAAGTAAGAATAGTGTTAATGTTTAATATGCAGCTATTAAGTACTAACTAATAAATTGTAATACAGATTGTTTTGTATCTATGTATACATTCTTTATTGAATGTAATAAGAACACAGAGACA
Source organism: Heliconius melpomene rosina (assembly GCF_056956725.1). NCBI lineage: Eukaryota > Metazoa > Arthropoda > Insecta > Lepidoptera > Nymphalidae > Heliconius > Heliconius melpomene. Next base: position 10,330,136 of record NC_140398.1, read on the forward strand.
TAATAAAAATTGTAAAGATAGTTTACAATGGCGGGCTTATCTCAATAAGAAATATCTTCCAACCAACCCATGGAAGTGGATGAGAAGCAAGTTGCGGCGTAGAAACAATTAATGCAATTAAAAATAAAGAAACAAAATAAAAAAAAAGATAATATTAAAAATATATAAACATAAAACATAATATCTATAGTAAATAAATTATATATAGAAACAACCATACATATTTACATAAGTATACAATATACAAATACATAAATATAAATAAATATATAATTATCTATATATATATATACATACATATTCATATTAAATATATAAATACAGGAATATACAAAAAAAAAGAACAACAAATTTACATTGAATATATTATTAATATTAATTTTTAGCACTGCAAGTGGAAGAACTACAAGCTGCATTAGGTGAGGAAAGGCGACGCGCCAGCAAGCTGCAAGAAGCGCTTGCTGCACGAGAAGCTGAACTACTCGCCACTGAGGATAAGTACAAAAAATGTGTGGAAAAGGCCAAGGAGGTCATTAAGTCATTGGATCCAAGAGCCACAGGTGTGTTTTAATTGCTGAGTTATGAGTACACCAATTATAAGTTAAAATATAGTATTAACTTGATATGTCAATGGTTTTCGATGACTATATTTGATTTTGAAATAAAACCAAATATTTACTACACTTTATTCCTAAATATTCGACTCATCTACTTTTCTGGTTAAAAGGGAATAATTACATTCATCATCGAATGTAGAAATGATATCGATTTATATTTACAGGCCAACCGTCTTTGTCGGACACCACGTTGGGATATTCCCGTGGTGCCGTCACCACCAATGCGTCACGTGCTGATCCCGCACCCACGAATAATAATCGACACGAGTAAGTTATATCGATTTGTTATTATTTTTTGTTGTGTTCTTATTAAATGATTGGGTGCATAATATAAAGGTAATAAAATTATCTTTTAATTATTTAAAATGTAGTCATAAATAGAAAATGTTATATTAAAGATGTGTACTGGCTTGTTTAATGAACGATATGAAGAAATATAACAAAACATTGTCGTTAACTAACAGCGTAAAATATATTTATGAAAAAACAATTAAGTCAATATATAAAATATTGTGTTTCATATTTGTCAGTGCCGTTAAGATTATTTGTACTTTATACCTATAAAATATGTTCTCCCACCCGACAGCTGGAGTGGCAGCGGGAGCGGAAGCGGTGGCGAGGAGGGCGGGCGCGGCGTGTCGGAGCAGCGCTTGCTGGCGTCGGCGTGGTACCAACTGGGCGCACGTTGCCACCGCGACGCCGTGGAGGCGCGCTTCGCCTCGCTCTCCGCCGGACACTCGTTCCTGGCGCGCCAGCGCCGCCAGGGAGCGCGTCCGCGAACGACACCTGCTACGCCCGCGCCCGCCACGCAGTGACCCTCTCCTCCCACAACTAGCCTCCAACAAAAATAGAAAATATCAAATACAATACAAACATAAAATACGTAGATAACTTTTAAAGTTATAAACTGCAGCGCAGCCTCAACGCCACCACCAGAGATATACCTTCGCCTCCACCTTTTGTACGTGGACATCCTCACACGCCCAAGGGTAATTACCACTTGACCCCCCTTCTCTCCTTCCGTCACTACCTCCCCTCTCCCCGTTCGTTGTACATCTTAGTGGTATACTTGCGGTGGCTTTAGTGGTATACACTGGGATTAATATAAAGTGTGATAGTTAATATTTATGTGCGTACGAGTATGTACGTCTCAAGTAAAACGGAAGCACAGATTGGTGTCCTAATTATATTTTACACTTGTTGTCTTTATTCTTGATGTTGAATTGAGTGCTAATAAAAAAATAACAGGCGGGTTATTCAATGTAACAATCATTAAATGAGCTTACAAAATATCATTGTAATTTTTTCTACAGAATTATTTATAAAAGATTTTACTTCATTCTGTTTACTCATTTAATATCTTCAACTTATTTAATTAAAATTTATCCATCGAATCAGTTACTATTAAAAAGTATGTTTTTATTCTAGGTAACAGAATTATAAGTCAACATTATAATTTGATCAAATTTTACATGTAAATAATCAATATAAGATACGAGAAAAGCTAAAATGTCAAATAAGAATTAAATCAATAGCTATAAGTACCTCCGTGTCTTATTCACATAAAATAGTTCTAAGTAAAATGTTTTAATTACAAATACGTAATTCTGTTAATAGTTTCATATTAATTTTACAATTGTATAGTAAAATTAAATATTTCACTTAATATTATTTTAAATATACATTTGTAATATTTTAAATTCCCTCCTATATGTTATCACCTCATGAATTGATCACATAGATCACATATATTGTATATACATCAAATAAAATATATAAAACATACATAATTTATATATAGATTATAAACATAGATTAATTTATGTGTTCAATTGTATAGAACAAAAAAAAATATTACAATAGCAAGAAGAACTAAAAAAAATGTGTTGTTTGTATATTGTATAAAATGTTTTTATATTTTATTTACTAAGTAACGGCTAATTGTGGTTTATTTTACTTACCACCTATAGTTTAACTTTTAACATTTCCTCGCATTATCCATTTACTATCAACTAAATTCAACTTCACTGTCCCGCCCCCCTGTAACAAGGCATGATGACTTAAAATGTCTGTATTTAATTAATAAAATCCTAATAATAGATTATAAAACACGCATTACTTTTATTATTAAGTGTAGGGTTAATAATTATCCAGAATAAATAAAAATACAAAATACGCCAAGCGGCTATGATATGTTCTGATCAGATTGATTTACATCACGTTAGCAGATTACTCAGAGATGACGTCATAAGCTACGCCGTCCTAGTTCGACGCTTTTTGGTGCGATTTTTAAACTTGTATATACAAGTAAAATATTTTTTTTTTATTTGTCATATGTTATACCTACGTTGTAATTGTAATATATGTATTTCTCATTGTAATAGAATAATTTCTCAAAATCTGTCGTCATGCCTATTCAGAGATAACCGAATGCGTGTTGAGTGGCGGAAGTCAACACCGCGCTTTGTCTTGCCAGAGCGGGGATATTAATTTCATTTGCTGAGCCGCGAGAGTATCGAACCCACACGGCGCGAATATAACATACGAAACAAGTGTATGTTAAATATAGATAATAACAAAATTAAACACGAGTATTGATTTTGCATTTATTCAATACAACAAAATTTGGAAATTTAAGATTTTATTTTTATAAATATATAAATATAATAAGTAATTTTATTTTTTGTAAGTTGTTTTTAAAAAAAGACAATATTATACCGACTATAGATAGTTAAAAATAATTTTAAATAAAAATAAGATAGAAAAGTTAAAATTTTTTTTATTTAATCTGTTAAATAAATTGATAATCTATATATATAAAAGGACTTGTCCTCACTGACTGAGGTAAGACGCACGTACAGCCGTAACCGCTGACGGTAGAAACGTGGAATTTGGACAGATGTTTACTTTCATATTCTGGACATCCACTAAGAAGGGATTTTGAAAAATTTTAACCCTAAAGGGGTGAAATAGGGGTAGAAAGTTTGTATGGAAAAAAAATTATATCGGCACCGATTTTTATAAAATTTGAAATTTAGATTTTTAAAAGTATTTAATTGAACACGTGTTTCATCGTTTTCTAGAATTCTCCCCCTAAGGGTGCAAATAAGGGGTTGAAAGTTGGTATGGAAAAATCTTCAAATCGCCACCTATATTTATAAAATTTGAAATTAAGACTTAAAAATATTTCATTGAACACATGTTTCATGGTTTATTAGAATTCACGCCTAAGGGTCCAAATAAGCGGGCGAAGCTGCGCGCACCCACTAGTTAGTTACAAATGTGGTCACATTTGTTTCTTTGGTGGAATTAACATTGACAATTTTACATTGAAAGTGCTCGATTGACTAACTGATGACTTGTTTGGTAACAATGACATATCGTTTATGATACATAGCTAAATCAGGAAAACAGCTAGAGGCTAGTCGTGCCGCAGTGGCACAAGCATACCCACAAAGTCGTGGGTTCGATTCCCACTCGAGAAATGAAATATTCAATAATTTTATTTCCCCGTTCTGGCAACGAGGCAAGGCGCTTCGTTATGTTCCGCTCAACACATTGCCTCTAGAAAGTGGGAAACGGAATGTTTTAACATAAGGCTCCCAGGTTCTCTCTGCCCACCCCGCTATGTGCGGGAAGCGTCAACGTTCATAATGAATTGAACGTTTTGTCTATCAGAGTGATGGAATGAACATAATTTATAGATAATAATTCCCTCTACTGCGGATCGAACCCATTTAAAATCGTCATTTTTATGACAGCTTCTTAAAACAAATATAACTATAAAATATATTTATGTATTCTAATGTAGCAAGTTATAAATAACTTAATAGTTCATAACTACTTACGTAACCTTTTATTTTTACTTGTTGTAATAATTTATTTTTGATTACTCTATTATATTTTCGTCGTGGGGCAGGAGCACAAAGTGTGACTGTAAAATCTATTGGTTGTAGGTTCGTTCCTCACTTGAGGAAATCATATTTATTTAAATTTATATATTTATTATTTCGCTCTGGTGTCGAGGCAAAGTGCGACGTTGAGTTTCGTTACTCAGCACGTAATGCCTCCAAAATTCGACGGCAAGTGGGTATGATAATGGGTAGTATACAGTGATAGTGTCACTTTATCTTTCACTTTTAATAAATCGAACTCAAAAATAAAATATTAAGTATTACATATGTGACGCAGCTATCAGTAGGCACTGGAAACGTAGGGCGGTTGTCGAAAAGCAGTATAAAATAAACCTGTTGAGTTAAAGCAAGTGATATCCTAACTACATATGAACTTCCACACAAATGCAAAGTTCAGCTTAGTAAGTAGGTACTCGTAGGTACTTACTTTTTCAGCAAAAAAGGTTTTTTACTTTTAAAATCTAGTTATATATTAATTGTTGCAATTTCTATTATTAGTAGGTAACTCAATTAAAAAAAAATAACATTTTTAAATAATTGTACCTAAATATGTTGCTAAACTAAGAAATGAACAAAATGTTTACTTTAATTTGTTATGTTGTAAAAATATCTTTGTATTGTAAATATAAGGCTTGAAATTAATTGTAGATGCGGTCGATGTATTAAATAAGATTTGTTAACGATCCATCAACTAAAGCCATTATATTTTAAACTTTAAGCTGTGGTTACAGTATCATCTTTTCTGAATAATTTTAACATGTAAGTATTTGATAAGACATTCATATCTATGTTTAGGTACTATTTTTAAAATATGATCTAAAATTGTTATTAATATATTAGAATTTTACAGTGAAAAATAATGTATTAACAGTCGCTACGGCAAAATCGCACAATGTGTAGTGAGGATATGCCCTGCGGTCGATTCATTTCGCTCTCAATACTTCCCAAGGCCAGATATCAATCATCCTGTCCAAAACAAAATCTTTCGAGTATAACTTAGGTGATTATAGGGATACGAATGCTTAATATATGCAAATTAAATTTAACTGGACTAAGGCTGTGTATGCATAGTTTTAATTTTAAACTTCATGCCTCATGTGACTATCTTGAACTATCTATAAATATATACTTAAAAAAACAGGATTGTAAATTTATATTTAATAGTTTTAGAGAGAGTGTTCATATTCATCTATAATTTATTAATAGTTGAAATAAATTTCCATATTTTCATTTTCCTTTTATTCGTACATGTGGGTACCAATAAAGCACCTAAAGTGCAAAATATATTCGAAAAATTATAGTGGGAATGTTGATATAAATTTAAAATTAACTTAATTGTTTTTATTTTTTACAAGCTGTTATTTAACTTGATGTGTTAGTTAGTGTATGTGAAATCTCAGTTAAAAAAAATGGATTACCTAAGACTTCAGTTCTGACTGATACTGATAAATATTACTGTTAATCCAAATTCCAAAATGACCAACCGAACAAAATGGCGGATTAAAAATTTTTGCAACCAACCCAATAATAGGTGTCAAATGAAAGGGATTGACTTGTACGATACAATTGACCATAAAAAATAACATCTAAATTGATTTAAAAAAAAAATATTAATTAATATTTTTTTAAAAGATTCATAATAATTAAAAATAAAAATTAATTAAATGATACAAAACACAGCTTTTATCTTTTATTTGTCACTGAGATCACAATTCACAATATCAATTTGAACTTCACGAAAAAAATAACTATAAATAAACATCTATAAATCACAGACGTACTTAACGTATAATTTGTATTTTAACACCTAAAAACTGTGAAATAGGAACCAAAAATTATGTACACTTGTACAGCAATAATACATATAATCTTTAGATTTTATTTTATTACAAAGTAAGTAATCTTTGATATTAGATCAGTAAATTAGTATTAAATCAATATAAGTGCATTACATATAAGATCAATCAGTTATTCTTAACATGCAGGCAACGACAAAAGTAAGTACTTAACTACAATATTATATATAAATCAATGAGGCCGTAACAGTAGAGTACACTTGTAAACTTGGGCAGTATATTTTTAATTTCTATAATCTAGTTAAAACCAAAATTAGTCAAAATCTTCATCAGAGTCTGTTTTGAGTACACTGTCAGATCCAGAGCCTGGTTCGCTGTCCACAGCTATTTCACTGTTAACAAAAAAACAAACAAAAGCTATAAGCATTTATGTAAACAATTTTTAGCATCATATTCCTGGTAAGGACAATATGTAATTTGTGTTATTTTGTAGTAAGTAAGTGTACTTGTAAATTTATTTTTCAACATTTACAATGTTTTAACGACAGAATGAAATAAACATTATTAACGATCTATGCAAGATAGTTATCATGATGTTATAGTAATCGTAAAAGTGCTTCGTTCCATGTAAACTAATAACTTGTGTCTAATAAACAGATCATAAAGCAAGCTTTAAAAGTAATTGATTAGGGAGAAATTATCCAATTTGTTGAGCCTTCAAGTCCAAGGCTTAAGGCTCACATACATCCACATTAGCTCCATTGTACTGGACGGACAAAAAAGAAAAGGATGAGCAAAGGCGAGAGCGAGTTATTCTTGTTTGTGTTGCAGAAAATCGATAGTTATTAAGGTTGGTTAGTTTAAAGTGCAATAATTGTGACGCGCAAGTAATCACTAGGAGGTGCCTCGGCGTTCATTTCGTCTGAATATTTACGAGAGTAATTATTTAGTTAACCACTGCAAATATACAAAGTAGGTATTGTTGTGTGAACAAAGCGACATTAAAAAAATTAACTTGGTAAAAATAAAAACGCTTATAAATTATTATATGCAATGCGTGTAAAAATTATTCTGTTTTATATTTAACTTGCCTGTTGTCTCCGGTACAGACCAAACGAACCTCTACGATATTTCTGTCAATCAAGAAAGAACACAATAAGACGAAGTTGCTCCAATAAGATTGTTTTCTTGTTATTTTGATTATTGTTTATACGCGAGTGGTATAATTTCAGAACGACATAACAAGTCCATTATAAATAATTATTATCAACTTAGCGTCAGTACATTGTTGTAAATGGTAGATCCGTGACAAGAAATTTTTAATAACGTCGGCCGTGCCTATTATTTAATAATGTTGCGTTTGTTAATTTTTCTTATAAATATTTTTTCTCTCGCATAAGACTTATTTTTCTTGTTTTTCGATTAAATAAGTGCATATTTATAAATAATTTAGAACAATGTGTAGTCACCAAGATAAGTTTATTTATGGTTTCTTTCTCCATTTAAATTTTATTATATACGCATAATGGGTACCTGGAAGGACCTAGAACTAATAGGTTCTAGGTGTTTCCAGGTACCCATTAGTACACAGATAACATGTGCCACTTTATGTTCCTAATTAAATAATAATTTTAACGTCAACGTAGCAATCAGAAAATATGTAATAATCACCCGTTGAGATCCTTAGTGAGTTGGATGTCCACATTGGCGGCGTTATCGCCCAGTCCGTTGAGGGCCTCGCAAAAGTCGCTGCCCACGCTCTGCAAGTGCTGGGTATTCAGATGGAGACCCTGGACACAATAAATTACATAGAATGACGTCTCGCGTAGGTGGTCAAAGCCGCTGTGCGTGCGAACCGTACAAACGTGAAACTACATTTTATTTGTTGGTAATAAGCTCATATTCTCATTATCACTCAGAACTAAACTAGTTTAATAATATAATAGATATATTTAAACTTGTTTAATAAATAATTAAAAAGTATGTTATCTTTTTTCGACACAAGTCATGCATTGAATTGAACGAAAGATGAGTAGACACAAGACATGTAGCATCCTTCGCAATTGTTTTGTTTTGCGAGGCTCGCGATGTCGGCGTACTATTTTTATAACAGTCCTTTACGGGCAAAATGATAACAAATAGTGAAGTGTGAGTGAATTTCCTGGCATCTTTTAATTGAAAATATATTACTCATCTTATCTTTAGATCTCAGAGGTCTAGACAACCCCAGATGTATGAGTGTACGTGTCAGGTACATACTTAGCGTCGTATTCATTAATCTCAGATATGCCATCTTTTGTAATTGGAAAATAAACGCTTTGAATATGATACATATTAAAGATAATTATAATTAATATTATAAATCAATTAAAACTTTCTGTTACGATTGTTTTTTATGTTTCCAATGAATGACGTTTGTATAAACGTAACTGAAGATCTCTTAAGTATGTACCACTCAACACTTGTATTCTTAACCATATGAGAAAGGTTAAAAACCATGAAGTTGGCCCTTAACAAGTAAAATACAGGCCTATATATAGATTTCATATCTTTTAAGTTGATTACTTGATAATTTTTGGGTGCCAAAAGTCAATTTATCCTGTAGTTTAGAAGAAAATTTTATGAAATACACAAAAAATAACATACAAGTTCCCATTATTAGTTGTGTACCATGGGAACCTAAAATATACAAATAATAGGCATTTAAAATAAAACAATACCTTAAAAGGTCCTCTGTCGAAGCCGCAGAAGGAGGCTTCCATGGTGTAGGAGCGCGTGACGCCCAGGTGGCGCCACACGGTGACGCGCGCGGTGCTCTCGCGCTCGCGCTCCACACGGAACGAGCACGAACCGAGAGCGAACGCCGCAGATATGCGATGCATCAGCGCTGGTAGCATCTTGTTATCATAAACATATTATTCAAAATTGAGCAATCTTCAACTGTTTAGATAAGCTGCAAAGTATGGCATAGATCTCTTCTATGAGAACTTGAAAGCTCTTTTGAATATTAAATTAGTTACATTTAATTCTTTAGTGGGAATCGAACTAAACAGCGTCGCGTTACAGTTACACCATTGAGCCCTGCGCCATGACGGCCTCAACAGTCAGATTATATTTTTTTCTCTTTATAAGTAACTTTGTTAATTAGTTGCAACGGTTAGTAGTCGAGGCATTTTCCTACTAACGATGCATTAACGGAATTAAAGGAACCTAATCGAAGAAAAAGCACTAATTAACTGTTCTTACGTAATCTAAGCTTGTATCGATCGTGTTTTATTTAACTTACAAGGTATTTCACAGGCTCGTCCTGCACGAGCCGGTCGCTGCTGCACCAGCTCTCCGCGCCGGCGCATCCATAAAAGAACACGTTCTTCTTGCGCGAATGTCCATGATAGTCGCAATATACTAACGGTGGTTTCTTCCAAACACGTACCAAGTACTCTATTAACCCCTTTACACAACAAACAGTATGCATATGAATAAAATAACATTAAATAGTGTGTTATGAATATAGAATTCATAGCAAGGTATGCAGGTAGCGAAACATGTGGAATCTAGTGTTAAGACACTCCGTTTTCATGAAAACACTTTCACCCCCTTTCCGCCAAATTCTGGAGGCATTGCATGTTGAGTGGTGGAACTCGCTTTGCCTCCCCAGAGGAAAAGAAAAAAAATAAATCCTCGAGTGGGAATCGAATCCATAACCTGTAACGTTTACAGTCGCACGCTTGTACCTCTATGACACGATTGGCTTCAAAAGCCTGGTGACTATTATATACCATTCATATAAACTCTTACAGTATTTAAAAGAAAATATAACGAGGCTATTTTGTTTGAAAACCTGTGCCAAATGACTACGTTTAAGAGTACTTTTATTTTTATCTGCATATTTATGCTAGCAGAAAATTAGCCTCGTAAATAGAATTGTCTCACTTTAATCACTAATGAGCGAAAATTCTTGCTATAATTACCTTGGTATGGTAAATAGAAGGATGCAAGACGGGGCTCGGCTTGGACCAGCGTCGATTTAAATCTTCATTAGTTAAGCCGCAGCGATAGCTGGAACAACATAGACGTTATCCGTATTATATAAATATTACCAGGAAGCCCGGCCTTGACAACGATAAGTAGCGTGGACATGTTCAGTCAAGTGATGGACGCTGGGTCCACGACGGGAGACAGCTATCGTCGTTTGGATATCAGGCTACGACTGGATTACTCAGTTTAGAAGTCAAATTGTATACGTTTTAGGTTGACACTTGTGAAATTAAATAAAATGACAAATTCATTCATTTTATTCATGCACTGTCAAATGCATTTTCTGGAAATACTAGGTTTCGATTGATCAATTATTACTGTATTTGATTATGTGATATTTTAGAAACCCAAATCCTATCGTAAAAAATACATTTTTATTTGCAATTATTGCAAAGTTCACTTTTATATACGCTTTCATACAATAAGATTTGCAGTTCGGTATATTTACGTATCAACATATATATGTAAGTATAGTAATTGTACATAAATTCCAAATATATGCGTGACACGACCTCACGGTTATAAATGCTTTATGAAATGATAATTGATTCAACAGTCATATAAGGTTTAGCGATCGACGAAGAAAGCTCGGAGGGCAATTTGAAATGACAAGCTATTAAATTAAATGATTGGCAGACCACGTAGGAATGTAAACTTGCAACGCATATATGAATATACAACAAATACAAGAGATTTGAAGTACTTGGAGTTGGTACTATACTTTGTTGTTACTTACTACAAAAATATATCTACATTATATGAAAACTTAAGTCTTAGAACTGTCAAATAGGACGAACAAGGCCACGATGGCCTTACATCGTGGCCTTGTGACATTTAAAGTAAAGCTTAAGTTTTTTTTTATAATAAAGTTTATGGAGATTAATATAAAATAATACAAACTCACTAGGGTTAAAATAGTCCAAATTTAGTATGTAGCGAATGAAAATAAAATAAATAAAGCTATAAGGATTAACCTGCACGCTAGTTAACAAGTTCTACGATTTACATTTCTCAGCATGGGGATTTACGTTTATTTTGAAATTAATATATTTTTGATTGAAAACATTTCAATAAATATTAATTACAGATAGTTAGACACGACGAATGTATCGTGTTGTACGAAAATAATTTAATTTAAGACTACTGCCTGTAGTTTCTTTATATGAGAGCATCTTGTGTGAAAGGAAGTAGATGACTACCGTTGGGGATACATTAGATACTTCTACGTTGATTAAGAAAGAGAATTTCTTCGATTGTGTCATTATATACAGCTAGACGCGTATTCAGTGCGTCTACAATCTACGACAATCCTCTATGTTCTCGTCCGTTATTACAGAGTAATTCTAGTAACGTGCAATTCTGCAGCTACGTGGCCCTGACTTAATCGTATTTTACTAATCATTATCTATACGCGTACAAATTGTTACGAAAAAATTGTAAATACGTCGTCATATTATACAAATGTAAAAATCAATTAAATTATTATGGTTAAACGTGAAGAATGCATCTTTGTAGATGTAATGATAAAAATAAGTCAATTTTAAACTACAGTATAATGCTTTAAAGTTTTAATTTTTATCTCAATATTTATAAATTAAATAAAAAAATTACTTATTTAAAAATTTAAATTTATACAGTATCACTATTTATTGTTGAAAAAATAATAAGATCGTAACATTGAAAAGTTAAGCGAAGCGCTGCAGAATCTATCAATAGAACAACAGTACAGCTTAACAAACAATGAGTGCCTATCACGGCCCTTTTTTCCTGATGATGGAGCATTCAGGCTTCGTCCAATTAGGATCGGTTCAACGAAGGACATCATTAGCGGGCGGCGGCGCGGCGCGAGCGCAGTCTGCAGGTTCTCGACTTTGTAAAGGAGCCCGCGTCCTTCTCGTGCGGCGGCCTTCGGTCCAGGACCGGTTGCGCATCTTTTACTCTAATCAGGGAAAAAATAAGCGTCGGCCGCATACACAAATGAAAGCGAACAAGCGAGAAACTGCACACCGTCCGCCGTGTTTTATGGTAGATTGTTGCGGTACAATAGCAAACAGTAGGGCTGCCATAAACCGAGTGTTGGGTTTGTATAATTGCTAAACAAACTACACAATAAACAGAAATAGAATGAACAATATCAATGCGATCTACGGTTACGATTGACTTTGGAATGTAAAGAATACACATACAGTTGTAGCTCTTTTAAAGGTACTGATGACCGAGGCTGGTTCAAGGGTCCGTCTACCAGCTATTTATAGAACGCGCCGCACCGATGCTATCGGCTCTCAGCCGTACCTCGGCCCCGCACGATCCCAACCCGCCCCTGTGCACCCCTCGCATAACGTTTGCCCAATAAAAGAGATCAAAGAAAACCACCACATTATATTTGCGCAAGCTATTCCTGTGATTATTATGTCCATTGTTTCAGACTTCAAAAAAAATCATCGCCTCGAGTTCTTTATACTCGAGATACTAGTAAAATGATAAGTGGATTGGCAATGAATCATTGTTTTACATTCAAATAAAATCGCAAGGGAAGTTAGTGGAGGTAGAGGAGGAATTAAAAAGCGATAAATATCAAATTGTCAAAGGTAAAATAACTTATACCTCGCCCACACGGTACGCTCATCCGTATGCTCGACGCGGAGGATGTTTCCTGCGAGCAGTAAGAGAGGGAGGTGCTAAACGACGGGCAGTCGTCGTTTTGTGCTTGTCTTCAAATGACTTTGTCTCTGTCTTACAGCTGTAACAACACTAGATGTCCTCGGTTAAGGATTACGACAGGGCGCTAGCGCAGATCGTTGGTGATGGCAACTCTGTATTCCTAGGCGATACCGGACACGGGGCGAGTTATTTACGATAGTCGCGAGACAATCGACTAGTCGCAACACTTATCCGGTGTCACCGACGTGGTGCCAATAAAATGACGTGGCCATCTTCATTAAACACCAACCTTTAGAATGATCACACGTGCCTAGATTTTATTTATAGAAGCGCTGACTCACCATCGGCTGTCGGCCACGGCACGGAATGGTAGTTATGATAACTTTGGAATGACTAAAGGGATTGTTCTCTCGGTTTACGTACGAGCTTCATGTTTACTATTGCTCTGTGGAATTATTATCATTGGTGCTGTAGATGTGGTTCGTTGATTATCGTCGCATTTTCCCATAATGTTTGCGTAGTCCGGTCGACCTAACGGCGTTGCCTCCACTAATTGATTTTATTTGCCGTCTGTTGCGGAAGCGAAGCAATTCGCTACAGGTAGGTTCAATGACACGATGCTTCTCGAACAACTGTCCCTACACCACTGGAATGCAGTCTCTTTATATCACGTATCACTTCATTATAAGAACGAGCTAATACCATAGGTTATTTATATCACAAATGGTCTTATATTTCTTGTCCATTTTGTAAAGCAATCGTAGTGTATTATTATTGTTTGTGATATTTCCATATTTTTAGTTAACAGGCGATGTTTTTAAATGTTTGAAATGTTACAGTTATTTTTGTTTTTAACGTTTCTTTTATTAACAGTTTCTTCAGATTGTAATCGGAACGTGAAGAAGTGACTATAAAGCTAAAATTTATTAAAAAAAACGACTGTTGACTGTTGATGCTGAAATATAAAAAATAATACACATATATTTTCCTTTTAATTCGATTATATTTGAACATCTATTTGAAATAAAGTTGGAGTGTTTGGAAGGTATCCGACTGTACATGTGTATATGACCACAGATTCGACACAATTTCGAGGAATGTTTCTATAAATATTATTTCCATTTTCTATCAAAATGGGCGAAAATTGAGAACGAAGGAAAGGAATTACTTAACTTTATTTAGGCTCTCTTCGTGCTGAATGCGAGAGATACGTGAAGTTTTCATTTTTATGATATTAATATGATATGTTTTGTAAAGTTAAAAATAAGTTCGAGTATTGTTTTAATTTATTTATAACATAATGTAAAAGTCAAAACTTGGGTAAATATAGATGTTATGCAGTGAGTCATAAAGTAGAGACGGTAAAAATGAACAGATAATAGGCAGCCAGCGGGTGCTCGGGGAGTCGAGGGCAGGGCGCAGTACATTAATATAATGGCGCGAGCCTGATGACCTTGGTGCTGCTTGACCTTTCTTTTCACCCTTTCACGGCGAGTTACAGTTTTTTATTAAGTGAAATAACTTTATTGTTGTTACATAAAAATTTATACGCTAAGTAAAGATGCCAATGACTTGCGGATAAGTGTCATTGACGTCGCTACATTTTTAAAATTATCTAATAAAAAGGAGATTTTCATTTTTAAATATTTACATGGTAAAATTGTGCTATGTGGGAGGTTTTATTTTTATTTAATATATAATAGCATATTAATTATTTATGGATTAGAATGAAATATTCCGAATTCTAAGAATAGATTTTCTGGAAAAGCTAATTATAGTGACAAAAATATTTTAATATCTTTCATAGTAGGTATATTGTAGATTGATTCGGAACGATGTGCACTCGCATGCAGTGGTGACAGCCGCGGGCTGTATCTTCGCCTCTATTATAAAAGGCTTGCACTCTCAGGCATCGTAATTCATTAGCTGACTCCGTTCGCCTCTTATTATTTATGGTCGCTTAAGTTTTGTCCTGGGATATTCTCAACGTTGCAGCTCTCTTAATGGATGTACGAGAAAGGAATAATAAGGACATTTGAATACAGTCAGAGCATCTTAGGTCAAGGTTTTCTTTAGTACGTCGTCCTTTTCATAGGTTTCTTCCAATGGCTTCTTGTGATTTATTGCATGATATGTTATTTTCTAAGCCGCCCCATAAAATAGCTGGTAATAACGTGAGTTTATTTACAAACATTATTAAAATACATTAAAAATCACCTGTCATTGTCACATAGTTGATACCTTGCTAAGATCTGGTAGTTCTGAATGCGGAGGAAGATCATAAACAGATATGTAGACATACTTCTCAGGCAAGACAAAATATAGCGGCATTTCTAAGGAAACAATATATAATTAGGGATCTCATAACTAAAGATCCTTTAATTGTTCGACAGAAAAATAACTGGTATGGTGAAATGTGACGTAGTAAGCTTAATGTATGCACTTTGTATTACATGTTCTTGGTTTCATTTGATGAACAAAAAATGTATATATCATATATAAATATAGTTATTTAACCCATTATTGTAAAAAACTACCGGTTTTCATGCCTTAGTGGGGGCTTAGCTTATGAGTTATTACAAATTGTACTATAATATATTAATATTGTCTAATAATTATAAAGAAGAGCAGCAGGATTACAAATGAAAATATAAATTTAAGTAAGTATTTCATACCTTCGAGTGGGGATCGAACTCACAACCAGTCCACTGGCCTAAATGATGAAATCTGTCTTATATTGTGAATTTTAGGTAGTTACACACATAACTCAAAACTTTGTGTGGATACATTAATTTGAATTTCTTAGAAGGTCTACTCAATTTTAATCGCGGGGCGTTGATGGCCCTATCCTTGAAACATTATTCAAGGTGATGTGTTATGGACTTACGAGTATCTCCAACGTCACGCACGATTCAAATCCTGTCTGCACTAAGTAGACATATAATTGCCATAAAAAAATAATTTAACTGTAGGTATATGGTATATACGCATATTATTCTAAAAGACTTACAAATGAATATTGATTATTATTTAGTGTGAATATATTTTTTGACTTACATTCAGAATAATATATCTGGAAAAAATGGAATCTATGTTTACAAGTGTTTATTTATACAATAAAAGGTATAATAAGTATCTATCTATATCTATCTACTGTAGTCGCGTGAATGTATCTTCGTCATTTACTCATGTTCGATTTAAGCATGAGCGGTGCTGGTAATTTCATCCGATATCGTGACTGAACGTTCAATATAATAAGATGTAGCTATTTATGTAATACATCTATGTACGGTGTCGTGCAATGCAAAATATCTTGAATAAACCTGCATTTTATATCTATATAACCATTTATATTTTTATTTTCTTAAAATGATTGCGTTTCTTTAGTTTATTTTATATGGCAATATTTTTTTTTTAGGATTGTCTTTCAAACTTAGATCATATGGAAGATACACTATCTAATGGATTATACAGCTTCATGAATATCAGAAAAAATGGCAACTTCATTTACATATTTCGTTTCCTAGAATTACATAAAACATCACTTAACATTGCAAATTGAAAAAGATAATTGTAGGTATTGTCGGAGGCAAGAAACTAGTTAAAAGACGTAAGCTTTCATGCAGAACCAAAAGCAGAACCTTGTGAGCGAAAGTTAAAAGTGCATGTGCATGTGCAAAATAAATCAAATCAAAAATAAGATTCACACTGTATCCCGCACACAGCAGGTTAGGCAGAGGGATCCTTTCCGAAGGTTCGATCTCCACTCGAGGAAATTAAATATTTATTGAAATTCATATTTCCATTTCTTCGCTCTGGTGTCGCGGCGTTGAGTTCAACACGCAATGCCTTCAGAATTCGGAAGAGCTTAGGGAGAGGAGTGTCTTAACACTAGGCTCCTACTGCCTTCCCTGCTACATGCGGGAATATGGATACAGCGAGAAGCTGAATCATACAACATATCATCATATAAGTATATAGATGCATCATCTACTTAAGGTGTATATTTTTTAGACTTTGTTTAGAAACGAAGCAATAAACCCCAGTAAGATCACAATCAATGAATGCATCCAACAAACACTCGCGGCCAGCTTAAATCAATATTGACTACAGTTTTCAAACCAACATTGATAACAAAGGACTAGAGAATGGGTGCTAAATACTGAGTTCAAACAAAACACTTATTATAAACATAAAAGGAAACGATTTTTTTGAATAAATGTTAGCGTTAAGGTGAGTTCATCTTAAATTTATATAAGGTAAGGACGATATTGACATTCATAGAGTTCGTGAGAAAGCATCGATTGACTCCGCAGATGGGCTATTCAGATTGAATTTACGATATTTCAAAATCACGTTCATAACCTTGAACTCCCGAGAAGCAAATTCACACTTCGCCTTCGCCTTAGCCTGTTTCATGTTTTTCCCATATATTGTATATAACAAAAGTATAGTATAAGGTATTTATTTGTATTTGCTCTAGGTGAACGTAGACTAAAACTTTTAGGATTCACTTTTAGAGATAAAAACATTCTTAGTGTCCACATTAACTGACATAATGTGAAATATAACGATATTACGTAATTTTATAAACGTAAAAATTAGAGTATTAAACGTACTGTAAACAGCGCCAATGACCTCTCTTAATTATAACCACGCGAAAGAGCGTAATGATGCAACTTGGTAATGTTGAGTCAGGCTGTTATCCGCTGAATTATAATGCTATAACGGAAGAGTGAGATAAGATGTGTTGAATAATATGAAAACCGCAAAATTTTACTTCGCTTTATTTTAAATACACTTTTTTTAAAATAGGTTAAATGAAAATTATAGAGGACTGAGAAACGGTACCTTCGCATCGCGCACCAGCTTTCTGTTCTGACACCTCTCTCAGAAGGATCCAGCGAGCCTATGCCAATTATAACGGGAACCTATCCTACCTCGATCAAATACAGCGACTGCTGGGGGTAATTGCTTAAACACATAATCACCTATGTCACGAGAGCGCGAGGCGAATCAATATCGCAGGGCTTATAGATGACGATAGAATTTTCCATGTTCTTCCTCTATATTAAGAGTATAATTATGCGTAATATGTTTCCCATGTTAAATTTACATCAATTTTATTTTATTGAAACTATATTTTTTTCATTGAGAGCTTTTGCTGAAATGGAAATAAATTGAAAATGATATACTTAGTAAAAAATATGTATTAAAATTTAAATAATAATAGCTGCACTACTATAATTATTTTAATTACAAAATATATAACTTGTCTTGTTTAATCTTTCAAAGTTTATGGAATGGTGGTGCACATGAGGCTGTGTCGCAGAATACCGGTTGGGCGTGATTCTTTAGACTGAATTCGCGAACAAAAACCTAAGAATCCAGGCACGGCCGCGCGGGTAACGATCGGAATAATTCAAAATGTTACTGGAAGTCTTGTCTCAATTAGGACTGCAATTAAGGTTACTATATCTGCCTGACTCGCGCTTATCGCTTATGTTTTTCCAAGAGATGTAAATCGATAAAAAAATAATAATAGATTTTAGAAATAAATTTACTTTTAAATGAAGTGGTCGGATGATATAGTTGTAGATATATACAATCAAAATAATGCTAATGCACATTCTAAGCGATATTTATAATCATAAAAAAAGTAACAATATATCAAATTGATATCTTCAGATGAAAATTATTAAATAAACAATGAGTGAGGCAGTCCAAAATTAATTGAAGAAGCGCGTATACCCATATACAACGAAAATAGACATACAGTCTCCTATCTATTGGACAGCCGATAGCGGGCCGAGGTTGCCCAGGGTGTACGTGGGGTCCTATTATGGGCAGTATTCAAACGTCGCAGTCATGCACCCGTTCAATTAGACGCCGCCGTCCGAACCTCTGTAAACTCTATCGAAAAAAACGCATCGTTCGAATCACGTTCATCTCTTTCTTTTGTAGCTATTAAAGTAATATAGATTTTTTGTGAAAATAAAACTGTTAATTTTATTTTATCGAGTTGCATCGCATCGCCGGCGAACGTAACTCATCCGATGTAAAACAATACGATAGGCATCGGTTGAATGCGATTAAAAAGAGATTTAAAAACGTTCCCGGGGGCATTGAGGCAATTTAACTTTCTTCTGGTAGGTTTTAAGTGCAGTATCTTGTTGTGAATGGTTCAATAGTATCGAATATACATTGTGTGTGCCGATAATGATTAGATTACGCACACTGATACCAACTTTTAGCTCGCAACCATATAAAAATAGTTCAGATCGATTTATGGGAGCAAAACTATTAAAATAAACTACGACCACTATAATAGAATATAATACATTTATCTGGTGGTTATATAATGCAGTGGTGGCCGGTGGTCGCGGCGAGCAAACAGAGTGGCACCAATTAACGTGGCTCTCAAAGGCACATGCTTGAGGTGATGCAGCGGCGGTGTCTTTTAGCTCTATATTATGTTCGTGCTTTTATTGCAGGGTGAATCTAATATTCAATTGACAATATTCCTAGATGAGCAGTGCTTATTCTGTGTATTTTTTTGATATTTTATATATTACAGATAGTATACTACTTCCTAAGTCTAAAATCATATCTATTATTCGATACTTTAATCGAAGCTTTAAAAATGTCGAATCAATTCAAAACAAACTTGCGTTTATTATTAAGTTGAAATAAAATTAAATTATGATTGTAAATATGGGGGCAAGGTGGTGCAAAAAGACTTACTAACTTAATGGTTGAACAACAATGACAGACATGACACTGTAGAAACTTGTTTTAATACGAACCTCTCTAAATTTCAAAAGCCTCTTGCGCTTAGCTATAAGGATAAACATTACTCATTTTAAGTTAAGACATAAAACAGGAAAGCATTAGTACTTTACAGAATCATATTGTAATATTGTTATATTGATTGGGGGTCGACGTTAAGTAGAATACTTTGTATGCTGCTAAGAAGGTGCGGAAACGACTACATTGTGTTTTTATATACTATTTAATATTTTACATTGTCTTTATTCGTAAGTAGGCTTTTAGTTATAATATCAAATTTCGATTTTACATACCTAATAAATAGAGGCCGTCTTGGCTCAGCAGCACAGCGTCAGACTACAAACGCGATGGTGTTGGGTTCGACTCCTAATTGAAGGAAAGACATGACGCGGTTAAGTCCCGCCACTTATAATACAATGTCTCGAAAGATACAAAGGAAGGAAATGGAATGTTTAGCTTCTCTCTGACTACCCTACTATATTCTGCTATATTCAGTATGCAGCTTGAAAGTAAAAATCATTAAATGGATATTATTAGCGTTTAAAGCGAAAATTGTAATGTTTATATTATTATTATTATAAAACGTGCAGGAATAAACCGGGATTAATGGTATAATTGTGATTTTAATGTTTACTCAAAGAAATCCTTTTATTAATTCCCAAACCAATTTTTTTTCAACAATTTGTTACAATAAGAAAACATAAGACAAAAGAAACACATATATATATTAAACATATTTATCCGAATAGCATTATTATTTATATTTACCGACAACTTAGTCAAATGAAGTCATCAATATAAAAATGTATCGCTTAACTGATCACCGCGAGAAACAAGATAGCCGCCATCGATGAGCTTTCTGATAGCTTCTACAGATTGGTTTCAATTAAACTTTTAGGTTTTATTAAAATATTTATTTATTACTATTTAAATATTATTTACTAGGCGTCATTGTAGCAACTGTACACTTGTGGTTATGAGTTCTAAGTCTAGTATTTTTATGTATTTTTTTTCTCTAATGTTTCTATATAGTTGGATTTGGCTCATTTGAAATGCCTTGTCTCTATAGTGAGTGGAACAACTGTATAAAGACTAAAAGAACGGAGTATCTTATGACAAGCAACTGGGGACAAAATTCAAGGAAACATTGAAATTCATAACAACATTTGCCGCTTAAATGAATTACATTGCACTATCAACTGAGAAAAAGCTACGCTAATCCTTTGGACAAACTAAGAATTCGCTAAGATCGCAACAAGAACAAATTGAACACAAACGCAAGTACGAGTATAGCGCGGTACGATTTGCCGAGATAACTCCCGTGTCGCGAAGCGCGGTTGCGGGCGTCCGTCCGCCGCCGGATGTCCGCGTCACCGCCGGAGCGAGTCCGCAACGCGTTACATCACCATTACTGGCTCGCTTCGCAACATCACCGAAGGACTCCATCTTGGAGGGCAATGTACGAGGTGGTGCAGCAGGCGGCCGTCCAAGCATCGCCACCATTGTTCGCGTAGACGTGCGCGGGACGCGTCGCTGTTATAAGGGGGGGTTCTGGAGAGCGCGCGTTCAGTGTGCCCGAGTGTCCCGTGTTGCGTGTGCGCACTCCAGCGAGTGATCCCGCAATAGTTACAAGAACCGAACCCGACTCTTATCAAAATGCTCCTACTCGCCAGCTTTTTCCTGCTTTTCGTAACCACCCTGGGCCCTGTTGCAGGTATGTTTACACAGATTGTAATTGTTCAGTACTGAAACTAACAGTAGTATATAGATGACAATTATCTTATATAATATATGAAAATTTGGGACTCTATGTCAGTCCTGGGATGTCATTCTAGCAAATGATTCTAATGGGCTCGACGAGTACGTGTTGATTATAGGTCATTTTTATTTAGTGGATATTATTAATATGATATATGTACGTATTTAAGTTTATTTTATATATTTAAAACATGATTAGTCATATTATATCATTATACCTTCGATTTTTCATGACTATTAATTATTTTACTTATCCGTAAATATTATGTCATAAGTTTATTTAAATCAATTAATTGTTATAAATAAATATAAAGATAACCGGTAATATGAGAGTAATCAGGATGTAATAAAAGCTGGAATGGTTGTTTGACATTCCAAGTTTACGGCTAAAGTCTTGACGCTGCTGTTGTGACCCGCGGGTCCTCGACCTTCATTGTTCTGTTTCTATTGCAGTACAATGGCGATAGGCAGCTCACAAACTCACCTCTTATTCTATAGGTATTTCGTGTATTATTTTCACATATCCTTAACTGGATAATGGCGTAAAAATCTGATGACTTTCTTCTACCAAGAATTTGGTTAAAAGTTTATGTATAAAATGTAATATAACGTTTTGGTAGGTGAGGCGAGTCGTGGCCCAGGGGAACAAAGTGTGACTATAAATGCGACTGGTTGCGGGTTCGATCCCCCCGAGAAAGTGAAATATTTATTTACATTTTCATTTCATCGCTCTGGTGTTGAGGGAAATCGCGGGGTTGAGTTTCGCCACTCATCACGTAATGCGTCCAGAATTCGGCGGAAAGTGACCAACGGTGTTTTAATACTAGATTCCCTCTGCCTATCTTGTTAGTGCGGGATACACTTTGTACGTGAAAATAATTTCATTTTGGTAAAAGATAAAAGTTCTTATACAAATATGTTGTACGACAACTCAGTAAAAATAGAAAAGTAATATTTATTGGATATAAAAATAAACGATCAGGGATTACTTAATCAAGTCGACGCGACGTTTCGTTTTTTTATTAAACTACGATCAACCTAAGAACGTACCGTTAACAACAAGTATTATATTTATAGTAGCAAAATGTTGTCAGTACAGTAAATATTAAACAGTAGACGTTTTATTTCATTTATTTTAGTTCGACGCTGAATTCCGTAGGGTAGGCAGAAGGAAATTTAGTGCTAAGACACTCTAACGCCTAATTTTGGAGAAATTGCTTATAGTGTGTGAGGTTTAAGGATGTGCTGGTTCTTCACTGATTTGATTAAAAGAAGTGCTGAACTTGGTTTCACCTCCTAATAGGCATAATATCTAAATAGGTGGAAAGTAGAGAAGGTGGTGGGAAATGCGAGAGAAGTATGGACAACTTGAAAAAAAAAATCAGAATAATTAAAATTTTTACTTACATATAGCCACATTAGATAAATTTACTAAAGATAGATTCCGTCGTGGCGCAGGGGTGCAAGCGTACGACCGCGATCGTGTTCGATGCCCACTCGGGGGAATAACATTTTTATTTCCTCTCTTGTAACGAGGCTTTGGTACTGAGGCAAAGCGTGGCGTTTCTAATTCCAGCATTCAACAAGCAATGCCTCGAGAATTATGCGGAAAGTAGGGAACGGAAGTGTCTTAATAGGAACGGAGTGTCTGTGAATTAGGTTCCCAGGTTCACTCTACTTACTCTGCTATGCACGGGATACAGCATAAAGTTAAAAAAAGAGAATTTAACTGTACAGATAACTAATGTCACCTCATTTATTTTTAAAAGCTCTTGGTCTCTTGGTAACAAGCAAAAAGCATTTCGGTTTGATGTGCTATACTTTAAATTACTTTGGATGCTTCTACAAAAAAGGTGCGCTTATTGACTTTTTATGATGGTATAAATGCAAAGATAATGGTCTTCATGCCTTGGAACAAAATTGTAAGAGTCAACGGCCCCTGTACCCGCGTTCAATGTTTTATTGGAGTAAAGAGCATCAGAATAACTAAGTCCTTGAGAACCGAACGATTTATACAAATCAAGATTGCTGTGTGCGATTTCGTTAATGAGGCGTATCCGCGGCGTTAGACAGGTTATCGACATGCCAGCAAAAACTGTGGAACGGAAGTTTTGTTGGGAAAAAATAGCGGGGGTCGAGGAAGAGCCACGACAGGTGTGAGTTCAATGGCCAGCAGATAGTCTCTCAAGATAGCCACGTAACTTTGCAGTTTCTTAGGAATAAAATTATACTTTATCTGTATACGTCTGCGATGGGCTGCATTTCTACTACCGGTCTTGCAAATGATGCGGTAGTGATATTTTTATGACTTCACCTAAGGCAATGCTTTTTAAGGTTGTTAATTGTAGTGCGGGCCCACTTTGTACGACGATGTCAAGTCCGTCGCACTCACTCGTATCTTCTATATTAGCATTCCATTTCATAGCGTAATTGCAGCCTCCATTATGCAAAAATGTCGTAATGTTAGCTAACATTAAATGCAAGAAAATAGCTTTTATATAAATGCGAGCTATTAAACCCATTTACATTTCCACTGCATCTCTGCATTATAAACAAGTAACACGTACACAAGTACAAGTACTAACTTTCATTATACATAGTTAAATCTATAACTCAATTATATATAATTTTAAATATGTATGTGTGTGTGTGTAAGTGGGGAACGGAGTGTCTTAACACAAGGTTCCCTCTGTCTACCCCGCTATGTGCGGGATACAGTGCGGGATACAATTTAATTTATTTCATTTAAATATATGTATGTAGGTATATGGTAGTAATTAAAGCAATAAATTTATTTATTAGGCATGACCCACGGCGTAATAAGGACGGGTCTCCGTTTGAATTGTATAAAGCTTAGGAATATTTAAAGCCATAAATTTGTATTTATGAAATGATAATTCGAATACGCTGAGCTTGAAGAACACATAAAATTGGATTATCTTCAATATTTCGATGCTATTTAAATGTTGATGTTTTAAATTTTATTTATTGTGATCCTTTTATTTTTTCATCTGAATTCCTGTTTGGCTTGAGGCAGATGGTGATTATATCAAATTTCGGGACTCCAGTTTTTTATATCTTCATGGGTATATCAGGTTCTATCAGGGTTTCTGATTTTATGTTGTCTACTTCTGTAGTGAATAAGTTGTTTAATGTTCAAATTTGATTTCCCTGATGTAGTATATTGCAGTAATTTCCTTTTCAATAATGTCCATATGTTGATAAAGTTTTCATATATTTTCAGTAAAACCATATAGCATTACTTAACTTACGTGTGTATTTACGTGGTTATTGCTTCATTGCCTGAGTAGAGAATTAGCGACCGCGAACAATTGTTTGCCTTGTTTGGCAAGTTCGGGTTGGCATCGGGTTTTGAAGACTAAAAATAGTACAGCTGGTGCATTCCAAGGTGAGGGCGAGCGCGGCGAGGCCGAGGGCGCGAGCGTAGGCGTCCTTGAATTCGTCTTCTGCACGTTCGTACCCTATTAACTCGATCCCTTTTTTGTGTCTCGATCGTTATCTAACCGCAAACAGTCCGATCAATTTTCCCACGGGTGGGATTAATCAAAGACATTTGATAGAGCTCTAAATTGCAATTTTTATTATGGCAATTCGCGGTTGCTTGACTACAATCATTTTGTTTATTTCCAAACATTAAAAGCAACAGCAAAGGATACTCTGTGTGTCTGAAGTATTTAATGAAATATTTAGCCCTTATGGGCGCTTGCTTTTCATGCTTTATAATAAGAAATAACTGTAAATAAATAATACTTAATTGTATTCATAAATAAATAATAATATAAGAACAAAAAGATATTCCCATCTCGATGTCCGTTATGGCCGTGAAATGGCGGCTACCTTGCCCTTGTACTTGGCGGTAACGTAACTCAGTCGGCGAGGGCGAGTTATTGCGACCGATACGAGAGCGACTGGTTTGCATTATGCAATCACGTAATGCAATGCAGGGCTGTACACACGCTCAGGCGCCGCTCACGACGTAGAGCCGCCGCCGCCGACTACTTTATATTTTATACACATGTACGAGTATCTAGAAAATTTATTTGTTTTGGGTTATGCCGAAGAAAAGATTCAAATTTATAAATACTAAATCTTGTTACATTTTAATAGGTTGATGCATAAAAGAAACTTTATTTTTTTATGGAAATTACTCGATGTAGAGTCACGATCGTTGCAAGTGTAGTTCTGTGGCCACAACTAAGAGTACTATTTTTAGAGCACAAGTTTCTTGCATCGGTCGTATACCTTTGAATCACAACTCACAACTTAGTGCAATTAAAAAAATATGTTTTATAATACTAAGTCCTTTTCGCTATGCAATGTTTATATTTTCAATTAAAATATCTTTATAGTTTCTTCAATACAAAACATATTGCAACATAATAAATATAACCAATAATTAATAACTGAAAAATACAATTTAAATGATAATGTGTTTTACTAACTACTATCTAATAATTCCATGGAATAGAATTACCTAGAGTTAGTACTTGTTGGCGCGATTCTGATGCTAATGTTTTCCATATGTGGAAGTCGTGCAGCGTAACAGCCTATTATAGACACCCCCTAAGAATGAAACAATAAACCTGTGGTTTCATTTCACTAGCAGCATGCATTATATAAATTCTACAATTTCTTGCTGCAACTACATTCGACGTTTTAATTGTGTTAATTAAGTTTTTATTGGAGTTTCTAACACTTACAGTGAGAAATTCTTCAAAGTCTTTTTGAATTCCAAGTCAGAGAGAATGCAGCGCTAAGCGCTACGATCTCTGTATATACATGTCGAAGGTCCTTCGAAGGTTAACGGAAGGATCCTTCTGCCTTCTTCATTGATAATTATTACATTTGCAGCAAATAAAAAAAGAACTGATAGCAAATTATGTGGCTTCTTTAGGAATAATAGTCCGGTACTAAACTATTGATAAAAAGAAACTGAATATATTTTAAGGCCGCTATGCCGCAGTGGCATAAGCGTGGCGCAAACGTGACGGGGTGGGTGGGTTCGATTCCCATTGGGGAATGAATTGTGTAATAGTTTTATTTCCTCGAAGACTAACGCAAAGGCGCAAAGTATGGTTGGGGGTTCCATCCCCAATCAAGAAATTGAAATATTTATTTAAAATTATATTTTCATTTGTTCACTCTAGTGTCGAGATAAAGGGTGGCGTTGAACCCTGTCACTCAACACTCATTCCTCCAGTACTCGGTGGAAAGTGGGGTCTTAAAACTTGGTTCCCTCTGACTTCCCTGCTATATGCAGGATACAGCGTGAAGCTGAAAAAAAAAGAGTTCCTTCCGGTGACTAACCTATAAACCACGTATTGATTTATTCAGAATTTATCCAAAGAGATGTTTTGTATTCGAAATTTAAACAACAACTTGTATTCGTTTCTTCTCATTTGTATTCGTTTACAAGTTCTCGTGACGGAATCTCAAGTACCCACCCAGTATATAATAACTACAATTTCCTCCCATTCATTCAAGAGTATTACATGAATTTTGAGCGTCCTCACTTTTATAGGCCAACACCGGAACTTGAGGTCCGATGTTGTGGAAACTTGTACATTGTTTAAATATCATGAATAATTTATTACCATAGAGTTTCAGACAATATGTAGAATTTAGGCTACGAACGAAATAAATTAAATATTAATTTGGTTAAAGGATGTTGATAACCTATTTTATTTTTACTGGTAAACAAATAAATTGTAGTTTCTTTTCATCATATTTTTATTTTACTTTATAACATACCTATGTAATTATTTGCCATAGCTTATTTCTCTTAAGTCCAATATTTCCCAAGAATTTATAGTTAGAACTTGGGGACGTGGATGCTTTTCGGTTTTACTAGTTCTTTAACTTCGCACAGTATACCAGTACTGTGATGCGTCATTTGTGAAGTGCATGGTTTTGGGCAAAGGTCCGTTAGCAGCGCGTCCGGTACACGGTGCTGGATGAGCGGGCGGATATCCATACGGAGGGGGAGTGCATTCACCTGGCACCTGTCTTGTTACCAAGTGGAAATAAATCAGGAGACATTAGAATTAAGAAATAGTAATGATTTGAGTAAAAAAGTTTGTTTATTCATTTAAAATGCGTTCTAATATGAGTGATAATTTATTATGATGGAAGACAAAGGCCTAGGAAAATTATAGTCCCATAAACAGACTTTGGAACACAGTGACAGTTGCATCCTGGTAGGTGCAGAGCGTGCGTGTCCGGGGCTGGCGGTGTCGCATCAGTATGCACCACGCGACCTCTCGGAGACGTGACCCGCCTCCTAGTTTCATACTCCCTCATACGTCTCAACCAGCACCATCTAACTCATGCAGCATTTAAACTATATGAACGAGGGTATTTTGTATTTAAAATAAATATAATGTCAAATTTGGCAATTTGTCCTGCTATAAAGTACATTACGTGCGTGTTAGTCTGGAGATGGAAGATTTTTACGTACACAAAATAAAAATTACAATTTAAAAAGAATTAAAAATACATTTACAGGAATATAGTTTTTTGAAATTTCAAAAAATTATATTTTTTTTCTACTATAGGAAATAAAATAAGGGTCAAATTTGTTTTTTTTTACATTTTCGAATGTTATTAAAAAGGGACAGAGTGAAAGATCAAAACACGGATTTAAAAGACGACGATATAATATATTTAACGTATAAATATACATCTACCTAATATTTTTGTCAAAAGTAATGAAGGGGTTTTTAAAAAGAGTAAAGCGATTTAGAGTTTCATATATAAGAAGGAAAATCTTTCCACAAAATGATGCTTTTAACAGTGAAGGATTAATTCAACCTTACTGTATTGTAGATGCACCTTTAAGTATTGATCGCTTTTGGAGCGGAGGTTGAGATGTAGTAGAAGTACCAAGAGTAAAGATAGCGAGGAGTGTTGGAGTAGAAAAGAATAGAATAGACAGTTCATAGGACTTGGAGATGATAGGCAATGCCAGACGGGCATACTGTCAACCATTGAAGCTTGGGAAACGTGGGCATCAAGATAAAGAGTTCTTGATGATACTCAATTTATCAACGAATTTGTTACAAGAGATAAGAGAACAATCAAACATAATAGATAGTAAATTTAGTTTATTTGAGTACTTGTTTTTGGTTGCCAACGATTATATGTATATTGAGATTTACAAAAATTTTAATTTAAGCCATACAATTTGCCCCATTGAAATATTGTATAAAGATTGCTATTTATTTAAGCAATAGCTTCAAAGCTATTGCAATAAACAAAAAAGTAAATATTATAATGATGATAATGAATATTTATAACAGATTTAATCTGTAGTTACTTTTAAAAAAATGTGGACAATTGCTTATTTATGTGCATCAGTAATTACTTACATTAATTATCCGCCCTCACGGAGTACTGATCAAACACTACTCAGGTGGAGATTAAACGGACTTCTTAGTAACAAACAACAAAAAGTTAAAACCTCCCTAAATGTATACAATTAAAAGATGCTTCATATTTAATTCTGCAGACCATTAACTCAGAACACTGTCGTGAGAAGGTAAAAAGAATGACGCGACGCACACGCGACGTTGTGTATGCATGAGGTTGCATTATGCATGGATTCTGAGGAGACAGACGAGTAAAACTGTGCGGATGAGATAACTATTTTATGCTTTTACAGTGTACTTTAAAATGTTTGTACTTTTTGTACAAAATAGAATTCAGTGAGTGAAGCTAAAAAGTTGGCACATATCTTGATATCGTTTAGAGATTTCAAAATTTGTTCTTATATATTTATGTTACCTGTAAAAATAAATACGCTGACCTGCAATATATCTTGGACCTGCAACTTATGTTTTTTAGTTTAAGCTTGCATTTAATCAGTATTACTTAACAATTATGATATATTATAAGCGTCTAATTCAAAAATGTATTATAAAGATTATTCATTAACGATATTCATTATCCAGGCATTATCTATTCGTTGGTCCTAATGATTATACAAGCTAGCGGCATGCAAATGAGACGGATGCAGATTAACTTCCGCGTCCATTTCGTCTGCGTATCGACTCGGTGTAGGATGCATTTAATTAATTTTCTACTTGCTATACTGTCTAAGTATATATATAAGTCTAATGTCTAAGTTTGTATATAATAAGTAATGGCCTTTTTACAATGTTTATTAAAACTATTTGTCGTACAAATGTTTTATTACGAGAAACTAGTTTTGTTATAGGTATTCTGTCAGCCATAATGGTTGAGCTTCAAGAGACGACGAGACCAACAGTAATGGCGACATTACATTTAAAATAAGCGGAGTGTATGGGTAGAGTCTAAAGTGAATGACTCTGCACTTTGAATGGTGGTAATGACCGTACACCTTCGTGAGAATGCGCTTATTATTTCATACCTGTGACTGTAAACTATTTTATAATACTTGATATATTTGTATAGTGTTATATGATACCGCGTAAATATAGGAAATGTACGATATGTTTATAAAAATCTTAAATTTTTTTTATAAAATATCAAAATTTTACAAAAAATCGTGTAAAGATGGAAATGTATTGCTAAATTGGTTGATTATAAGAAATATATATATGTTTTCTATATTTTAGTATTATTATTTTTTTTTATAATTCAAATCTAGCCGTAAACGTTTTAAACACAATTTTTAAATAGTTATTAAATTTAAAAATGACTCCGATAATCTTCAAACTATATAAGAACTTAATAAAAATTGCCCCGACCGCAAAATGCTGTGGATCCATTCCAATTACCATGAAGCGTTTTTGCTACCGTAAGTTTTTGATGAAAGTTATGAAAACCTAAACGTAAGAGAACTAACATTTTGGGACCAATATAGGTAAATGGTTTAGGTTTCGTTGTTGATTTTGCGTAGAATTACAACCGAAATAGCATAAAAGATACTTTCTTTTGCTTTACACTGTATCCCACACATAACAGGGGATAGGTATAGAGAAAATGGGAACCTAGTACTCGGACCTACCTCTCCGTTTTTCATTTTGCCTCGTTAACCCAACGCCGCATTTTGCCTCGTAAACAGAGCGATGAAAATATAAAATATTTCATTTCATTGAGTAGGAATTGAACCCACAACCTGTCGCGTTTACAGTCGCACGCTTGAGTGGGCTCAAGGCGCCACGAATGTCTAAATTATTGATTATTGTTAAAACATTTAATATTATATTTTATCCTATGTCTAAAAGCAAGATTCCAAGTATACAAATATATATAAAGTATTATAAAATAAAATAATATAAATAAAATATCGTTTCAGCTCAAAGGATAACGACGATACAACTCGATGGCGTTCAGTACTTTATATCAAGAATGAACCCCTACAGCCCCGAGCTCAACTATTTCCTTGCTTATCAGTATTGCAGGTAAGGCTGTTTCTCAATGCTAACTTTATAGCCGCATCGAATCGACCATCGAGATACTTTACAATGACACACTCTCATAGTTCTGCTGTAATCGTATCATATTTCTCCTGGCACGCTCGATGGATATAATAGTGGTGTCGTGACTTGGAATGCTTATCCGCCTTATCTTAACTGTTGTACTGCTATAGGAACGTTCGGCTTGGCGTTAACAAGCAACCCTGGTGCACTTTGAAGGCTCACGAGACGATCAGGAAGTGCAGGGACATTTGCATTACCGTTATTGGTTCTGGGAAAACTTGAGAACAATATTGGCACTTTGGCGAGCTACTTCCGCAAGCCATTCCCACTATTAAACGCGGACAAAGAACGTGAGGTTTTATTGTGCCACCGCTCCCACGGTTCCCGAGTTACTCAAATATTTTTCAACAACAAAAGTATAATGTTCAGTTCATGAAATAATTTCCAGCTTTACAAGATTTCAATCACTAACCAAGTGCTATTTTGTTTATTGATAATTTGAAAATTATAAAAATATACAAAACTTAACATAACAACTGGTACTGTTGGGCGACCTACGATCCTTATTTTTCTATGTGCACGCTTACACTACTAAAAGGTCATTTGCCTCAATCCTCGGTCACGATGTCCTTCAGTTGGAGCTGAATCACGACCTATATAATTATATTTATAAATTGTAGTACCAATAGTTAGCAACGTCTAAAGAGTAGCTTTAGACATGAAAAAAACTTCTGTATTAACTGATAAATAAAAGAACTATATTATGAAAAAATAACTATTCTAAATAGGCTCATGCGTGCGATAAGCGTGACAAAGGCACAAGTCTTGACTTGTGTCATGCACTCGTGCATCGTGTATGACTCCGTACCGTGGATAATGCAAACTGCATGTCGTGCGACGCTTCGGCTAATTTTGTGAAAAGAATAGAATTGGTTAACGGTACAAGCCAGAAAAACGTCTAATATTATTTATTCCATGTTGTAAAACAAGAGGGACTACAACATAAACTGCTATAAAAACCTACGGACAATTGTATTACATTGGAAAACATTTTATTGCAATAAAAAGCTAATAACAGTTTTGGTGCTAAAATATGTCGATGTGTTTCAAGATACAATAATGGGAAAAACAATAGTTTCTCAGCCCTGTCTTATTAATTCAATTAGAGTATAATATATTACATTTTAATTCAGCACGAGCGGTTTTTACGTGTGTCGAATACTTTTGTATTCAATACATTATTTCTCTTGCAATAAAAGAACTAGGTTTGTATAAATTATGTGAAAGTATTCTGAACGTTTATGATTACAATAGCAAGAAGTCCCCAACCGCAAAAATGTTTTTTTATTAATCATAAATATTTAAGAAATGCTAAAAGACATAGAACTGGTTCTACGGTATAAAGGAAGTAGTAGGTACTTTTTTATAAAAAAAGATGCGACTAAATATGGTAGATGACCAATACGGGACTTCACTAAAGTTTTTAATATCCTAAGAGTCCTGGGACGCATGCGGAATGTGGACTCGTCGTGGCGTGGCAAGGCCAAAACGAGTGTTTTGCGGATAAATTGCTGCTTGCTAAACTGGCTCCGCGTGAGGTTCTATGCAAGTTCACGCGGCACTTGCACTTTGGTCTATATATCATACCTTTAGGTACAGCTGGTTTTATCGTGCAGAATATAATATATAATAAGTAAATGTTTATATTCTTACTAAAAACATACGTAGAGTGAAACAATACAGTATTCAATAATATATGAAAACATAATAATAAACTTACCTTTGCCTATAATACACTTGTTATTCTTTGGTTTTATACAAGTAAACATCCATAATTATACAAGTAAACGTTTCTTGCTTGAAAACAGACAGTTATCATACTTTGTATTTCTATAATTAAATTTCTTTCTTTATTTCGTTTTTTTGTTAATGGATATATTTTTTTGTTAATTCAGATCCCTAGGATTACAGCTGGCATCTTTCGAAACAAAAGAAAAGGCGGATTCTATTACAACTTATTTGACTAATGCAGGTTAGTAGTAAGCAGTTTCTTTATGCAATGTATATTTATTTATTTTGATTGTTTTTATATAAAAGCCTAATTATAGAATTTCATTATAATCTTTTTCTAAAAATATTAAGCTGGTATGTGTTAATATAAAATCTTTTTTATTTATGTAAACAAATATAAAAAAAAATATATATTCACAGGCTACAACAAGTACGATTTCTGGACATCTGGAAATAATCTCGGTACCGATATGTACTTGTGGATGAGTACAGGGTTGCCTTTCAACGCGACGTTCAATTACATGCGTCGCATGACACTCGACGCTCCCAGCCAGCATGCTGACGATAGCATGGACCCCCTTGACGTGCCTCAAGGTAGCACTGCTCCTCAACGTACTGCCAGGCATGGGTACGTAGATAAGACAGTTTCATTTACATTATTTAAGACATCATTTTTCATCAAACAATAATAATTAATAGACATAGTAAAAAGAAGTAAAGGAACTGCGTTGCATAAAAAATAGTCTGTTTTCCAGAACCGAGCACGTGATGACAAATGGGTGCGTGGCATTAAAAGCACCATCATTCCACTGGGAGCCTCAACACTGTGGAGAAATCAAAGACTTTATCTGCGAACAAACGCGCTGCTACTACTACAACTACGGATCCATCCCCGTCTCCTCGGCGCAGGGGTAATGCCAGGTGAGATGCCAACCGTCTCCGGAGGCCCGCTCCCCGACTTGCCACGCGCTAATAAATATCTTCATTTATATGCACAGCTTAAGTTTAATCACTTATTACAAACATGTCCCTTTGACGACATTGTATTTAAGTAACTATTAGATCTGTAGCACTAAATATTTTGGTATTTGTATTTCTAACAAAAAATCTTTAACTTTTTACTGTATTTAAAGCGCGTATTCGGTTCGCCCGTGGGATAAGGTCTCTGCGTCAGCCCAACCACCAAACAAGAGCCCTACACCCAGCGAAATTGGCATAGTAAATATTACTAATAATATTGCGTTATTCTAACATTTTTTTTCAAAATTAAAGAACATATTTGGTGGGTGGGTGAAGGGGGCTTTGCTTGGTATCTCCTGTGAAATAACTTTTCTTTATTCAACATTCTGAAATATTAACTCAATACTAGTCATATAAAAATAATATGTGACTATTATAAGTAATGAGGCGATTCCCTAATATGAGAGTCTGTGTTTTCCCGTTTTATCAGGAAACCGCTATCGATGACGACCACGACGACTGCACACCCACTCACGTCGTCGTCGCCACCGCCCCCGCGCTCTGAGCACCTGCCGACGCACTTTACTCTCAATGATCTTATCGGCAAGATGCGTCCGTCTTCTCTTGATGGTCTTCAATCACCACATCTTAAGACTAGTGCGCTGCTCAAGTCACCACCTCAAATCGACTCCCACTACTCACGAGCGGCCGACGCTCACTCTAAAGAGCCAGAACAGGAGCCAAAGGTGGAACCTACTCAGGGACCTTATGAAGCTGATGAAGGCATGGCGGGTGACGACCCTTCAGCGTACCTATCCCAAGAGGCTCGCGACGCTCCAGCTGCTGAAGACTCTCCCTCCACCGCCGAGCCGGACGCCACCGAGCACTCCGTCCATGCCAGCGGTATGCTGGCACCTCCCGCCTATTAGTGTCCGACTCGACGGTCACGCACATTTAGTATACCGTGACATTTAGATTTACGTACTACCAAAAGTATTATTCGGTATTTGCAAGCAATTTGTGTGTAAAGCTTAGTATTTGCTTATGAGGGTGATATCGCGCTTCGTTTATGTTTATTACTTTAATGTAAATGAGATTTATGTACTTTAGTTTTAGTATACACTTAAAATTGAGTGGTGGGATTCAGCGAGTATCATTTGGGCAATCATTTATATTAGTGAAGGAGCTGGCGACTCGTATCACACGACTTGCCTACGTCTTCTGATATTGCAACGAATTTTCTATGACATATAGACTTTGTAAGATGAATGTAACCGTTTTGTCCGATCTCTGGTATTATCACGATAACCATAATATATATTAATATCATTAAGAAAATTTTTGAATCGAATTCTGGACATATCATTCGGTATAGTGTTTAAGATAGTGTATATGTGACGTAACTAGATAAGTAGTTTAAGTTATAACTCGAGAGTTTAAAGAGTACCTAGATGTGGTGAAGTTAATAAACGTGAACAGAAAATCAACTTGTTTTATTTACAACTAAATCATGCCTTAAAATCTATTCATACATTCAAAGTTAAGAAAGCAAGTACTCACCACCCGTTGACAACCCCTTCCACATTGAGCATAGGGACTATCTTGAACACGTACTTGGCGCGCAGCGCGGCGGCGAGCGCGGACGGCGCGAGCAGACACGCCAGCGTGCCGTCCATCACCCACGAAGCGTTGCTCTCCCCGGGGTGCACTCGCGACGACAGCAGTATTATATCTCTGTCCTGGAGAATGGGGGTTTATTTATCATTTCTTATAATTGTAAGGAGAAAATATATATAACAGGAGTATTGTTGTAAAAATATAAGGTAAACAATTTTTAAACTAAAAAAAACATTATTGGCAAACATTGAATTTTCATGTTTTTAGAAGCCTTGGCCATTTCTAATATCTACCATTTATTCCTTAAAGACTTGTGAAGGATAATATCTTCAAAATTTAATTGAAATCAATGATAAAAGAATTAAGTAATTCTTTTTATAATTAATATTAACGCACCACTATTGGATTGGATGGGCTGTCTTCAGCTGATATTGTCAATAGCGGCACTTCATTATTGTTAAGGGAATAACAAAGGGGTTCTGCACGAAAATATGTGTTCGGAGGTAATTGAGAGCTCCACTGCCATATCCTGGTCTGCAATAAAATAGTACTTAGATTTATTAAATAGTAAATTATTATACACGAGGCACTAAAATATCAGTATAATTCTACCTACATCTATTGTTTTTATTATTCTCCACACAAGATAAAAGTATGTTTTATACTTATAAAACATTATAGCAGTATGAATAAAGAATATGTACGATTAAATGAAATTACTATTAGTGATAAAATCGCCTTTGTAAGTTTCTATATATATTTTGCAATATATAAAGGAACCCGAGCTATAACTGTACAGAAAAGCAAATAATGAGAAATAACTGTTATAGACATTAAAATATAGTAACTTTGAAACAGCATACATATTTCTAGAATGTAAAAAAGCTATAATTTAATGATTACATCTGTGATAATGTAACTCACCATCATCATAGAGTAAGTAAACGGGAAATGGTACGCGAGGTAGCAGACGTCGTTGGTGTGCGGGAACTCTATATTAAAAGTGACTGTGAGATAGCATTTATTGCTTTTTTGATTTGCGTAATGGTAGCTGTTACGATAGTAACATATCTCCGACCCCGTTCGAACCCAACCTGAAAATACAATTTTTCAAGATTTAATTTTCGAAAATAATTGAAGTTATATATCTAAATATAATATTTTAATAGGATATGGAATAAGTAAGACACGTTACAATGGGAAAAAATGAAAAAAATCAGATGGATATTAAATGTTATTAGCATATTAATAATTTATATAAAAAGCAATGATAAAATAATATACATACATAAGACACTATAACAATACTTAAATGACATGGTTATGATTATCACAACATTTTATAGCTTAATGTATATTATAGAAATATACAATGCTTCAAAGCGCAAGGAATAACTTGCTTTATTTATTCAATACATTTCGAATATTCTTTTACAATGACTTTTGCATATGTAAGAGGTTTTATTCCGGTACAAGTGGTACAAAGTTAAGGTACAAGTTTTACATATAAACATGTATGCTTATGTAATTACACTATCCAACCAGTATTTATGTTTTCGAGAAAAACAATAATGTAAACGTTGATGCGAGCTTTTTACTGACTACAATACGAAATGTTTTTTTTTAATTACCCGGCCTTCCCAGAACGGCCTCTTTCACAGAATACATAACAGGCTTCATTCCGAAATTGAATTGGCTATCAGATTTCTCACAATTGACAATATTAAAGATGTACGGACGACCCTGCTGCATGTTGCGCACTTCGAAGTAGAACCACTGGTGACGCTTCGTGGAGTTCACGTCTGGCATTAGAATTAATTCATACTCTCTGGGGCCTACCTGAAAAACATTTAAATGTCGTTTTTTTTATTGATTTTTACGTTGTCTGTCTTTTTGAGGATCTTAAAAGAATACAATTATTTTTTCAATTATTATTCTATAATAGTTAATTGTGTTTTCATTAAGCGCGCTTCTTAATATTTAAGAAGTTTAAAAACAACATAAGTGATTCAAGATATGGATTTTTGATCGACTATGATATTTGAAATATCTTTCGTAAAAGTGTAAACTCTATCGAGTTTAATTTTATCTTATCGCCTTGATGTCAAGTTTTTTTAGAATAATTATTTTTATGTATTGTTTTCAGCCCTTACCTACAAAGCGAGATTAGATATAAACTTCTTATAAATAGCGTTGTAAAAATGTGCGTTTTAGTTATTTCAACGTCTGTCTACTGAGAGCAGTAAGTTTTTTTTAACACGAGTCTTTAAAATAAAAAAGAATTAAATGAAGAATGTGAATTACGCCACATTCCATTTCATTATATTAATCAGCTTCACGCTGTATCTCGCACACAGTACGGTAGGCAGAGGAAACCTAGTGTTAAAGCACTCCGTACCCCACTGTCCGCCAAATTCTGGAAGCATTGCGTGTTGAGTGGCGGAACTCAACGCCGCTCTTTGCCTCGACTTCATTGTATTAATAAACTAATTTTATAAAAAAAAAAATCTA
This sequence comes from Heliconius melpomene rosina, assembly GCF_056956725.1. Lineage (NCBI taxonomy): Eukaryota > Metazoa > Arthropoda > Insecta > Lepidoptera > Nymphalidae > Heliconius > Heliconius melpomene. The sequence goes on from NC_140398.1 coordinate 10,368,013, forward strand.
CCTGAATTGCTTTTCTGAGATTTCCCGACTCAAATCTTGACTCGAAGTTTAAACGCGAGGAGAATGTATTCAGTTTCGTGATCTCCTGTTCGTCATTATTGTTTAGCAACACGCTATCGCTACTTTGACTGAAAAATATATAGTAATTTTAATAATAAAGCACATAAATCTTGGAAATAGCCTACGTATTCTTTTAAAGATAAGTTATATGCTGCTGTAATAGGTTGAGGTAAATTTATAAATTTTTAAGTATGGGCATAGAAAGTATACCTTTTTTGCGCTGAAGAGTCTGTTGCACTTCCTGTACTGCAAAGAGCGTCTAAGTCATATATCACTTCATTCATGTAAGCTTCTGGATTTATTGCGCGTTCTACACAGGCCAGCAATTTAGTCCTGCGAAATTATTTAAAAAAATATCATTAATATTGATATGTATTTACTAGCGGACGCGCGCAGCTTCGCTTGCGTATTTAGGGGTGAATTCTAATAAACCATGAAACATGTGTTCAATGAAATATTTTTAAGAGTCTAAATTTCAAATTTTATAAAAATTGGTGCCGATTAAATAAAATTCTATACATACTTTCAACCCCTTATTTGCACCCTTAGAGGAATAATTATAGAAAACCATGAAACACGTATTCAATTAAATACTTTTAAGAGTCTGAATTTCAAATTTTATAAGAATCGGTGCCGATTTAATTTTTTTTCCATACAAACTTTCAACCCCTTTTTCACCCCTTTCGGATTAAAATTTTTCAAAATCCCTTCTTAGTGGATGTCCAGATTACGAAAGTAAACATCTGTCCAAATTTAACGTTTCTACGCACAGCGGTTACGGCTGTGCGTGCGTCTTACCTCAGTCAGTGAGGACAAGTCCTTTTATATATATAGATAAAGTAGTAATAACATATGGATTTATGCGTTTAATGCTCAACTTTATAAGAATCTGATCATGTTGCCTATATAATTGTGTTAGATAACAAAATATAACACAGTGCTTAAAATTACTAGAGACGTAAGATGCACTATTATAAACAAATTTTATCAAAAGTTCTCATCGATCCTATGTGTGTTAAAAAAAGTTACTCACCCTGAAGTCGAAAGTCACTAAAAAGGAACTAAAAAGTAATAATACAATTTCCACTACTATCGAGAATAGGATTTTTCCATTCGATATTGTGCGTAAAATACAGCTATGTAAATAAACATCTTTAATTACATTTTATATTACTTACTATTTTAAAAATCTATTTAAGGAAAAAGATTTATTAGCTAGATAGATTACATACAGAAAAAAGTATTAGCTAACAGTGAACGTACTATATTTGCTAAATTTACCTGCAAGCGGTCCGTTCCATTTTATTTAATGGTTCCGGTTGTATGGACCCCTGACCACCTGTCATGTCAGGATAAGCCACTTTGACAAACGGTATTATACTTTTCACTCTAGACGATATGGTCGAGTACACTGTTGCGAAAGATATATATTTTGATATATCCTTATGAATTTTTAAAGAAGAACATGATATAGTTGCTGTAACAAAAATATTATTTTCTTTAAAATAATCAATCTTTGAATTAAAAATATAATACTCTTGAAAATTGAGCAGAAACAGAGTGTATCAACAGTAGGTTCCCTCTGCCTACTTTCGCATATTATGCGGATTACAACCGGAAACTTAAAAAAATATTTAAGTTATGATGCAATGAGTATGTAGTGGTACTTACAAGAAGTTTCATGAATTTTATGAAATCCTTGAAGAAAAGAAAATGTTTGTGGACTTAGAACGCTTTCGTAGTCTGAACTTCCTAAGAATGTAGACAGAGAAGGCGATGAAGGAGACGGTAGATTTCGACTGTTGAGAGGCCCAAATGTATCGTCTAAGATTGATCCTCGGGAGTTTGATCTACTCTTAACTTGTCTTATTTGCTTGTTATATGAGCCAAATTCTTTGAAGTAAATACAATATCTGTAAATAGATCGTTATTACATACCAAAATTAAAACTTTTAATTTATTTTATTTTTTATAATATAATTTTAGAATTTAAAACAAAAAAAAACAATAATAAACAAATGTACAAACTTTTTTAAGTCTTCTATATCTCTCTCATTTGGGTTAAACCATAATGTACTTTGTAAGCTTTCTCCTCTCTTAATAGTAGTTTTTCCTGCATCGTCACTAGTTTTAATTTCACTTTCCTCTAGTTCAATATCCTGGAACTCATCAGGGCCATCAAGATCACTGTCAGGGCCATCATCATCGTCTATGTCAGAATTTATTGTTTTAGAGTCTGAATTTGCATCATCGTCTTCATGGCACGGCCATATTGTGTTGGTGTCTGCAAGTATAGAGTTTTAATAAAATATGATTAATAATTTTCAATAAAATGGGAAGATTATAGGTTATTAATAGATTAAATAAACATACTTTTTAATATTGGATTGAGGTTAAAAGATGCAGGACTAGATGCTGGCACTGGAAGAGCTTGGTGTTTCAGACAGAGAGTGATGACGGAGCACACTCGAGCCAACAGCCCGTCAAATTCAATCTCGTCCGGACATTGTGAACAAAATCTATGAAGAGTTTGTACGTGTTTTTTTGTACATAAAGCTCGACGACCAGTCTCTAAAACATAAAAAAAGAATAGGCAACATTTTTTAAAAATTAAAATGAATATTATGAAATAATATTTATAATTTTATTATGAAATAACACTTAATAATCTTATATCTATATAGAAAAATGCAGCTAAGTTTGGACGTCATCCGCATTCAAATTCTTCTAGAAAAATAAATATTTATTTAATAATCTATTTAAAAGTGCACATACTTATATTGCATAGGTGTTGTAAGGTTTGAAGAATGTGTGCGCAAATCTTGAGCCTCATGCGACCTTCGTAGCGATCCCAGCGGTCAAACACCCTGAGAAGAACGCTACAGAGCCCTGTCTTCACGATCTGCATGCAGCATACCTCTGCATGAGTTATGCATAGGTGAAATGAAGAACATTTAATTCGTCAGGATTGTCAGATTGCAAACTTATAAATAAATCACGTAATTGATATCAAATCTAGAGTTTATAGAATAATACTGGACATGCTATAAGATCAACCTGACAATGCTATTTTTATAGTGTTTTGCAAACGCATGTGAACAGACACAACACTTAATAGTGCATACATTTTTGATTGTTTGGTATTTTTAAGTGTTTATATTTTGTATTAAGTAATAAAATATAATTAGATTCTTGTATTTTATATAAAAAAATATTGAATAGAATAAACATGAAATTCGATAAACTTGCAAGAAATAAGAATATCAAAAAACGAGACAATGTAATAAAATAATTGTAATAAAACGACAACTTTACTGTTTTTACTGAAGTAATCGATAGCGTCGAGACACAGCCGGAGCCTGGCGGTGGGGATGAAGCCAAGACTTACTAATATTCTCTCGTACGTTGTGATTACACCGTCTCGTATCAAAATAGATGTTGTAACAGCTGTAAAACAAAAACATTGGACAGAACAAAAATATATATTCAACATAGGAATAATGAGGAAAATTATTTGCAAATTACATACCGTTTTTTGCAAGCTGCTTCATAATGACCAGCAAAGGGAATATTAACTTATTATCTGTATAGTGGCCTTTTAAAATTAGATGAATTGTTCTAACGCAGCCTAACATTCTGAGTTTCATAGCGAATTTTGGATCTGGAAGCATATTTAATTAGAAATTATAGGTATATTAATGACGTGATTGATAGAAATATTAATATAAATATTGAACGATTTCGTCTTAAAAAAGTAATTAGATACTAAACATTATATCATACTACTCTCTTAATTTAAAATTTTATGCATAAAAGAATTGATAAAATATTTGGATTCTTTACTTTTTTTATTGTTGAATTGGTATACATAACTGGTTTTAAGGAGCTATAAATATTTTGTAATTGTAACATTGATATAGGTGACAAAATGGTATTTATTAAAACAATCCCGTTATATTTTAAGCTGTTATGGCATGTTAACAAGATTGTTAATTTTGTTGCTCTTTATTATTTTTTAATTTTATAAATTTTCTTAAACAACATTTATGCTTTGCTGTTTTAAGGTTCTTATAAATATTGAAAAATGAAGCCTAGGTTACTTAGTCTTCTAATATTAAGATATAATTTATACAATATGTACCTTTAGGCGCAAGTGCTGCAAGTATCCAGATTAAGTCTTGTAACATTAATTCTGTGCTAACACTGCTATCTCTTTTGCTGTGAGTGGCGAGCATAGTTCGTATTACGATTTGAGTGCCATTCAGTGAAATGAAGAGTTGTGAACATTGCTGTCTTGCGATATTGTTTGCTGAAATTGAAAGTGGAAATATATTGTTAAGAAAAAGTCTAATATATACGGTAAGGTAATACGCAAAGAGTACTATATTTTGGTTTGTTAGCTTCACGGTAATCCAAGATATTTCGCATATAGTAGGGTATGCAAAGAGAACAAAGGGTCAAGGCACTTCCTTCTGCGCTTTTCGACCGAATTCTAGATAATGCGCGTTGATTGGCGCAAATTAACGCAGTGCAGAGCAGAGAAATGAAAATAACTCACTCTCCAGGGAGAGAACCTAGAGCCGGGATCGAGCCCACATCCGTCGCGGTTACTGTCAGACGTAGTCCCACTGCGCCACAGTATTATTTAATATTTGTAATATAAGAATTCACTTCTTTGCATTCTGACGCGTAGAATGGTATTAGATAAACCAATTACTCAAATATGATGATGCAATATGTTATGTTGTAAAGTAGTCCAATGTCAGTATGTTTGGGATGCAGTCTGTTAAAATCTCACGATACAGATGTTTACATTAAAGGACATGGGCTTATTGTTAGCAGTGAACTATTATTACTAAATATGTACAAACAAAAACATTAATTATTAATTATATGTAGTGCTATTAAATTATTTTTAGAATATATTTAAAATATAGTACAAAGTTTCAAGGTCTCTTTAGATTTGTTTTATTTACAAAGCGTGTTACACAGCAATCTTTTAAGCGCCATACTGTGACATACCCTTTTTGGCGACAGGAACTTTATTCTCTTTGCCTGTTTTTTTATTTTCTTTTTTCTTAACCCCAGCTGGTTCATTAGCTACTAATTAATCAATAATATTATAAATATATATTAATACTAGCTATATCTCAGGTTGATTAAATATAACATAAATATAATAATTACCTGAACATTTTTTTCCTTTTCCTTGTTTTAAACATAAAGTTTCTCTTAATATGGATGTGATGTATGTTGAGGTTGCCGTATCTCGTGAGTTCTATAAAATATAAAATATTGTCTCATTTAGGTAAAATTATCAATATTTTTTTGGATATAAAACTTGATCTTTACCTCTAGGATATTCAGTAACATTTGAATCGCACCGAATTGTTTGTTCCATAGTTTTTCTAGAGTGTTTTGCCGTATATGTTTATCTGTAATAATATTTAGGAGAGATTTACAATGTAATAATTAGTATTGAACTTAAAATATAATCATAGTACCATTATATAACATATTAGTTGTTTTTAAGCAAAATATTTGCCTGAAGCATGTAAAAGAGGCCTCGGACATATCCAGTCGTCTATATGGCTTCCGCAAGATTCTTTGTTGTGTCCACAGCCAGTGCCAATGAAGGCCTACAAGTGGTCTTTAAAGTCGTTTTATAGCCTGCACTTTTGTAAATAAGTACCTCCTGACGCAAATAAACCATTTCTTTTGTATTTTACTTATTACTTCTTATGTAATAAATTCCAAAAAAATATTGAAACAAGTATATATTATTACTGTCCATTTTCTTTTTAGTATTTTTTTAGCTTCAGTCTGTATCCCGCACATAGCAGGATAATCATAGGGCCTAGTGCTTAGACACTCCGTTTTCCAATTTTCGAAAAATATTTGAGGCATTGCGTTTTGTGTGGCGGAAGTCAACACCGCGGATTACCAGAGCCAGGAAAAGAAAACATAAAAAAAATATTCTATTCCCGTTGCGATCAGTACATTTGCGTCTCATTTACACGCTTGTGCCTCTGCGAGACCACGGCTTCAATTACACTGGAAAAATGGCTAGCCTAAATGGATGTAGATATAGATCACATTCTGAGAGTACCTAAGCAAGAAAGTCTTATTAAATAGTAAATACGACATATTTATTAAGTTTCCTCATAAATTTAGCTTATATTCTAAGTTTCTTCGGATTGAAAGTTTGTAATATAAATGTGATTTTATAATAGGCTACTATTGTGTAAGAAAAACCAGAGTAGAGGAATAGTGATGACAATCACAAGCCGTCTCGTTGGTGCTGGCGAGTGGCCAGCGCGGCACGCGTCCTGACGTCATTGCTGTGATCTGAGGCCCCACTGACGCTAAAGAACTGCATGAATCGATATCGAGGTATAAATTGTTAATGATTATTTAAATCATTTTAATTAATTAAATTAAAATTTACATTAAATTATAATTTATTTTTATCCGTACAAAAAATTATATCCTGCATTGATAAATGCATACACCATTAATTTTAAAACAAAAAATATCTTATTTTGATATGGTATGAAAATTTTATCATAAATTTTTATTTTAAGAAATTTCTCTAGTGTCATGGTAACAGAAGCTTTATTGGCATCGGACGTCCTCCAACGTTTTTACATACATTTAAAGTACATATACTAAACTGACGCCGAGATCCATTTAGATTTAAACAAAGTAATTATTAATTTTTAAAAAATCTGATATGAAATCTTTTTAAATTATACAGTTATTTTGCAAAAATCAAACATTTTACGCCAACAGCTTATTATTTGATAGATATATAAAATAGAAAGTTATTTAATTTATACACTAGCAAAAACAACAAGTAATAAATTATGCGCACTTGATGAATTGCTACAGATCATTTGTGCCGTTCCGGAAACCAACCATCATGATATTGTCCGGGAACCGTTGCCAACTACAATATGGTGGACATTTCAACTTTTATCAGATCATTAGAACTGAAAATAATAATTAATAATATTCTTTATAAATAATATTCTTTATCAATTTACTTAAGCACAATCGTCTTTTTATTTACTACTAGTGGGCCCGGAAGCGGCTGCGCCCGCGAAAATATAAGCCTAAATAATTAAAATAAGTTAAAAATTATAATAAGTGGAGATTTATTATTAGAAAAAATATCTGAGTAACCGAAATTAACAAACAAAAGAAGTAAAAGTAACTAAAGGAAATTCTTAATATTAGAAAAAGTACCTAAAGTTTGCCGTGCGCGCGTACTAAACATTTTTCTATATTAAATAATTATTAATTTTTGCGAACAATATTAAATAAAATCCCAAATTATTAAAATTACGATATTTTCAGTGTATAACATCGGTATAGATAACCGAACTGAGATAAATTAATTATAAGCAGCAAATAATTACATAAAAAATAATAGTAATTCGAAAATATATAAAAATTTACAAAATTATCAAAGTCATCTGCCCGTTCGCGTCGGTCATACTATACCACTCGTAGGCTAGGTCATTTGGAATCAGTGACATCTTATTTATTAGAATGTTATACAGTAAACTATAATTTCCATCTAGATGAAATGCTAAAAGTGACTATTATATTTATTTTCATAAGGATGAACATCAAATTATAGAAATCATCTAATTTTTGTTAATGTATACAAATCTATATCGGCGCGCACCATGTATGCATTAAGCAAACTCACTTTGGGTGACGTTTTCTTAAAACAGCAAACTTTGCAAGCCGTTGCTTAGCAACGCGTAGCGACGATTGTTATTAACATGGCGGAATAAATTCCTTGTCAAATTAATTATTTTAATATATTGTTATATAACGAAAATATTACAAATATGAGAAAAAAAAAGTATCCTATGTTCATCCCGGGACCCTCAAGTATCTCTATATGAGTATTTTATCACAATTTAATTAGCGGTTTGGCCCTGATTGCGTAAAGGACAGACAGACAGACAGACAGACAGACAGACAGACAGACAGACAGACAGACAGACAGACAGACAGACAGACAGAGTTACTTTCGAATTTATAATATAGGTATGGATCGACGACGATCATTTGTAGAGACTAGAGGTTACCGAACCGACTTGGCAAAGAAATGAAAAAGTTTGTATTGACTATATACCTAATTGCAATAACATTTTTTCACGTTTAAATATGGTTGTGCGTTGCGTTGTTTTTCACGATATCTTGAAATAAATTTGATTTTCAATCTGCTTATTTAAGTTGTTTCCATCCAAAATAATTCTGTTTAATTATCAGCGTTTTTTATTACCGGTAGTTCATTTTTGCGTGACATTGTAAATCAAAACAGCAGTTGTTTTAAAATTATATTGTACATATGTTATTAAATATTATCCATGGTGTCAATAATATTAAAAAAGTTAAAAGTAATAATTTTAGATAATTTACTTGAATTTATAATATTTTACTATGAAGTATTCTATTAGAAACCATTAAAATATTAGTTCGTATAATCTGTTAGCCACGATTATAAAAAGCACAACAAACGGATCGCGGTCTGAAGTCTAAACCAATGTCAAGGAGACTCTTGATTTATGTTTAGCATTTATAAATAGAATGAAAAAAAATCAAGATCAAATTATAAGTCGCTCATGACGGGTCCGTACCATTAACGGGATTATAGGTCAACGGGATATAAAAATTCATAAACTTTAATTTGTTTGAGTATATACATTATATAGAGTCTTATTTTGTATGAAACGAAGTACAATTATAAGTTTACTAGCAGACGCGCGCAGCTTCGCCTGCTTATTTGGACCCTTAGCAGGGTGAATTCTAATAAACCATGAAACACGTATTCAATAAAATATTTTTAAGAGTCTAAATTTAAAATTTTATAAAAATTGGTGCCGATTAAAAAAGTGCAAGGCGAAAAAATAAAACAAAGTACAAAAGCTACGTATCTACATAAGCCTGTTAGTGGGTGTAACATGACGTCAAGGAATTAGTAGGGTAGCAACACCCTGGCACAGTCAGTACTTATTGTAATGTAAGTAATGAGGAATTTCCGATAAGGTATGAATTAATGGTAACACTTGGAGAGGGCACGGGGCGAGTTTGAATACCTAACAGTCTATACGACCGTAGAACACGCTATACAACTGCAATGACACTTCCTTAGTTAACTCTGAGGTGGGTTATCGCTATATAAATTGTAAAGTTTAAAACTAATTTAAGTTTGGCAATATTTAGGCGTATTCTGTCACCGCAGACATCAATAGCTTTTTGCATGGAATTTTGAAGTAGAATATGATAAATTCAATATGTTTATTAGTTACTCAATGGTCATATTTATATGAAACTTTCGGACGTTTACTTGCTTTTTTAAACAAAGTGATTTATTGCGTTCAAATAATGAAGAGAATAGAGTTATAATATATCGCTTAATTTTTCAGGTGTAAAGTTTATCTCATATTAATATTGTTACGTTGTAGAGATATAAGTAAGATACGAAAATAAATAATATTACCTATACCAACATTAAATCGTTAACAAATGTTCTTTAATTATGAAATTTACATTTTAGTACAAAAATGTTATCTGTACTATAATATAATAAAGCGGAAGAGTTTGTTTGTTTGTTTGTTTGTTTGAACGCTAAGATCTCTGGATCTACTGGATCGATTTACTTTGTTTTTGTTTTGTATGAAAGCCGCATTCTTCAGAAGATGCTATAGGCTATATAATATTACATTACACATATATACTAATAAATTAAAATACTTTCTAATTTGACATGCAATTTATTCTGCTATGTTAATAACAACCGTCGTCGCTACGCGACCGCGTTCGTTACCGCGTCCTTTTTGATATTCATCCTTATAAAAATAAATATAATAGTCACTTTTAGCATTTCATCTAGATTGAAATTATATTTCTATAGAAATTATATTCTTATATTTCAGGCAGGCGTAGCCGCGTCCGGGTCCGCTAGTATAGAATAAATAACCATAGCCATTAGAAATCTTTCATATCCAACAAATCTTCAAAATGATATGATAACAGCTACTGTATCATTTTATATTATTTATTTACATATATGAACACAATGCTTTCAAATAATTTTATATTCCATTAACATGAAACTCATTAGGCTCATTTATCTAGAACCTACGTTGTGCCAGTTACCGGGTCGCCCCATATAATTTTTTTATAGTAATTTTACCGTAATCAGATCTAAGAATACCTTCTAAACGATAATAGAGCCATTCAGCTACACTAAGCGAAAAAAGTCTGAGTGATACCCAGCCCATTCAAACTTCTTAACTGCTCGTACTCACGCGAAAACTTTAGCCAAATGGATTTCTAACTTAGTTAAAATTAAATTTGATATTTGGTAATGGCAATAAAAGTGGTAATATTTCACGTGGTAAAAGACTTTTGTATTTAATAACTTTTTTTATAAATGTAATAAAATGTATTCATTAAATGTTTGAGTATGCATTCTATACTTTTTTCAAGTTAATAAATGTATTATACGAATCTTATAAATATTCCTGTATGTATAATATTCTTAAATAATATTATGTCCACATTACGTTCTTATAAGAACTTTATCCCAGGCGTACGAAACGCGGTTAGGGAGTCACGTGACTGCCATAATCGTAAAAAAGCATATTTATTACACTTAGTAGAACTTTCCACCCCGAATGTGTTTCTATTTTGTTTTAACGCTATAAATTTATTTATTCTGAATCATTTACTATTTAAATTAACTAAAATTTTGTATCAACTGCTTGCTGGCTGAAAATAATTAAAAAATAAATCTATATATATAAAATCGAAAGGTCACTCACTCATCAAGAAATCTCAGAAACTACATGTGCTAGGAATCCCAAATTTTGCATAGGAGTTACTTATAGGACGTAGGTGCTCGCTAAGACGGGAATTTGCAATATTCCACTTCTAAGGGGTTGTTTTTGGGGTCGAAAGTTTGTATGAAACTTCGTTACTACAAATGCTAGGAGTTTCAAATTTTGCATAGACGTCACTAGGACGTAGTCATGGAGACAGAAATTAATAATAACATAGTTCACGCGGGTGAAATCGCGAGCGGGCCGCTAGTAAGTAATAAATTTGTAATGAAATCTTTTGGAATGGAGATGTAATTTGTTTTGTAAATACTCGTATAGCACTATAATTAATCAGTGTCTCGGGCACATTAAATGCATCAATTACAACTTATCTACTAATTGTTGACATTACGGCTTCTGTCCGAAATACTTATATATTTATTTCTTGATGAGTGAAAGTCATTGAGTGGTAAAGTTTTCTTTAAAAATGTATCCAAATAATGCGATTAATTAACAACAGACAAAATATTTTTTTAAGTGGATTCTAATCAACAACCACCATATTAATTCAAAATATTTTTTTTTATGAAAGTATCTAAATGAGAAATGAGTGCAGAAAGAAATGACTTTAATTATGAATTCGTGCTCTACCACGCAGGGCGGGGAATGAAAAAAACAGTAAAAAAAAATAATTGACTATCTTATATTAATATTTCTTTATTGCTAAGGAAATTAATTATTTCGAGCGCTTCTATCATGTCCGTCCCACGCATAGAAAACTGGCAGATATAAGTTGTTCTTTAAAAAGAATGCAAATTAGCGATTAGTACGTTCGGAGCTCCATGAGTTTACCTCAATTAACACTCATGAGAGAAGACATGATGAAGATGTCTTGGGGCGAAGTGCCAAATAATGCAAAGTGTAATCAGAAGCGTAACTTTGCACGGTATACTTTATTACAGAAAATAATAAGAGGTGTGCTGCCATTGACAAAATAACATTATTATTTGATTATTGGAATAATGAAAATATTGTAAGATAAAATATATCTGACATGGTATACTTACCTATTTTAACTCCAACTTCGCATTTAGCAGGGTAGGCAAAGGAAACCTGGGAACCTAGTGTTAAGACACATCGTGTCCATTTTCGTTCTTAATTTTCCGCCGAATTCTGGAGGCATTGCTTGTTGACTGGCTGAACTCAACACCAAGTTTGCCTCAACGTTAGAGCAAACAAATATAAATATTTATTATTTCATTGCCTCGAGTGGGAAATGAATCCACAACCCGTAGCGTTTACAGCTTGAGTCCCTGCACCACGAATGGTCCCATAATTTGTTAGGATTAGTACGATAGTTCGTTCTTTGATTTGAAACACTTGGCGTTTACTAGTAATGACGGCATTTGGTATTAATAATACGTTTCTGGGTTTTACGCATTGCAACTTCCGACCAAACTTTACGAGTTTCGTGTTCTATTGGTGATAGTGAATAACAGATTTCTATGCACCTACATTTAAATTTGTTTGGATACTTTAATTTTTTCTTAAATTAGTTTAAAAATATTGTTAGTTTTTCTTTTAAAATATTAAAGACTAAACGTTTGAGCAAGTTTCCTAATACAAATAGTAGTAAAATAATAATATATGTACATTATATCTCCTATGTATCTATATAATTTAATTAAATTATGTAAGTTACGTTATGTAGATAGCCAATGTTATAACATGATATCGTCAATACGAGTGTTCATTTCATATCGAAACAATTCAGGCATTTAGTACTGACGAGTGCAAGGCAAACATTTTTATAGATTTCCGAGCTAGTATTTAAATCAGTGACGCTATGACAAGGCCATGGCAATTTATATTGCTCTCGTTAAATTAACTTTTGCTGTTCCTAAATATTTTCAGACTGGTTACAGATAATTTTAGCATTTGAATTAGAGTTAATTGTTTTTAGTTATCCTCTACAAAGACAACAAAGATCTCTTTGTTATTTCTGGAGCAAGAAATGCAACGCAGCATACATTTTAACTATGTGGAAATAAATTAACTTATTTAATATATTAATAGAAATATTTACCTAAGCACCACTGAAAAACTATTTTTTTACAATTACACTTTTTGCAGGACAAATATTTAGATACTCGGGGGAAAGGTAATTAATATCTCCGAGTAGAATTAAAACTCATCACCTAATACAATCACGTATTCCCCAATTGCACCACCGTGGCATCTACTTACATCCTACTTAAAATAAAACAGTTGCAGTTTTTATTTGTTCAACGTATGTCATTGCTTAATGCCTTTCGAAATCTGCAAATTATTGTATGCAATTTTTTTTACACAGCCAGTTTACTGATCATGGCCTAGTAGCTCCGGTGAATAACAATAGATCACCTCGTCCGAATATATTTGGAGTATGATTTAGCAAATATTTATATGATATCGCATTAATACTAGTTGTCTTTCTTCTTTTTAAGTTTATAATTCTTCCGCATTAAGCGGGATAGAGAGTATTAAATTATAACTGCGTAGCATATAGTTTACAATTTTCCAGTCATTTTCAGTTTCTAACCTTCGCATTTCCAATCCGATAATTTTTAACTGAGCAAAAATAGCAAGAATTTAAATCTTATCTAATTAGGTTAAAGGGTTATGGGGCTAGTGGGGCTATATCGATACTAACGAAAACTTTCGAATTTATCGAGTACCTACTTTACTTAACAATTAACAACATTACAAATATGAAAATATAAAAATACACGAAACATCAAATAAGTTTGTAGCATAGTAAAAACTACGCTAAAATGGGCATGGGCACATCTGTCCAAATTTCAAGTTTCTACGCATAGCGGTTACGGCTGTGCGTGCGTATTTCCTGTCAGTGGGAACATGTCCTTTTATATATATAGATTACATATTATATTAATAAGATATATTTATTAAGTAAAAGAGTAAGTCTTAGTTTGCTAGTTTTGCCTTACCATGTGACGTGAGACGTGAGTTGATGCGTGCCGTGATGCCGCGCGCTACTTCTGTAGCGTCCGGCGCGCGTTGCTGGTGCAGGCGTAGCCGCTCGAACAGGCAGTCGGCCGCCGCGTCGTCCGCCATGCGGTACGCTGGGGAAATTACATATCATTCCAGTTCACAACATTACAAACATTCTTGATATATTGTTATGTACATAGATGTATATGATCTTTGCGCAAATAAAAACGTATAATTAAAATGTAAGAACATTTAAAATACTTGTTTTTTTCATTACATTTTATACGTAAGCTTATCATTTCTGAATTTAGCATTAAGCCAGTGAAGCTGATGTAGAAAAAGAAGTAATTGAGCTATAAAAGCAATAAAAGAAAAAAGCTGTATGAAAGTATACGTTAAACAGTAATTTATGTTCATAAGTTCTTGATTCATGTATAGGGTAAATGTAACAGAGCATGTAACGTGTATTGTATGGTATTATATGTTAATGTTAAATCTAGACAACATTGTTATCGATAAACAAGACGTTAGTACTGTCACGAATGTAGGCCAAAACATGAACAGCCGGTGTGGACGCGTTTACCATGTATGAATTGCGTGATGCTTTGACTAAATTTATTCATGAAACGACTATGAAACGTACGTGCGTGAATGCGGTGCTATGTGTTGTCCTTTTCTTGGGTAATTAATAGTGACAGATTGTAAATAAACAAAGTGCAATTGTCGTGTACGCCCCAGCTCAGCGCCTCGCGGCGGCCGCGGGCCGACTGCTCGCCGCTTACAGCGCGCTGAAGTCGCGCTGCGTGACCGCGGGGGCGCGCTACCGCTACGTCACTCTAAATCTACCTATCACCTTCCCCGGACTTAACTGGAGGGTTACTAAATTTCTAAGTAATAATAACTGTAGCCATAACTCTTTTATACTGAAGAATATAATTTGTTTCATTAAAATGCAATTAATACTGTCGCGGTAAAGTTGAAATGTCTGACTGACACATGATTCAAATTCATTCATTCAACCTTCACTAAGGGGAAAGTTTGTATTTAATTTATATTTAAATATTTTCATTTTCTTATCTTTCAGTTATCTTTTTTGAAACAATAATAAATATGAAACATGATGCACAATATGTATTAAAATGTATTGTAATGAAAATGAAATAATAAAATTTAATTTTGTTCTATTCTGTTATTATTATTATTATGGCGTCCCGAGCGTGCCATTTCAGCACAAAATCACTTTGCCAATGTCACGTTGAATGGAGAACACACGAAAGAGGTTGTATGATAAAAAAAGAGATAATATTAAAAATAATTTTAAGATATTAAATTTATTTTTATGACATTATCTAGGTATATGCATATCATAATGTAAATTTAAAAATAGCTTTTATACATACATTTCTTTTTATGTTTTTTGATCTCTTGTGCCTGGATGGATGAGTCGGCCTCGGTCATTGAATCCTTATAAAACGAGATGTTGCATTAAATTGAAAATTTTATATCAGTTTACTGGTTAGTACACAAATATAGGGGCTTAAACTTGTAAAAGAAGACTCGTCATATTATTTACGAACAATCGTATATAGCGTTTAGGAATATTGACAGGAAAAGCAAAAAAACCACATGTGGACAAGGTAATAAGTAAACTTTGGATCCATTAATGTACCTGACATATCACATTCATCACAAGAACAAATTTTGTGCAATTTTGTAATTGTCATAATAAAAATAAATCATTTTAGTACTCGCTGTCTAATCCTGTTTAAAAATACAGTAATATTACATACTCCATGTACAAGCAAATGTCATCGCCAAACGTTGACTTATCAAAATTACGTAAACTTTTTAATTATATTTGTAAGTGGCCAACTCCTTTATCAGTATCAGGTTTTGTAATTTACATTTATAGTTTTTAAAAAAGATTTAATATTATAGTATTTGTTAACATATTTTTTTTATTATAATGGCATTTCTACGGTTTTTGGCAGTTAGAATAGTATATTTATACGGGAAACATTTTAAACGGAAATAAAAGTTTAAAATACAATACAATACAATACAATACGCTTTAAGCATGCTTATTGTGGAAAATATTTAAAAACACATAATATATTACTTATATATACATAATTAATTAAAAATAATCAACGAAAAAGTATAACAGCTATTACTACATTTTAATAGTTCTGTAGTGCTATAATTTGAACAAGTTTAATGCACAAATGTCACGGGTGCTACCTGAAGTCAACTGGTAGCAAATGTCAGTCGGTGATCTCTATCTAATGAGATCTAGAGCAGCCTTGATGCAGCAGCAGTGTAGGATAGGATGACAATCGTTACGCTTGAATTGTAAGGACATTGTCAGTAGTAATATAATATCAAAGCAATATGACTCCAATAACAATGTTACAGAAATATCTTCAATAACTATGTATTATATTTATATTTGCTCTTATAAACTGATATTTTTAATTTAAGGGAACTTTCTGTCTTATGACCGGTTGAGGCCAGTCGTGGCGCTGCACAAAGTGTGACTGTAAACGCTGGTTGTGGGTTCGATCCCCACTCGAGGTAATGAAATATTTATTTAAATTTAAATTTTCATTTTCTTTCTCTGGTGAAGAGACAAAGCGCGGCGTTGAGTTTCGCCGCTCAAAATGCAATGCCTCCAGAATTCTGCAGAAAATTCTGCAGTCTTAACACTAAGGTCCATCTGCCTACCCTGCCGTGTACAGTGTGAAGTTAATTTTTTTTAATGAGATATGATATACGAATAAATTTATAAAACAGTCAGTTAAGATTTTGAAAAATTGTGGATATTGTAGCCAGTTACAAAGAAACATTACACAGCAACATCTACTGAGTATGAAGGTAATGCATGTTTATGTTTAGTAATTTTTCCATAATCTATCATCCGCGATTATAATAACAAGAACAGTATAACATACTTGTTTATTTATATTTGAAGAAAAATTATAAAAGAAAACTGAACTGATTCTTTGTGTTTAGTTTTAAAATCACTCTGAAAGTAGTCATCTTACTGTTGTACTGTTATTAAGGCCACTAATTTATATTATAACACTATATTAGTCTTACTACATTTTAACTATGTTTTTTATATTATATATTAGTTTTTGGTTCTGGAGTGCAATAAATAGTCTACCGATTGAACATAAGGTAAATACAGAATTAACAAAGCAGTTTTAATTTGCTCTTTAACCAGAATACTTTTGATGAGTGCAAAACTAGTTTAACTAGAAAGATGATATTATGGCTGGTTAAACCAGAAAATATATATTATTGTTCTACAAAATAAAATAAATAGGTATGGGTGTCGTTCAACTACGAGTGCCGTTCGAAAATCTTTTCTAAAATGAAATAATTTAATTTTATGCAAGTACGGCTATATTAAAACTTGTTTACTTTAATGAGAAAAAGAACAAAAAAGGATAATATCAATAGCACATTTGATTTTTATTTTAATATTTTACTTTATCATAGAAATTGAGGAAATCACATTTTTGCGCGTGCCTTATCACTTATGTACATTTCCTAGTTGTTAATCTATCATATTTAATGGTTTTAGTTTTTGATATATACCTACTTACTTGTTTTTAACGTATAATATAATAATACGGTACCATTGCGTTATTATGAAAAGTAAAGATAAATAACTAGAGCTTCGCTTCGTTCATTACATTCTTCTTAGCAAATTTGGTTATATCAACAAATTGTTTTAATTAAAAATTATATATCTTAAGCTGAGTCTTATTTATATTTAGCTTTTGTTATAAATAATAAATAATTTACGTCTGGTCACTCTATCAAAATAACGATACTGGGTTGTTTTTTTTTCACAGAATGAAAATGAACTTATTACCATCGCATCTAGTGATATGATAAAAGCAAATTTTAGTAATATAAATGAAACATTAAATAACAATACAATGGCAAACATAACAATTATTCGAGTAAAAAGGCAAAGCAGTGGCGCAAGTAATAAATTATATTTAATTTTATTTATATCTTATTTACGACACAAATTCTAGGCGATTTAATATACAATTTTAATTATTTTTAGGTAAATTCACGCAAGCTTCGAAAATGCCACAGGTAAAACAACTCCGCGTGTTCCTACAACTGTTTAAAAATTTTTGGGATGATGCTTACATAGGTGGTGCACATCCTTTACATCGTGATGTACCTAAAACGGTGATTGCATTATACAAACAAAAAATTATGCAATTCTTCTTCCCATCTGTGGGCGAAGACAAAGTATAATACTTTACGACTTAAATTATTATTTATATTTTTTATTTGAATATTATTATATTATTTAATTTGAACATTATACATATGAATGAAAAGATAATTGTTATTCTGCTTGTTTCATTTATGACCAGACTTTTTATATTGTATAGAGTCGTCGTGGCAGGGGGTACGAGGGTGTGACTGTAAAGCGACGAGTTGTGGGTTTGTTCTCTACTTGTGGAAACAAATTATTATTTATTAATATTTTCATTTCTTCGTTCTAGCATCAAAACAAAAGTCCAGCGTTGAGTTCCGTAATTCAACATGCAATGCCTCGAAAAGTTCGGCGGAAAGTAGGGAACGGAGTGTCTTGACACTTGGTTCTTTCTGCCAACGCTGCTTTGTGCGGGAGACAACGATATTGTATGAAAACAAAGAAAAAATATTTGAAATACTTTCTTTGTACGTAAGTACAATTAGTGCAGGATACTAAGTGTAACGTTGTCTTAAGAACATGATGATATGTGTAAAAGATGAAAATAAACTAAGACAATTAAATGTAATATTTATTTTCAATCGAATACGGATCTTATATAGTAAATCAGTAACATAATATGGAGTAATATATACTTATCACACTTCACAAAATTTTTGGGCAAGCCTAGTACTACTATGATGATATTTGTACCAAATATTTTATGAAATTGTAGAGCAATTTAAAATTTTCTAGTAATATACTCCGGATGAACGATTTTTTAAAAATACTTGGTATAAATAGGTTGGTTAATGGTTAGTAAGTCAACGACTGCTGCAAAGCTAAAAACAGGTAAGACATTTGTTTTTCGATCTTTTTAAAACATGGATCCTAGAAGAATCGTCCGAATCAAATAAAAAATAAATAACTTATCTCCTTTTTATAAAATATATCATCAGTAATTATTTACTTTTTATTTTGCGTTGGTGGTAATATGATATAATTTATTATTCCTTTAATTACCAAATTAATAATTTATTTCAAATTATTCATTAGAAATTAATCCATTAACAACGAAAATAGTAGAGCAGTTGTTTATGTTCGCAATGTGAATACAAATTCAAAAGTCATATCTAGTATCTTTCTATCTACGATTAAAGTGGGTGATCTCGAACAGGTATAAAAGAATGGGCGAAGAATTAATACGAGTACATACATCTCAGTATTCTAAAGTAAAGTGCCTCCGACATGAAGGTGCGCAATAAAATTAAATAATTTATAACTTAAATAAAATTAATAAGAAAGCGATATACTTACTATCAACGTCGATTTTTGTTATTTTTGTTTTCTTTTTTTCTTATTGGCATATTTTACTTAAAATATACCAATCATCTGTTTAATAATCACTCGACCAGGGAAAGTTAAAAAATTAAATACATACCTATTATGTCCCCGAGAACGATATCGTTTCACAACGATGTCACTGTGCAAATTGTTATGAAAAATATTTTTAGTTTATATTTACTAATTTATAATTTTAATGATATAAAATGTCTGTTTGTAGGTGTTTGTGTTATTTATGTGTGCGGTTGCCTCGGCTGCGGCTGGTGAGAGTGTCGCATGGCCGGGTGCGATACCAATCACAGCATCACAAGTTAAAACCATAACACCAGGACAAATCAAAGGATTTGCCTATTCTACGAGTCAATACATAAATGCGGTGTGTATTTATAATAAAAATTATTTTTAATATAATAAAAAGACATTCAAAAATGATAAATCAATTAATTATCGTTTTATTTATTATAGATACCGTCTGAGCCGTTTGGATATCAGCCGCAATTCGGATACCCAATATCAATTCCAAGTTATCGTCCAGTTCAGTCAGTAGTAGGCGCTTCATATTTCCCTCTACCGATTGCTCCATTGGTCCCTGCTTCCCCAATTCTTCCTGCTGTTCCAATTGCACCTATTCAACCACCACTTCAAAACGTACCATCTCAACCGGCAGAACAACCAGCGGGAGACGAAGACTCTGCAGTAATTGAATCTGCAGATTCTTTTAATCAACAAAGCTCCCAATCGCCTCAACCTTCTTTAGATACAAAGAATATGCCTGGTTATCCTCAAGTTCCCCAAGGATCTCCGCAAATCCCGCTCTTTCCTCAAAGGCCTGAGGGTCCACATATACCATTGTTCCCTCCATTCTCTCAGGTACCTCAACAAAACCCATCAGCTCCTCAAATTCCTCAAGGGCCTCAGCAAAATCCATTAGTTCCTCAATTTTCCCAGGGATCTCAGCAAATTCCATCAATTCCTCAATTTCCACAGGCATCTCAAGTAATCCCATTGTTTCCTCAAAATTCTCAGAGACCATCGTTCCCACAGTTTCCTCAAGTCCCTCAACAAATCTCAGCGTTTCCACAGATTCCACAGTATCAACAACCAGGATTAATTCCTCAACAACCACAAATACCAGTAAGCGCATCTTTTCCGTCGGCTGACAATTCCGATAAAGGATTAAATGACGAAGACACAGTATCAGTAGAATCTGCATAACTTACATAAGTAGCTTAAGTTTTATACATAAGTTTGTATAAATAAGTATGTATGTACGAATGCACTTGGTTTTATACATTAAAATATTCCTTTTAATAATTTATTATTTTATTTCTACTATATATTTTAGTTTTACGTAGCATGCTGTACATAATAGAATAGACATGGGGAACCCTTAAGTTTACTGTTTAAGACAGTCTGTTCCCAATTAATACAGTTTTATGCTTCATTTTCCGTCGAATTTTAAAGTAATTGTAGGTTTAGACGCGGAACTCAACTACGCGTCTTGCTTTGTTACCTAGATAGAGCTAAGGAAATTAAAAAGTTAAATATTTCATTTCCTCGAGAGGAAATCAAATCCACAATCTGATGCTGTTACATCTTTACAATCACGCTTACACGCAGTACACGCTGTGCCTCTGCGCCACGATTAGCCTCAGAATTGACAATAATATAATTAAATATATTTAAAATAATTCATATTCAATTTATCACTAGAATCATATTTATTATATAAATTTTTCTAGTGTTCCTAAATTGCATATTTTAACATGTGTTATTACAATATTAATATGAATGTGAGGGCTATTTTCTTAATGTTTCGAATTTATATGCTACATTATTTAACCAAAGATTACCTTCAAGGCTATGCTAGGCTTTAGCTACTCCTAGAAGAATGATCCACTTTAAAATTAATTTAAAGTCAAGGCAAGTAGAAGTTAACAAATGATGCCTATGACAGTTGAATAGGCTGTATCAATGTGTGTGGGTTGTCTTAAACGTATTATACATTTCTTTATTACATTAAATTCGCGACACTGTAAATGTTTCGTAATGATAAAGCTATATTATTTGGAATCTTAATTATAAAGTAAATCAAGTAAAAAATTAAAATTATTATCCTATATCTTATAAAACAAAGTCGCTTTTCGTGTCTGTCTGAACTTTCTAACTCTTCTTCTTCTAAACCACCCAACGGATTTTTATGAGGTTTTCACCATTAGGTCGAGTATTTCTCAGGGAAGGTTTATATATAGTTTATTATTTGTACATTCTTATGTAAATTAACATAAATACGATAAATGTGTCTAAAGTCCCACCCATTGAGACACTTTCGCGCATGCGCTGCTTTAATGGTAAGTGCTACATGAAAAAAATGTACTGGAGTATTGTTCCTCTTAATAAGATCTACAAAAAAGTCCGCGAGAGCATATTTTTATCTTTTAAGGATAACGTGTAGTGATCATATTTCTGTCTAAAAATAGTAATTTCAATATATTTTTTATTGTGAGGGATATTTTTCCATAATGGTATTAATCCTTATCCTTTAAAATACTTTATTAATTTTCTACGTTAAACGAAGATAAAATTTGCTTTTTTACACTATTTCGAAATTGCGAATAGTTTTAGAGAAAAACGCATTTAATTGTTGACACATCACGCCATTGACTCATCAGCTGTGCCGACTTAAGTTTTACTTATCCCTTACTCTCAGCATATAAATAAGTATATTAGTTACGTTGGCCATTTAATGTAGATCAAAACTGTCTTTTACTGTTTTTTCATTTTAATAAGTACTTTAGAAGTTGTTACAATATCAAAACATCCTTGCTGCGAAACGCGCTCCGCGACGTTTTGCTTATACAAGCGCGTCATGAGCAGTCATCGGTGGTTCCGTGGTAGAATGCTCGCCTGCCACGCGGGCGGCCCGGGTTCGATTCCCGGCCAATGCATTCTATTTCATTTTCCTCACAGGCAGCCACGTAGTACTTGCTTTTCATTAGGGACAGAATACCCTCTTCAGCATTAACCACAAGCTCGAAAAAAAAACCCGCCCGCTATAGAGGCATAGGAACGAAGATTTAGATGCGTTTGCACGTATTGGATAATTGGAGTTGAATGTATTATTTCAGCGCGATATATTTGGTTTCACATTTTTTGTAGTAGTTATTAGTAGGTAGGTTTTTGTTTATAATTTCTTCCGTTTAAAAATAGTCATTTAACTATCTAAAAATAGTCATTTAAATATATTTTAATAAGTACATGAAAAGATCAGTAGCACAGATTTAAAATTACGGTACCTACTAAAAAATCCTTGCTGTGTAAAACAAACAATTGGAAAATCCTTATTGAAACTACGAAAATGCGGGTTGCATTAGGGTTTAATTAATTTTCACATTATCTCAAGTACTTTGCAGACATATATTATATGAATAATCCAGTAGTAAAAGCGGGCGAAGCCGCAAGAGGGTCGCTAGTCTATATATATAAAAGGACTTGTCCTCACTGACTGAGGTAAGACGCACGCACAGCCGTAACCGCTGTGCGTAGATATGTGAAATTTGGACAAAAGTTTACTTTCGTAATCTGGACATCCACTAAGAAGGGATTTTGAAAAATCTTAACCCTAAAGGGGTGAAATAGGGGTTCAAAGTTTGTATGGAAAAAAATTTAAATCGGCACCGATTTTTATAAAATTTGAAATTTAGATTTTTAAAACTATTTAATTGAACACGTGTTTCATCGTTTTCTAGAATTCTGCCCCTAAGAGTGCAAATAAGGCGTTGAAAGTTTGTATAGGTTTTTTTAAATCGTCACCAATTTTTATAAAATTTGAAATTTAGACTCTTAAACGTATATAATTAAATACATGTTTCATGGTTTTCTAGAATTCACCCCCTAAGGGTGCAAATAAGGGGTTGAAAGTTTGTATGGGAAAATTCTTAAATCGCCACCGATTTTTATAAAATTTGAAATTTAGACTCTTAAAAATATTTAATTGAACATAAGTTTCGTGGTTTATTTTAATTCATCCCCTAGGGGTGTAAATAAGGGGTTAAAATTTTATATAGAAAAATCTTTAAATCGCCACTGATTTTTATAAAATTTGAAATTGAGACTCTTAAAAATATTTTATTGAACACGTGTTTCAAAGTTTATTAGAATTCACCCCTAAGCAATAAGCAAGCGAAGCTGCGCGCGTCCACTAGTTTAATATAAAATGAAATACGTTATTACAAAGGTCCTTTGAAGTATAACCAGAATGAGAGAGAGATAGTATATGTTTTTTAATGTTTTTCTGTTTCGTTATAGTAGATACCTATATCAAAATATAATCTACTCTGCATATATATACATAAGATAATAGGACATCCACGCTAAATTAGTGGCATAATTTTGGGTCCAATGTAATACTAAATGGGAACATTTGATATATGGGAATAGTCTGGGAAGGGCCATGAAGTCCACACAAACAAAGTTACGAGCTTTTATTTAAATATGTAAGTAACAATTACCAAAACCCAGCAGATCTTTCAACTATCCATTTGTTAAAGTCCCTAGCAGTTGTATTTTTTCCATTAAGTCCTAAGGAAAAATAAAATGTATATGGAAACCATAGAGTATTGAATGTTAAAGTAATATTGTATCCTCCGACGCCGTCGACTGTTGGTATCGACAATCGATTCGGGAGAAGCATACGAGCACACACAATGGTACATTCCACTCCCGCCGACACCTGTAAGTACACAATGTGATTACATTACAATATCATCATATCATCAAAAATTATTTCAAGTAATTTACTGTCAGTAATGTCAGTTTCAAAATGTAACCTTCATTATAATGTTTAATTTAGCTGGAGGATCGGCATTCACTTCAAACTTTTCCGAATAAAAGATTGAAGTAGCACTCTGCTTTTTTAAACTTTTAAAGCAGTAATCACCAACGGCGTAGGTACGTGCTCGCCAACCAGATTTTTGTGTTCGTCTTGCTCTTAAATATTCATTTTTAATACCCATACCTAAAAAAATACCTTATTTAAACACAAAAGTTTCACTAATAATATAATAAATAGACACCAGGATACCTCGAGACAAAACTACGCATATTGATTGATAATTTTTTTCAAGCTACGCTACAAATACATGAACATCCTACAAACATACTTGAACCGCTTTCCATTAGCATATAGTTTTCAGGATAGGGTCGTGGAAGCACAAATGCAGTTATATAATTTATGATCCATGTCACATATGGGTATACATCTATATACAACGGGGGTTCTCTATTAAGTCGTCGTCGCATGGACCGTCGGATACAAGGCGCACCGCCAACTGCAATACCCATCAGCTGAAATGTTCCTTCTTTGGCATGACTGATAATAGGCGCTCCGGATCGGATGCCACACCCTGAGCTGCAAAGCACATGGGTAACACCTTCACTTCCTAGGCGCTGTAAGAAGTAATAAGCTTTTACATTCATTAATTATGTTCACACTCATGCGTTCCATAGCTTTAATAATTCATTGGCTTTAAATCTATGTATCGACATACCGACAGCATTCGATGTTTCCTACATTCTTTGTGAGTGAACATTTTTAAAGATTTTTTGGCCATTTTCTCGGAATCAAAATCCCTTGGAACAGCTGGTAAGGAAAAATATTCGAGTAATAATTAATTAATATAATATTTTTTTATGTTGTAAAAAGTATACTAGTACTTACAGCTTAAATAATCAACCATGAAAACAAATTTATTTCTTCGTTTCTTATCACGTTCATTCAACGAGGGTAAACAAACTGGTATCATATAACCTTAAAGAAATATAGAATTATCTGGGATATCTCTTGTATTTTGTAAAGATATTACATAGATACAAAGCGATATTTCTCCATTCTTCTCTCTAATTTAAAGGTGAAGAATACCTAATAAAATAAGTAATGCTGTGCATACAAGCGTATGTATTACACAATATTATTAATTATATTTATTTGTTTTCTAAACTGTAAATTGGTATTTGAAATAGAGAGATAGTAAAAAGATAGTACTCTCCGTTTTTACTTTCCACCAATTTAGAGAGATGGATTTTGTGTTTGACACCAAAACTATATTATATAATAAGAACATTTTATCTTGAAGAGTAATATGAACCCATTGTATGCACAATGGGTTCATATTACTCTTCGTGCGTCGTTGCCAGTTTTTTTTAGTATTATTTTATATGATATCCTATTAATTATTATTATAGTTACGTATAATGTCTCACTGGATTTAACAGGGCGCAAAAGTTTTATAAGCGCCACACTGTTTCCCACTCCGAATCTGTAGGCAATAAGACAAATTAATTAATTATATTTTAATTTTTTATTATTATTTTTAAATAATATATATATTTTGATTTTCTTTTTACTATTTTAATAGATACCTGGAATATTCAGGATGAGGTGTTATGTCCACAAGCGGCATTTCAATATAAGCACGAGGACACTTTACCCCCATTTTGATCTGTGAACGGGTTAGACCACATTCCTCTTCATCACGTTCATAGTCTCCAAATATAATTTTTCCTCTGGAGATATAAATTTAAAATTCGAAACAAAATGTCACTTTAAAAAAATATTTTTGCAAGCACTATAAATATAGAGCTACCACAAGCTAGGAAAGCATTCTATTAAGGCAAGAAACTCGGAAATTGTTCGTTTCAATATATATAAATAGATGTATAAAATATCTATTTTTAAAAGAAGTTTATTCTTTATAACATATGGCGTTTATTTACATCCAAATTTATGACAAATTTATAGTTTTTTTTTCCATGTTGAATTCCGCATGTAGCAGAGTCCGCTCCCTTAAGATTTTCCGCCAAACTCTGGAGTTTATAGATCTGCTAAAATATTTAAATGTAAATAAATAATATTTTAATTAATTTAAACTTGATGTTAATATTTACAATTTATAATTTTTGGGCAAACGTAGCATATCAGTAGCGGTCCCTACAGCAAATTGCTTGTGAATCAATACAACGCGTGGTGCTCGGCTGTGATGGGGTAGACCCGTTGTCACTGAAATATTCAATTACTATTGAACTAAAAGTATTTATTTTCAAATAAAGCGTTATTTAAGATAAATAAAAAATAAATCAGCTTCACGCTGTATCCCGCAAACAGTAAAGTAGGCAGCGGGAATAGTGTTAACATACTCCGTTCCCCACTTTCCGCCGAATTCTGGAGGCATTGCGTGTTGAGTGGGGGAACTCAACGTCGACTTTTATTTTGTAATAATCTCTAAAATATATATTAATATAACAATTAAATCTTTCCTAATTTTGCACTTTTATTTTCGTCAGTTACGAATACAATAGGACATTATTATATTTAATTAAATTTTATAACTTTTATTGTTAAAGCCATAAATTTACTTACCGTGTGAATATTGAGCAAAACCGAGCCATGTAAAAGTGTGTTCCTTTAAAACACCATCTGGAGGTTTTAATTCGAAGTCGTCGTGACATGTTGCAAAGTCCCTTAACATACCTGACGCTATTTGTATCAAAACTAGCGAAAAAAACTCATGTTATTATATTAAAATTTGTGTAAATAATAATTTCATTTAATTTAAAATTATTAATAAATCATATTTCAAATATAATTATTTTTACTTTTGTTTGCGATTTAAATAATGTGAATTGACATTTCTATGAGATCCGAAAAGAAGTGCTAAATATTTATTTCATTATATACAATTGTAGTTGCATAACAATGGATGGTTAAGTAATTTTTTTTCGAAGATAAAAAATATTTATGTGTTACTAATTATTATAAGAAATTTTTAACCCACTAATAATAAGATATAAATATATATTTTACTATACTTTCCAAAGTTTTGACTAGAGTACTCAATGAGTGCTATTAGAACATAATTATGTGCAAAATTATTAAAGATTAAACAAAAGTAGAAGTTCATATACGTACAAGTCATTGGAATTATTTTCCAAATGTTCATATCGATGTCAGATCTAAGTGTCGTGCAATCAGATAATGATCTTGTAGAATATGTTAGTAAATATTGTTGCTTGTGAGGAAGTTGAAAAGAATGTGTACCATTGTTAGGACGAAAGAGACGCTCTTTTCATAAAAAAAAATAGTTCAAATAAAATAAATGGATGTGATTATGATTTTGGAAATTGTTTATTACTTTAGATATCTTAATTATTAACAAAATCATGTTACAAATAAATTTGCGATATATATAAAATTAATATTACAAACGATGTTTTAACATACACTATTGTTGTATACCACTGGTATAAGAGAGTAATTACATTCTGTGCTTATTTTCAATTCTATAACTGCATTGACATCATTGATTATTAAATAATCCTGTTTTCTGGAATATCTAAATATATTAAACGTACACTTACATATCTAAAAATTATCTAAACCATAACATTTATGGTTTTTACGTAACTATAAGCGTCTAGCTTTTCAAATCGTCCCTATTACACTTAGTAAGGGTTTTGTAAACTTACATATAGAGATATAAAAACCAAATTGTAAAGCTTAAGCTTTAAAGGTAGATATAGTAAATATTTAATCATTGCTCATACTAGTGATGCTCTCTCTTGAAGAATTTAAAAGAAACTGTGGTTTCATTAAAGTTACCCATAAGTTTCTTGTCTGAGAATCACAAATAATAAAATAAACAAAAAGCACAAATCCCTGTAATGTAGACGTAAGGCAGAAAAGATAAGACCACATTAAGTTATTTGAAAATGAAAATATTCCGAAAATCCAAGTCAGACCAAGTAAAAAAAACAAAAATACTGAAAGCCGTAATTGTGCACCGATAAGGTCAACATCTGCTGATCTCAGTTTACCATCGGGACCTTTCGAAATGGCACAAATTACCAAAATAAACAAAGTTACATTTATAATAAGAATAATGGCAATTGGTGCAATAACGCTAACAATCATATAGAAACCGGTAGGGTAACATATTGAATATTTAGATTGTTTATTTATCAAATCTGGTATGTAGTTGTCTTTATCCAAAATTAAAACAATTGCAACAGGTATTAGTGGAATACCCCAACCGATTAAAGTAAATTTTATCATAAATCTGGATGGCCTGTAAGCACCCAGAACTCTTACATATCTTATAAATTGTAAAACAGCAGTTATTAACATCCACATGAAACTTGCTAGTACAGAGTAGTGCAACAAAGCTCCTAAAGCGATACATACGGGTTTTAAATTATTTGTTATTATATAATTTCCATTATTTTCTTTTATTATACTGTTATCCAAATTAAAGACTATCATAAATATTAGCGGTAAGGCAATTGATGCTGATAAATGTAATAACACTTTAGTCCCTGCCTTTTTTCTCCACGCCTGAAACACAGAAGCAGTAATCCATATGCCAGCTATGCCAAGTAATGAAAGAAAGCTTCCAACAAGAGATATTATATTAAGTGACTTATTATGTTTTACCATGTCAACAGAGTCACTAACATTTTTGTTTCGACCCATATTTAATAATTGACCAAAGTGAGTTAAATGGTAACATTCACAAATAACTAAGCCATTCTTAGATTGCTTTAGATAGCATCCGCTATTTGACCAATATCCAGGAGCTTTACTTAATGAATTCTTTTGAAAATTCCAATACCCACAAATTTGTTCATAGCTAGGTGCATTTAGGTTTTTGTAAACTAAAGGCATTGGATTATTAAAGTTTGATATAAATCCTGGTATTGAAACACCTATAATACGACTGTTTACTTTATGTTTGTTTAAATCTAACTCTTGAAATATAGCATCATTATAAAAAACGTTCATAGTTATATGTATATCTTCATTATCTGTATCTTCTTTAGTCTTACTTTCATTTCCAATCTTTATTAAGGAATCAAGAACATTTTCAGGTAGCCAAGTAGCGATTTCTAAGTTTTCGAGAGATAAAACTTCATCTAAAGTTGTATTCTTGCATAAAGGTTTTATTGTTACATCCATAAAATTTGTATTGTTTGAAGAATTTCTTATTACTGCTAGACCACTAATATTATTAATCGACGGATAAGAAATTTGTATAATAAATTGTGGTTGAATTGCAATTTGATAGTCCATTACATAATCACGTCTTAAATTGCGTAAATCTTTAGATTGCTTATTGGTTCGAACTAACATTTCGATAATGTGATTTACAGAGTCTAAAATGATGTTAGTCGAATTAAGTGTTTGTGCTAGCCGTAAGTATCTATAATCAAGTACACTAATTCTGTCCATGACCCAGGCTATATGATCAATGTTTCCCATTTCAATAGCTGTTTGATTATCATGGGCTATGTTTAAAAAATGTTGTAATGACATTGACAAATAATAGATGTCTGCTGGTATAATAATTTTAGTATCAGATAACACAAATCCCAGACCATCTGTAAGAAAACGAGATGTGTTGCTATCAGGTATTAGTCCTTTAAAAAAATTATACAAAAATGTTGTTGTATGACTTGGCTTATAATTTTGATTACAATTTCCTTGTACATTACTCCAATAACTTCCTAAAAGGTATGAACCGGCGCACATTCTCCTTACGGGCAAACCATTTTCTTGTAAGCAAAATTGACTTGGCGCAGCTATATGTCCAATCGGTGTCAATTCCCAATTAAGTTTCATATGGTTATCGTCTGACGTTGTAGGTAGACAGTACATAGAACTAGAAATATTTATAAGAATATAATTGTATTTAGGAAGTTCTGATCTCGCAATTTCAGATATAATGTTATAAGTATGTTGAATATTATGACCAGGTTCCTCATGGATATTTTCAATAGCAATATCTATATGCATTAAAACCATTAAGTGATCTAAACTATACTCAAGATACTCCATTAAGAGGACTTTCTTTGCATTAAATATATTTGTTATATTGGAACTTAACTCTAATTTGACTGTTTCTAAAATATTTTCTATGTCTTCAGTTGAAACAAAAACCTTAATAACTAAAGAAAATACATGAACATCATGACCTTGAGGATTGACAACTATTTTATCAGTTTGTATCAAAGAAAAATCTATTGTATGTCCTTCACACCAATACTGTGCCGCTCTGTCCGTTATTAAATGTATTTCATACATCATTATATCTGATGCTCTGATGTCAAAGGTAGAATTCTGGCTATGTTGCCTTTCAAATAACGGTAGCTCATTGATATCAATTACCTTTACGGAACCTTTAGCGTCAGAAAAACACTGTATTCCACGATCATTTTTATTGTATTTCCAAAGACCAGAGGCATAGTATACAGTGAGGTACATCAGATTATCTTCTTCAATATACTCAAACATTAATTCAGTTTTTTCGTAAATAATTTCTGTTTGACACGCCATACAAGAAAGCAATGTTGACGAATTATTACCTGTAATTCTTAGTGTTCCAATATTATTTATAGACATATACATTTCAGGAAATAACAATTTCAATAAATTGGTATAATCATTGTCTTCGCCATTATAGTAGGTAGACGTAAACCAACACCATTCGTCATCTGGTAGCTTATTTAACTCTGCTATCTTTTTAAAAATAAATCTAGTCAAATCATTATTATTTCCATCTCCCATTGGACTTTTACATATTCCATTATTAATAAAGTCACTGTAAGTTAAATTTGTGTCAAAATATTCAATTCCAAGACAAATACCTTCATCGGGCATGTAACGAACGGAATGATATCTATCGGGGCATTTGGCTGGATAATAATTAATGTCATTAATATAAAAACATAAACTAGGGTGCTTTTCTGTACAAATTTCTGTGGTCAAGACTCCTAGTTCAATATCAAGCAACAAACAAGACTTCAAAATGGCCGTTTGGATTTTTAAATTATTATTTCCTTGAAGAAAGTGCCCCCATTTTGGACCCGGTATGAACCACTGCACTTGGCTCAAAAACTTAGCTCGCTTAGCTGGTAACCAGAAGAAACGTGATATATTCCTTTGGCGCAACGAAGTTAATAGCGAATTAACGTCTTCATCACTTAGATCCGTAATAACGGAAGCACCTCCACTTTTTAAACATGGGTAATCCCATTGCAATGCGTCTTTAGTTTGATAACAATATTGATTATTGCTATGAGAGAATTTTTCGAAGCCAGGTGGACATGCCGAAAGATTATAGTACTTTTCAATATGTAAGCATGGTTGCGATTCAGAATTAGCACAATTTTTTGTTATTTGATTCTCATTATTATAGCAACTCTGGTCTAAAGTGACATTATTGGCCGATAAACTTTGATTCCACTCGGCACTCACATTAAAATTAGAATTTTCTTCAATACAAATCTGTAAAATCACAATTAATTCATTTAAATATTTAAAAACTAAGAAATAAAGAAACGAAATATTTCATATAATGTAACATATTTTGCATTATATAATATTTTTATTCTAAGTAATAATTCATATTTTCTTATTTTACCTGTATTCCAGAACGTATTAAAACGACAATGCAAAAAATAAATATTACATTGAACATAGCAGATACTGAAAAATAGGATGTTATATAAATAAATGGTTTATGCTAAAAAGGTGACTTAATCCAGTACGATAAAACTACTAGCTTTCATGCCAGCAAAAAGCAATCTGAGATTTACTACAAGCGTTTGGATAAGATAGCACATGTACGTATATGTATACTATATAGGCTGTTTAAAGCTTGGAACAATTTTAAACATGTATAAAAATAAATAATAAAATCATCGTCTTACTATAAACCGCTATTCAACGCGCAAAATCCTGAAAACAGGCAGAAAGTAGAATATAAAGTGTCAGAATTATATATAAATAATATAAAATATTAATAAAAATACATCATATACTTACTAACAAAACCAAGAGAAGTATATAACTACAGTCCACAAGGGCACAAGCCCATTACGCACATTTCATATAAGATAGCGGCGTTCACTAAGTATAAGAGATGTGCTCGAGGCCGTCGTAGCGCAGGGATACGACGATGTGTAACTTAAACGTGACGGTTATGAGTTCAACTCCAACTCGAATATCTCCTACTTTATACAAAAACCTAAAAAAAAATAACTTGTAAAATAAAAATAAAATAAATAAAAAAATAAATGGAAGTTACAAGTTTATTTTTTTTGTAAACGCACTGTTTTTATTACCTTTTTAAAGGGCAGAGGGGACCTGGGAATCTAGCGACGACTGGCATTGGTGGTTAATAATATTTACCTTTGTTATAGCTTAAGCGACTTTGCACTAGACGCCGTGTTTAAATAACAAAGCCCGTAATTATGTAACAAATTTTTGACATATTAAAATTAAATTATTTATTAATATACTTTGTAGAGAAAATCACATCTAATATATCATAATCTATTAGAAACTAACTATTGGTTTTATTTAAGCCCTACTAATATAAGGTTTATTTAAAAGCTTTTGGTTAAGAAAGCTCTGGGAAATGTATTAAATATATAATATTTACAAGCACCCTGTATCTGCCGTAACGAATGTATCAGTTTATTAACATTACTGTCACCATCCCACACAGGAAAACAATTTCGATACCGTATCACTAAAGCCATGTTCACTGATTTTACTTCATCCAAATAATGTGTATGCGTACACTCATGCGGGTAAATATAAATGCTTAACTCTTATCATTAAATGAGAATGGAGCTTTTAGTTTGTATAAATAGGAATTGTGAATTATGGCGTAACTAATTTAATGAAATAAACTTTTGCTCATATATAGAAAGTTTTCATGTAGTATACTCGTAGGTATTTTTTAATAAAATAGGACTGTTTGTAATGTCTGAAAAAAAAATCGTTAAAAACATAAAACCATTATTAACTTCAATATTAAAATATATTTAATATGTATTTATCAATCGAGCAGCATCGTGTGTAATATGAAATACGTCAAAAAAGGAAGACTTTAAATATAAAACACGATATTTATTTTAAACTTATAATGAAGTATAAAACATTATAAATAATTAGAATGTACATAATTATATCAACAGGAGTATTTAAAAAATATAATTCAGAGGTTAATAATTACTTAATATCACAATTATAACCAATCAACCATATAAAACTATATCAATACTAACTCATATTTGTAGTATACACTTGCCAAAAGAGGAACTTAAATAAAAAAATCATATGTATATGATTTTTTACTTCTACAAAATGGATTTAAATGAATTAAAGTTAGTACCTCGATATGGTATGTTACTCCTAGATACTATGAGCTCTTATAAATTTTAAAAGTTTTTACTATGAATAATGAGTATACAAATATGATATTTTTATTTATTATCAGGTTTCAGCCCTCCTTGCGGTAATGGTGGAGGTGGAACGTTAGGTATAGCAGGGTCTTTCGCAGAGTAATTGAGTACATTTAGATCACTTGGTTCTGAGGGTGGAGATTGAGAAGGCTTATCTTCGACAGCAGGAGCAACCGCTGGTGTTGAAGCTGCTTCTGTTTTAACGTTAAGGGGTAGCGATTGTCCTATGAAATTTGTAAGTGGTTGGTAAAGAGGCCAGTTTGCATAGGTATGAAATCCAAAAGGATCATAAGGATCGTAAAACCTCAGTCCCGGATATGTGTAAGGATATGTAGCTAATTGAGTGTACTGGTAACCGGGATTTATACGACCGAGAGGTAATATTTGCGGAGGTAAACCAAATTCGTTAAGAGGTATTGGCGACTCAGTTTTTGGAATTGGTGGTGGTGAAGGTGTCGCTTCACTCTCTGGTGCCGGACTTGGCTCAGGAGAAGACGAAGGTTTTTCTGTGACTGCATCCTCAGATGCATTCTCCGATGGAACTGCGGCAGTAGATGAAGGAGTCTCTTCCGGTTTTGCTGTGGCATCCTTTGGAGGCACTGCAGGAACTGGGACAAGACCCTGAAATATTTTTTTTTTCATTAAAGACTTTGGTAAACTTTTTAAAACTCAAAAAACTTTAAAAAAAAATACATTTTATAGCTAAAATCAATGAGGGTTTCTAAATATTATCTGCACGAATTATTATGAACGTTCTCAATTTATTTAAGATAATCGAAAATACATCATATTACTCCTGCACTGCGTACTGTGCAATCTACATTTGTATTCTTGTCTAAGCATGTAAACGTCATTATAGTAATATGGTCTCTATATCACAACTAAATAAATATTTAGGATTCTGATAAAAATGTCTGAAAAAAAGATTATTACATAAAACTTACATTGGTTAAGGGATAATCTCCATAGACGACAGTTTGCAACGGGAATGGAAAGGCATTATGCAACACCGGTTGATATACGGGAAAGGCTTTGCTTGGTTCCAAGTTTTGATTAGACGTGATCAAAGCGTTGTACACCTTCGGTATTCTTCCTGGAGTTGGTACTGCCAAATTCACCGCAAAAGCTACAAAGAGCCACTGGAATTGATTAAGAACTTGTATTAGTTAAAATGCATTTATTTAGCACATACTAGGGTAGGCAGAGATTCCTCTGCTTGAGAACTTAATGTTAAGACACTTCTGTTCCCAATTTTCCGCCAAATTCTAGAGGTATAGTGTGTTCAGCGGCAAAACTGAACGCTACGATTTGTCTCGTTATCAGTATAAGTACAATAACTATCTCAATATGAAGAAAATAAACATTTTCATAGAAATGTCTGTCTGATAATCCTTACATCTATACTTGTATAGGTATCTACAAATAAATAAAATTTGATTGTCTGTCTGTGATTTTAAAATAACTATTTTTTAAAGTGCATATAACTATTTACAATACTGAAATACAAATAAACGTTTTAAATTTTCTATCTGTCTGTTTGATTATCTGTAGGTATATCCAAGCCAATCTCCGGAACATGAGAATCGATTTTTATGGAACTATCACTGAAAGATATAAGAGCTTGTGGAACAGTATCCCGTAATTCCCGCGGGATCGATATTTAATAAATAAATAGTCGTATAATTCAAGCGGGTGGCCACGGGCGGGCCGCTAGTATATAGTAACTATTATAATGTAAATGTCATGTTATATGACTAAGACTGCAAATATCTGTTGCATTTTTTTCACTCAATTTACTAAGTACGTTAAGGAAACTTGTTTATGTATAGCATTGTGAGGCAATTGTACCTAAAGAGAGCAATTAGCGTTCGCCTTGAACATAGCAATATTATATATACTATAGTTTATAATCCTACTTGACAAATACTAAATACTTATGTAGTACAATTAGCTACAGTGGTTTCCAATTACTCTTTTTAATATCAGTCAGCTTTATAGCACATCGGCATATGTGGCTTACAGAATAACTACAAAAACTATACAAGTACATAGATTATAAAAACATATAGAAATGTATTGTGAAAAAGTGGCTTAATGTAATTTTCACTATTATCAAAACAAATTTACGGTGATAGACTTTTATTTTCTCAAAAGATTTACTTTTAAATAATTTATAGAGAAAAATACAAAATATTAAGTAGAATAATTATTTTGAATAGGCGTAATATAATGAAAGTTACAATAACCGAATAAAATCAATACAAAATAAAACAACTTTCAATATTTTGTAAATTAATAGTAAAAATAATAGCAAATGTATACCTAAAGTAACGTTACTAAGGTAAGTGAACAATTATATGTAAACTATACTTTATATTTAATTTACCTACATCTGTTAGTTTAATAATTATAATAACATACGAGTAAACTATGTATTTAAATAGGTATTTACCTACTTTAGCTATGGGACATGGGATCAAATCACATTAAAACAATTCAAATCTCATTCTGTCCATATATGGCTGCGTTAGCTATTAATAAAGCAAGAAATATAATAGATAAATTAGTTTTTTTCGCTATGTTTCCGCTCTATAACTATACTTAACACTAGCTCCGATTGGTCACGCAGGTAAATTTTGTTGGGCTTATTGTGGTACAGACCTGAAACTAATAGGACATTGATCGAAACTGAGAAAACTTTTTGTTTATGTTTTTTTTTAACAATGCTATTAAATAGTATAAGTAGGTTTTGAAACTGACAAAGACTCAAAATAATTTATTACTTCAGTTATATTTAAAGCACAAAATAATGTATGACATTTCATACTAGTTAAGCTATTTGTATGTAGGTAGTATCTCTCTGTCTCTCTCTTAACATAAAAAATAATTATTACGTTATCTCTGTAAAGTTGTGAAATGTGAGAAGATAAACAAATTGTTTGATTTAAATACCTACCTACATTATAAAGTAGCTAGCTTTAATTAAATTTTAAATGTTTATAACAATGGCTTATTATGAGTAAGGCTAAATTACTAATCAAAGGTCATCTTGTACCAAATATATGATACAAACTTTTAAGTACACTATTATTTATACCCTGCAGCAGGTCGGTTAACATTCACTTACCTATTGTAACACGCACGTGGACTGACTAGAACCTTCTTACACTTTCAATAATGGTGTGGAGTATAATTGGAAATACTAATAATTTATTTTATTAAAATAATGTTTAAAATACCTTTAATTAATAAAATAAACATAGCACTCAAACATAACCGTTTCTTTGACAATATACACTTTTGAATAAAGTGACATACACGTTGCTATCTATGGCAACGGTGCAACATGGCAAACCTGCGCGCGACCGCTAGTAAATATATAATAAAAATTTATACCCTGAGATCCGGCCGTTGAATCCTGCATAAACGAGTTTTTTTAATTAAACCTATATTAATGAATAATACATGATTAGTAGAACAGATTACACCTGGGTTGCCTGGAAGAATCCTGCCGCAATCACCTTTAATTACATTTTTTCGTAACTCGTTTTTGGAGAAAATTGCACCCATACGTTTTTTATATGAATCGCACATCATTTGAAAGATAATCGCATAAGGAATTGGAAAATTAAGGGTTGCCAGCTCTCAGTCTGCCGCAAGTCTAGGGTTGCCTGGTTTAAAGTTGTCACTAAATGTTAATAATTTGCACTCATCTGTTTTTTTAATGAATTATATATCAAATTAAAGCTTATTTTTTTCTGAACACTATAAAACAGGCTTGCCTGGAAAATTCCTGCCGCAAACAGGGGTTGCCAGCGTTTGAAATATTTTATTCCGGTTCCGTTTGACTATGAGAATATACGATGAAATGCGCGGTCTGCCTTATGTTTTAAAGTAAAATATTATATAATAGAAGATCAATCTTAAAATCAATGTTTATTCTAATTGTTCACCTGTTAAATGATGATTTTAATCATATTAAGTACACGCAGAAAACTATTTAAAGATCATAGGGCAGAAGGAATCATCCTTATTTTTCAAGTAAAATAATGAATCTATAATATTGAGTCTTTGCAAAATCTATTTTCTAAATACTAATATTTATTTATTAGTTTAAATAACCCTTTTAAAACAACTAAATTATCTAATTAAGTAAATGTCCACAAATATCGATCTACTATAAGGTATTAATTACAACATGTTTCCTTAATATAATGAGAGGTGACAATTATTGCGGATATTTTTTTTATTAATTAAGAAAATATGGAAAATTACATTTCAATAAACAATCTCTCTCTCTCTTCGCCCTCTGCTTGTTTGATTTGACAACGCCGTCCGTATCCGTAGAAAGAACTATGGCGCCCATCTTTTTGGTACGAATATTTACGTTTTTGCAAAGTAAATGAAAACTATTCAACTAATAAAAACTATTAAAAAATATAGATAAAAAAATGTCGCTAGCAAGAACTTGTCCGTCTATGCTGATAGTTTTTAAGGCATTTAGGTCTGAAAGAATTGTCCTTATAATTATAATAAAGCGTAATCACTCACTCACGTCCCTAACTTAGTGTAATCAAAACTGAGGCAATTCCGACGGCCACAATTGTCACATTTTATTAAACTATATAATATTAAACATTAAAGTATACTTACGTTTTGCATTAGAAAATAATTAAAAATACTTCTTTATATTTTTGTTTTTAAACAATGAACTTTTTGTAACACTGTAAATGATAACCGTGCATTGTGTTACTATTTAAAAAAATGTCACTGTATTTAAAATTCATTTTTTGGCGAAACAATAAGATAATTTTACACTTTTGGAAAGATTCCTTGTTAAATTCTATCACATTTTCACATCTTCATTTTTGTCAAGTAAAAACGTCTTTACTCCAAAACGAAAGGTAAGTAACTAAGTAATATGCTCAAAAACAACTCATTTGGCCATCTGCACTTTTATTGCATTTAGAAACAATACATCTTCGAAAATAATTTTATTGCATTTGGTTTGCTTTGTATGGCGCCGCAAAATGTTTATCTATAGTAAAAAATAGCCAACTAATTGATATTTGCCGACTCTTGGTCATAAACCGTAAATAGCGTTTATTAGTCGGCATTACTGTCGGATTTTCTTCGAATTTATTTTGCTAACTTAGTTTTGTTTATTATAATTCTATTATATATATTTCTTTCCTATGCAAATTATTAAAAATTGCGTGAGAAAAAAAAATTGCGGCAAGCGTTGTCAAATCAAACAAGTAGAGGACTAAGAGAGAGAGAGAGAGAGAGAGAGTTCATTGAAATGTATTTTTCAATATAATTAATAAAAAAAATATCCGCAATAATGGTCACCCTTCATTATATTAAGGGAACATGATGTATATGTATGTATATTAATAACTTATAGTAGATCGATATTTGTAAACATTTATTTAATTAGATAATTTAATTGTTTCAAAATGGTAATTTAAATTAATAAATAAATATTAGTATTTAGAAAATAGATTTTGCAAAGACTCAATCTTATAGATTCATTATTTTACTTGAAAAATAAGGATGATTCCTTCTGCCCTATGATCTTTAAATAGTTTTCTGCGTGTACTTAATATGATTAAAATCATCATTTAACAGGTGAACAATTAGAATAAACATTGATTTTAAGATTGATCTTCTATTATATAATATTTTACTTTAAAACATAAGGCAGACCGCGCATTTCATCGTATATTCTCATAGTCAAACGGAACCGGAATAAAATATTTCAAACGCTGGCAACCCCTGTTTGCGGCAGGAATTTTCCAGGCAACCCTGTTTTATAGTGTTCAGAAAAAAATAAGCTTTAATTTGATATATAATTCATTAAAAAAACAGATGAGTGCAAATTATTAACATTTAGTGACAACTTTAAACCAGGCAACCCTAGACTTGCGGCAGACTGAGAGCTGGCAACCCTTAATTTTCCAATTCCTTATGCGATTATCTTTCAAATGATGTGCGATTCATATAAAAAACGTATGGGTGCAATTTTCTCCAAAAACGAGTTACGAAAAAATGTAATTAAAGGTGATTGCGGCAGGATTCTTCCAGGCAACCCAGGTGTAATCTGTTCTACTAATCATGTATTATTCATTAATATAGGTTTAATTAAGAAAACTCGTTTATGCAGGATTCAACGGTCGGATCCCAGTCTATTAGGCTTTCAAATATCTAGATGTGCTAAAGTCTATATAGGTAGGTGTGTTTGTTCATATTTTTCTCGAAAACTGAAAGTCGATTGAGACCATCCTTTTAGATTTTTATGAGGTTTAGGTTTATTTCCTTTTAGGTTTATTCTTAGGAAGCGAGACTAGTCGTGGCACTAGGGCACAAAGTATGACTTTAAACGCGACTGGTTCTGGGTTCGATCCCCACTCTAGAAAATGAAATATGAATTTAAATTTATATTTCCATTTCTTCGCTCCGGTGTCCAGGCAAAGTGCGGCGTTAAATTCCGCCACTCACCACGCAATGCCTCCAAAATTTGGCGGAAAGGAGGGAAAAGATTATCTTAACACTAGGTTCCTTCTGCCTACCCTGCTGTGTGCGGTATACTTTATAATTATTCCTTATTAATTTTGTATGATAATTAAATCTAGTTCTAGATCGTGCTTACTTACGAAAATCTAATGTGAGTATAATATATATTTATAAATACTAAATCTAAGTACCAATTTTAAGTGAAGGGATAAGAAACGGGTGCATGGCCATGTCCACGTGAGTATATCATATTTCAACATAATTTAAAGTCCTCATATACTCATATATACTTACTGCGTGTTTAAATTGTATTATATCTATACTATTTATGTTTTTTACATAGAGTAGTCTCTGCTTTAAGTTATTATTGGTTAAAAATGAGAAATCGAGAGACGTTAAAAATTTATATCTGATTAAAGAATAAGAAATAATAATTAACAAATAAAAATAACTTATATAATTGACCACGTATTCTGCAACTGAGTTAGTCAGTCCCTGATAATATAAATAATTTTGTATATGAATAATTTAAATATTAACTATTTGGTGTTGATCGTAGACGTTAAGAACTTTAGGTCATTGCCGAGTTCTAACGCAATAGTTTGCACAATCATAATATTAAACGTAAAATATTTTTTAAATATTAATACGACATTATATTATCACTTGATATAACCTCTAATGGTCGTCCTGTTGAAATGCGATAGTTGCAGGTTCGATACTCATTCGGGAATATTCGTGAATTATTTTCCCGGTGCTGGGAAAACAAACCGCGGCGTTTCCACGACTTAAATGAAATTCGGTAGTAAAGTGGAGAAAGAAATGTTATGACACTAGTACTTTGCCTATCCTGCTATTTGCGAGTACATAATGTGTCCTGTGTGAGCGTGAAACTATATACCGTAAATATTTATGTAAAATACATTAGAGAGTAAAAAAAATCAGCTTTACGTTGTATCCCACACACAGCAGGGTAGGCAGAGGGAACCCCACTTTCTGCCGAATTCTGGAGGCATTGCGTGTGGAGTGGCAGAACTTTGTCTCGACACCAGAGCGAAGAAATACAAATATAAACGTAAATAAATATTTCACTTCCTCGAGTGGGAATCGAACCCACAACCGTCGCGTTACAGTCACACCCTTGTGCCGCTGCGCCACCACGGCCTCTCATTAGAGAGTAAATTGTGTTTAAAAGCACCTGTATTTGTGATTTCTACATCTAATATAATAGGTGCCTAAACATGTGAGTTGTTGATAAAGTTTTAAATTATAAACTTATAAAAGTAGGTAGGTAGGTACAGATAAATATTGTCACTTAGAGTATTGATTGTTACATAAATTTAAATTCTTAAGCACTAGACGCAGGAAAATCTCCTGGCTTTAAATGTAAATTATATCATGTTTATTGACAGTCGTAGTCGTCGTCGTCGTTTGCTTCGGTTTATATTTATTTAATGTCAACAGATAATATGTTTAATATTATTGAACCATAAACATTTTTTACTTTAATAAAATAATTGCATTTATAAAAAATAAACGAAAACAATAAATTAAATTAAATAGTTTATTAAATAAAAATAATAATCATAATATAACCAAATGTCATGATCAAATTGTTTTTATTTTTTTACTTTAGTTTAGCGAGGAAATTAAAATATTTAATAAATCCCGAGTGGAAATCGAACCTAACACGACGTCGCGTTTATATTCACATGTTTGTACCAATGTGCCACGACGGTCTCGAAACCTTCACAAAATTGGTGGAGAAATGTCACTTAAATGTTGGAAGGTGGAGTGTAAATGACAGATAATACGCCAGTAAAGTGTGTCCGGTTTTGATCCGGAAGTCGGCCTCAGTAGACAATGTCACTATATTCGTGTGTGCATGTGCATTCAAACTTCTTAAATTTGGGTCGTAAGTTTATTTTAGTACATTTTTTCATACATATCACTTTTTAATTACTTGGTTTATTTACTTCATAAAAAAGTACTCAATTTATTTTACCATATAGCATAGGTATACATCTTTTGCAAATCTTACTGAAATATATATCTCATTACCTAATACATTTTTTTTTCAGGTATACGCTATATACCGCCCATAGCAGGGAAGGTAGAAGGCCAGGGAGTCTAGTGTTAAGACATTATGTTCTCATTAAAACACTTGCGTTCCCCACTTTCCCTCGAATTCTGGAGGCATTGCGTATTGAGTGGCGGAACTCAACCCTGCGCTTTTTGCCTAGTTACCACAGCCAGGAAATGTTTATTGTATAACCGGGCCACTGTTTGGCTATCCACGCTTTAAAGCGACCGCACGGACACGCCCACGCACAAGGTTTAAGAAATGAAACGCGAGCAGTCATTGAGGTCAAATTAACTTATGAATTAACTAAAATGATTATTAACTAAAATGTATGTGTAAATACATATGCTTAGAAATAAAAAAGGATGACGAATGCGACCTGACGTTTTTAGAAGGACAATTTTTTGTTGTAATAATGTGTAAGAAGGTACGTAAAGTGAATTTAAAGCTGCATTTCTTAAAAATGCATGCGAAAGATAGATATTGTAAAGTCAGCCAGTGCATTATTGTGCATTCTGAATAGAGACACAGTTCGATGACCCACCTGGGCCCGTCTAGATGATGAAATTGTTCTATGTAGCTTTAAAGGCGCTCTGAGGACTTAAAGCTTATAATATAAAAATCTATTGTTAGCTCTCAATAAAGATCTTTTATAAAGAAAGTGCGTTATTAAGCAAAGATTGTTATTAAACAATTTTTATAATTCTCTTATATTCTGGTTTCGGATTACTAGCGCTAATTACAGATAAACGTTTTTCCAATTCTTTAAAAAAATCTTCTGCACACTTTGACCTTAGACGTTACGCATTACTAAATTTCAACAATGACAGAAAATTAAATAAACGCACGCAACCTTTGTGGTACGCGAATGGTGGTTTCGCAAAATTATGCTGTCCATGTAGCTATATTAACTCCATTCCCAATAGCATAAACGTCACATTATTAAAAAACATTCATATGTTTTAATTTTTTATATTGTTATTTATATAGTTAGTTTATATTGAGAAATTGTTAGCTTTTTGTTATTTTTTTTATAGTGTTTTAATTTTTTTAAATAAGTTAAATATAAAATCAACTGAATACATATGAAATACAGTATCGAAATTTTAATACCTATGAAGAATGTTTAAGTTAATATACATATAATATTCAGATAATATTTTTTGTTTTCGTCTTAAGTAGTACATAATGTTAACATTAGAAAATTTTATGATTTGTCAAGAAATATTATCATAAGGCACTTATTCCCATCATCTTGCATAACGTTCTTAAGTCGGCTCATACATTACTGAGATTTAAAATTATGTTGTAAATTAGTCTTATTAAGTTAATTAAATATAATTCTATAAAATATCATTATTTTATCGAGTACTAAATAGCATATGAAAAATTTATGAAATCACAATTTAATTCAGCCCCTATTAAAGAAGATAATGTTTATAAATGTTGTTTATATATTAGTAAAAAATAGAATAGTTAACTTACAGGTAAACTTTGTAGTGCCGCCATGTTGCTTGGCGAGTGGTAGCGGAGTGGCGGCGTGGTGGTTGCGCGTGCGCACACCGCTTGCCATCAATGAACTGACGGAGGCTGGAAGCGATTGTTTGAATGTCTCTTTGTATTCGCAGATATATTTTATGTCACCTGTTCCAGCTACAACGCTTATTGTTAATATTGATTAATTGTAAGACATTCTTTTTATAAGATTGGGTAATGTAGATAATTATGAGAATTAGGGGTAGTTTGATAAAGAAGGCTTAATAGAATTTTATTTTTTAATGTTTCTATGTATTTTATATTGTATGTAGCAGGGTAGGCAGTGGGAACCTAGTTTTTCACTAGGGAACCCCATTTTTCGTCGATTTCTGGAGACATTGCATGTTGAGTGACGGAACTGAACGCCGCGCTTTGGGTCCATCTCACCAGAGAGGTGAAATGGAAATATATATTTAAGTAAATAATTCATTTCCTCGGATGGGAATCGAACCCACAATCACGATTGTGCCAATTATTATAATTTTTCAGCTATTTTATTTGACTTTGTATAGACTTCTACTATTTCAGTATAGTTTCTATATTTCCCCACAACATATGGATGAGAAACTATTGTTATGTAATTAGCCAAATACACA
Organism: Heliconius melpomene rosina; assembly: GCF_056956725.1. NCBI lineage: Eukaryota > Metazoa > Arthropoda > Insecta > Lepidoptera > Nymphalidae > Heliconius > Heliconius melpomene. The sequence goes on from NC_140398.1 coordinate 10,412,518, forward strand.
TTCATATGTGCAATAATATAAGCAAATTGACAAAACGATTTTGATATTTTCTAAAGAAAAAAAAATATAAAAATAGAACATTAATTTAAAATATTTGTAAGTGACCGTCCCTTCTTGTTCTTTTATTTCTCTCTCTATGTGTGTCCTTGCATGCAAACGCAACTTAAAGCTTTGCCTTACTTAACTGATAAGCTTATATTTAGTTAGATTTAACGAAATTGTACAAATGACAATGACCTAATAAATTTTCTTATTTCTTTCGTAATAATACCTAACATAATTATATTACGCCATTGAATTCTAGCAAATTATTCTTGTTTACATAACGAAAACTCATCAACGTAATTAAAGAATTGTAAGACAATAGTTTAACTATCATTTATTATTTTTCATGTAAATATTTAACCGGTGAAAGAATAATAAATATTAAAAAAAATAGTAAGGAATAAATTACAAGGTTTTGATGCATTTTGAAATATTAACTTTACGTGTCTAAAGCAAATGTAAAACAGCGCCATCTTTTTATACGACGTCATATTACTTACACGAAGAGACTGAAAATTTGGTTCACTCAGTACAAGCACAAAGCTTTTCTTAATTAACTGCAAATTATTTTATAGATGCCGCTGGCACGTTAGAAAAATAATACCTAACTGTACACACAACTATAAATAAAATATATAACTAATAGAAAGTCAATATAGTAATGTGTAAAATGTAAATTTACGAATTTTATAGGATTAGTCTGAATTTTTCTAAATAAATGTGTAAAAAGATTTTTTTCAAACTTGCATTTCAATAAGAATGCACAGAAAAAAATATTATAAAATCAGTGTTCTATGTCGGTCGTATAGAAAAAAACCTGACATTCATATGTAAATGTGTCATTCAAAATTTATTTCTCATAATAATTATACATACACGAAATGCCATTGTGGAATTCGCTTACATTTGTTTATACATATATAATAAATAGTAATTTATCCTGAATAAATATAACCAGTTAAACAAATAAGGTTTGCAAGTATTTCCTAGTACGTATGAAACTGGTTTCTTTTTTAATATGCTTGCCTCAGTCTGTTACGCCCTGCATGGACTATGGAGCGACATTGTTTAGAAATGAGAATGTATACGTTTCATTAGTATTAATTACTTTGTTTAAAAATAAAACACCTTTGTGTAACTTTTATTGGAAATGTCACTAGAGCCTTATAAAGTTGTAAACACGGTAAGTAATAATTATGACAAAGAATTCACCTTGATATTTAAAGAGGCTCTTGATTCATATTAACTTTCTAAATAAGTTACCTATCTATATTCTTTTCATCTTATTTTTTCTTTTTTTTTCCTTAAAGCACTTATTTACTTTGCTAGGGGACAATAGAGACAAAACTTTGCGTGCGATTTTAAATATGTATTTCAATTTTATTCACAAACGTTATATAATGTGTTACGTACCGGGACTCGAATCTGCGCCTCTAGATTTTTTCTTTCCACATATTGAGTCACTTTAAAATAGATACTTAATTTTTTAATACATTCTTCATATTATGCTAACTATTATGTAACTGTGGTCTGTGGCCTTTAATTTATTTTTTGCGATATATATTTTGTATATTTTAGGTCTCACATTATGAAAAATAGACCTTCCTACTTCAAACTTAACGGTCAAGTTGACCAAGGGCTATCAAAGCTTGAATTAGATGTACCTCAAAAGGGTGGTAGAATATATATAGTTTCACAGGTGTCTGATATCTGGTAGTGTCGCTTAAGGTCGATTCGAATTTAAAGGTTTATACGGTTTTAGGGCCAAAACCTACTTTAGCATAGATTGCAGGTGTAAAATTATAACACGAATAAAAATTACTTAACACGAGTATTTAAATAAGATATTTATTTTGAACAACGAATAATCTAATTATTTTGAATCACTTAATTAAAATAGCTAAATTAAAAACTCCTAGGGTGAAAACTAAGTACCGTCTAGCCTATGTTTTAGAGATAGTATTCATATCAGTTATCAGATTATTATATGAAACTTTATTCGTAATTAGGAAAATTTCGTCCTTAGAATCATATTATTCACTTGAGTTGTAATATTGAAAGAAAGTTTTAAATATTTTTATTTTTAACGTTTGAACAAAAAGTTATTTTTGTTAAGAATTTACATTATCCTTTATAATTGAAACCGATTTCTCATATAGGTGGTATACGACTTATTGAAAATAAAAATAATATTGAATACTACATTATAAAAAATATATTAACTTGTTCCCTAATAATTTATCATGATCTTTTAATTGTATACAGAAAATTAAATCTCTGACATAAATAAAAGTATATAAGCAGCTTGTATAAGTCTCTATCTAAAGCTGAAATTAATTCCTTTACAAGTGGCTAAGATCGAAAAACAAATTACAAAGCGTGCTCACGAATTAATGAGCCATAATATAATGATTATCTCATCATTTTATCACATTATCGACAATAGATTATGTCAAATTATCGCAGGAGCCCTACTTAAATGTTATAAACATTAAAAATAAACAAAATATTATTTTGAATTAAGAATCTCCAATTTTTAACGATTGTTCATTGTGTTTTTTTATTTTCACAAATATTTTAATAAACAAAATGACCGTATTTTTGCTGAAAGTTCTAAAGAAGCTTCCCAATATGTCTATAGTACAAAGTGGACATTACCCGACTATGAAGGAGTGCCTGAGCCAGCACAAGTTTATCTAAATACCAATCTTGAGAAAGTAGATAAGCTTCTTAACATTACAATGTTTAATAACCAAGAATAGTCCTTTCAGCAACACTCGGCGGTGGCTGACTGGGTGCCGACTGAAATTGGCTGTCATCTAGTCCTGATTTTAATCCACTGGTTTATGGTCGGATTTACAGATTTTAACTTAGTCTAAACGCCAATGTGTACATAACATTTGACGTACAATAAAAGAAATGTTTTAATTGTTTAAGACTTAGTATAATTATCATGTAATGATTTTATATAAATAGTTTTTATATTTACGATAATTTGTTATAGAAAAATGTAAATCAACCTCTTTGTTTAATAAAAATATATATTTGAAAATTTATACATAGAACTAGCGCGACGCTTGATGCGTTGAAAATTCTGATGCGCATTATTAGATTTGGAGCTGAAGAGGAAAGTGGTCCTCTAGAATAAAATATTGTATTATAATTTAAGATATACATTGTACAAGCCTAATGGTATCTAGCCCTGGAAGAAATATAAGTTCTGTAAAAGCCTCGAGGTGTTTGATTTCTTTACAATCATAATTATTCGTATTTAGTTTACTTTTAAAAGAAACTGAGAAACGGAGTGTCTTACCACTAGGTTCCCTCTGCCGACCCAACAGTGTACGGGATACAGGTGAAACTGATTTATTTTATTTATTCTTATAAACGAAACTTGTCCAGTACGGAGTTGTCGTGTATATTATTATATCTGTCTTCTCGACACATTTTAAAACTTGAGTAGATGCTTGCCATTCCTCTGTTTTCTTTATTATTTTTATTCAAATTTATATTTACAGTGTTCTGTTTTATTATATCCTTTCTGTAGTCGACTATTTAATAATCTGTATTGTGTTTAGTTTTGATTTACTATTCGTGTTCATACTATATGTAACTGCCTATACGCTATTTATTTAAAACGTTGTAGATTAAACTTAGTGCTAATGGTGGGTACAATTATATTCTTCTTTGTCAATAATATAAAATCTTATAATTTCATATTCCTCATTTTCTTTGCATAAAAAACGACCTCTTAGTGAGAAGTTAATATTATATGTAGTCTTATCTATTAATGATATTTATAGTAATTATTGAAATAAGACCTTGCAATCTAAGTTTCAAAGTTCTTTTAGGTCAATATGGACTCTAGAGGTCAAATGATATGTATGTATGTATATATTTTATGAATTGTTTATAATTTAATAACAAATTCAATCCAAAGTGTTAACATTATGTGAAAAACAAAAATTACAAAAAAAAAAACTTTTTAAAAGAGGTTTTTTAATAGAACACTATTAAAAAAGTAAGTGATCTAAATTGATGCCATTGTAACAATACAACAATGAGTTGCAATAACAATTACTGTTAACAATTAAGAGTTGTTAGGTCACTTACAAAGTAAATACAAAGTATGTCACTTAAATAAATATTTATTAATGTTAATTATTCTTAAATTGTATTTTACACTATTTACACGCTAGCCTAATTAATATATTTTTCTTATCTGGCATCGTCAAATATACTCGAATGGTATGTAGCAGAGCCTTCTTACGACCAGAAGAGGGAACTGTGGAAGACACAATACGAAGAATATTGCGAAGGGACTGAACAGTATACAGGTTCCCAGCCAAGCGACCAGGAACCAAGTCGGCAGAAAGGTTATTTGTTCCATTATAAAAGTGCTTTTTCCTCCAGTTGCTGTACCCACCAGTTCATATTGACTATAAACTAACACCCAGGCTTAGTTTTTGCTATCAATGTGCGTGCAGTTACGAACGCCATCTGGAATAAGCAAAACATACAAATTTAATTTCATGTATATTTTTATTAGAATCAGTCATAAAAGAAGTCGTGAGGGATACAAGCGTGTGACTGTAAATTCGGTTATGGGTTCGATTTCTACTCGAGGTAATGAAATATTGATGAACACTTTGTCTAAACAGACGAAGGAAGGACTGTATTGTTGATTGAATTGAATATAAACATACTTTTTCCTTTGCAATTTATAACTACAACTATTTCTTATTGGACAATTATTAGTATTCTATACATAAGAATATTTTACAATTTAGATTATATGTAAATAATAAATACATTAAATAAATAATCATCAACATTATCATAGTAGTTTTAAGTAAGCAATAAATTAAATATAAGACCCGTTGCATTGCTAAGATATTAAAAGATTATTTTTTGTGCATTTACAGCCGCCACACAGATATATTTATTGCGCATTAACATTTTGATGATATGGGTACTTTATTTGTAATATCTAGGTTAGAGAACAGAAAGTAAAGAAGAATTTTGTATCATAAATCAAAATGTTAGATAGACGATTAATAGCCATTGTCGTCATAAATAGGATAAAAATATGTTGTTTCAGGTCACTTCATATATGCTCGTTGTATAAGTTACTTATAAATTTTAAAGCATTTTTTATTTTATGATATACGTAACTTTGCATACAGATATCATCTCTATTAAATACTAGCGATCCGCTCGCGGCTTCGCCCGCTTTTACAAAACAATGAAATATTTGCTAAGCTGAATTACATTCGTGTCGTTATTATTTTAAAGACAATATCTATACATCTTAACAACAAATAAAAAATATTAATTATAAGCAAAAGCTAAATATCACAATATATGTACCTATATGAGTTCTTTTTTCTATTATATTTATATATCTTTTCCACTGAATAATAAATTGAAAAATTACATGTTAGATTACAGATTCATAATTTTATGTAAAGAATTGAACCTACAACCGTCGCGTGTGTAACAGACGTAATGAAACATTAAAAATATGTTATAGTTATCAGTATTGAACTACATATATCTACTAAATATGAGACCTTGTATCTACAAGGTTCCACATATCATCTTACGTTCCAAAAAAAAATTAATTTTACCTAGAAATAAATATAAGTCTAAAATACAGCCGCATTGCAAAACCTTCAAAACCCTTTTTATATTATTTTTAATATTAAGCACGCTCTATATTTATACAAGAATGTGGTTTAAATAAATTATTAAGATAACTACAATCTTAATTATTGTCATATGTTTACTTTAATATTATATAATAATATTATGGGCAAGATATAATTAAATACGTATGTACATACTTAAATTTTATGTATAGCATATAGAAAAATACTTGTTTTACCTACTTGTTAATTTTAAACATTATAATTTATTTAGTTTTTTAAAACTATATACATATAACATTTATATTTAGAGGAAAGTGGGATTCAAATATTATTAACAAAATTTTTAAAAAAAGTTCTTAGAATGTAGTTTATCGAATCTAAGTAGGTAAATTTGAAAGATCTCTATTTCTATCCCGGTCTTCCCGGCAATCATAAATTCATCATTGAAAATATTACACTGTCATCGGGCTCGCCACATGTGTGCGAGATTTCAAGCAAATCGAACGCCAGGTTTCGTCCGTAAGGCATGTTCGTCCTTTCGCACTGGCGGCCTGCCTAAATGCATTTTCCCAGCAGGTCAGAATACGGTTGCAAAATTTTCTTACATTGATTAATTGATGGTTACTAGTTATAAAAATATAATGAATAACAAAATAGAAAATCCCCACAGATTTTTTCAGTTTTTTTCAGCCTCACACTGTATCCTTCACACATTAGGGTAGGCACAGAGAATCTAGTGTTAAGACACTGCGTTCCCCATTGAGGCCAGTCGTGGCGCAGGGGCACTGATTATAAGCTCGACGGGTTGTGAATTCGATTCCCATTCGAGGAAATAAAATGTTTAATATTTAAATTTCTTCGCTCTTGTATCTCTAAACAATGCCTATACATTTAAGTGTTCTACTTATAGTGCTTTTCTCGCAATGCCTATATACTATAGTATTTTTCTTGAGTTTAAATAAAAAGGAAACTTATAATTATTTTTAACTTAAACTCAAAGTAAAATTAAATTATTATTTCATTTGCCACCGTTACAATGCACTACCCGGCACTCAATGTACACTAGGTACATACATATATATATGTAGACATGGTGCACGTGAAACAAAGACTTGGCATTACTCATTAGTCTCAGAATAATTAAATATCTCACGGATTAAGCATAGAAAGAATTTTATGCATATAATATTATAATACTGTCAAACTTTAAAAGAGTTGCGCATTTTAATTCAAATAGTAAGAATCAAAGGTGTATTTTATAATGCCGTAGTACTCCTATTATAACATACATTTTAGATTTCATATCGCTCATTATAGGTGACGTTTATGGGTAGGCAAATTAGGCAGTACTAAATAAGTCACGGTTGTTAAATTTAATACTAATAACAATATTTACATATCAAGAAAGAATACAGCTTAAATTAATTTACATTGAAATAAACAATTAACATATAAAATTATTTAAACTAACTGATTTCTATGTAAAGGATATAGCACTACCAAGATATATACTGATATCACTATATAAACTATTAACTTGCATTATATGTTTTTACTATTATGTGGCAATTATTTTTTTAACTATTTAAATAAAATTCTATTGTTATTTTAAATTTGCCGACATGAAATTTCAAAGTAGGTAAAGTGTAACTGACAGCGTTACCCAATTTTCATACTGTGAATAGTTGGTGTAGTGTTGACATATTACATTGATTGATATTATTATTGTAGTTTCAATATTTGTTAAGTAAATTAAGATGAAATTTTATTTGTATGGATGTTGAAGAAATATTAGTAATTTGGAAATTGCCGAGATGAATGTTACGTATTTTGATATTTTATCGAAACTTTTTAGAATAATATTCAAAATTGTCTTTTCTTTGCCTTGTCTTGGTCTTATTGAATAAATTACCAATTTTAGTTTCATTAATATAATTTATTCACATGGACAGAAGGGTGAGAACGGTCATTCTTTTTTGCTCCTACAATACGTGGGAGATTCATACATTATTACAAAAACTTAATTTTTTATTGATTTTTATTATTACGATTTCTAATGAGGATGTATATAATTATATGTGTGTAAAATCCTGTAATTATGTGTGTAGTGTATGTGTTTGAGTAATTATATTTTTAATAACTCCTATATAAATCATATAACATAACACATTTCTTATAAATATTGTGTCATCATATAAATTATAAAATAGGTACCAAAAATCCATACAACACGAAATTTCTTTGAATATATTTGTATAGTTCACATGTGTAGTTTTTCAAAAGCTAAACAACGTGAATTCACACTATAGAGTTTAGGCTTAAGTCTTTGGTCAAAGTTAATTTTATGACAAGTGAATAGCTATTTGATCATGCGGGGCTTAAAATAAACATTGTTGTTAAATATAATAATAGTAATCGATAATGTTAAGTTTCATAATATTTAGTTTAACTTATCGATATCCTTTAAAATATCTTTTATTTACAATGATAAGAGCAAGTCAATACTAAATTTTACTGATAAAGACTTATTAATCACCTGAATAATACAAGTGGTTTCATTGACATCTGTTACGTCAAAAATATACTTATGTCAATCGTATATATACTTGCTGTATATATCTTTAATTTCGCAATACACGCAATACACGTTGCATTTATTGCATACATTTTAGTAATCAATAAATTCAAAGGATGGTCATAACTTAATTTTAATTAAAAAATATGCTAACCATAGCAGGTTGAGGATGTTAATTCAAAGGTCACTTAACGTAGCACGTGTTCGAATCCCAATATCACTGTCACTTTCCGCTAGCACAATAACATAGTTTATTCAAGTGTGGTCCAACAGAGTACTGCTTGGTGGCGAACGGCGCTGCGCGGGCGCATGCAACCGAAGGTTTCGACATTAGCGCGGCGAGGGCCAACCACTTGTATTTCTGTCTCTTTTCAACTTGCACATTATTTAAGTTGTACGTGAGACAGTCGCTACTACGGCGGCTGTAACTCCGTCACTAGTGGTTGACCTTCTTGCTCTACCATTATTGCTAATAAACTCGTCTTTTGCAATCGACCGCCTTAAAGTCATTCCTTGAGCCATATTTGAGAAATAATGTATATATATCATATTAAACTCATATTTGGTATATTAAGCTTTATTATATTAATCCGTTCTTTCTTGTTACGTAAGATTGTGAACGAATAACTTTCTATTTAAGTAAGAATATACAACATTATTATTCTCAACATTTATTTTGTTTGAAGAAAAAAACTATATTAAATTTTTAAATGTCTTTATGAGAAGTACTAGTTTATCGTTTATTTGAATATCGAGCTAATAAATTTTATCAATGTTGAATTGAATATCAAAAACAACTGGAAAAATAATGCGCGTGTCGCAGTTATTAACACCTGGCTTACAAGGCAAATTAAACAATAGACTACAGTCGCTAATTTAAATACGTATTTAAAAAAAAATGCTTTATTTAAAATTTTCTTATAAATCGATACAAAATGTTCTAACTGTATTAAAATTATCAATATATTTTATTTAAATTGTCAAATGTTTATGGTTTGTGGATTACCGTATTTAATTTTCGTTTGATAATATTTCAATTTGTAATATATGACTACTATATTGAAATAATTTTAGTTTCTTAACAAGGCTATTTTTTAATTTCTTAGTACTCCAAAAATAATGAAGATAACAAATATTTATACAACTGCTGATACCAAAAATTTTATGTAAACGATAGCAATTTAAAAAATAAGACCCTTTTTATGATTAATTATACCATAATTTATCATCAAACGTTGTGACCATATCTGAAGTTTAAATCTGTCCATAATGAAAAAAAAGTTACATTTTTCTCAATTCTCAAGGAATTGCGTTTTAGAAAATAAACACCATTCTAAATTTCTAACAACTTTTTAAAATATTATCAAAATTTAACCAAACACTTTATTTATTGATCGATGAAAAGTGATCGACTTTCAACAATATTTTATAATATGTTATTTTAATTCCTTTCAATAATTAAATTAATAAAAAAATAATATTTAAAATAATTAAATAATAATCTTGATTATAGAATGTAATAAATGCTAAACAAGGGTTCGGTCCACAGGTTGGCCGTGACTACATCAAGTTGTACTTTGTACTTGAGGCACCGACGCAATAATTAACCTTTGCTAGGCTGAATAATAACGACCATGTTGTTATAAACGTAAACAAAGTTATTTTTAACAGTATAAAAATAAACAAAATAATTAATTATATCGTTTCATATATGAAATACAATTTTGAATTTTATTTTATTTTTTATATTTTTAAGTAAAGATTTTATATAATCTATGATATTTTAGTTATGTATATTTATAATCGTCTTTTGAAACAAAAATTATAACCACACACATTTTTAAACATTTTTAATGTAAATAATTTTGATAAGTTAATACGTTGTAATATTGAATTATAGTTTTTATTTTAATTTTAAAAGTAAAAGCTCTATATTTTAGATTTAAAGTTTATTTTTATACTTTGTTAATATTTTTAATGACAAATGACATGAACTCTTTCTCACGTTTTACTGAACAACAAATGCGTGTACTTGATGCACGTGCTTCTATTCATTGAATGATAAATGTGAATGCATATTATAAATAGTACTAAATGAAGAACTTACATCATCCACAAATATTCCTCGTTATTTTTGCTCGTCTGCCTCTGGAAAGATCCAAACTGTGTACCTGAAAAGTGCCATGTGCTTTAAAAACGTTCAATCAAAGAATTTTGGTATTTTTACCTTAGAATGTTTTTTTAGAATACCATAAGAATATAAAGATTAAATGAAGATTCTATAATGAAATATGATATTTTACTACGCCACTATGGCTATTTAAAATTCAATTGTTTTTTTAAAATATATCTAACTGATATAAAAAGTGTTTTCGTTAGCACCACTTTAAATGAAACCACAGTTTCAACTACTCAATAAAAGCCTAATACATTTTTTCCCCAAAAATGTGATGTGAAGTGAATTTTTCAAACAAAAAAAATAATAAAATCATGGTTGTAAAATAAAACGCCATTTTTCAAGAACGACCCACGCAGGCATAAACCTACCGAAGGGACACCGCCGCACACGCCGCATTCACGAAATGGAGTCGTAGGTATTGGTGGTAAAGTTCAAAGTTGTTTAACTTTTAGTAATATTTTTGTAGTAGTAAGTGTTTACGTTATTGGAAATACAGGTATGGATACACATCGTGAAATGAAAAAAAAATCCTACGTCTAAACCGTTGAGGTGTCTTGATTAATTTCTTTAGGTATGCGGTTTAAAATATTTAAATGTATATGCTGTTTCTGTAAAAGGAGCGCTCATGCTTCCATCCTGTATATATCTAACCAAATTACATACTTATATAAAATAATATTTAATATTTGTCTGACTGTAAACGTGAATATTTGGTGTCTCTATTTAGACGAATGAATTATTCTCATACCACTGTTGAAACTAGTTAAAAATCTATATAACAAAACTGAAATATTTATATGAAAATAATTATATGTATATGGCAACTAACATAACACTACGAATGCATCTATTAAGAACAAAGGAATATTATCTACTTCTAAAGATCAAAATACTTAACTTTCACTATATATTTGTAATAAAATGAACTATTGAATATTTATTATATTTTATAAAAAAAGTGACAATATGTGTGCTATGTTTGGGAGGGACGACGTGACAGTCGCCATGTCGCACACTATTTTGGTTGAACTTTCCGTTATTACTTACTAATAATGGTATTATAATCACGTCTATTAATAAATTGTACTTAACTAAATTGATTTTCATTTCAATTCTTATTTAATTATAGTTGTAAATTACAAATTTTAATACATTAATTTGCAATTTGAAATAATTATGATAGTAGTAAAAATATTTAGAATGTTTTAACCTTGTAACACGGTAAAAATATCAAATTATAATATTGTATAATTTATATAATAAATTTAATACAGCAATTTATATATTATTATTATACAAAAGATAATAATAACTTGGTTATGAGTTGTTTTTACTTTTTAGTTATTTTTATAAGCCAAAGTTGATATTAAGATGAACTACGACATTGACCATATCTATATTTTAAATTTCTGTAAAGTTAAGAAAAAATACAAAACATGCAAGGTTTATGTTATATACACAAATAAATAATTAGCTTACTTGTTTGATCGTTACTAGAAGTTGATGTCCCGCTGTTTTCACTTTCAGTTCGGCGTCTTGCATTAAATAATAAATTCCATGGATTATAGTTAGCAATTTGCGATGCAGTCTGAGTTTTTACAGATTTGTTACTAGGATCCATCTTTGTTCTTTAATATGGACTTAAATCACTTTAAATATTATAATTAAACTTTAATGGCTTTTAGGTTAGCAGCAGACAAGCGGCGCGCGTCCGCTGATAAATAATAATATTATGATCCCAGTTCCAACTCATAGCAAACAGTCACTGGCCGGTGAAGTGAGTGAACATTGTTTTGAACCGATCTATGCCGAAGTTGTACGGAAAAACACGAAGTTTGCTATGCAAAGAGCGCCTTACGTCTTACTCGCACGCGAGAAATTGTAGAGCTCTATTCTTGTACATTTAAATACTATTCACGTAGCAATTTCACAATTGTACGTTTTTTTCGCATATGATAAATATTGAAACGCACCGTTAATAGCCATTATATTACGCAGTATTTTTTATTAGCTTTGGCATTCCGTTTGGTTTCGTATTTTTTTTATTATAGGTAAGCTAAACCAAACAAAAAATCCAAATAGAATTCGTTACATTTAATTTAAATAGTAATTTATTTGCAAGTTATAACAGGCACACATTTTGAAGGTAATTAAAAAAAATTAATAAAGAGGTTGGTAGCCTCGCAAAAAAATATAGGATAAAAATTTTAATTTAAAATAGAAAATATGTACAGGACAAATATACATCAAAAAATAATTGCACGTGTCATACTTATTTCTTGGAATATATGTCATTTTAAACCGAATTATTTATAAACATATTTTAACGCTGCGTTTAAAACCGCATAACATTATTAAAGCTCACTTACATTTATTTAAAACAGCCTAAAAATATAATCATGAAAATTCCATATATAATATCGTTAAATACTCGTGAAGCGTATAGAACTTCACCTATTATGGCTGAATCACCTGGCGAGGCATCTCGTAAGATTGTGGCTGAAGATTTCGATTGGGATACGGATGTGACTCCAGCGCCTCTTACTTATTTTGCCGCACTATCACTATCAAGAGTATTTCATAGAATTAATCCTCTTCTAAGAATTTTACAAACAGATATAGATATGTTGATGGATTTGTACCCAGCTGATATCCCTCTAAAATTCAGTGTTCCTTACATTAAGGTTCTTATTTTTTTTTTAAATATAAAATAATGACTGATGTTATTAAATTTTATAAATCTTATTTTATATACATATACCTACAACTTTTAGGACGAACAATACTGGAAGAGATCATTTTATACAAAATTTCCATCACGAAAAGAAATGGGAGTTACTTTTTGGAAAGGAAAATTTTTATCTGCATGTTTGCAAGATTACTTGGAAAATGCTAATCCTGATATATTTATAGAGCATGACGCCGTGGAATTGGCTAAATTAGTACGTAATGGTTTTTTTCATGTAAATAGTAATAACATACAATTCATATTCCTGTTTATAACTTCTTTTCTTAACATAAATACTATAAGCAATCATATAAAAATCACAATCACTTTTAAATTCTAGAATCAATCTAGATTTGTAAGTGTTAAGAATTAAAATAAACACAGTTCACAATTCATTACTTTATTTTAAGACATTAGTTAATTCTATTTTAGGTAAGTCCTTATATTTATGAGCTGGGTTTGAACCAGCTACAAATGGTTCGACAACCTAATGCTACAGTTCCGTTAGAAGATGCCGTAGAAGACGCGTGCATATATAGCGTACCAAAGGTATACGACCATATACCTTTGGAGCCAGTACTTCTAAGACTATTCAATCTTCAAGAAATATCGCTTATATTCGGAATAAATAACCTACAAGATGGCTATATGACAAGATATTTCGAATTTTCTCTAGCAGACTGTGAATCATTATGTAGAGGGCTTGAACATTTACAACATCTTAAAATATTCAGAATTAATAGAAGTAACCTAGACTGTTCGAAAGTTAAGCTGATACTTCAAAATTTGGTAAAAAAAGAATCTATTGAAGAGTTAGATTTTAACCACTGCAAAATTGGCGACTTTGGCATGAAAGCTCTGGGGGGCTTTGTTTCGATTCATAAAAATATCAGACGAGTGAGAATAGCCAACAATAGGTTTAAGGAAATTGGAGTTCAGGGCATTGCGTATGCACTACAAATGAAACCAGTCGCACCAATTGAACTAATAGGTATTCACTTACATCATTAAATTTTCTTATTTGACTGTGACGCTAAAATTATTATGAAAATATTATATAAAATTATAAATGGATAAAGATTTCAGCTTGAATCCTATGTCAATTGAATGTGCTACTATATTTGCCGCTGCATTTGTCCGTTGCAAGGAAAAACCTCAAACATTAATTGTTAACTCTTGTGGATTTCACGGAGTTTCAGCGGAAAAGGTATTTGCATCTGTTTTCTTACTGAATTTGTTTAATATTTTATGATACATATACCAAATTAATGTTAATTTACATGAGAGTATATAAATATTTCACATTTTACTTTACATTAGTTATTAAATGTTAATAATTATATTTACATAACATCTAAATAGTATGGGTATATATATAGAAATATTTAAATAAAAATCCCCTAAATGAAACTTTTCTTTTTTTCAGATGGCAGGCTTGCTGTGTCTCAACCGTGGCCTTACAAGATTAGACATGGCTGCCAATAACTTATCCGGTGAAGCGGAGAAAACTCTTATTCGCGCCTTAGAACAAAATAAGAAAGTGCTGAGAATCGATTTGCGTAGCACTCGTAAGTATCGCTTCAAACTTTTTTATGAACAGAACTTTGAAAAATGAATTTTGTTGTGTTTTTTTTTAAACACAGCTAGTAAAAGTTCAGTAATATATTTTCTGTTATAATAATTATCGATCACTACTTGTGTACAATTTCAGATATTTCAGAAGATACTCAAGTTAAAGTTAACGAATTATTAGAAAGAAATAAACAGCTTGTTGGCGTAGAAAGAGAGCCTAGCGATGAGATACCGCCTCTTTATCTCAACGAACCAGAATATCTAATATGGGAATATAATCCTAATAATCCTGATTATATTCCAGGTAGATACCCAACAAGGATACCGGAAGTGTAAATTTCGTGTAAAACAATTAACTATATCTGTCCACCCATTGTACCCTCTACTTATGTGTGTAGCTATAACAAAAATGTTTAAAAATTATTTTCATTATTACGATTTGGACGGGACTTTTTAAAAATATATATTATATATATTATTATACGTTCTTACTATGTATATGTAGGTTCTTATATTAAAAATATAATTTTTATATTAGTTTCTGTTTTATAGTAATAATCACATGTTCCACTTCTCCTGTTGTATAAGGATGATTTTTATTATGGTAAAACATTATTCATATTGTATAGTGAAAAATAAAGAATATCAGAAAATAATAGGAAGAATTATTTGCACTTTCAATTGCACGTGATAATATCTTTTAAAAATCAATTGTGATTAGTAAATACAAAAAAAAAAATTCAAAACCATGCTTTGTCTTGTTACCAGAGCAAAGAAATGAAAATATTAATTCATTCCACTGAGAGCAGGTCGAACCCATAGCCTTCGCGTTTACAGCCACACATAAGCCTTAGTAACTCTACGTCACGACGGCCTCAAAAAAATGTTAATCACATTTTAAGTTTATATAGAATTTTATTTATATTAAAATAATTACTTAGAATTTAGTAAACGTATCAAGCTTTCAAAAAATAACGACATATTGTATAAAATACGTACAATACTACAAAATATATTCTTCTAACATTTTATTTACTTGCTTGAATATAGGATTTTACATGCGCTTAGGGAATGAGAATGTAATATTTCTCTGAGCTACCGATATTCACGAAAGAAACGGATATTCACAACATATATTTTGCTTTCAATATATTAAAAGAGAAGTTATAGGTTGACAAGTACTTATAGGCATGTCTGCTTATAAAATATATTTGAAATTTTGCATAAAGTGTTCATATTTAAGAAATCGTTTTAATCTTGAACTTTAGATCTCTATGGTCTGGAGACTATGTCCTAAATATTTATACAACAATTACTTACGTCTATCTAGAAGTTTGCAAAGATAAGAGCATTGTTAGTTATTTTTTCTTATATTTTTTTAAATATAAAATAATAGGTTTGAAGGAATGCAGTGTATTAAATTTAGTATAAAAAATTAATTTACTACTGGTCAAATAAAAACAAGTAATGCTAATCGAATACTTTATGCTGTTATACATGTTATTATTTTAAGTATTAATAATTCGTTATTACTCGTATGAAGAGCTTTCAGTGCTTATTTTTGATGAACGGATATTCCTCTTGTGAGTAACTAACGTGATATTTCATATAGCATCCTCGACGCACTCATAAATATCCTTGACATAAAACAATTAATACAAGATATCAATGTGTGAAAGATATAAATATGGATATTAGAAAGATAAGAGCAAGGTAATGTTTTACATGTTTTGTGGCTATACTTATATTATACAGGGTGTTTGATGTAAACTATGTAGTATATATAATTATATTACATGTTGATTTAAACTTTTCTTTTTAATTTATGTATCTATAAAAAAAATATTTACAAAACTTCTATAACTTAAAAATAGTAGGTAAGCTACCTAAAATTCATTTGCCTTGTGCCAAATATTTCTTCTATTATATTTTATAATTACTCCATAGTTTTCGACATTTTTTATCCTACGCTTAAAATAAATTTAATAAATGGTACCGATCATTTTGATAAAAGCTCTCATGTTTCATGAAACAACTTTGGTCCGGAGGCCTCAACATGAAAGGTCAACATTGCATAGTTAACTAGAACAATCGCATACTCTCTTTTGTTCATGTTTCACCACATTTGCCGGCATGTTTAAGAATATTACAGGTTAAATTATTATTAACTAAATTATAAAGTATATTTATGAATTATTGTTTAAAAACCCAAAGATAAATGTAAGTATGAATATCTTTTTTTAAATGTATATTAACTACTATGCAAAAAATATATATGTGGTGCAGAAGGATACAGATAAAATATTTAAGATTTCTCCATAAAAAAGATCGAATTAAAATAACTTTTGAACCCGCGGGTTTAACAACCCGCATTAAATTTTCAATGAGAGCGGGTTACGTTCCGTACATAGAACTTACAGGATCCACGTGCATTCTCTCATGAGAACAAAATTACAAAATGCAGCGAACCCTTTCAGTGTCAGTACATGGTCTCGGCGGTAATAAAAGGAGTGCAACATTGTGCTTAAAACCCTTAACGCCAAGTCCCGACTCTACCGCGTGCTCAATATAGCTGTTGGAGCCTTTCAATTGCACGTGACAAATACTTCTTTGAGATTAGTTTAGTTAAAAATTTGTCGCATTTCTACAAATATAATGGATTTAAAAATATTTTTCATATTTTTTTTTACTATATGGTACTATTAATTTTAAGCGAATATAATATATTTGTATATTATATTGATTGTAAGATATTATTTTAAATTTATTCTCCGCATTTACTGACATAAGCAGAATGAAATGTACTGTTCAAACACCGATCTCTACTATTTTTTACAACAAATAATAATATAGGAAGATAGCTGACAAACACAATTTTACAAAATAGTTTTGTCTTTAAATTCCATTCACCCCTTAAATTAAGACTCGATAAGTCGAGGTTTGCCAGAGAAAAGACGTCTTAAGCATACTTGTAGTCGTACTATATTTAGATTCTACCGTGTAGGTATGCCAGCTTTGCAAGTAGGCAAAAGCTTGGAATGTTTTATAAAATATTCTTACAAACGTCTATTATACTCTCCTTGAAAATTAAATAAGAAATATATTTGTAATTTTCCTCGGTCCATAAAGTTGAAAAGAAACAATTACAGAAACACCTGTTTAAGAAATGTAGCAATTAAAAACACAGAGTAAAAAATTAAATTATATTTCATACAAACCTTTGATACAGTGCGCAGGTTCTATTCTAAGATGATATTCACACTGTAGAGCTGTTTCATAACTTCATATGCTATATGGCTTGTACATTTATTCTATACTCGATGGAACTACACTGCCCTACAGCTGATGTTTCGGTGAGACGTTTATTATACAAGTACCTATATACAAAATTTATATGAAAATCTGGTTTCGTAAGATATTTAATATTTTGATATTTATTGAATAGGTATTAAAATATAGCGAATAGAACAATAGAAAAAAAAGAAAAATTAAAAATGTGTAATAATTTTTATTTTTTAGTATTATTCTGATTAAAGCTCATGTTTCATGAAACAACGGGATCGGGATGTCTGGGGGACGTTTTACAAATGTGTATTTAAAAACCATTTCTATACATAGCGTGGTAAGTGGACACTTTATCTTTTAGAGCAGGGGATGATAACATTTTATTTCATCCCGAGAGGGATCAAACACACTATCATCACATTTATTGTCAGACACCATTCCTCTGTTTCTTGTTTATATTGTTTGTATGTCGCTGTTATGAGTATTTATTTTACTTTAAATAACTAATAACATTTTTAATTAATTGGTATCTGTTTCAAAATTATTCCTTTGCAACTAAAGGTAAATGTTATACCAAAAATATAAATGTTTTCTAAGAAACAAACAATAAGAATATATTAAAACCGAGTAAAGCACCTTCAGAAGGATCTTAATACTCATCGTTCAATAACCGTTCTAATGACAAAAAAACATAGATATCTTACGTTGTATTTAATAAAAGAAAAAAAGAAAAAAATAAGCTCTGTTATCATTTTACTTTTTTTTTTTAAATCGGAATGAAATCTTTAAAACACTTTTCTTGTGTTTCTAATTCACTTTTCCTGTCCCTGTCACATTCAATTTGTTTCTTCTTCGATTTACTATTTGACTTTTTGAATTCTCGGTATATCTATGTAAAGCTTTTATGCTCTGTTTATAAATCTCTGTAAATGTATCTTGAATGCCATTTGTGTCATACTTTTCGTATCACAGACCTATAATTAATAAACTTATATTGTAACGATAATTATTTATTTTCCTGCTTTTATCTTAAATATATAAATAAAAATATGTAATTTGAAAAATATAACACGTTAAATAAACGTATTCACGTACAAGACACGGCCGTGTCCATGACACAGCCACGCCCAGTTTTTTTTTAATCTGTTCATCAGTGTGGTATAATAAATCAAAATATATTCTGTAGCACAACTTTATTGTAACTTTGTACAATACATTGACATATTAAGTAATCCATAGATAATTTATTTACAATCATTTTAATATTATTTTAATATTTGGCAACAATTTTGAGCATAAAAAAGTTTGTAATGTATTAAGTAAATACGCTTTAGTTTTGTATAATACGTTTAAGTATTCATATATTTATTAAGCTATTTAATACAATAAAAATATAAAAAACGAAATAGTTAAAACATTTCATCCGGATTTGAATCATATTAATTGTAGCAATTTCAAACTATTTCTTTAACATATTTACATCTTCCACTAAGATTGTTGGTAATATAACATTTATTTTTATTCGAATTGACATATATATACTTACTATTATCATTTCTACTACAAAATTTGCACCATTATGAACTTTGCCTGAAAGCAATACACGAAATGTATATTAAGATCGCCCAATATCCCTTTACCGAGTTGATATTGCACCATTTATATGGTTTTTTTTTTACAAAATATATTGTTATTTAGATGGCATTTTAAGAGCGC
This sequence comes from Heliconius melpomene rosina, assembly GCF_056956725.1. NCBI lineage: Eukaryota > Metazoa > Arthropoda > Insecta > Lepidoptera > Nymphalidae > Heliconius > Heliconius melpomene. Next base: position 10,432,269 of record NC_140398.1, read on the forward strand.
ATAATCTTGCAAGTTATATCAATTCATTGGGTTCACTAATTTATACTCTATTAATTATAAACATAAAATCATACGTAATAATGTAAATTATTGAAGCATTAACAATAAAGATTAACTTTAAATAATTAACTCGCAATACTAAAAGTCATCATTTGAACTTTAAAAATTGTAAAACATATGGCACATTTTCTTTGGCATTTAGTATATTCTACTTGTCCAATATTAAACTATATAACAAAAAATAACAATACAAATACTTACAAGCTACACTACTGAAATATAACTATAAATTAAATTAACATAATACCCTAGACAGGACTTCAAAGAAAATAGTTTTTTCTGTATAACAAAAAAAATTGAAATGTAAGTAGTCTGTTGCTCATAAATCTTAAGTTGCTGATAAAACAATTTTCTTTATTAAAGGAAAAGCGTAACATTCTAATCTCGACTAGTCTCTAAGCTCTCTTTAAAAATAGCAACTGAAAAAAGGTATTTCGTTGGTCTTGAATTCAGACTCTAATTTTGCTTAATTAAAAAGAACTTTAAGAAGGCGGCTTTAAGGGCGTATTTCCGACGTGAAGATTGTTGAGTTGCGGGAGGAGGATAGCTGCCGTGGCGATGGTGGTGACCAAAACAAACACTGCTAGCAGAGCTCGGTCCGCTACGACTGCCACCTATGTTTTGAGAAGAAATAAATTTATAAACAATATCCCATAATATATCATATAACAAAAATTAACAAACAAAAATTATTGTTACAAGCTTATAAAAATAACATAAAAAATATCTTAAATATAAAATAATTTTATACAATTCGCTAAGAATAATTATCACGTCTAAAATCCCAGCTGACTTTTATTATCTCCAGCGCGGCTTTGTAACATTTAGAGCATATTGGCCTCATGTGAATCTAATTCAAAGAAATTTAAGATTGCAGCTTTAGAAAAAAATATTTCAAAAGGTGATACAAACTTCAAATAAACTGACATAATTATAAGAATACTTTTAAAAATATATTATTATTCCATCTGAGTTCCAACTTCAGAAGAAGACGTAACAATTGCTAAAGAATTATTTTTCTAAAGGCAGGTGTTCGATAACATTGAAAGCTTTACTTTGCCTGACAGTTAATCCTCCACGCATTGAATGTTGAGAACGTGCTCATTATCGTCTGCGTATCGTATATGTACGAATAATACTTATTATAATTTTGAGGCCAGTCGTGGCGTAGGGGCACAAACCAAATTACCAAACCTTACTTTATTAGTTCAGGTCCAAGCTTTAATTAAACATAAGCAATCTTAAGAGGATCAAACTGCAAAATAGCTATACGAGTAATAATAATACACTCCCCAATTGCTTTTAGAACAAATATGAACTAAGACATAATAATGAATCATGTATTCCAAACAGAAATAGACGTAAATATTCTAAGATATATGGGCAAAATCGTATAAAAACAATAAAAATATTATATCTCTAATTTAATGGAGCGTTACTTCTCTATGAATGGTCACGAAGCCACTATTCCTGGTTTACGCTTCCTTTTTTGTAGATTACTCCTTGTTTAAAGTACAACGTATTTCTTTTTTATATTTTTTTAATATTTAATAAAAAAAATAACTGTGTCTAATTTACTAATTTGTTTATTTTTTTTTGGAAATCATCTTATAGTCGCTGTTAACATACTCCAATATTTATTTTTACTAACTTCTGGTTTCAACGCACCGTAATTGTAACGAGCATAAAAATAAGTCACTCTGTTCTTGACATGAATGCTGCGTTTCTTACATATACGAGACGCTATGTAGAAAGTTTCTAAATTAAAAGTTGTACTTTAATTAACATTATGCTATACAATATTCAAAAGAATACTGGTACATTCAGTAAGAATATATTTTAAATACCTTATATCTGTACCGAATAGAAAAATATTTTAAATACAAATTTTGTAGATTTTTCCTAACATTTAAAATATGTAGCATATTTTTAACCCTCGACGAAAACAGAGAGGGTGTTATAAATTTGACATGTCTGTAGTGTATATATCTGTAAGTCTGTCCGTGACATCGTAGTTCTCACACGGATGAACCGATATTGATTTGGGTTTTTTTTTGTATGAAAGGCGATTTAATTCTTATAAAGTGTTCTTAGCCATAATAAAAAAATGGTTGAAAATTATAAAATCTTTTCTACTTGTTTAATTTCTAGTTGACTGTAAATCTTTTTGTGTCAGGAGTCTTAATTACTAATGATATACATTACCTGTTTCCATTCCAAGTTAGCACGTTCTAATCGTTCACTGGCCGCGACGCGCTGCTCGTGGCGGGCGGCGGCATCTCGCAGGGTGCACCCGCAGCATGAGCACCGCGAGCACGCACTTGTGCAGACTGTGACCGCCTCGCCCACTGCACCACCCAAAGTGCCCGCCACGCTTTGCGTTGCGCGATCTGGATTGTACATATTATTTTAATCACATCTATATAGGCCGTAAATATAATATTTCCTGGTTTTAACGGTATAGACAGAAAGGAATGTGCTACGAGAATAAATAAATCCCAAATGAATTTGACATAAAATATTATATTTATTAAAGCATATTGCAGATATATATAGAAAAAAAATCAAGCATCAAAATTTTTCTTGAGACGAAAGTAAGAAAAAAATATCTAGAAAATGTAATAAAAGCTATTTATTTATATTAAATATTCAATAATACAAAATTTTGATATGTTCTACTTAAAGTCAGCTAAATGTCAAACATATTGCTTAATACAAATAATAATAAAACTTGAAATATAAAAAGGCAGACAAGGGGATCCAGCGAAGTTTTGAACATTATTATTATATTAAGTTATTATAAAGGCCTGCGTGTCTCGCAAACTGCTAAAATTAGATATTGTTTGAAAATTTCATTAACTCAAACTCATATTATAAACGGTCTTTAAAACTGCAAAATAAATATTACGACCTTCATTTATATATTATCTGTATTTAAAATAATCGATTATTAAAGATTATTAAAGATTTAGCTATTGGGAAATAAAAAAATATATAGAGAACATAAAAACTAACAAATTAACAGAAAATTAGAAATTATTTATAGTTTTAATAGAAGAATAACTTAAACTCTTAATACAGCTTTTAAAGTTTCTAATAGCTTGAATCTATTCGTTATAATTATCCATTTACAGCTCTACCAAAAATCAAATAGGTGACTGACATATATTTTAATGAACATATTAAAATAATTAATAGTAATTAAATATCATAAATATACTTACTAAGATGATTATGGTTGTGTCGCGTGAAACGCGGTGAAGCGGGAGAAGCGGGCCCGTCACATTGCACCTCCGCCTTGAGCCGTGAGCCAGTCCGCGGGTTTACTTGCACGCCTGTACTCACTGGTACGGTATTTGTGTCGGCCTGGTGTTATATAGTTAATAATAAATTCAAATTATAAATATTCTTTATAGACTATTTTTATAAACACTTTTGAATCGTCGAATGAACATATGACGAAAAAGCTAACGCCGGTTCGGAAGGCAGTTCTGCTGAGAAGAGCCGGCAAGAAACTAAACAGTTGCTCTTTTCAAAGACAATGGTACAATTTATTACATTAGCTGGTAACTATCCTGCATTACATTCAATAGACATTAATTCCATACAGGTTTATCTTCCAAATATTCTTGAACAGTATAATAAGCTTTACTTTTTTTTTTTTTTACAGATATTAGTATTATTAATATGTAGTAGTTATTATGACTTAAATAAAATAAACGACAGAATCAAGGCAAATTTTACAGAGGTATTCACTACTGCCGAAGAGGCCGCTAGAGGCCGTCGCAGCACAGGGGACAAGGATGTCATATACAAGGATGCATAACACGACGGTTGTGTATTCGATCCTTATTCGAGATATTATTTCTTAACATTTTCATTTCTTCGCTCTGGGACCATGGCAAAAGCCCAGCGTTAAGTTCCACCATTCAACCCGCAATGTCTCTAAAAATTCTATGGAAAGTGGGGTACGGAGTGTCTTAACAATAGGTTCCCTCTCCCTACTCTGGTGTTTGCGGGATACAGCATAAAGCTGATTTATTTTATTTTTATTGACTACTGTGTACCAAACCTGTTGCATCCTTATGAAAATAATTTAATTTAAGTGCGTCTAAATCTAATTCCTTAGTCTATAGCGTCATATCTCATATTAATACACTTTTCACATAAATTCTAAAAACCATAATATATGGTTTGTATGATGAACTCTTTCTCGTGTATTTTTTACGTATCGACCTCGTATATTTCAGTACGTACTGAAAGTTTTTAAATCTTTGCGCTCCAAAGCCTGACCGCATTGAAGAGCTATCTAGGTATTTATAAATATTTTCTTCAATTTCCCATTTTGCATTGCATCCATTGCTTTAACGAGAACTTAATAAGTTGCCAACATTGAATTTTCTTTTAGGGTTAACAATTTTTAAATTTAACAGATTTAGGTATTTTTAGGTAGTATAAGAAAATTAGAAAAGGTTACATTTTATAAAAATCATTATCATTTGTTTTTTATATTGAAAATATTAAATAAATCACCCTTTAATTTATCTTTTAAGTAAAGATATATACCCTCAAAATAAATAACATAAACAACAAATTTAATAATCTTTTTATACTAAAGCAACTTAACTTTTTCCTTACTAAACTTTCAAAAACCATTTTCTCAGAGCAATATCTAATTTAACTTACATATAATATATTACAAACTCTACAACTACGTTATAGATTACGTAATCAATATGAAAAAGTTTAAAAGTGAATATATAATTTTCCCAGCGGCAAATTGAACTTCAGTAACTCATTTACATATTTAAAATTCTCGCTGCAAAATACCTGGGTTTCTTTATTCAATTATGTCAACCTTCAATAATTAAAACGATTTAAGCAGTTAGTATGACACTAGACCTTGTTTACTTTTATGATTCATCATACCTTTGAATAATAAGAATTATTACAGTTTTTACAGTTACAAAATATAGAATAACCTTTTGTTTTTATTTTCAATTTCTTATTAGCTCTATATGATTCAAGTTTAATACAGCTATATATGAATTACCTTTATAGTTAATACAACAATTTACGTCGGTTTCACGCAAACACTTTCCAGTGATTACATCGAGATTGTTTAGACAAATATTCGTGTTGCCAAACGTCGCTTGGGTCGAAAATTAAGTCCCGCGTGACCTCTAATACAAATTTAACATTTCCCAAGAAGGCCAAAACCTTATTGATCGAACCATTCGCTTCGGAATTTGGCCCATAACCAGTGCCGCTATTTACAAGGGACGTCTCGCGTCACAGTTCTCGTCACGTTAATCTCTGCACGTGACAGCAAAAATTTCCCTTTTACGCGTGCGTATAATGTTCTACTATGAGTGTAACTACAGTCAATATTAATATATAATTTTAAGAGAAAAACTAAATTGAAGATATATTTTTGTAAAATAAAAATAAAAACAAACCAAGAGTATTTGGTCGACTAAATTCCTCTAAAATAATTATTTATGAACTTTAATTTTTAACGTCTAGATGTGCTACATTTATTTAAAGTAATAATTTTATTAGAAGGTCAAAGTATTCCAAAGTAATTAGTAAATAAATCATTTTATAATTCAAGCAGGCGAAGCCGGAAGCGGGTTAAAATGTTTTATAGGTTATATTATAAATAAAAAAATATTATGATTATAAATATATTTTTCTCTTCTACATTAGTATTATATGTAGGTACAGCAAATACTCACAACATTAACATAAACTACTTTAAGGGATCACTACACGAAAACGCTCGTAAAAAGTGATTAGAATACGGTTACTAAACGCCTAATGGCTCAAATTGAATGAACTTTGGCACCTTTTACGCAATGTACGTGACCAAATATATTTCGTGACTAAAATATGTTGGTTAGTATAAATAAAAATATAGTTTCATAATAAAATAGTCGTTTATCAAAATATTAGTAAAGCCGACCCCAAACTTTATATTAAATGGGAAAGAAATAATATATTAAGACTTTTGTATGGAAACAAGCTATTTATTTATGAGAAATCGTTAAACCAAACTAATATTAATAACAATAATTACTAATTGTTTAGCCATTGATTTAGATATAATATTGCATTAGGCACATCTTTCCTCATACAATGTTACATGACATGAAATAACTAAGATCACATTAGTAGTACAAATATTAGCACGCAAACACGCAAACACGGCTTGAGTAGGTAGGATCTTTTGTATTTAGAAATGTGTGAGTGCGTGAGAAGTATCCCAGATACCATACTCCTTGAAACGTTAATTAGACGATATCTTAACGCATGTAAATAATATGATAACATGACGTAATAATAATAGAGAAGAATCATTTTACATTTTAAAAAGAAATCTTATCATCACATCATTTTGTTTCAATCCATAATCTTATTTTGTATTCTTATTACTTCGCATATGTTAATTTCTAAAGCTTTTAAACTACGCTACGGATTTAAATGTTGTCTTCAATAAAAGAAAGAGTTATTTAAAAATAAGTTTTTATGTCTAATATATGGGTATTAGTAAAGACCAGAAAATATAATGCGATATTAGATATTTAATATTTTTGTAAGCCTATCCGCCAAAACGACGCGGGCGAACCCGCCAGCAAAACAGGAGTAATGTATTGTAGGAAAGAATAGAATGTAATTATTTATTATTTAAATGATAAATAAAAATATAATACCTTCTGAGTGTCAGTATCGAAGTTGATGAAGAGCATTCTCGCAAGACGTTGAAGAACAAGTTCCCGCACCAATGCCGGCACCGGTTGCCCTCTCACTCCTCTACGAACAACACAATATACGATACTCGTAACTAGTGTATAACATGTAATTACATAAATATCTGCCATAGTTGATTACCTAAGCCTAACAGCCACTATACCTACAGGGTATTCAAGAGTAGACTATTACGAAATATCAAGGAAGTAAATAATAATAATATTTTACTATTAAATTATATACATTTATTTTAAAAATTTTACTATAATTTGAACAAATGATATAGAAAATAATTAATAATTAAAGTCAATCCAATTCGAATGTCACAACAAAAATATATAGACACATACTTATCATTCTATTGATCTACGGTCGAAACTGTGTATTACTACATGAAATAAAAATTATTTTATAATTCAAAAAGTAATACACACATTAACTGTGTACTGAAATGTATCAAGATTTACGTACGGATACGTATCAGCTAAAAAAATTAAAAATAGTCAAATGATTTGAATCTTGGCATCGCTATCGACATATTTTATCCGCATGCCAAATTCATGATATAATTATCTCAATCTATATACAATATAATCAATATCTAATATGTCATAATTATTCAGAGAATGGTGATAATTCAATTGGACAATGGGGAAACGGTCGGTGAATTGATCACAAGATTCGTTTCAGTGTGCAATGGTTGAAATGCTGTCAATACGAGTATATTACGCATCATTAACTTTATACGAATCCTATCATCAATTTCTCTCAGCCTATAAAAAAAGGTTGTATATGTATCTTTGAATAATTATATTAAATTAACAAGTATTTAAGTGTGTATTCTGTTCGGTACATATTATTTGTAACAACTCCATAATCAGAAGAGAGAGAGGGAATAAGAACAGAAATAAAATAAAATGGTTTAAAAACTTGCCTGTACGATATGTTGAGAGTTACCACCGACAGTGAGGCGGAGAATGACACTAAACACGTACTTACTCCGTAATAAAGGCCTGACAAAGAAAAAAATATTTACAGTTGAAATAAAATTCCATTCTTTGTCCAACAAAATATTCACTACTCATTTTAAAAAATATTTTATAACTAAGTTTTTTTATACGTCACATGCAAAGCATCATTATTTCAAGATCTTCTTATAACGGACAAGAGCAGACTCCTTCATTATTTCTTATAAAGAATCTCTTACAATTAATCTTAAGAATTTTAATTTTTATACTCGTAAAGTACCATTATATGCTCTAATTACTTTTTCGAGGCCTTACATATTGAAGAGAGAGCTAGAGCGAAGAAATGAAAATTTAATTAATAATTATTCATACCCCTGAATGGAGATCAAACCCACAATCATCGCGTTTCAGTCACACCCTTATGTCGTCGCGACGACCTCAATTCCTATATTAACCATTATCAAGATATCGGAGAAAGAAGATAGATATATTTTTAATCTAATAATTATTTGAAAAAATTCTTACTAATGAGCGGAGTTTTTTCAGTAGGTGGCAGGGTGTCTCTGATAGTCATTAGAAATACTGTCATAGATAGTAGAGCACTTATTCCCAAAGTGACTTTTTCTCCAGACTCTGACGGCACATAAAATACCAAAAGGGCTGCGGAAAAATAAATCGTTATCACGGAGCGTACAGCGTACAGAAAAACCAAGACATTTTTATATAGAAGATATAACTATTCATTATTTCTATTTGACTTAAATAAAAATTATCAATTTATTTAGTAAACTATTTAAGTATAGGTTTTTCTTTAGAATCGTGATATTGAATATATGTAGATAATTCCTTAATTAATGACTTTTATGCTTGATATAATGTACTCGTTCATAAACTTTTAGTAAAGAAATCATTATTATTAACAACATTCTTTAATTTTAGGCTTTGTGAAATCTTAAATTGTTTAGTTAATTTATTGAATTAACAAAGAAATTCCTGCCTGTAATTAGGACCAGCCTCCACAAACTCATCTGAAGTAAATTGTTGGAAATATCGCTGAGAAATGAATTCAATTTCAAATCGATTTGCTTTATTAGGTGCTATTGACTTGGTAACAAAACAATTATTTATGTTCGCCTAAGCCTATTCAGAAATCTTATGATAACAATATTTTACATCTGATTCTGTTATAAAAGGTTAGACCCATTTTCCGCCGAATTCTGGAGGCGTGATGAGTGGCGAATCTCAACGCCGCGCTTTGCGCCACACCATAGCGAACAAAATAAAATATTAAATATTTAATTTCCTCGAGTGGGAATCGAATCCACGGCCTATTGGGTTTACAATCACACACTTGTTTCCCCGCGCCACGATGGGCATCACCTATTTGCATTCATAAAAAATGTCGTAAATGGAGAGCGTAATGGAGGAGAAACATAGAAAAAAATATATTTACTTAGTGTTATTCACGTAAGTACACTATGATAAATACAAACATAGAACTAAAGATTCTTATTAGGTCCCTTGGAAGCATTATTACGTGCACTACTACTAGGTATGTGAGATTTTAAGTATTTTCTTTTATATCTCCACTAAGGTTTCAGTAATAACAGTGATTGAAAGAAATTGTGCGAATTATGAGAAACTTTGCTTTTTTTCTTTTTTAAATAAAAGAAACAAGAAACAATACATGGAATTAATTTTGATTCCCGACTGTGAATCACTCATGGAAAATATCTGACATACTTTCATCGGCGAGAAAACATGTAATATTACTCGATAGTTGATTTAATAATTTCACAAAATATTTATTAAGCTATATCACAAAATTATTAATTCATCTAAAAGTTAAAATTACGTCTGAACCTCCGTCACGCGAAAATTACATCTTAGCGGTAGCGATATACCGTAGAGAATTAAATCAAATAAATTCAATTATTCTTTATTATATAGTAACTACAATTTTAACTGCTAAGAACTGTACATATTTTAAGAATACGTATGTAAATAGAGAAATATATATACGTTGAAAAAATTGAATCTGTACTTGCGTCATTTATTTCAATTACATTTTTTTTAGTATCACACTGTATCCCGCATGTAGCAGGGTAGACAGAGGGAGCCTAGTGTTTAGACACTACACTTACCACTTTACGCTGAATTCTGGAGACATTGGGTATTGAGTGGCGGAACTAAACGTCGCGCTTTGCCTTGACGTCAGAGCTAAGAGATGAAAATATTAAATATTTCATTTTCTCATCATGGGAATCAAACTCACAAACTGTCACACGCTATACATAACTGCGTAACTGCGCCACGATTGGCCTCTTTAATAATTTTAAGTATTTAAAGAATTGTAGAATACAATATACATAATAGATACTAGTAAACAATAATATGCCACCTGTTCCCTTCAGTACAGTAAGTTCTTTGCCGTCAGCTGTAAGAGCGTATAATGTCCGTTATCACTTTATCAACCTGTCCAGCTAAGACAAAGGATAAATTTCTGTATCTACTGGCTAATTTGTTAGAAGAACTTTATTTTCTGTTATGTTTTTGTTTACTTTAAATGAAAATAAACGAGCAAATTCTATGACATTTCATTGAAAATTCCTTCCTCTTGCTCGTGTGATAACTTTCTTTTGATATTACAAAAATCTTATTAAAGATTTTGATGAACTTGAACTTTGAATTTGTACTCATTCTTCCCTAACGACTCTCATTTTCCGAGGCTTGTAAGATTACAAAGATTGGATTATGAACTCTAATCCTTTGTGTAAGAACCTGATATAATATCTTGCTGGCCAATAAAGCGATCTCCCTCAAGCTAGAGATTCCTGAATGTTAATACAAATACTATATCTACATAAGTCGTTGTTATATTATCTTCTATACTCAATTAATTTCTTAAACATAACCTAAACGTATTTAATACATCAAGTTTCAAGAAAAGAACAAAAAACACTTCTAATTTTACCTTTTCTAATATGAAAACAATACAATTTATTCAAATGTACTTACCGATACCATTTATAAGAAGACACGGTAGAATTAAATTAAACACATAAAACATAGGACGCCGTCTCAGCTTGATGATATAAGTTATATCGGGATAGGGCTCCACGCAACACGAATAGTATTGATTGTGCCTAATCGCTTCAAAGCTCACGAGATCGAATTCACCATTCGTCTGGTAATTTGTAGTGTCACCTTCGTCGAACTGTTTTTTTAGATCCAGCTGTTGGAAAACAGAAAATACAATTTAGAGCAATTTAAAGTATGTGAAAGTAGTTTTAAAGTGTTCTCATTTTTTTTTTTCAATTTTAATTACGCAAAATTATATTCGATTTGCTCATTTAATTCTATATGATTCAAGGAACGATTTGGAATATGGTATACATTTTTTTTATAAAGCTTCGCATAAAGCGTTTAAATGTTTGTGCATACGAATTGAGTTTTTTTTTAAATATTTTTTTATTAGCCTTCCACTTAGCTCAAAGCTTAAAATACTTATATAAATTGCAATTTAAAAATGTGCAAAACATCCAATGCAGGAATCTTTTAAAATTAAATTAATAAAACGTGGGAACGCGGTTGTTTTGCTATTGGCTGTTTAAATGATGACGGATAAATCCCACTATAAACTATGTATATCTCGTATTTATAAAGTTGATAAGTTTCATTAAATGCCATTTGAAGAATGTCAAAGTCTTTAACTATGTCGATAGAACATAGAGTACGTATGAGGAATATCTTGAAAATTATTATTTTCTGACTATGCCAAAAACCAAAACAATATTCATCGTTATCTATTAAAAAATATACCACGAAAAAAATAAGCTTATAGCTTAATATAGTAAATTCATTTTCTTCATAACATGTTTCCGATCGACATGAACTCGGAACTTTAGCATTGTTATTGAAAAGGAAATAAAAATAGCAAGTGAAGCGCGAGTTTAAATCGGCTTAGATCAATAGAGTTTAAAGCGATTAAAATTCTTTTTTTATATAGAACAATTTTTTCATGTTACAAATTTATGATGAAAATGAAAGAAAATATCATTTTCAACTTGTGCTTTCTCGTTAACGTTCGTTAACATTTTAATGATATTTTTTTCAGTACTTTTTTACTGAAAATTAAAACAAAAATTTACAATTTCAAACTCAGACTCATATAATGTTAAATTGTATAATAATACAGTAATCTAAAAACATAATAGTTTCATTGAAGGTAAATAATGATCCTTTGATATTTCAGAAGTCAAACTCGAGTAAAGCAAAATGCAATGAGTCTTTTCATTGTTTGATGTTGTAAATATAACCCTTTAGCTTTTGGCCATAGCCCGAAATTTGGCGAAAACAAATCGCTTCTGATGTGAAATTATAAGAAATTTCCATGTTTTTATCATTGTTCACCTATACATATTTTGTAAACAAGAAAAATTAAGAAAAAAATATATTTAGATGTTTTAATTTGTGATACACATTTATTTATTCACACATCTTCTACATAGCTAAATAGACAGACAGAACCTATGGGCACTTTGTTCTATACACCCTACCAGATTTATAATTTAGTGACGTAACTTAACGCCGCGGTTTCTGCTTTATGCTTCGTTCTCAGGGCAACGAAATGAAAACATTAAATATTTGATTCCCCGAAGCGGGAACGGAATTCGCAAACATCGCGTCTACACTCGCACGTCCCCTGCACCACCACCACCTACCTACCTACCTTTTTCCTATTTAGTATTTACATTTTATATATATGTCAATATATTTGGAACCTAAGATTAATTTCCTTTGAAAGAAATATGATTGTCATATTATATAAGAGTTTCCTAATATTGTGTTACAAACGAGCAAATAACAAAAGAGAATTACAGTTGCGGATAATATTATACTCGTTACGTAATTTACGGAAGTATATAATGGGAAGTCTTTTTGAGGTTTGTCTTCATTATGTCCCAAAATGTACGACAAGTAAATATGTATAAGGAGATTTAACAAATAAAGGCTATTTCAGGATCCTACTGTATGAAAATTTCATTTTCAATTTGCTCTGTGTTTTCAAAGACTACATAAATAAATGTATATGAAATAAATGTCAACAATTTCTATTCTGATTGTTAATAAATTGAATCATTACTCGAATAATAAATAATTATGTTAAATGGCTTCAACAAAAACCATTTTTATCCATCATTTCAGTTTGCTTGCCTTATGACAATAGAATTAGGAACCCCCGAAAAATGTATTCCCAACGAAAAATACCGTCGCATGAAAGCGTAGTATCATTTTATAGTCTTTCAACTGAAAAGTCCATCCGGTGTACTTTGAGTCTATTATTAACTAAATGGGAGTGAGCTCTATTTTTTCCTTTGGTACTTAAAAATTCAACAGAATTCCTACTAACTTTTAATCATCATTGCAATTTTATTGTTCTCTTGAAATTTTAGTTGTAATCTCTACATTTTTATGAATAAAATATTTAGCCAACTAGTATTTTATACGAAAACGTGACTTTTAAAGTAAATAACAATTGCATTTTTGTTCTTCTATTACAATATAATGCTTTTGCCTTGACCCCAGCCCACCCTCGTTTACATTAAACATTTGACATTTGCTGTTTAATAATAATAAGCAATGTATAAATATCAATTTACATAAATTAAAACAGTCAGACAATCCTCTTTTCAATCCCACGTAGACCGCGGCGAGAGCGAACTTTGTATTGTTCAGTCGTGATGAATGTGTTACAGACGGTGAGCATTAGAAAAAAATAACAACCATGTTAAAATATGGCTTCTGCAGTACTCCAAATAAAAAAAACATACTTGTTCCATGTCTATATAGTTTCTAAATTAAATCTAATCTAATATGAGTCCAAATAATAACTCATAAGCCATGATAATTATTAAAGAAAACTATTTTAAAATGGAATATTATTAAATCATAAATAATTCAACTTTAAGCTGTATCCCACACACAGCAGGATAAGCAGAGGCTACCTAGTGTGAAGACACTCGTCTTACTCCGTCGAGTGACGAAACTCCACACCCCGCTTTGCCTCGATACCAGAGCAAAGAAGTGAAAATAAAAATAAATATATAATTTCTTCGAGTGAGGATCGAACCTACAAGTCTAGTCTATATAAAATAAAAACAAGTTTTCTAATATACCTATTATAGTATTAATTAAAAAAAATATATTATTATATTACCTATATTAAATATATTATTATATTACCTAAGCTTATATCTTTTACTGATACTTTAGTTCAACAAAGCTTTGCGATCTATAGAAGTGATAAAGCTGTGACTTTCCCACAAAATATTTTCTCATTTTTTCTTACAATATTTATTTAGTCACTTCAATTTACGAAGGTGTTTAAAGAAGGATAATGTTCTTATTGTTGAAGTTATCTTTGCATGAATTGGTTATTTGTGTATGTAATAGATATATATTATTATATATTTAATATAGAACGGAACGGAAATGTATTGATTAGAACGGAGTGTCTTAACACTAGGTTCCCTCTGCCTACCCCGCTATGTGCGGGATACAGCGTGAAGTTAAAAAATGTGTATATAACTAAAATATTAGTAATTTATATATTAAAAAGGAATACTTCCATTTTTTTCGCAAAAACAAAAACGAAAATAAGAAGGCATTATCATATGTAATACATATCTATGAATATAAAAAGAATAAATCGGCTTATACTAGCATTGATTGACGCCCGATTGATTCTTACCTGGAAGCCGTCGTAAGTCCAAGAAGCCCATTTCATTGTGCAAAGTTGGATATCGAAAGGAAATTGTTCGACATTAATATCGCAGACTGATACGTAGATCCCGTGACTTAGCCAGGTCACCTCTCCTGTATTTTTTACAATCACATTCGTATTTATCACCGCTGAACGATAATTTGGGTCCGCGCTAAAATTAAGTAGAACCATTTTATTAAACTATTTTACTTTATTTTCAATACTAAAATTGGCAGGCTTTAGTTTTCTGAAACATAATTAATTAGACAAAAAAAAACAATTAATAACAAAGTAAAACACAAAAACTTACTTGTTATACAAAATAATATCTGGCTTCCATACTCTTTCATATGGTATTCTTATTACACTGATGCCGTCAAATTCACTGATATTCCACCGTAGATGGTGGTCTGTCCATATTTGCGTAATCCAACAATTTGTTGTGAGCAGCTGGTCTTTTTCCTCCTGCGTAGTAAAATATATATTTTATTATCCAGATCTGAATTTTGTACAGTAAAGCTTTTCTTATAAATAACACAATATATTAGGAAGAAACCTTCGAGATATCTGGGACGGGTTTGTGAACGATATATTGTCAGTAGCAAATTAATATAATAATAATAATATCGGCTTGAGAATGGCTACAGTAGTAACCACTCCACAACATGTGAGAAATTGTTTTGGAAATGGTTGTAAAACGAGTTATTATAATTAAAGAAACTCGAAAACAGATAAATAATAAAAAATAAGCATTGAAAATATGTAATAAATACCAGATTATCCTAATAGTTTCAGTTCGGCATACGAAATTCATAAATTTAATATTAAAATACATAAGTTATAACTTACATTTTGCCTAATAATAAATTGTCGGAGGTTTGTGGAAGTGAACGTGCCGTTTGCAGGATAATTTTAATTTAAGTGTGCCGAACTAGAATTCCTAGCGTGATGAAATATTCCCCTAAAATGACTCGCATTTCACAAAATTGCTCCCGCGTAAGCTGAGGGGGCTACGCAACAGTTCTCGTATGGCTAAATTGAAATTAATTAGCAGTTTACAGTTGCTTCGCACAATTAACCAAGTTTTTGGGACAATTAGTATATAAATATATAAAAATAAGTGACTTGTAATAAGTGTTCGAGGCAAAACATCGTCTTTTGTGGGTCGTAAAGTTAAAAATATTAACAAGATAAAAAAATATTTTCACTTCAAAATAAATATGTATAAATAGAGTATAAATAGTGGTAGTGAGTATGAAAATCATACGAGAAGCTTTGAAAAGTTACTATGTGTATTTCTCTATTGTTAACTTAAAGCGTCTATTGTACTCAAACTTTCTCAATATGATCTCATTATAGGGAAACGTATGAGGAAGACTTATTTAAAGAATGATTCATATTCATCTTCAACTCCAGATAATTAATAAGACGTTTCTATACAATTAAATATGTAACGTAATATTGCCTCAAATTAAATTACTATATTTCATAAGGCAAACAAAGGCAAAACATAAAAATTAAAATATAATTTGGAGGCCAGTCATAGCGACTGGTCGTTGGTTCGATCCCCGAGGAAATCGAACGAAGTGTTTAAATACAACTACCTACCATGCTACATATATGGAGGTATAGCGTGAGGCTGAAAAAAAAAATCATTATACAAATAACAAGTTATGAAGTTAAAAAGCTTATTATGTACAACGCAGAGTTTGTGTCGATTAAAATTCGTAACCCTAATGGTATTCACGACAGTGTAAAACTTCATTAAAATTCCATTACGAATAATCTAACATTTTAGCAAGTTGCGTATAGAAAATTAGCTAACTAAGTTGATTTAAATTCTAATAAATCACATTTGTTAGCTCTTTAGTATTGATAACGTTAACTTGTGTTAACTAACTAATATTTACAATATAGTTAACTTGTCTCAATTTTAGTAGGTATGTGTAGTAGTGCTTGCGTTGGAAATTCTATTTCCGGTAGGATTTTATGTTGTTAGTAGGAGGGGCGTTGGGAAAGGAAATTTATAATATCCCTCCAAATCAAAGAATTTTGTCTGAAAATTAGATATTTTCGTTCGTAAAAGTACAATGAAAGTTCTAACACGCACGGTACAAAATATGTAATTGAGAAGAAAATATTGTGCCAATTTTCGTAATCAACGTGAAAATAACAATCCCGATATAACAAACGTAATTTTAGCAGATATACTATATAAATAATTTCCTTGCTTATTTATCCAAATTGAAAGTGATGAGATCTTTTGAAATAAATTAAGCATGAAACAAGAATCTGAGCGTAAATTATTTATACTTAATATATTCCATAGCCGTGACGAAGATTGATCATCTTCATTTTTCAATGGAAAAAATGTTGAGACAAAAATTTACAATAGAATCTGTGAAATAGTAATAAATAATAACAAACATATTTTTAACAAGCAGACATTTATTTTTAATAAGTTGCGAAAATATTTATATATAATAGGCTCGTGTGGTCGTGGATTCTTTCCTCGCTCAGTGGAATGAAATATTTTCTTCTCCTACTATTTACAAATTAATATAAACCTTTATATCTATGTTTGCTAGCTAAGCTCCAATCTCGAATTTTTGTACGGATCCCTCGGTGGGCGAGCCCGGCTCGCGCTTGTCCGGTTTTTTTTTTAATATCTTTGACGTACTGTACTCATAAATCATTTTTGTCATAGCTTGCAATTTAAGTTAAGCTATGAAATTAAAAATGTCTTGTGAAAAATGTCATCCATCAACGACGCCGGCAAACTTTGTGTTTTTCCTACAAATATTATAAGCTTCCATTTTTTCCCCCATTATAATGAAAAAATATTTTGCCATCTCTTTCCCTATTTAATTATCACTATCGCCGATGTATTCCATTTATTTTATACACACGTATATAAATGAAAAAAATTAAAAAAAATCATGAATCACAAAAATCTAGTCTTTTCTTTGGTTTACGTTAATAAGACTATTTTAAAAATTTGAGTCATTGGTCAACTTATTTGGGCCACAATTCGACCTAATCATAATAAGCATTTTCGTGATCTTTTTACAAACTTGATAATTCTAATTATATCTTTGTTTCCGATTTAACATAGAACCTATTACCACTCGATCTGGACTTAACCCTTGAAATGTAATATGCGAAAAACAGACAAAATTATATCGAAAATTAATAATAAACTTGGTACTATTTTTGATTTTATCTTTATTTATGAGATTAATTTCGACAAAACATGTAAAACATATTTCATTTTACAATATATGCTAATGGCAAATAATATTCTGTTATATATCCTTCAATTAAATCCCAAAGGGACTTGTTTAATATTCAAGAATACCTATAAATAGCACTGATCCTCTTTTTGTGTCTCTTGAAATAGTTCTTACGATTTGAGCATTATTATATTTACCGAGTTTTATGGTTAGATAAATGTGTATATATTGTCTAAGGTATTATCCGTTCGAATCCATTTTTGCTAGATTTTAGTAATAGTGGTATATTCTGAAATTATTTCAACATCTTCTTTATAATATTTTAAACGTAGCAACAGGCTCTAATGCCAGGACCAAAAATATTTGCAATATAATAGCTTTGTGTATTTTATAGAATATACATATATATCATATAATAGGTACATTTGTGTATAATGTATAACTTGTACTGTACTGAGTACATATTAAACTTATCAGCTTCACGGTGTATCCCGCACACAGTAGGTTAGGCAAAGGGTTAAGAAACTACGTTCTCCTTTTTAACCGACTTCTGTAAGAAAAGGAGGTTATCAATTCGACTATATTTTTTTTATTTTTTTTATTTTTTTTTTTATGTTTGTTACCTCATAACTTTTAACTGGGTGGACCGATTTTGATACTTTTTTTTTATTTGAAAGGTATAGCTTCCCGAATGGTCCCATTTTTTTTTGGTCCATGTCTGACAATGGTATCCATGAGAAAATCACATAAGTCTTAAATTTGCATTATGCATGTGCGCGACTAATAGCCGAATAACTCAATGTTGCGCCAACCGATTTTGATGATTCTTTTTTTATTTGAAAGGATACACTTCAAGGATAATTTGGTGAAAGTTTGGTTAGGTTTCGATTATGGAATCCGGAGAAAATTGAGAAAGTTTGTTTTTTTTGGTCAAAATTTAATTATACTGTAATAGTTACAAGCAAAAACTTTTTAAATTGATGTCAGAAGTGAGATTCCTGATCGTTGCATTTCTTTTCAACCAATCTCAAAAAAGAGGATGTTCTCATTTTCAACCAACTTCAAAAAAGGGAGATTCCGAATTCACCCGAATACTTTTTATGTTTGTTCTTGTCAATATACCAAAATGTAACTTTGCACAAAAATAATAGCTAATTAAATGAAGTTTTACATAGAACAACCACAACCACTCGTTGACAACCACTACCACCACCATCACCACTCGTTCAAGAAGCATCATTTTAAGATCTACCCATCACTAAAAATCGTAAAATAAATTAATTTTTAACAAAAACAAAAACCGACTTCTAACAACGAACTAAAAAGTGAAAAATAATTATATAAAGATTTTATAATTTTGAAGTCGGTGTCAAACTAATGCTACAACACCTTTACTACAATATCTAATTACTAAGCCTGTTTGTTTTACTTGGCACCGACTTCAAAATTATAAAATCTTTATATAATTATTTTTCACTTTTTAGTTCGTTGTTAGAAGTCGGTTTTTGTTTTTGTTAAAAATTATTTTTTTCGCCGAATTTTGAAGAACACCACTCCACATCAGAATTAAAAATTAAAAATATAATTCTAAATAAATATTAAATTTCCTCGTGTGAGGATCAAACACACCACTCGTATTTACTCTTTTACAATTACACACTTGTGCCCCCATTATATTATAATTTATAAAATTGTTCCTTGTGCAAGGCAGGTACTGTACAAGGAACAGATTTATTATTGGAAACTGATGCCGTCACGAGGCAGCGGCACTGTGTCTAACTGTTAACGCGACGGCTGTGGGTTTATTAGGGTTATTTTCACTTGGGGGATGAGTTATTTTCATTTTCTTTGTTTATTAGACAAGAGTGGCGCTAAGTTCCGCCAGTCGTCCCGAAAATTGGGCAGTACGTAAAGACGGTGTGCATTACGTCCCCTGCCCTCTTATATGCTTACTATATGTAAGCTAAAAACTAAAAGTACTAATTGTGAACTAAAAAAATAACAAACAACATGAGCTACTAAAGTAATTTACTAATAATTTATGAATGATACTATGTATTAAGATAGACTATGAAATTTGTGAATAAATTTCTTATCTATAATTCTTAATCTGAATCTACCTACGGCAGTTCATTATGTAACTTGGAGAGCACTTACAACATCAATGATGTGATGCAGCGAAACGCCGAAGGTCACGAGGAGAGGGTGAGAAGAGTTCTCTACAGGTCGCACCGACGCGTCATATTTGTCCATCAGGTGTCGTATTAGATGGTATTCTTCGTCACAGCACCAAATTCCTGAATAATTTTTTTTTTCATAAATCACCTCTAGGTGGAACAAAAAAATACATTCATTATCATTAATTAATTATTGCAAATTCTGTATACCTGGATATATATTTTTTATATTGACTGTTTTTATTGCTATTTTAATCACATGTACCCAACTACAATCCTATTAATGGGCAGACTGGAACCTAGTACCACTACTTATCGAGTGATAGAACTCAATCTTATTTAATAATATTTTGATTTCATTTCTGTGTATATTTAAATAAACACAGACAGGTAAACTTACATAGAGCAATGACAAGCAATCAATACTATAGATAACATTGTAGTAATGCGTAGCCCTTGTGAGGTCTCACGTTTCCCTTTATAGCAATGACAAACAGAACATTAGCTGATTCAAATAATTGTGCGAAAGCTTACAAAACTCTACTTTCAGTGGGTTTCTAAATTATTTTAAATTTTGACTGCAAACATGTCAAGATGGCAATTAAAACGAATATATTACAAAATATGCATTTGTACTAGATTTTTTGCTGTGAGATTTGTTTTAATAGCGTAGTATAAAAGTAGCGTTACATTAAAAAAATTTTGCTTAACCCTTTTTGCTAAAAAGCCTTTTATTTTAAATATTAAGCTCACGTTTCTTATAATTATAAGAAATATTTCAGTCAAGAGGTTCTGTTCACATAGGATTACTGCCAGTAGACGAAAAGTAGAAATTCATGTTTAAATATTGAATTATCAAACGTTATTTAAGCAATATTCGTATTTTATCAACTTATTCTATAATGTTTTGCTATTTACAATTTAAATAGTAAACGAACTTTCTAAACAATAAAACAAATAAAAGAATGTCAGAACGCGTTATGTCCATCCATTTTCTTAGAGATGAATTGTGCTGGCTACTGGCACTCTTGAAACGCCATTACTGAAGAACTGAACTAAACTGTTTTTGAGAAATGTAAAAGAATACAAGGAGGAAAACAGAGTGATTCAACCTACCTTTCCTGTACCATACATGATAGAAGATGCCTTAAGTAATACAATGTTTAGATGTTTTGATGCAGAAATTATTTACAAAATCTATCTATATGATACAAATGTAAGTAGGAACTTTGGTAAGCTTTCCATAAACTTTTGTTATTTTATTTCTATCTTTTGATTAAAATTATTGTGTTCGACAGAATTGCTATGAGATAACTGTTTTATTGAATTAGCTAATATTTTAGTTACCAATATAAAGATGATATCTACTTATCTGATAATGATAATTTGAAAAATAAAATTTCAAAATACAAAAGAAGTAAGAAAAGAACGAGTTATATTTTGACTAACTTCCTATCTATGATGGCGTCTGCTTAGTAAAGTACATTTAGCAGTCACAAATTTGCCACATTTACTCTCCTATTGACGTTGTAGCAGGCACAGCTAGTAATTAAATAAATTTATAAGAAATATAGTCATTTTGAATTATGTGAGACTCTTTATTACATGTTTGTTTATTTATATAGTGATTTACCAGTTGTAATATGTAGAACACTTTGATCTCGGAATCGCTTTCACAATAAAAAAAAATGTACTGTCTATATTTACTATTCGCTCTTTGCATGGGGAACATTTACCAATGTAATGAAACCCAAAAGAATATATTTATATTTTTTTATCTGTTGAGGCCAGTCGCAGGGCTATATAGTGTGACTGTAAACGCAACTGGTTGTGGGTTCGATCCCCACTGTAGCAAATAAAATATCCACTTAAATTTATATTTTTATTTCTTCTCTCTGCCTATCCTGCTGTCTGCGGGATACAGCGTGAAGCTGATTTGATTTGATTTTTATCTGTTTTTCTGTGCACGCTAATCTCATAAACAGCCGATTGAAGAACAATAATTGCAGAATTAATTATTGTTTTTGGTAACTTTCCCTAAACATTTAGTGTTTGTTTTATTTTAATAAATAATAAATAGCTAAATAAAAAGCTATATCAATTGTAAGTGTTGAATTTGGAGTTGTTCGACAAAAATTTACAATTTAAGAATGAAAAAATACCTTAAAAGTGAATTTCAAAAAGTAAAAATATTGTTACAATTGAAGATCAAAACCGCGACTATCGCGTCATTTACGTTTAATACACTACATAAAGGGGCCACGTTGGCATCGAATAACGTTAAATATATATTCTTTCTAAAACATCTTTAAGCCTTTTCAAGGTATAAAAAAGGAAAATGTAACTGACAGGTTGATCTATAAAGGCATAGCTCTAAACAATGGACTGTCAGAGCTGATGTATATATGTCATAGTATATTTATAATTATATAACGGCCATGATAAAACATATTATAGTCAAATATGTTCTAAAATATTTTTAAAATATAATATTTTAATACATTTATTAGTTTGATTACGCGCTTTTTACTATAGACGATAATGTTATTCGCGATATAAAAAAATAAAGTAGTAGTAACTCTGAAATTTTGAACTATCACTTATTCATTTGTGTTTTTTAAGTGCATACATACTGCAAAGTGCATAAATATATGAAGCACCTATCTACATATACATATATATCACAAAAAAAAATGGTTAAAGTTTTTTATATTTACACTAGCGGCTCACCACTGGTGGTTTCGCCCGTATACCACCTATAATATAGGCTGCATTTAAAAATAGACTGAGATCCCACGGCCCCATAATTTTAGCAAAATTGAAATTTTGAGGAATAGTAGTCTTGAAAGTGGAGCCATTACAGAAGTAGCGCCAACTGAAGTTTAGAATATTTATTTATTGTTACTATAAAACGATCTCTGAAAACGTATGCATTTTCATCTACACAATAAAATAAGTATAAAATGAGAAATAAATAAAAGTTTTAATCCACGAAAGTATTGTAATTTTTGGAATTATTAAGAAGAACGTCAAATATTCTACAAGTATATTGCTTGCATTTCTGAGATTAATGTTGACATTTTATAAAAATTAAAGAAACATTTTTAACATAACAACATTTTCCATGAATTTAATATACTATAATGCAACTTGCTAGTGACAAATAAGACATTAATTAAAAAGATCTTTTTTAAGCAAGTTTGTTTCTAAAGAGGTTTTTTTTAATAAAAAATCTATTTCTTTGTTTATAGTTTTTTATTTCTTAGTGTATTGTATTTTACAAATGAAGCCCTTTCATTTAATACCCACATTAAGTGGATTGTACAAAAAATTTTTGATCCGGCATTTTGTTACGTCGGCCATTTTGTATTAACAACAATATTAAAAAATAAAATCTGTTTCACGCTGTATCCCTCCCACAGCAGAGAAAGCAGAGGGAACCTAGTATTAAGTCACTCCATTATTCACTTTCTGCTGAATTCTGAAGGCATTGCATCAATAAATAATAAAAATAATTTCCGCTCTACTAAATAGTACTAACAATCACAAACTCGTATGCCCATTCCAAGTCTAATCATCTATGCATATTTTATTAGCAGATCTTTATCTTCAAAGATAAGACGAGATTTTATCTTAAGCCGTTTTTCAAATTCACAAAGCCACTTATACGAAACAGACCTTGGATTTAAAAAGATCAGAAATAAAACAAAAGAGTTTATATTATTTATTGAGATTTGAAAAGGTACGACAGTGAAATATTTAAAACTTATAGGAGACATTTAATTAAATTACAGTGACGTTTCATGTTCGTACGAAAAAAACGTTATTAACGCTTTGAAAAATAAAATCGGAGCTCGTAAAATTGATGAAAATAATAACTTTTGAGGCCATCATGGCGTAATCGGCGTATTATTGTAAAAACGATGCAATCGTTGTGAGTTCGCCGTGTTCGAGAGGAGTGTATAAATTATTTTCATTTCACTTACACTGGTTATATAAAATGTGGCATTGGGTTCCCACACTGAACACATAATGTTCCGTCGGTTCCTACGTACCCCGCTAAATGCGGCATTCAGCGTGAAACTTTAAAAATCTTTTCACTTCTACCCATTTCTGTTTGAAATAATATTATTATTACAACCAAAGTATTACTTTTTTTACAGAACTTACAGTACAGTACAAAGATCAGAAAATGGAAATTTATATTTACAGAAAAACGAACATTCGAAACTTATATTTGTATTTCATTTGATACAAAATATGCGTTACACCATACGTTCGCCAACTTAGTCAACTTTTATAATTTGTCCTTCCTGTTGACCTACAATCCTGAAATTGACAAGGAACCCTGGGTGGCCTGGAGTCCGACTGGCACTTAAACGGTTTTTTTTAAATATAAATACAGCAAAACTTTATTCTTGCTCTAACAAGCGCGTCTGTTCTCATAGAATTATTCATTACAATTACTTGAGTTAATTTCGTTTTAAATGAACTTAAAATTCTTTATTATACCAATTAGCCAACTTCTTCGTCCAATGAAAACTTCTCCTTTATAAAGCATTAATTTTCTTACATTAGATCCATCAAATGTCACATTTCACAAAATGAAAAAAAATCTCGCATATGGAAGGATAAACAGAAAACTTAATGTTTTTTTCCCCACTTCTCGCCTAATTTTCGAGGCATTTTGTGGAGGAAATTAACACTATGTTAAAATATGTATATGTACTTAAATTACATATATTTCTTATTCTCTATTATTAGGAGGCACATTCGAGTGACATCGATTTACGCAATTATAGAGTCGCTTTTCCGGTTATATGAATTTCCTTCAATACTAACAAAAATAAACATTATATATGCAAAGACCTCGTAGAAGTCTAGTCTCTTACTAGGAAATTAAGACCTTTACCTTAATTTTCGCCTGATGAGCATTTTTTATCTCGGTAAAGGAATCAAAAGAGGAAACAATAAGCCAGGCGTTTAAAAGTACCTGCACGCAGATGGTGCAAGCGAAGACAAACAGCGCCTAGTATTAAATATCTCAGCTATAAATATTTAAAGAAATTATTTGAAAAATTTAAGAAACAGCTTTAACAAATCGCGTCATATTGAAATAATAAATGGCATTCTCGAAATGAGATTTTTTAATGAAAATTTATATTGCAACTTAAATAGAGCTGGATAGATAAATTGTATTAATTTATTCTTTTCATATTTTTTACTTTTGTCTTTGAAAGCTTTTTCTTCTTGGTTAATGCGATAAACCAAGTTGACAATCGTATGTAATAAGATAATCGTAAAGTAATAAGTCTTCTTGACTAATAACAACATAAAAATAATATTCTATAACAATGTTGTTTTTTCCTAAATATACTAAATTCTATATCCGATTTCTCCAGTCCACTTTACTGCATAAATCTATTAACACAGTTATTTATTTTATAACAACACTTACACAGAAATTATCTAACAAAACTATCATATTAAAAATATTTTATTTTTGCTATTAAAATAAAATTGTCCGCCGTTGCAATTAAATTTTGTTAATAAAATTAACAAAGGAAGTCTACCGTAGCCACCAAATGCACATGAACATTCACTTTTAAAAACAGGGATATACAGCCCTGCCAATTCCGGTTGCGGCCAATCATACTATTTAAACGAATATAATATATATCTTTAAACATATTCTTATTTATCTAGTGTAGTTGTATATTATATAGAAATTTGAAGTATTTGAGCAGAATAGGTATATAATTCAGAACATTTTCGTTAATCTCTCTACCCATCTTATCCAAAAGAGTAAACACGCCAATCAACATGTCATGATAACATTTAGTAATATTATATTTGATATTTATTTATTAATCGATATATGTCTGTAATATCATATTTGGTT
Source organism: Heliconius melpomene rosina (assembly GCF_056956725.1). Taxonomy (NCBI): domain Eukaryota; kingdom Metazoa; phylum Arthropoda; class Insecta; order Lepidoptera; family Nymphalidae; genus Heliconius; species Heliconius melpomene. The sequence continues at coordinate 10,458,125 of NC_140398.1, forward strand.
TATTTATTAAATAATTTAATTGCAATTTACGTATTAAACACATATATTATGCAAATACAAATTGAGGCCAGTCGTGGCGCAGAGGCAGAAAATGTGACTGTAAAATCGACTGGTTGTAGGTTCGATCCCCACTCGAGGAGATTTTACAGCCCATTTCTTCGTGTTAAAAGCTAACAAGCAAATTAATTTTTTTCTTAATAGTTTATGTAACAGTTCTTTTATTAACATTTTCATCTAATCAAATAAACAGGTAATTAATAGAGCTTATCTTCTTCATGCTTAAACTGATTTAAAAGTACATATATAAACGTGTATGTAAATGTAACTATAAGTATATCAAATATGGGATACTGTGTTTTTTGGTCGTGGGACCCAGTTAATTGTTTGATGTTATTTAAAAAGAAAATTACTTATCTGTATTTTAATAAGGACATTAAAGGGTATTTTGGACTTAGAACTCACAATGGGTGGACCTAAGCTACTTCAACACAAATCAACACGGTAATATTACGTATCTAAACGAAACGGCAAATCTAATTTAAATGCCGACAAAGTTGCGTTGGTGATAATGATGTTTTGTCAATCAGCCTGCGTTATTCTAAATCAAAAATAACATTTATACGTAATAAATGCACGTGCGTGAGTAAAATTTAACAATTAAGTAATAGTAATAAATATGGAATTATTGAAAAAAAATAATTATTTAATCGTATGTATTTGATGTTACTATATCCTTTTTAAAAGAACCGTCTACATATTTACTAAACAGTTCTATAATCTCCACGCTTCTAATGATGACAGTTCCAACAGGAAAGTTTTAATCTTTATATAAAACAATAACTTGTATATTAAATTTGCTCTACTAAGAAAAACAAATCTGTTTTAGAAATTCATATTTCAATATTATTATTTGATATTTGGACTATTTAATCATTTAAAATCAAGTTATATTATTATTTAACAAAATTACTATTGCTTAATAATATAACCATTTTCTATTTCAATTAATTTCTATTTAACGAGAAAGGCTATCTTGACAAAGTACGCTCTTGTCTAACATTTATCTTTTTGATTCATGATTTTTCTTAAAAGAAAACGATCAAAGTGCCTTTAGAAAATTGTAAATAAAAGATGAGTTAAAGTTAGAATAGTTACAGTTTGAATGTTAGTATATTAAAGTTAGTAAAGTATATCTTAAAATATATACAAGAGCAAAATATGATACTTGTGGGTTCTAGTCTTCGGGGAATATTATATTCAAAACTATCAATTTCCAGCCCCAGTATGATAGAGCGTTAAAGTTTAGTTGGGACACTTAATGTTATTGTCGTAATGTTTCTAGAGACAGAGAAAATCGAGAATGGACTCGCACAAAATATTATTATCACAAATATGGTAAAATTATATTAATACTGTCTTGAAATTATATTTAGACGTCTTTATAAATTCTTACAAGATTAATTAAAATTACACTTCTATTGTTATGACATATCTAACTAAAATTGATTTTTGAACTTACAAATGTGTTTTGTATTAAAATACTGTTATACTTAGATATTGTGCATAAATAGTTGTTATAATTGTAGGCATAATCATTTATCCGTTTTTTTTTTCTTCACGCATTCATAAAAGTCCAAGTATGGCTTTATCTGTATAAGTTATACCTGGACTTTTATATTTAAATAAATGTTGTGAATGTTGCCACTTTGCAGAAAAATCATTGTTCAATTAGAATAATGATTTTCACATCACATTTCAATAGGCAAGTAAATGAACAATTCCGAGCGAATCCATTTCACTCGTTAAACAAAAACAACAAAGAAAAATATTTTAGCGACGTAGTGATTGAGCTTAGAGCTGCCTGCAAGTAATTACTCTCGTTTTTTTTAAATTTTCTTCTATTAGGATACGTTTTAATTAACATAAAATAAAAAATCGGTCAAGAGCGAGTCGCCCACTGAGGCTTCCTTAACAATTTCACGATTGTAGGTCAGCGAGAAGTACAACTTATAAGAGTTAACAAACTTAATTTTGTGCATATGCCCATTTGCATTCATTTTATATGAGATGAAATACAAATATATGTTAAGGGTTCCGTTTTTACCTTTTCAGGTAAGGATCCCTAAAATAACTAATTGGTCTTAACTTAATGCTATTACTATATCGACTTATCTCTCATTCTCATTCCTTATAACTTGAATACTAAATAAAAGAATAATCCGTCAAAAAAAAGATGTAAGCATATTATACCAATATTGCGAAAATATAATACATACGAATATATTTAGTCATTTACATTACAATACACCAGATATTTTATATACAAAGAAATAAGTGAAAAAAACCAAATAATGTTCACTTATTTGACAAGGGTACAGGGACTAAAGAATTCTGATAGAAATCCGGAATGGAATAACAATTTGTAGAGTCGCAGGACGATTTAAGAATGTATAATGTTAAATTTTTACTTTCATTTTTAATTATTCTCTATCTATCTAGAATCTAGTAGTAGCTGGACATACAAATAAATCGAAATATTAATATAATATTATTTAAGTACTAACTTTGTATATGTGGAAGAAATATCTCTATTCAAAAAGTAAGTCTTTATTTTAGCATTCCATAATTTATTAATTATCATTTTCAATGTATAAAAAATATTGTTAATAAACAACACTAGTCTGTGAGTTGTTTTAAAATGCTACTCACTGATACAATAACAGAGACGATATTTTTGTCGCAGTTATTTTAATAGTGAAATGTTTCGGGAGCTCTACATGCACGCTGCCAGCCCGACTATGAGAAATTGAAGATACAGGAAAAACAGTATTTCGTTTATTTTTAATAGAACATTTAAAATATGAGAAGAAATAGAATATAAGTATATTAATCGCTTTTTAGTTTTTACATCTCTCACAATTCAGTAAAAAATATGAAAAAATAAAGGTGATGTAGCTAAGGTTCTTCTGTTACCTATACAATATTTGCGAATAAACGTTGTTATTATTTTATGATAAAACCATTAATATGTTTTTTGTATATTTAATTAATTCTTTAATACTAACAAATAAATGTAAATTGAGACATTTAATTACGTATCATTATAATCTACGAATGTCTTAAACTTCTAAACTACTCAACTTGATCTAGTATTTTATGAAACTTAAGAAAAACTTACCTTTACAGAATATTGCAAACATCCAAAAATACGCGGTAATTGGGTATCCCATTTTTAACACAAATCACAGGTAAAATTAAATATTTAAAGTCTAAACAATTTTACTTAATGGAAATTTAAAAACTTTATTATTATTCGTTTAATTAATAAAAATATATTTTGTATTTTTAATACATACAAATGAATAACAGAAAATAAAATACTCCTAAAGTTATCCTCTTCTAAATAAATACTGGCAAGTGAAGTAGAATTTTTCTATTGTTTAGCAGAAAAAAATAATATTAGTAATAAATTGTTTATAGCGGTTGTAAAATGTGCTTAACGGTGCGTACAGAGTTACGTGCGGACGAGCCGCGCGGCTGTCAGCGCAGCGGCCCTAGAACTGCTGCACGGTAACAGTGTGGCAGAGTGATGCTGATACAAAAACACTTTTGTGGAATAAAACTTCACTTAAACTTTATTTTTTGGAATTTATGTTTAAATATACTATTTAGCTATGTATTAATTTTTTACTTGATGTATTGAATATTATTGAATTACGCTAGTCGGGCTCGCCCAACCAAGGTACCATACAAAAATTGGAGGTCTCGAGCTTTTTCTGAAATTCAGGCTTACCTTAGCTCTTTCATCTGATACCTGACTTGAATTAGCGGCTTTGATACTAAATTGTGCCGTCCTTTTAAGTTGTAGAAGATGAATATTAGTTACAATATAAAAATTTCCAATCCATCTCATAGTTCTTTAATTTCGCGATTCGCGATAAACATAAAGACTTTTGTAATCCATAATCCATAATTTTATTTACAGTTCATTTCCCACATGAAAACAGCTTACCCCGAATGGGAATCGAATCCATAATTACTGTTTGTTCAATAATATATAGTCAAGCAAATGATATTATTAAAGCATAATAATATATTATTAAATATCATAATTGTATATTAAAAACGTAACAAAGTACCGACGCCTCATTGTGATGGAATAGCACTTTGAAGCGCACAGTTTGTATGGCTTTGTCGCTCTGTCAACGGAAGATAAAATAGAGCAGCTACTTTTCTTCACATGGAAATGAAAACAAGCTTATTAATATGGACAGAAAACTTTCATGCTATGATGAATCCTGTCACAAGACTTTTTAGAAAGCAGAAGTTTCTATGGTGTTTGGTGTCGTTGGTGGTCCCAGTGGGAAAACTTATGTTTTACGCTGTGCCAATGAACCTTACAGTACAGTGTCGTGAATAGCTGAGTATTTTTTTTAACTTCACGCTGTATTCCGCACTTAACAGGGTAGGCAGAGGGAACCTAATGTTAAGTCATACCGTTACTCACTTTCCGCCTAATTGTAGAGTCATTTTTTGTTGACTAGCGGAATTTAACGCCGCGCCTTGCCTTGTTACTAGAGGTTACCGAGGAAATGACGATATTAAATATTTCATTTGCTTGAGTGGGGATCGAACCCACAATCTGTCGCGTTTACAGTTCCATGTATGCCCCCTAACCCTGCGTCATGACTGGCCTCACTAGCTGAGTAATGATGACATGAAATACTGATTATGCGGGTAGATTCAGGGTAGACATGATAGAATAAATCAATTCTTCGAATATACATATATCTACTATTAACTTAAATAAAAATAAAGGTGTATACGAAATATTTTTAATATTTCGAGACGTATGTCTACTTGCTTACGCGAGGCACGTTTAAAAAAGGGTAAACGTAAGTCAAGCGTGTTTTTTTAATTGTATTGGAAATATTTTAAATTAAGAACATGTTGACGTAAAATTAATGAATAATTCATTGTAAAACATATGATAAAATTATGTTTGTAGACATATCGATGAATTAATTGATATAAGAGAAATAATCACCCTAAAATTAAAAGATTTATAAAAATAGTTGACACCGTCGAGTTTAAAAAAAAATAATCAAATTTTTGCCTGGTTAAGTAAAGTGTTGTGCAATATAACTACGAACGAACAGAAAACATATAACGTAGTTACTATTTAATATTCTGTGAAAATGAAAAGCAAGTCGGCCTTATAAATTGAATTTCTTTACACAATTACACTGTTGCCAATGGGAAACGGAAATTATTTAGGATCTATTCCGCAACCATTCAATTATTTTAAAACTATGTTGTGATAATTTCTGCCGTTGTAAGTTAATAATGTAGTAATAAGGGTAAATAAATTATAAATTATAATGATAATGATTTTATAAAGTTTTCTTTTTCTATTTTTGAAGGCAGAAGAAGCAGCAAACTTATATCATTCTTGATATGCTATTTTTTACCAACTTTACAAAATGTCGAGGTTCTCAATTTGACCGAGAGATCGAAATTATTTTTCTACTTTATATGGTTTGAAATTATCATTAAATTCTATTATCCCATTTTTATACAATTTTGGTGGTGGTGATGGTGGCTCAAAGCCACATCATGTTTTCTCGATTTTTTTTCATCCCTCAGTTATATGTACGGAGTACTTGATAATTTTCATAATTTTATTTTTCAAAATCATGCTACATCATTACCATACCTTCCAAATTTCAACCATACAGTAACCACAGTCTCAGAGTAAAATGACTGTGACATACGGACTGGCAGACAGCCAGACAGACGGACATGACGAAACTATAACGTTTTGTTTTTTGCTATATATATTTCATACTAGGTATTCTATTCGTGCACAATAAATATTTTATTTGTTAAGCTTCGATTAATTATACACTAATTGGGTATAATTGATCGAGGTCGTTAAGTAACAAGTTTCAAAATTGTATACACGTATTCCTTTTCAAAGCAACTATAAAAAAAAATTACAAATACTTGCAAAACTAATACTTTATTATTACAAAGTACATTACTACAAAAGACAAATAATTTACCAATAAAAGGACTAAATTAGCAAATATAAATCAATACAATGATGAGTATCTAACAAGATTTACGGTTAATGAAATGGGTCTCGATATTATTTTGAAAAACGTTAATGGATTGTTGATTGAGTTATACGCAAGCTTCTAATACGATGCCGGCGGTGGTTTTAATATCGGGTTTTGTATATTAGTAATTCAATTTATAATATTAAAACAGATAATTAATAAAGTATTATGTTATTTTTGTTAAGAAATTTATATGATATTTTTTTAAAAAACAATATCTATTTTTATTTATAATAATTACAATTTCACTTTAGAGATATAACAATAATTATAGTAGTTACAGTCTTTCGTTTTCAACAATTACCAGCCGTTGCCTACGTCATTACCATACCTAGCTAGTAGTCACTGTAATTTGCCTACCGACTTAGAAAGAAGAAGCGAATAATTTCTCATTTAGTTCTCACATTTCTCTCAAAAAAGTCAGCAAAATATTATCTTATTATTAAGACTTAAGCAAGTTTTACAAGTAACTAGCAGAATAATTACAAGTACAAAAATTAAAAAATCGAATTATCTTAAATGCTCTCAACAATTATCAATTTAGTGTGAAGTGGCTGAGATGAAATTAGTGTATTAAGAGCGCCCGCAAGCAGCAAGCATCTAATGCGGTATGAGTAGAAGCCAATTAGTGTTGTCATGTGTTCGACGGCGCGAACCAACAGCCCACTTACCGATTAGCTCCAGAATCTAGATGCAAACCAGTGGATGCGTGTAACCGACCGTGATCCGTCGTGATTGCTGGAACATTACTCCTTCCTGAAACATATGTTCAATAGAAACTGAAAAATATATATTTAAACTGAAAATAAAAAATATTTTAAGGGTAAGCGTCAATTTCAAATTATGATATAAGGGATATTTGTTTACTGTGGATCTTCTCCATGCTTCTCGAATATAGAATCTCGAAAAAAATATGGTGTGGATGATGAAACACCATCGTGTTCAAGCATTTTGTAGTATTGTTATAGATACGTATCCATCACAAGACCAATCCTTTAACTATTGGAGATTTTTTAATAACGAGCCTTCACAAACTCTATTGATCGATGGTTTATTTCTTTTTATATTTCTTCGTACTCTTTCTCTTGCTGTTTCACTAGGAAGATTAAATATTTCAAATATTCTTTTATAGTGACGCGAATATTGAGCGCTATTTAAGATTACCTTACGCCTTTCTAACAAGTATTTAGCTGTTCCTACTAACTATTATCAACATGATACAAAATTAGCCATTCGTTTTGCTTTTCTAAGCATATCTCATACATTTTATAATTTATAATTTTCATACATATATAGTATTAATACTATATAATACTATATATGTATACACAACAATAGTAATGTACGTATTTCGACACGCTCCTCCCATATAAACAATTAGATAAAATAATAATTGTTACAACTGTATAAAATACTTTTTAGAAAATCCTATATATTGAAAAATGTAGTTTCTAGTGATAGGTAGATGCATTCAGGTGTAAAACCAATCAATTAAGCGCAGTGCTTCGAAGCCGCCGCCACACTTTCAGTAGTCATGCTTTTGTTTTATTTAAATTTTCTGAACGGTTATACGTTTTCTAGTTCTATTAAATTTCTTAACGTAACTAATAATCATTGATTTATGTAGGTACTAATTATGAGTGCAATAAGAAAGCGATTATTCTACAATAAACAAAGAGTCTTTACAAACTACACTTATTTAAACAATTCTTTTTTTTAGCTTTACGCTGTACCCCGCTCACAGCAAGGTAGGCAGAGAGAACTTAGGAACATAGTGTTAAGACACTCCGTTCCGTTTTTAAATATAAACTACGTTTTTTTAAATATTTTTAAAGTGTTATTCCACACTTAGGATTTTATGTTTTCTTAATAAGTATAAAAACTACGTTTTTAACTACGTTTTTATACTGTTTTGTATAAATTATATAAAATCAATGTAATTAATCTAAACTCAACAAAAATAAAAGAAAGAATAAAAAACAACTTCAGTTTACAGTTTCAATATTCTTTAATTAAGGAAACATGTAAGCATGTGGGAACATTATAATTATTTTCATATTGATGTTGTAAAGGTACTCCGAAGTTGCACTATAATAGCTTTTAATATCTTTCTCATATTTTTATATGTTTGGAAAGACATTTTTAACAAAAACAAACCAAAACAATTCACACCAGATTTGAAAAATGTATGTAGGTCACTCTTTGAATAGTATTCAAGATGAAGTTTGATCCCACTCTTCAATTATATCAGAATCTTCGCATTGGTATATTCATAAGTCGAGCCAGATACATAATACTACTTCCAGTAGAAAACTTCATGCGATGCCGATATCAGAACTAAGCTCCGAGAAGAGAAAATATAATAGATAGATTTGAATATCGGCAGCTCTGAAAGGCAAAATATTTTATACTAACTTTACACGTAAATCGATATTGATAAATTTATTTTTTCTAGGCTGACCTAGTCTAAATAGTTGACTGGTTACTACCAGTCAACTCTGGTCTTTACTGAGACCATCAACAGTAGACATTATCAAGACAAAATGTTATCAAATCTTTGTTATAAATGAAATATTTTTTATTCGTAAAGTATGTTTTTAATTCTCCTGTAATACATTCACGGTACCCAAATATATTTTTAGATATTCTCTCTGCTACTACAAATGTCAAATATACCAACCATAAATTCTAAAATGGTTGTGTACAAATGATTATAGTCATAAATAAGTAATGTTTCACAATCTCTATATTCTCTTTCTTTATTCTCTTTTTTCTTAAGTAAGTTATTGTGCTAAATCATTACATATATATTAAGTAATAATTTTATTTTACTAACTGAAGTGTGCAGCATTATTAATAATAATCTTAGGTTTGCACTTACCTGCATGTGTTGCAACATTGTGAAACAAACATCTAAATTGAAAATTACGGGAACGTCGTTAACGAAATTGAACTTGCACTTTTACATGCCTTCACATCCTGCTATGACAAATAAAGTTATAATTCTTAAAATGCTTGTTATAAAGAGGTCCAAAAATCTTTAAAGTACAAAGTAAGGTTCTCTAAATTGAATAATAAGCTAAGAAATAATTATTATTGAGGAAGAATTGTGGAGATTAATTAATGTACAGAATACCGTTGTTTGCCCATACCACATTCACGTTAGTGTGTATATGGAGGTAGATATTTGATTTACACATGCCTACCGTATTGTACTGGCCTATATTTAGGTGAATTTGATGGGAAAACAATTTCTTGTATATAAATTAATTATCTATTAATAATTAACATTATTATTTATGATAATTATTTATAATAATCAGTAATTCTGTTAGAAACGACAAGTCGGGTTTTTATTCACGCTGTTTCCCGCATATAGCAGAGTAGGCAAAGGGAACCTGGAAACTTAGTGTTAAAATATTATATATTTTATATTTTATTTCCCCGAATGGTAATCGAACTCACAACCCAGGTGCACGCTTGCCACTGCGCCCCACTGCCCTCGCGGTAAAAGGATAAAAATAAAGTAAAGAAGTACAAGTAAAGGTAAAAATTAAAAGTTGTAATTTTTAATGCACTGTTATTGCATTAAAACTCTTCTAGAATATTCAATTTTTTTTGCTGTGAACATTTTTATATCGCTGGCCGTTTCTTAAATATGTTCGCGTGACGTGCTAAGCATGTCAAATATTAATAAAAATTTTCGAGTGCAAAAATGGCTATATAATCAATAAATATACATGTAACTTATTTATATAAAATTCTCTAAAATCGTTTACAATTTAAATCAACAGAATGAATGATTTCGCAAGTTTAGAAAAGACGATTGTTCGTGAATTGTCCTGCCGCCTGTGTTTGTGTACCGACGTTTCAAAACTTAAACCGCTTAACGCTGAAATAAAACGAAAAATAAAGAAATTATTTGACATTAGTGTAAGTGTTGCGCTTATGTATTTCTTTTTGTGAAATGTTTAAAATTGCATGTTTATAGTTATAGCGCTAATATTTCAAATATAACTAACTGGTTCCAGATACACACCGATGACAGCCTACCAAAAGCAATATGCCACGATTGTCTCCAGCAAGTCGGATCTCATCATCTTTATTCTGTAAAAGTGGAAAAAACACAAAAGTTCTTGGATTTCTACAACGTGAAAAGTAATCTAGAAAAACAAAACCGTGCTCAGTTAAATGAAAATAAACTACACCCTATTATCAGTGCTTTAACAAAATCTACGGACCAAAAGAAAATATCTGATAATACGGAACAGAATATAACACCTAAATTTACACCACCCCCTGCGTCATCTGAACTTCAACAAGGAGACGTTAAACTATTAAAAACGCAACAAAAGAAAAAATCCCCGTCTCACATGAAATTTTTAGAAGCTATGCCTTTAGAGGAATTCGCTGTTTCCGAAAGCTTAGACAAATCACTTTTAAATACTAATCCCAGTACCAAAACATCAAAGGATGTGAAGAAACCTCAAAATTATCCAAGTGACAACGTTGCGAATGACGTATTAGACCCTATTGTACTAATAGACGGACGCCCCGCTAAGCATGGCGCAGAACTGGACAAACAAATCAGCTTGTTTTACAAAATGCAGTGTTGCATTTGTCAGGGACAAGGGTTTAATTTCAAATCCCTCATGAAACACTACAAAGAGAGGCACGGCGTGCCGGGATATGTCACCTGTTGTGACAAAAAGTTTCACTACTTTTATCCGAAGAAAATTATAGAGCACATGGCTTACCATCTGCAACCCAACATATTTATGTAAGACAAGTTATTATGCATATATAGCTATTTGTATTTTAATCACTTGTGCGTAATTAAATTGGTAATTTAAATTGATTTTCAATGTTACTTATTTTAATATGCCAACGAAGTATTATAACATATTTTTATGTACAAAATTAAAAAGCTTATACAGCTTTTAATTTTTTTCGTTTCTTTATTGCAAAATAAGTACTATTGGGAAATACAGCTAATATGATCATATTTTCGAATTTTTAGATTTTACATATAATTTATTAAATAGCTGGTCTTGTCTTATAACGATGCTTTATCTGATATTGTTTTTTTTATAAATAAGTATATTAATTCATTACCGCTACCATCTACGCCTGTGAATACGAGTTGGTTCGAATTTTCATTGAGAGAATTTCAAGTTATCTTAGTCTTGTTGGACAAAGTGCAATGTAGGGTTCTGCCACTCAACAAGCAAAATCTTAAATGTAAAAGACAAGGTGAATAATTTGAGTTTTACTTCATAAAACTTCTTGTTAACCATTCCACATCAAAGGGGGAAATATGTAAAAATAAAGTTCATTCTTATTAAATGTTTATTTAAAGGCGGCATTTAATTTAAATTCATGTCAACATCTCTAAAATTGGGCTATAAAAGAAACTTTGTAGTTAACAGAACATTTTGCTGCTTTATTTAGCTATAATAAACTTAAAACGGGTTGAAAGATTTATCATACTAGTACAATAGTAGTGCCTACAGTTTAAAATTAATGCGTGCACATTAATTTTCAATATATTAATTTTAAAAATATGTAGCATGGCATTTTAAAAAGGTGACTCAAAAAATAAGAATTAGGGGCATATATATATTTTCTTTTTAATAAACGTTTACTTGGACTTGTATAAAAGAAAACTCTATTTACCTACCACAATATTTAGAAGTTTAAATTACCTTGGTGCTTAATATTGAAAAAAAAAATAAGACCTTAATCCAGTATCAATATTAAAAAAGGGCTTAATTTCAGGTGTACCAGTTGTCACCATAATTTCCAAACTTCACAACAGCTAATTGAACACCAAACTAACGGTGGCAGATCACAAGGCAAGATCACATGTCCGAGATGCTCCGAGCGGTACCCCACGTATCAAGAACTCGGGTGGCACATTATAACGCATCGTTCTGAAAAATTTCAATGTGATTATTGTGGAAAAATGTAAGACTTTCATTCAATGGTCATATAAATTTTTACAACTTTTTCAACCATAATTGTGGTTCTTGTTTAATGGTATGATCTTATTCATTAGATAAGATACTTAAGTACTTATTTTGTAATGAGCTTCACCGAAAATACAAAAAATTGTCTTTGTCATTTTAATTTATGCTTTATTTTCTGCCAACAAATTCTAGATTAAAACATCATCATCGGAAGAAAACTGTTAATCGCATGGAAGACCTTATACTTTGTTCTCAATGTGCACGCATTTTAAGAAGCATAGAGAAACAAGAGAAGGAAATTGTACGTAAAAAAAATTAATAAATTTATATTTTTTAATGTGTACCTAAGTAACAATTTACTTACACAGAATGTTACCTCACATAGTGGAATAGGAGGAACCTGGGAGCCTAGTGTTAAGACACTTCGTCCCCATATGTTAAAAAAAAGTTACCAAATAAATTAGTGTTATAGAAATTAGCTAGTTTTTCTCGTATATCTTCGATGTACAGACAGCGATCAGTCACATTTTTTTATGTGTATGTACATTTATTTTTATTACATGTATTTCAAATTGTTTACAGAAGGAGAAAGTAAAAGCTAAAAACAATGACGCATTAACTCTACAAAAGTATCAAAAATTTCGTCAAGCAATGGGACTGTCAGGCGACGAAGACGCTTCAACAGACTAAAACGAAAACACGTTAAATGGAAAAAAAAATTGTAATCGGTCTTTTCTTATAAAAATGATGTCCATAAAAAATAAACACTACTTATTTTAAGAAGAATTTATTTAAAATATTATTATTCATATATTATTATTCATCAGCTTCACGCTGTATACCGCACACAGCATGGTAGGCAGAGGAAATCTACTGTTAAGATACTCCGTTCCCCACTTTCTGCCGAATACTGGAGGCATTGCGTGTTGAGTGGCAGAACTCAACTCCGCGCTTTGCATCGACACCAGAGCGAAGAAATAGAAATATAAACGTAAATAAATATTTAACTTACTTTCATCGCGTCGCGTTACAGTCACACCATAGTGCTGCTGCGTCACGACGGTCTCAAATATTGTTATTATTAACAGTATATATAAGTACTGTTACAGTATAAGACAAGTGAAAATTAGAAACCTTGCTATCCTGACAGCTTTATCCGCCATTAGTCGATCTTACAATTGTGAATTTAAATAAATACATGTGATTTAAATGAATACAAAAAATATTTTTTAAACTTTACTTTTAAGAACACCAATGTCTATGGGCACAGCAATATTACACGGTATATTATCATTTTATTTTAAACACAGTCCATTAGAAGTACTGGTAAAAGTAAACACTACTGGGGCCATTAATAAATTACGTCACACAACAAGTGGAGGTCGACGAAGTGAGATATTGTTGTATAACAAGGAGTAGGGATAGTAATTGCATCACATTTCAAAATATAATATACAAAGAATATCGAAACTGCTGTTATTTCGTAATTTTTAGGTGTAAATTTAAAAAAAAAAAACAATGTGATGTTATACTAGGTCACCTAGACCTAGTGTGACCTAGTGTGACGTCGTGAGAAGCTATGGGAAGATTTTAAAATCATAATATTCGAGTGACGTAATTTACGGATGGCTGCTTATATGTAAAATTTAACACATATTATTCTAATCTACGCTTTTTAACTAAAGACCCCAAGAGATCAGAAATGGCTGGCAAGTTGTTAGTCTGGTCATTGGCTCCCGTGTTTAAGTTAGATAGTGGAATGTTTAACTGATTTGATTGAGAACTGCTCTTTTGCTGCCCCTTCATATTTCTATGTTGTGGAAAACTGGGCATCAGCTTTGGATCACACGCTAGAAAAAAAATTACAAAATATAAATTTGGCTAAGCAAATTAACTAAAATTACCTTATTACAAATTTAGCTTAAAATATATTATACATAGTTATATTTTATCTCCTATATTGTAAGTTTTTATTTCATTAATTATGAATGTTAAATTATTATTTTTATATCTCCTTTGGGATATGATTTAAATTTTTTACAGCTTTTATGCATGTACAAAAAAGGGTAGGCCGAGGGAACCTAGTATTAATACACTCTGTTCTGTGTATAAGCAAAAAAAGGAATCAATCATACAATTTTTAAAGTCAATTTAAGTGTTAAATTCACAACAAAGGTTAACTTACGTAATGGATTTTCCTTGAAATATGAGCTTTGTAAGCACTCTTCCGCAGTAGCTCTCTTATTGGGATCGTACATGAACAAGAAATTCAGAAGACGGAGTCCAGCTGCGGAGAGCCATGGGAATTTTTGTTTTAAATTATTATAGGGTTGTTGCTTCAATGTGAAGTTTTGTAAAGCTGGCAATGAACTAAATTCAGGCCAAATTGCATCTGAGGGAGTGCCTGTAAATAATTTAAAAGTTAATTAAGTTTCATAACATAAGATATACTAAGGATATTTTTTTCAAAATGAATAGTTTTCACTTTATAACATAAGGTCCTTAAGTTTTATATATTTAGTTAGCATATAATTCTAACACATTTTTTGTTCATTTATTCATTTATTGCATAATGGAATATAATGTAAGCAGATAAATTGCATGTTGTTTTACAAAGGTACCTTATCTAAATAAAACTCCTACACAAACTTACCAAGTAAATCAACAATAAGTTCCAATTGTTCTATTTCAGTCCAGCCCGGGAGCAAAGGTTTATTAGCCAATAGTTCTCCAAGAATACACCCTGCAGCCCACATATCTAGAGCTGGAGTCTGTTTTGGAGACTGCAGAAGTAATTCAGGTGCTCTATACCACAATGTTACTACTCTAGGTGTGGCACTGCGAGCTGGGGCACCAAGCCATCGCGCTAATCCAAAATCAGCTAAAATGACATTGATATCATGCGGAATACAAATTATAAGTTTAAATAAAAATAAAATTAATTAAAATCTTTTTTAGTTTCTTATTCAGATTATATTTAGACAATATTTATTTCGAAAATATATAAAAATTTGCACTTAGCGGGATTTGAGATTCATGCCTCTTTCTTGAAAACCCTTCATTTTTTTATTTCCAATTCTTTCCATTACAATGTGCTTCCAATCCAAAAGCTTAATCCAAAATCCAAAGCTTAATTTTACATAGCACAAATTTTTATTTTCATTTTGATTGTTATTTAGTATTGTTGAAACTGTACAAAAATTATGTATTAAAGAAAATACCTATTTTAACACAGCCTTTGTCTGTTAGCAGCAAGTTGGACACTTTCAGATCTCTATGAACTATGAAATTTGAATGTAGATATTTTAACCCCTTTAAAACTTGTAGCATCAGGCATTTTACTTGGGATTCAGTAAATGGTGAAGACATATTATCCAATAAAGATGCCAAATCTTGCTCACAGTATTCCATTGAGAGAAAAATGCTGCAATTAGAAACACATATTAAAAACACCTTGTATATATTAACTAAACATCGGCATCACCGTGACTCTAAGCACCATGACCATGGGTTTGATTCTGACACAGGAAAATGCATTATTTAATATTTTCATTTACACACTCTCGTAACAAAGCAAGGCATGGGGTTGATTTCTGCCACTCAACAAACTCAAGAGTGTTTAATAGGAACACAGTCTTAACACTAGATTCCTAGGTTTGTACTGCCTGCCTACCCTGGTATATAAGGAAAAAAAATAAAGACTATAAAATCACTGACAATCTTAATATTCTGCATCCAGATGGAATATTTTCCTTTTTTTGTAGAAGTATAAAGTGAATATTATTAGTAGAATTTATACTTTTATGCAAAAGTAGTAACTATAAAAATCATAATATTAAAGTAAACAGATGCAGTTGAATCTCATTAATCCATCACAATTAAAGATCATATGAAATTTACTTTGGTACAGAGAGAATCTTGGATTGACTGACTTGAATGCCACCAATAATGAACAATTTAAAGAGACCCTTTAAATCTTTACTAAGGTTACAAGTTCCAGGCACTGCTGCAAGTTCCTTTTTCTTTCTTGGTATTAATAATACAGCAAAATATTATTACCTTTCCAATGACCTTCCTACAAGCACTTCTTTGAGTTGTACAATATTTTCATGGCGACAAGACATTAATACTTGTATTTCCCTTAAACCACTAAGAGGCAATCCATCCTTCTCTACATCCATCCTAACTTTCTTCAGTGCTACTATGTTGCCATTTAATTTATCTTTTGCCCTATCTGAAACAATAGTTTCTAGTTATATCTTGCAGAATACATAGTAGCTTATACATAGAATACATAGTAGCTTTAAATATACTTACATACAATACCGTAAGTACCTTCTCCAATACGATTAAGCTTTTCAAATTCGCCAACAAACCTACACCTCCCCAACTAAAAATAAAAAAATATATATAAGAAAATGTTAAAATTCATCGCATATATACAGCAAGTTTCTTGTAGGTTATGTTTACTAACTATGTCTTTCTCGGGTATCTCCATTGTTTTTCCAGTTCTAAATGAAATTAAAACACCTTTACGAGCAGCAGGCCCTGTAGGATCAGCGACATCTTGAGACGGTAAAGGTTTTTCAGAATCTGAAAAAAACATTTGTTAATTTTTATAATCCAAATTATAAATTATGAATGAGTAACTAATACAATTATTACTTTTTATAAATAAACTTACTTTGAGACATGTTTTATTATGTTCTTCTTATATTTAGCAATATTTTTTTGTAATTACAATAAACAGTCAACACAAGCCACAAATAAACAAAATAATCTTGAGGATTGGCGGACCGGCAAATGACGATTTTTAACAGATAAATTATTAAATTGACAGTTTAGCACTGTTAGGTAGGATTCTTAGGAAAACTTTTGAGTATATGTATTCTGTGATTCATAGAATGGCAAGACATCTGAGTAAATGTGTTCTGTGGACATCTGTCTTGCCGTATGATTTGACGTTTATTATTTTATATATTACAAAAAAAAATACAAATATTCGCAATGGAAATTCCGCACAAAATGTTTCGGTCTGTGGGGAGATTTTGGAGAACAAACATGTAAGATTTTAAATAAGTAACTTTTTTATCTTTAACCATTTCAATTAAAATATTTAAATGATTATTTAACAGTTTATTTTAGCTAAATTTGATTGAATGATTTCCAATACAGTACATTTTTTTATTAATTTTTAATCCAACGAGGAGATGAGAATTCCTAAAATATATAACCCTCGGGTACAGAATCAGTTGGTGTAAGTAATTTTGTATTTTAATACATAGTAAAATAAAAATGTACTGTCTTATTGCGTAAGTGGTGAATATTATTCATACGAAAATTATTGTAGAAAACGTTTTGGGATTTATGATAAGGTATTACCAGTTGAAACTACTCCAAGTCGTCTAGTCCCTGATCATATTGAAAGACCTGATTATTTGTCGGGAAGGCCATTATATGTGAGAAAACAACCAGAAATCAAGGATAATGAACAAATTAAGGGGATGAAATGTAGCTGCAACTTGGCTGCTAATATATTAAACAAAGTTGGCCCATTTGTACAGGTAAAAAATATAGTGGTTTGAGTTTTATAAACAAAAAAATCATTGAAATTAATATATAATAAAATCTTGGGCAATTTTAGCCAGGTGTGACAACAGATGAAATAGATGAGCTAGTGCATAGCTTAACCATAGAAGCGAAAGCATATCCATCACCCTTACATTATAAGGGATTTCCAAAAAGTGTCTGTACATCTGTAAACAATGTTGCTGTTCATGGAATACCAGATATAAGACCTTTGCAGAATGGAGACATAGTTAATGTTGATATAACAGTAAGAATATTTTTTATGTAATTGCAGGGTGTACCTACCCTGCCATGCAGGATTTTTTTTTATGAAAAAACATAAGGCAAAGAAGCATATAGGTCTTCTGATGGTAAGTGATCACTGCCACCCACTACCCCGTGTAACACCAGAGTAGCTACATGTGTGTTGCCAGGTTACTTTAAGATGGAAATAGACACACTTTTTGAAGGTCCCCTGGTTGTATCGACTTGGAAACACTGTGTGTATGCCATTCCACAGTTGCATAACATGTAGAAGGGAGTTCCTACGAAACTGCACAGTAGTAGAGTGCCACATATCCAGATGGTGTGGATGATATTTGACATACTATGCGGTTGGAAAATTTGGTGGCAGGTAACAGGTCATACAGATCCCCATGATAAGTGCAGTAAAGAGCATGCAGCAAGGAGATGTCTCTGTATAGCAAAGTACAAAAGGGAGAATGTGATTATTTAGTGTTGATATACTCTCTCTCAGCTTTTCACCTGAACTTAAGATATTGCATGTTGAGTAGAACTGAATACTGCTTTGTTATCTATAAGTGAAAATAATTTCTTCCCTCAGGTGGAGATGAAACTCACAATCACTGCTTTTTATTGTATGTCATTTCAGGTGTTTTACAATGGATACCATGGAGATTGCTCAAAGACATTTCTGGTGGGAGATGTAGATGACAAAGGTTTACAACTTGTAAATGTTACTGAAGAATGTCTTCATCAGGTTAATGTTGTCATGCTATTATTATTTTCTTTTATTTGTATCATTGAAAGTATATGAATGCTATGTAATATTTATTCATTTTAACAGGCTATAGAAATTTGTGGTCCTGGAGTACCATTTTGTGATATAGGCTTAAGAATAAATAGAATAGCAAAAAGACATAAACTTACTGTTTTGCCTGCCTTTATTGGTCATGGCATTGGGAAATATTTTCATGGCCCACCTGATATTTTTCACACATGTAAGTGAATATAAATTAAAACCAGTTTAATTCAAATATAATAATAATCCGTCGTGGCGCAACGGCACAAGGGTGTGACTGTGACGCGACAGGTGTAGGTTCAATCCCCACTTGAGGAAGTGAAATATTTATATATGTTTATACTTCCATTTCTTCGCTCTGGTGTCGAGATAACACGCGATGCCTCCAGAATTCGGCAGAAGGTGGGTAACGTGTAGTGTCTTAATGCTGGATTTCCTTTACCTTCCCTGTTGTGTGGGATACAGCGATATACTGATTTATTTTATTTTTGTATGGTATGCTATATGTAATATCAAGATAACTGCTTAAAATTATTTTGATACATATAGAAATAACTCATCCATACTCATCTATGCTTGTTGGTTTATAATTAAAAATAGTCCAAAATTATCAAAATCAAACCCGATTTTGATAATTTTTTTTTCATTTCCTTACAACTCAACATGCTGTCTCAAAAATTAGAAGAAAGTGAGGGGCTGATTATAACACAAACATCCCTCTGCCTCTTCTGCTATGCAAATAAGTGTTGGTTTAAAAAAAATTACATCAAAGATAATTAATTTACATGGTTACATATTCTGAGTTTTTTAAATAACAACAATATAGTGTTTGTCAGCGCCACTTTAAATGAAACCACAGTTCTAACTACTCTTTAAAAGCCTAATACATTTTTTTTCCAAAAATGAAAAAGTTATTTTTTTATACAAAATAAAAAATAAAATTATCGTTGTAAAATAAATAGCCATTTGTTAAGTAAGACGCACGCACCATAAACCTATCAAAGGGACACCGCCGCTTACGCCTCATTCCGAAATCGAGTCGTAGGTATTGGCGGCAAAGTTAAAAATTTTTTACGTTATTGGTATCTATGCGTAACTGCGTCACATGAAATACAGGTATGGATAAAAATCGTGAAATGAAACAAATATATATGTCTAAGCTGTTGAGGTATCTTTATTAATTTCTTTTGGTATGGGATTAAAATATTTTACCTTTTATTCTGTTCCCGTAAAAGGAGTGTTAACGCTTCCAACCTGTATAATAATAAAACTTCCCGGCTGTATAATTCAATTACTCTTTGGATTTATGATGCTAAAATTTAAAGATATGTTACAATACAAAAATATATTGATATTTCAGTGAACCGCTACCCGGGACTTATGAAAGCTGGTATGACATTCACTATAGAACCTGTCCTATCTCATGGTAATGAAATGACATTAATATTACAAGATGGCTGGACTGCTATTACCGAGGATGGAGCTAGAGCCGCACAAGCGGAACATACTGTATTAATAACTGAAGACGGAGCTGAAATATTAACAAAATGATAAAAAAAACTAATTTCTTTTGAAATACATAGATTTTTAGTAAAATAAATTTGATTTTTGATCAATATAGTGATTTTTAGTACAATATAATACCTTAGCGTAATCTTGTCATTTTTAAATAAAATTTCATACTGAACTAAAATTTATTATTATTATAAAATTATTTTGCTAACAATAAATAATTTGTCAATCAACAAAAAACAGAAACAAGGTTATTAAATAAAAGACGAAATTACATGTGACGTTTTTATTCTAGCATGAATTCTTAAAATTAAAAAAAGTTACTTGTTACATTAAAAGCACAAGCAATATAGTATAATAATAATAATCCTTATAGGCTGTCAGTCAATAAATAGAAAATTTAAAGGCTTCGAAGGAAGGTATTGATTTAAACGTGTTTCGTAAATAGTAATAGTTAAGAGTAAGGCGTAACCAGCGGGACGTAAACACAGCCCCCACATGTTCCTGTCGTTTAACAACTGTGTTCAATTATCCTTTCTCAATTATACATAGTTTGGTCCCATTTTATATCTAGCTACGCCTCGAATAGTAAATTATAACTACAATAAATCGAGTAAAATTCTTAATATAGTAAATAGAGAAGATTAGTAATAGATGACTAGACAGATCGCTTATTTATATAGAAGTAGAATTTCAAACAGCTGCGACCGTAGCTACAGTACGGTCAACGAGTCGCGACCGCCTTGAAGTTGCTGCAGATTTAGTTTCGCTTTTTCATAATGCGTAAAAGTTCGGAAAATTTACCTTCTGGGCGGCCACGACTTGTCGGCCGTACTGTACTATAATAATCTACAAAGCATTTAAATATTAAACTTTGATTATTATTAACAAAGAAATACTTAAATATTGACTAGTTTGTGAACACAGACAAAAACCCTGATAAAAATATATAAATAATTAATGCGTAAATCATTAATATTAGTTTGTTTATAACTACAATAAAGAAAGTAAACATTATATTATTAAGTATTTGGTGCTTCGGAATCTTATTTCTTATATTTTTTTTATTTAATAAAAATGTCAAAATAGTATTTAAAAAATTAAATTAGGTATAATTATTTTTTAAAGGTACGTGGGTATTTTATTAAGACGATATTATTAGGTAAAAAAAAATAGGTATAATGTATACAGATATCTGCATTTATGTTATAAATGTATAAAAGTTTAAATTCTATTAATTTGAGACATTCACAAAGTAAAAGTAGATATACACAAACTCTTATGCAACGTCAATAGGTTATTTGAATAATTAACGTCTTATTGATAGATTTACCTTAATTTCCTACTGCGAAATATAGCAAATGTAGAAGTAGTCATTAAATTTGTTTCAGAGCAGGCCTGATAAATTAAAATAGTTTATATGTCAAAGGACACCTTATAAAATAAATAACATTTAACAAAAATCGTATATACCGTAACCATAATAATAAACGCGACGAATATAGCATAATTATTAATACTTACATCACTAGGGTGCTTAGGGAAGGATAAAAGAGTGTATAAAAGTTGATAAAAAACTTTAAATAGATTTAACAACATACAAAAGCTACCTCGCGATCATATAATCTATAATAAAATTACCTAAATATATCACTCAAGGTATAACTGCATTGGTACAAAAAATGCTAAGTACCTTTGCAAATAATTATAAACTTTTATATATCGCCACAGACAAAACTAATGCAACTTTTTTTCATATCAAGCTAGTTTATTCGCTATTGATTATTTCAAGGATTTTTAAATTTTTTAATACATAAATTAAAGATAAATTAACAAAATAATCGATTTTAAAAAACATAGCTTATACAATACATTGTATACACAAAAAAAATTGCGGTCATGTTCGGCCTTTTGCGTTTTAATTCTTTTGCACGCTATTTGATAAAATCAGAAAATGTGCAAGTATGTAGGTACTTATTACGGGGCGTTATAAGAAATATATATTATAAGAATAATATATAAGACAGCCTTTTTAAATGTTTTTTTCTTTTAGAGTAGTTTTGAATGTTAATTGTACTATACATACTAATAAAAACATACAAATTACTTTGAAGCATAATTTAATTAGAAAAATTATACTGTGCATTTTTTCGATTATGACCATAATTTCGTTTATAAATTTAAAAAAATCCATTGGAGGACCAAAATGTGATGCGTGTTATAATTTAATTAGATTTTCCTAATAGGCAACACGTCAACAATTTTAAATTATGTTTGCGTGCTTAAACGTATATTCGTGAGGTCAATTATTATAAATTAGATTTTCTTTACTAGAAATTTACTGTTATTATAATTAATATAATTGTAGTTCCGAGAACTTACCAATAAAGTACCTATTGTATAGTATGCTATATAGTTTTTTGTTGAAAATGAAAATGTTGCATTAATTCAATATCTGTGGTGATATTTACTAATACAATATTGACGGCTTAGTATAAACCTGCTAAATCCGCTTTTGGTTTTTCCTTTTTATACATTTATATAGAATTCGAAATGGGAAGAGAAATACAACAAACTTTTATTTTATATACGAATGAATAAAAATCAATGTTCAAAAATGAAATTTTGAAACCTGATAACACATATATATTAATAAGTTTATAAGGACGTTTTTTTGTCTGTAGATAATTTGGTTAGTCGGCTGCTAGCAGATTTATAGTCTAAGCTGACAATGTGTAATTATTTAGACATCAAAATTATTATTCCATATAAAACAAGCATTAAACTTCTTAAAATTAACTTTAAAATCACACTACAGGTTACCTATACTTAAAGCTTCATTCCACAGACAAGACAAATCAATGGCAACCATAAACAACATTATTGTAAATTGAGATCTTGTAACAGTAGTATTAAAAAATTTAAGCAAAAATATTCATATGTTCCATAAACTTCCAGAGCTATTATATTATGTAAACAGATAAACAATTTTAAGATAAGAATTTAACATATTTATAAACTTTCTGTAAAAAAAATAAAGCAAAGTCTGTTTTGGTACTTACACAGTATAAAAGTAAACCATATTGATTTGTTAAACTTAAATATTTTAGTAATAAATTATTATAATTATGTACTTTGAAAGTTTATGAAATGTTTGAGTAACATTGTACTTGGAATTACATATATTTGTACATTTTTATAATCGGCAAAATATTTTTAGTGAAAAAATATTATATAAAACTTTAATATTATTGGAATATTAATAATAAAATTTTTAACTAAGCTTTAATTCCAAAATGTCAAATATTGTAATTTCTTATGTAAGTAATGTAATAATAATATAATTCTATTTTTATTTGACTGTAAAAGTATTAGAAAAATCTTTTAAATAAATACTTTAACTTAGTGTAGAATAAATCCGAAAACAATGTGATAGTATACTTTTTTTTTGTGCCAAACCACATTATATGCGAGTGGATGTTAAAACAGTGCTATTAGTATTGTAATTGTTATTTGAATATTAAAAAAATGTATAATACAAGCTAAAATTGATAATATTAAATGAAAGAATTTAAAATTTTTACAAAACATTCAAGTAATACTTCTGTAAATATTTCAAATAAAAAAATGTAAATTCTACATATTATACAAATAAAATTGTACAGGAACTTAAAAAAATAATTACTAAAACATAATCAACATACAAAAACCTTAACAAAACAATGACGCAATAAATATTTGTCTATCTAACTCTCACATTATTAGCCTACTTCTCAATTTTATAGAAACGCTGTACAAAATCAGTTAAATTAAAGACTTGTCCTGGACCCAATTCAGAATCCATATTAATATACTCATCTAGGTTGTGAGTTGATGCTGAAATAAGATAATGACAAAATATTAAACTTCATATGTTTCTTTTTTCACTTTTTCTAAGTTATATTGTAGTATGTTTTATGCATTATTTTATAATACTTACTACTAGATTTATTCACACAATTGCATAATATTTGAGCTAATAATTACTTGTTTTTATACAAACCAGTCAGAGGACAATGTAATATATACATATTTTTAAAATTAAATCTTCAACAATCTTATTATGAGATATAATTAATGAGTATAGTGGTTTTAGTATGTAGACAATACCCAAAAAATATATGTTTCATATAAGTGATATGATCTAATAAGTTTTTTTATAAAATAACAATTAAATTCTTCTTCTAAAGTGTATTTATATTTATGACAAATAGCATACTCACATGTTGTACAAATAGCAGTATAAGGGGGTGGTGGTTTGATCCAAGAGCCATCAGGCCTCTTCATATGACGTCTATCAGATGCAAAATGCTGCATAAATTGCTTCGCTGGAACTACACGGAAGAACCTAGAAATGAACAATAATTAAATATTTTTTTTATAGTATATATGTATAACTAACAAAATAAACTGTCAGCTTACCTGTGGAAATCAGACTTTAATACTTGATCTGTCCGAAAAGTTTCCGTTACATATTTATGGAAGAATGTTGGAAATGGAAGTTCAGAATCCAAGTCATATACAAGGCAAGTTTTACAATCTACAGAATAAAGAAATATTACATGGTAGTCCTGAAAAAGATAATATTTGTAGAATTACAGTATATAAAAATAGTATTAATAATATATTTATGCAGTGAGTAACAACATTAAACAAAGAGACCGACTTTATTTATTATAAAATTAATAATAATTTTAAAATTATAAACTCATACAATGTATTTGAAAATGTATTTACATCTTTGTAATATTAGATGTTATTTGAAATTTGAACTTTAGAAAGTATAATCTACGTTTGTTTGATAGTGTTTAAAAAAAACTTATAAAACGAAGTTTGTTGAAACGAGATAATCAGATTTTTCAGACATAAAATTATATTATTCATCTGCAGAACACACCCAAATTACTAGACGATCTTCCTCGCGCCCAGCCCTTTGTTTCCATAAAGGTACGGTACGGCAAGGATTTGAAATGAAAACCACGTAGCATTTATCCAACTCTCCTGGTATCCGCGACGATACATCTTGACATAGTTTCCAGACGTTCTCTTCACTGCAGTGCAGTAAAAATACAAAACAAAGCAAAATATCAACCATAATATATTTTCGTAATTATAATATTAAGAAAAAAAAAGTTAAGGAATACTCGCCAATAACAAGACACATATGAACACTCTGCTTGCTTAGGAAATAAAGGTTTTAAGGCTTTATCATTCTTCTTATTATTTTCATTTTTGCTAAGATGCACTTGTGCATTGACCGACATTTTTATTTTTGACAGATATAATCTACCGTAGACCACAGAACACATTTACTTTGCCGTAGACTATTAGGCACTAGGAGATATTTTTTAAAATCAAAATTAGGTTTGACATCAATTTATTTGTAACTATTCACGGAGCAACCTTGAACAGAATTGAACCAAGACTTCAAGGTAATAGAAAAATGTATCTAGCCTGACAAGAATTTCATGAATTATCGGAGGTTCGCGCGAATATTTGTACAGAAAACATATTTAAGGTCGCCCCCACTCATCCACTCACACCGCACTTGTAGCCCGCAAGCCCGATCAAAACATTAAAGTACAGTAGAACTAGAACACAATAGAAACTAAGTATCTTTGATACAAGTTCAACTTCTTTTCTTGCTCGAAATCGTGGGTGGTGGTGAACTATTCCCTTCCCCATCTTCGGTTGAATCGCTCGTTGTCGTTTGCCTTGTCTATTTCCCTAAAAAAATACATAATATATATTATGACCATTGGCGTATCCACAAATTTTTATCTCGGATACCAATTCATTCACAGAATCGAGATTTTATGTACTGTACTCTAAAAAGAAGTACCAATCTATAATTCGTTTTATTTATTGGTCTCAGCAATATCTATAGAATAAAACTTTACGTGAATGGATTTAGCATTAAGCTTTTATAATCTGTTACACTTTTGGTTTTTAATTTTAAGCTAGTTTAAATAGTCTATGGCAATGGCAATATGGCCAGCTGGAAAACGTTTGAAACTTTATTCTGAAAAGCTAATCTTATCTTTTAGTTGCTTCCAAATTTACTTTCATATTGAGGAGAAGGTGGGCGGTGCGTTGTCCTAGGTCTCGGCCGGACTAGCGTATCGTCCGTACTTTGTATTCAGTATTTAAATTTAATTAAATACATTATCTAGTTGTTTGTTATACATCAGCCACGATGACCCGTAAGTACATAATAAATAAACTACCAAGGTATACTATGTGACTAGTTATACTGTTTCTTATTGATACATATATCAAAAATGTCTGATATGAATATGCTTGCCAAATAATATAACACAATTTAAGGAACGTTCTAGATGTTTATTACTTCAGAGCTTGTCACGATGAATGATGACTCAAAAATGACGCTTCATTTATCACACTATTATATATCTTTTTCTTGTATAAATAAAAAAATGTAATCATAATTGGCTTATTGGAGCCAATTACCAATGTACGATATTTGTTGTGAGTTGTGATGTTATGTAAATATCTAAATGTCAAATGATGATATGAAGACCTTGGTCCTAAATATTTTTAATCCTTTTATTAGAAAACTTGAAGCAGAGAGCAATTCTAAAGGTTATGTTTTTTACCTTTTTTCTTTATTTTGATTGTAGGCGGAAACCAGAGAGACTTAGCTCGAGCTAAAAATCAGAAGAAGCAACAAGAAATGCAAAAAAAGAAGAATGCTAGTGAAAAGACGGGCATGTCACTCTCTGAAAGAAAACATAGGTATGTGCATAGTTTTCTAATTGTATAAACCTCTTATTTATTAAAGGTACTTAAGTATCTAAACATATATTTTGAAAGAATGGTAAGGTGATTTATGGTTTGTATTATTTTAATTTCTTGAAAACAAAAATTTATTTAAAGAGTTGTTACTAAGAGGAACAATTGAGTATTTTATTGTGATAAAAATATGAGGGCCCTCCAAAAGGCATATTAAAAGAGGTTGATGAAAGCAGATCTCTTAAGGCAAGGCAAGGCTTAAGAATGAAAAAAATATTGAATTTTATATCTTCATATAATACTTTATATCTTCTTTATGTGTGAAGCTGATTTGATTTTTGATTTCAGAGATGCTGAACTAATGAGGGAAAAACAACGAAAAAAGGAAGAACAAGAGCAAACAATTAATCATAAACAGGCTGTTAATTAATTCAAAACTTATGTTTGACCGCTGACATTTATGAACGATGAGTTAACATTTCAGTTGGTTTGCTGTGCATAAATAAATAGTGTAAAGTAATCCTGAAGAAGAACTTATAACGAAAATCTGCCTTAACGAGTAATAAATCTCACAATAAACATAGTGTTTTCTTTGTTGTTAAATGTTCTTGTAAACTATGTAAAGTTTGGATTCTTTGATCTGAATTGTTAAAGTGGATGATGAATACCAATGTAATTTGAAATATCTTAGCATTTATGAAGTCTTCATTTGACTGAATAGATTTGTATGTATACTATTCAATTACCCATTTTTATAAAAAATAAACTTTAAAAATAATTTTGAATTGTTTTTGTTTGTTCCAGATTTTGCAAAAAAACAGCAATATTAATGTATTTTATTTTATTATGTTATTGATATCTTTCTTTTTTCTACCTATAAGTACCTAAGCTTATAAGCATAGGTCCCTAATGAGACAAAGAGATGAACAGCCAGACGTCAAAACTAAAAAAAAACCATTTCAATGTCTCCATCATCTTCCCAGACAGATATACCGTTATTTGGTGCTATGTCTGAGACGTTCCCACTTTCAAGTTTGATAGTATGCATACAGTATGAACTACATAATAGACTATTAATCCCCAAATTTCAGCTTTGCTAAAACGTCACTTTGTACATAACTTTTCACTAATAACGAAGAAACATTTGGAATGTTTGGTACCATCCAAAGCTCCATTTTGTTATATAACATATTACATTAATCCATATAATTTCTTAATACTTCAAAAAATAAAAGTAATAATAATCATAATCATGTTATATATTTTTTATTATTACACAATATGGAGGTAAATAAAATAAAAGTTTTTGTATTAATTAAAATAAAAAAATGTGTAGTATGTATTTCAAAAATATAAGACTAAGTTGCAAACATTATTTTTCTATAAACTAAAAATTTGTGTTTCATTTACATTTGTTACTTATGAATGAGAAATAAATAGCTAATTAATAAATAATAGCGAATCAACATTGCTTGATTATTTTTGACAAAAATTGATCTTTATGTAGAATAACTGGTACTTTATGTACTAATAATTATCACAATAATTTATTATAAGTGATATGGGAATTACGTAAATGTTAATATGTATGGAATTTATTAAGACTTTAATAGAACATCAAAACAACATTTAAAATATACTGTTTTTTTAAAAGAAACAATTAAAAATATTTTTTGGTACAAAACTTGTAATATCAAAAACAAAACAACAGAATTATGTTCAATGGATCTATTCATTGAACATAATTCTGTTCATAGTTAAAAATATAAAAATAGAAATATTCAATATATCAACTTACTTACTGTTAAATCAGACAGTAGGTAGAGTTAGATAGGTTACTGTTAAATAAGACAAAATATAAACATTGCCCTTTGCAATTTTTGAAAGAGCTTTTAAGTATTGAAGAAAAAAAATATCAACTTTAATATTTATAAATAAACTATAAATCACATTTTGTTACAAAATCAGTTGAGCTAATATTATTTTTACAAATCTATGTTTACAATGTTAATAAATAATTAGCACAACTTACTTCAGAAAGCAATTATCCTTTTACTATTATTTTGAAGTAGCTAAGTAAGTCAGAAATAAATTATTAATTTAAACTTAGTAATCAACACTTGCACTTTGCACAAGTAGTAATGATTATTTTAACTTGGTTAACTTAGGAATATAAATAAAAATAAGAACTGAGCTTAGCTCATGTCTTCTGGAACTTGCATATAAACTGCATATAAACCGCATATAAACTGAGGCAGAATCATGTTGTTCACTGTAGGGATGTTATGGAACTCTTAACTATTACTGGTGATAAAAGTTTTGGTTAATTTTGGATATCAATAGTTTAAATGAGCCTTGTTATGACAAGTATTTGGTTTTTTAGGATGTATTAACATTTAGTATAAAGAAGTTTTTTAACTAGAAAATTGATACTGTCATAGTATTCTTCTTCTGTATGTATCTAGATCTGAAATATATCTATAACATCCTCAGTATATTATAATGACTCTAATACTACAAAAAGTTATGTTGTACCATTTAGAAGAGATTTTTCCTCAAATTCCTTCCGCTGCCTATAAAGTTCTTTAGCCAAATCTTGAATAAAAGGATGGTCAAATTTTCCATAACAGGCTTTGAAGAATTCTTCTAATTTTTTTGGCGCATTTTCACGTTTCTCATATTCAAATGCCTGGAGGATCATATCATATCGGTCTAAGTCTTTAACAAATTTGGCTTCAGGAGAACTTTGATTTTCATATTCCTGCAATAAATAATGTAAAGTATGCTTAAGTCATATTATTAACCATAAATTTTCTTATTTTTGTACAAAAGACATTCAGATTGAGTATTAAATAAAAAATATTACATTAATAGCTTTCTTTGAAATATTTTATTGTACAATGTTCTAACACAATTACATACATACTAGCAGTCAAGTATGCTATAGCAGCTCCAGATATTTTTTCAGGATAAGCAGAAAGAACCTTTTATTCTCTTCACTATCAGCCCGGATTCGAGACACAACAACAGATAACATAAAACTGTTTGTTTGTAGAGTGGATATGAAAATGATTTATTGCCACAAATGATTTAATTAGATGTTTACATGACCCAGAATAGCTGAATGATAATAAGTTATAGTAGGCTACTATACAGCATCACTGTATCTACACACAGGCAGAGGCAACCTAGTGTTAAGACACTTGGGCCCCTACTTTCCACTGAATTCTGCCTCAACACCAAAGCAAAGAAATGAAAACATAAATTTAAATAAATATTTCATTTTCTTCGAAAGGGGATTGAACCCAAAACTAGTTGCGTTTACAGTCACACTTTATGTCACTGCACCACAATTGGCCTCAACACCATACCATATCTTTTATATTGAAGGTGACATACCTTGTAAAGCTCATACATTCTATCACCAGCAATGCCAGTGAGCTCTGCAATTGTTTTCATTGCTTCATCCTCTCTTCTATGTTTCTCTTCTGGAGAAACGCCACAGTGTGGTGTAATATCCCCCACAATACATTCTGCTAGATCGTGGACTAGTGCTAGAAAAATTATACATTATAAGTATCAAAATATTTAATAATTTAACTTAGATATAAAATATAAAAAAAGACACATTTACCTATTTGTAAACATCGAAAACGGTCAAGTTTTGTTGGGTTGTTTTCTTCTGTCAGCAAGAAAGTAATCATACCCATACGATACATATGGCCCGCTATGGACTCGCACTCATTTATATCACATATTACCCAGCCAGTTCTTTTTTCATGCTGTATGCATATGGTCATGAAAGAAAAAGAATTAAAGTACCTCATTATTTTATATTATTGGTAATTCATAAATACAACAATTTACTAAAATTTCCAAACCTTAAGACGTCCAACTAACTCTAAAAATTGTAGTATTTTAGTACTTTCTACTGCAGCCATATTTATTTCAATTAGGCTTAAATTAATTAAATAGATTTAGCAGTATTTTAATATTAATTGGAAATTACTCCCTAGTAAAGAATTAAATGCTACGCGCCGAATAAATTTTTCTTTTTCAGTACCCAATTACCTATGTAGTTAAGTACTTTTGTAGAAACATGAAATTGTCAAATTGAAGTGACTTTAATAGTGTTGCCAGTGGCAGATACTCGATAGTCATATATAAAGCCCCATCTACACTACCCAGGAGGCTACAAGAGGCGAGAACGAGATTGTGAAATTTATATAAACTATGAACATAGCGTACAGCTAAAACAATGATTACTTATACTTTACTTTCTTTTCCAGTTCTATCAATGCCATCTATCAGAAAATTGTATAAGTCTTAAATTTGTCTACTTTTATGCTTCAAGTCGGTTTTTTTTGTTAAAAACTATACAGATTTGGCAACAATCTCGCGATTCACTTAAAGGAATCACGACAAAAAGAGTCAAAGAAAACGCCAAAAAAGAGCAAAGAAGAAAATTAAAAGAGGATAAATATTTCATTTCCTCTAGTGAGAATCAAACCCACAACAAGTCGCGTTAACAAACTTTGTACTCCTGCGCCGGCCTATTTCTATCTTATGTTCTTAAGTTCATCAATTATGTTATAATTTTGCCTTCAAAACCAAAATTTATAAATGAAATACATTCGAATTGCTCCCCTGTATAAAATCAATTGCAGTATGAATATTTTTAAAAAATATATGTTATATTTGCTAAAAATCAGGGTTCTTAGTTAAGATTATTCGTTTTGGAGAGAAAAAGTAAAGTATTTCTATTAGCTTCATGCTGTATCCCACACACAGCAGGGTAGGCAGAGGGAACTTAGTGTTAAAACACTTCGTTCCTCGCTATCCGTCTGATTTTTTTAGGCATTGCGTGTTGAGTAGCGGAATTCAATACCGGTCTTTTGTTTTGCTGCCAGCATATTAATTCATTCCCTCGTGGAGATCGAACCCACAACCGTTGCAGGACGATCATACCCTTGTGTCCCTGCGCCACGACGGGCTTATGTATTAAAAGTAGTATTTTAAATTTCTAAATATAGATGAGCCTTAAAAGTGATATCTATTTGCTTAAAATGATGCGACATATTTCCTATTTAATATATCGTTGCATATTTTACTAATATTTATTAAAATTAATTTAATGAATATCATTTCAATTTGTTTCTTTTTGAGCACCTACTCTTTATCTCAATAGTCAATCTCTCTCTCTCTATAATTTTATGTATAGAATGAATATACCTAATTTTAAAATAAAAAGACATTTCCGTTAAGAATTTCGTTGGAAAGGAATTTATCGTGTCATTTCCCAGAAACCCTTCACTCACGGTGGGTGCCTAATGGGAACATTTGATTAATATGATCGATGGTCGAGACATTGTTGCGTTCTATGAATCCTAATGCTTCTCGACGCGATATACCGCTATGAAAATTTAAATTCTAACTTTGCTTCGGGCTGTCAGTGAAAATGTTGGAGTACTCGCTGCCGGTCCACCAATTAGATTTAGCTTCAAAATGAGTGTTTCAACTCGTTTAAAGTTTCACAAAATTTTGTTGAATGCTAGGAAAGTTTGTTTTACCTCTTTTGTGACTTTAATGTTTATGATTGAAGAACGCAGTTGGAATGATTCGCTTCTTATTTCTTATTTGTACAGGTATGTTGAACTTTACTATAAATCACAACAGGGTTTATGAATTGATTGGTTATATTAAGGAATTTGCAAATAAGAAATGATGAATTGACCTCTTGTATTGCTTCAGAAATGTTGTTATTTGAATTTTATAACTGTTTTTCTGTCATACAACTGCATTAGTCAGTCAAGTTACGTTCTTTATATATGTATGAAGAAGAATATATAAATATGCAATAATCTATATAATAGAAAAAAAGGAAGGATTATTCTAATAAAATGAAGCACGCGCCCACGCGTTCTATCTATAGGTACCTTCGATCTTTGTAAATGTCTTCGATCCTCGAAATAGCATCATGAAAGTTCACAATATTTACAATATTGATCATGTGTAAATAACAAGATGGTTGCAAGATTATTAATACATAAATCGTTTAACTTTGTATTTAAAGAAAGTCGTTCGCCACTATAGTATATTTCTTCACAAGGAGAAGAAATTACCTAATATAAAACTCTTTCTTCCTCCTTCCTTCTCCTTCTCCTAAACTCCTGTACTTGGCAAAGTTATATTTACCTTAATATACTAGCAATTATTATTTGAATTGTCCATGATATGCCTAAAATTTTTGCCAGATATTCTTTTTTATTTTTTGAAAATCCATTATTTAAAAAAATATAGATTATTTATTCTCTTTTTAATAAAGTTTTTAAGTCCTGCATTTATAGATATAAAAATATTTACCACTATATTTATCTATATTCATTTTATTTTAATGTTTAATTTAAAAAATGTATTAATCAATTTCTGATAGTTAAATATTTTTAGCATATGCATGGAGCATGCCTAGTTTCAAATTAGAATCGTCTTTAGTTTCGGCGGCGTAAAGGTTCAGTAAAAAATATCAGTCATGAATATTTATACTAAGTATTTGAAAATCTATTTTAATATAAACATAACTTTCGCAAAAGTGACAAGAAAAGTGAAACTTATTGCTTTATGGACATGTGTCCACTAACTTTGAATGTTAATTTTTAGATACAAATCTTAACTCACCATTTTGGTGGTTGCGTTCCTACATGTCTAAATAATTATATAGTATATCTACGTACATCATATGGTAGAATTTTAGTAAGTATTTTTTTAAGTAGAGGTCAGTCGTGGCGCGGGAGTATATTAGAGGACTCCCTCTGCCTACCGCGCTACATGCGGGATGTAGTGTCACGCTGAAGAAAAATATGTATCTCAATTGTAAAGCCTACTTCCAAAATAATCAAAGAAACCAGTTAACTATAACCTATACTTTAGATTAACTAATAGTTATAGTAAACCGATTAGTTTTTTTACTGACTGAATTTTGTCAGACTGATTCAATCTTCACTTCCGGCTGAATTTTAGATCCTGCGGAACTTAACGCCACACTGACTGACTGACTCAACGTCTCCAGAGTGGAAAAATAAAAACAAATAAATATAATCAGTATAATATAGTAGTTTTCGTCACACTACCATACAAATGACAATTATGTACAACATTTCGTATTTATAAAGTGACATACACGTTGCTATGGCAGCGCGTACTGTTATAACCGTAAACGGATCCTTTTTGTTTACATTTTGTCTCATGCCATAATGCATAGGGTATAATAATATTAAATAGACTAAAGAAAAAGTTATTCGCCTCACATATAGGTATTTTATTCATTGTCCAACACTTATTCAATAATTTTCTTCTATCTATATGCGATTGATGTGGGCGCGTTAAAAGCAATTACCAGAGAAAGCGCATTGTTTAATAATAATACCGGATATACCGTTTAAATTCCCAGAACTAGGCATGCTTAGCACTTACATATAGAAAGTTACTTGATTATTTTCTTTAACTTTGGTAAAACGTTTACTCACTCTTTCAACATAAGTACCTACTTTGTTACGAGTATTTATGGGATGACAAAGCAATCAAATATGCGTTCAAAAGTGGTGCACTTTTGAACGAACCATATTAAGCGAAAAAAAAATTCAAATATTATTTTTTAAATATAACTATTATAAGTAATTTATTATTTTCCAGTAAATATCTTTTTAAAAAGTTGAGTATATTTTAATTAATTTCAATTGTTATACCAAAAAAAATGAGCGACGAATGATGACAAAAGATTTAATTTTTTTATATAATGTATTTTTTTGTTTTTTTTTTTTTTATTTTTAGTTTTTTTTATATAATGTATTTAATTCAAGACTTCCAGACGTCTTAAATATATAGAGAAGTCGTCAGTCTAGTTAGAAGAATTGTGTCGTAATATATTACATAAGTGGACAGTATATAATTTGAGTGAAACATTCGTAGGCTGATTCATTATATGTCATTGCTTTTGCCATTGCTTACCATTCAAAGGCGGGAAAACTCATAAGAAATTGAAATTTTTATCTGTTTTCTACTGTTTTGCCATTCACTGAATTCATGCATTTTTAAATAAGAGTTTACATTTTGTTTTAGTAAGAGCAGTGAAATGGGAGGCGCCGGCGCCATACGATCCAGTGTGGTTGGCCAGCGTTCAAACACATGCACCAGTACCATCAGTTAACGAAACACGGCTTTGGGGCTGGGTTACTAACCAAGATGTACAGTTTAGATTATTTACCAGGTATTAATAATATTTTATATTTTGAGAAATAAGCTTTGTAGACACTATGTAAAGTATTTATTTTCTATATCGTATCGAATATAAACTCTGAGTTTGTTGCCTAAATTTAGTTATTTAAATATTGCTAAACAAATACATTTTATAATAAAAAAATCATAAATTTCTGGAAAAATATTAAAAGTTCCTTTAGCTCTATTTTTATTTAAAATTTGAACTTTCATCGTCTAATAAATGTTAACGGTGCCCATTGCAGACGGAACCCCTACGAATATCAAGTTCTCAAAACTAACGACTCGTCCAATCTGCGAGATTCAAACTTTAACTTCAATAACAAGGTGAAAGTTCTGGCGCATGGTTGGCTCAACCATGGAGACGGACCTATGCCGGAATCCATTAAAGAAGGTAAATTTTGTTATATTTCCTAGATACTGTAGTAGCGTAATTGAGAAATGTCTGACAGGGCGCGAGGTTTGAGGGGTGTATTGGAGATTACTACTAATCTGGTAAGAAAAGTATTATCATATCCCTGTGGTACAGTAAAGAGACTTTAAAGAATGTGTCGATGTAAGAGAAATTAAAACTTATAGAATTATAGTTTTGTAAAATGTAATGTGGAGGCAGCTTGAAAATTATTTCTTTAAAGGAAATTCAATTGAATCTATTTAAAATATATGTCATAATTTTTCATATTCAACTAACGATGTTATTATGCAATTTTATAGGTAAACAGATAAGTAAATAAATCTATTGTTACATTCTATTCATTTTGAGTCATGTTCGAAATTATGTTACGCTTATGGAAAGTGGTTCATAATGACATAAATGACCACTCCACTAACCACGTTTATTGTAACATGTACTACTCAAACACTATAATTTGCTTATTAGCGGTTTAAAATGATGACCACTTAATCATTTAGTAATTAAATCTATTTCAATATAAAAACTGTAATAGGTATATTACTAGATGTAATGTCTTATCTGTTGCAAGATGGATAGGTATATTATATTTTGAATAGATTTTTAGTCTCCCTTTGGAATATGGAAACTTTTACATTTCATTAAAACGTTATAGTGTAGTGGATAGTTTATTAAAAACATAACCTCGTAATTTAGTTTTCATACTAAAAGTAAAGTTGGATAAAATTTTATTCTTCATAAAAATATTTTTATGATTAAAAGTTTTGTTTTCTTTTATTATGCTTTGTGTGGATTGTACGCAAAATTATATTCCTTATATTTAATAGTAACAGTCTGCAAGTTTAATATTTCAATTTTAGGCAAAAATTATAATGAATTCATATTTTTTTATTTATATACCGATGATTTACAATAAATTTGAATAAAATGTAAAAAATAATTAATGTCATCTAGATAAGTAGGATATATGTAATAGGATACCTCAGCTTAGATGAATGTACAGAACGTACTCTGTGTAGAAAATGGTGACTTATAAACCACCTAACAGATTGCTCAATGCGAACTCGATACACACTCTGCTGAAACCGGAGCTGTTTCAGGAAACTGAACTAAACGACGGAAGGTCGCAAAGTGCTGCACCGTCGGTCGGCTTTTATATCTTTAATGTAAATTGCTTCTCGTCATTACGATCTTTTAAGCGAATATAACTCACAGATAAAATGAAAATTTTACTGTAATTTACATTGAAAATGATGGCATTTATTAATAAAGCTTTTATTCTTACTATTTTAGCTTGTTTTTTATATTTATAATATCGATAGATATCAAAATAATGATTTAAAGCAATTGTATATATTATTTAATGTTGTGTGATATGATATTTGGAACAATATCAAAGAAAACAGGTCGAAGTTTTTATTTTCTATGGATGAATAATGAATGGTATATCTTTCAACAATGCACTGTTTGAAGTGATGGATAAAAATATATTTGAAACTAGAAGATAACTGCATGCAGATGATTATTGATTTGTGCCTAGCTATAATTCCTAACATTCTGTGGAAGATGCTGGTTAGACTCTACTATATACCATGTATGGTGGTGTTCTTCTAAGTATAGCCATATACGAGACTCGTATTATGTTAGATATTTAAGTTGCTATATCTTATTTCGTAATTTATATCAGATTATTAATTTTATATTATACATAGTCGTTGAAACAATAATTATAATAGAAAGTAGTGCTTGTTAAAAGTTATCTTAATGTAGAATCAACAGGCAGACATTTATGCTTAAGTAAAACAGAAAAACAACAAATGTGTCATTTATGAACTATTTTTATACAGATATCAATAAACAAAAACATATTATATGTATATGATTTATTACAATTGGTTATTATTATTTGAAATAAAAGTTTTTTGTTGTTTTATTTTGCAGCATACCTCAATGTTAGTGACATTAATATCATCGTGGTGGACTGGGGGAATGCAGCTAATGTCAATTATATATTAGCAAGTTATAACGTAGCAATGGTGGGACGAGTTTTGACAGAGTTCCTTAATTTTTTAATAAGTGAAGGTGTATCTATGGATGACGTCCATCTCATAGGACATAGTTTGGGCGCACATGTTGTTGGTATTGCTGGTGCTTATGTGAAAAGAGGACCTATTGATACAATCACAGGTTTGTATTTTGATATAAATATAATTATAAAGAATATGCCGTCAAATATATAATAATAATATATTATAAAAAAATGCAAAACATTGCTTATTAGATAGATCTAAAATATAATTGAAATATGGCGAATTGAAGCAATCTAGAATGTTTCATCTACTAATACTTAGGTTAATATGAATTTTGAACAAGTTTGCAAATTATAATGTCAATTAGAAGCAGGAATATTAGAACCAAATGTGACTTCCATATCCCACAGAACTTGTACAATCTAGTCTAGTTGAATAACCAATTTAGAATCCAACTTTAGTTTCTATTAGCTTTATATATGCAGCTTTCATAGCAAAGTAGTTTTCTGTTGATTTAAGAATTTTAAAATAAATATACATTTTAACTTTGCAAGATTACTTTACATAACAGAATTTTTTATCAAATTAGGAATGGCAAACTCGGTTCTCCATTTCCGGATTACGACACCGTGCTTTTCTTAATTAGATGACAGAATATCATCCCATAATTTTATAATGAAATATATGAGATACGATACAAGACGTGTAGGATTGAAAATCATGCTCCGCAGAGTAACAACTGCTTTTCATATGGTCGATAACAGATTTTTACTTAATAATATCCTAAATCACCATGTGATTCAATAAAAGGCTTTAATTTACGCTAATACTAATTAATATTCTTATATACAAATAGAAAGAATGGAATCATATACCCAAAGAACGATTTGGATATGTACTATAAAATCCCGACGTAGTGGTTGATATTGATAACAAGCAAAGTAGTAAATCGTGATTATTTTGCAGAATTTAGGTGCTTTTACATTCTAAAATTCCTTATCTTACTTTTCCATTAAGAAAAATAAAGAAATGTCTATAAGTATGAATGAAAAAAATATTCAAAAGAGTAGCGGAATCGTTATAGAAGAAACATTCGCTACCACAGTCATTACTTAGCGGTTCGTTCGCTTTTGTTCGACTTCGCTGGAGATGAATATTGAAATACGTATGTGAAGAAGCTAGAAAAGTTTGCAATTTAATAGAAAATTTTATATTCTCATCAGTGGTGACTTCTGTGACACAGTTAAAATCTACTTATAGTAGTACCATGAGGGTATGTTCAATCCCACAAGACCTGAACACACATAAAATTTAAGAAGTAGGTTCCTCCAATCTACCCCACAAAATTGATGGAATTGATTCACAAAATGGAATCTATGTATGAAATATATAAAAGGAAATCTCAGCAAGTTTTCGCGCACATATTTCGCCATAACGCCTCAATTGGTGGTCATATTAACCACATAAATACCTCACACAAGTTGCTTTTATAGGATACGGTTTTGTTTTTCTGCCTGTTCTAGGACAAGATTGCTGGCCATTAATGACCAGAAGGACAGTTTTCTCGTCGAAATTGAATGTTACACTTCTATTAAAATATATTTAGTTTATTATTTTTGACATGTGTAATAAAATTTTAATGTAACTTTTATAATATGAGGTTTTAATGAAGTTGCATAAAGCCTCAAATAATTTAAGCCGCAGGTAAAAGTTTAAATTCCGAAGTTTTAATGAGAAACAAGACATAGACGTTAGTATGGTACAGATTAAATATAGAAAGCAATTTTATATATTATTATTACTAAGAGCTGAAAAATATTCCATATTAATATTTTTTTTCTTTCCATATTAATATTATTAATATTTTCGGCCTAGTAATTAAGGGTTTGCGTCCAAGACAAACACACTAATTAAGCTAATACGACAAGGAACATATTACACATTGTCATACAATTTAGGATTAAGTTGACATGACCTCGGATCAACATTTGTCCAAGGTTTGTCCAATGGGATAGAGCCAACTTGCTACTCGTTTGTTTGTTTATGCCAATAATGTATGGTATATAGCAAACCCATGAATTGGAATATTGTGATTGTATATACGATTTGTTAATATCTTTAGCATATGAGGCCCTTATGGCGCAGCAGTATGGGTTGGGTGTTCGATTCTCATTCAAGAATGATTTAATATATTATCCTCGCTATAAAATAAAAAAAATGTTGTAGATTTGTTTTCTCGTGCCCAAAGCTGATAAACTAAATCAAATTTTTATGTGGCACTTTATTTTTATATAATGCAAGAGTTATCTATCATTATAAGTGCCGAGAACAAGTTAAACATTACACTTTAAGTTTGCCTAGCAATTATTCTAAAATGAGGAAGCGAGGAATGGTGTTGGACATTAGAAACCGTGTAGAATTCTCAATGGGTTAAGTTAAAATACTTTAGATACTAGTATTGACGTGTGACTTTTCGTTGGGGAAAATGGCGAGCAAAGTGTACTCTCCGCCACTCAACGCACAACGTTCAAAAAGGCAGAAAGTGGGGAACGGCGTGTCTTTCTAGGCTTTCCCTGCATAGCCAGCTATATGGGGGATACAGCGTAAAGCTATTTATTAAAATTAAAAAAAAAATTGTAGGTCTAGACCCAGCTTTACCTCTATTCACGCTGGGCAATAAAGATGCACGTCTAGACAAACACGACGCGCGGCACGTTGAAGTCATTCACACGTGTGGGGGCTACCTCGGGTTCGCGTCGCCACTGGGCCACATCGACTTCTACCCGAACGGCGGCACCCGCCAGCCGGGATGCGGAATCGATTATAGAGGTAATTTATTATTGAATATAACTTGTTTCGCTTCAATTATAACTTTTAGAATTTATTTTCTGCTTAATTGATTTTTTTTTTCAATTTATTATCGAATAGCTGTTGTCAATTTGTTTCAGTGTTAACAAAACTGTTGGATGTATTTTTATTTTTCATTTTTGTCTTATTTTTTATTGTTCTTTTTTATATATTTTTATTGTAACTAATAAAGCTGTGTTGATTATTAATTATATGATAGTTAATTGGCTTTTCGGCTAAGCCGGAAGGATGTGCCGTAACAATGCATACAATATGACAGTAGAAAATCATTGTGGATATAATCAAATAGTGAGTTTATTATTTTACCGAAAAACCATGTTAATTTTGTATAATTTAAATAATATTATATATTTGTATTATTTAAATGAAAGCATTGTTGAAATAACTAAATGAACATAATTAAATGGATATTGGAGTGTTTTGTAAATATCAAGTAATAGCGTTAGCGGTAGCGCGCAATAGCGTTGTACCATCAAGTTTATGTCATAAATTAATTTTAATTTTGTACGTACTTTTTCAGCTTCAATAAAATAACCTGCCATATGCGGAATATTTATTTGGTGGGCAGAGAGAACCTACAAAATGGGGGAAACTTGTATCTGTCTTGCCAGAGAAGGAAAATTAAAATAATTTATTCTGCCAAGTGAGGATCGAATCCACAACCATCGCGTTTATAATCAGCTGTTTTACTGCACTATGAGGCCACCATACAACCATCAACAGTAATAAGGTTCAAATTTTACTACAGAATATTTTATATTTAAAATGTAAATATTCTTCCTGTTTAGTCATATAAGGGTCACAATGTCGGCTTACACTACATAACGAGCAATGTCTTTATTAGAACAGGGTAATGGAGTCTCATATAATACAAAATTTTCTAAATAGGTACTTAAATTACTGATTTTTACTAGAATTAGATCTTATTATTACTTCTATCTTTTAATATTTACAGGACTTTGCGCTCACAATAGAGCGCATATGTTTTTCGCCGAGTCCATTATATCTGGGGTGCCTTTCACGGCCGTCCGTTGTAAAGATTACGACGAATTATACTACCAAGGCTCGTGTACGGGTACCGGGGAAAAGTTAATTATGGGTGGTTTTAATATACATTATGGGTGAGTTTATTTATTTTAATATTAAACTAAATATATGAAGGAATTTGCGGAGTGCCTTGACATTATGTTTGTCTCTGGAACTATGCGGGAAAGTGGAGCGTGAAAAACGAAAAAACGAAACGAACTAGTACTTAAGATCAAATTAGTAAGAAGACATTGTAATAAAAAAAATATTGCTGCTTCGAATTTAATGTAAAAGCAGCGATAAAGGAAAAAGTTTATTTTTAAGCAATTTAAATTTAGAATAGAAATCACAACAGTCGCGCTCAAATCACGTTTCAATTGCTCGTTATTTTTAATAATAAATTAGCAAGTAGATACATATCTAGTATAATACAAACCACAAGGATCTATCGTTTGGAAAACCAATGGGGCAGAACAACGGCGGCTAGGTATCGTTTGTGATTTGAGATCAAAGTATTGTTTCGTTACAGGAAGGATGGGATCTACTACCTCAAGACCAACGCGGATAAGCCTTACGCCTTAGGGGATGTGCTACCTTAAATAGAGATTATTAATAAATTATTATTTACAAATGTTCATATATGTTTGTTGTCGCTTTAGTACTCATCTATTAAATTATCTAATATTCTCGTAATAAGGTAAATTTTACATTACAAGATTTTTTTTATTTTTTAATTCACACAAATTGGTACTACTGATGTGACAATATAAAATATATTTATTTATTAATATTTATATTTAAAAATTTAAGTAATAATTGTAGATAATTAAAATATGGACATGGCATCTGACTTTTTATTTGAGAATATTAAAATGAGAAGCATAAAAGGTCCCTAGTTACTAATTTGAGTTACTAATTGAAAAATCTACTAAGGATTCTATGTTAATTATTACTTAATAAATTATAGCAATTATTAAGAAACAAAGACGGTTATAATAAGCACGAATTCCAAGTGGTAAACGATTTAATATTTTTCTAAAAAATATAACCTCTATTTTATTTAAGATGGTAATATTTCCTGTGATTTATTTGCTTATAATTATATTTTATTTCTTCGAAATTTGCCAAGTTAATATATATTAAATATATTAGTTTTATTTTTAATTTTTATTATTTTGATTTTGACCTAATTAAATTTGACTATAATTTATAAATAAAAAAATACAAGATTGAGTAGAATGTGACATCACCTTCATGCAAGGACTTTTTCGAGTGCAAAAAAAGGTGCTCTTGACTTTTAATTTGGTTTATACTTGAGTAAAACTTGGCCCGCGTGGTCCCGCTTGAAGCATACCGAAATGAAACGTCTTATTATAGAAATTGGTCGTTATTTAATATTTTTATATTAAAATATATTTTTTAATTCATTATTCTTCGTTCATAGTTTTTGTCATTGCATGATATATCTGTTTGTCAGTTGGCGGAAGCTTAGAATTAACCATTTAGTTCTTAAGCGTTTGTCTCCATTTAATCTGGAAGGCTTAGACCCTGGAGCTGAAGTTTTGTCAACCGGAGCAGGGAGATTATAATTATTTAATAGATGTACATATTCTATCTAAATATTCAAAGGCAAAGGCTTGAAATTCAAAACAGTTATGGTAAATTGTTACCTCTCATAAAGTTCTCACTACTGTGTGATATGTCATTGATACACTTTTGCTATCGGAAATATTGCGGAATGAATTGTTATAAGATAAAAATAAACAGGTGTCTGTTTATTCAGTTAAGTAATTGTTTTTTTTATATAAATACTTTTTACTTTTTTATAAATTCTGACTCGGCCGGCGGTTATAGAAAATCATTAAAAAAGTAACATTAAATACTACATACATTAAATTTTTCTAAAAGTAAATTTACTTTATAAGGAAAACTAATATTATGACCATAGCCAAAGTAGTTGAAGCATTAATTTGAAAATATTCAACATTATTATACAAACGTAGAATTTTTGGCTCGTGCTCAATGTTGAAAGCAGCCATTAATAAGTTCAATATGTTAAAATTTGAAAGAAGGAAATAGAGTGGGTGCCAAGAATTATTTAACTAGTGTTTATATTTATATATATTATAATGATATATAACGTATTCTTTTAATAACAATTTACGAGAGTGTATAATTGAATATTGTAATATGCCGCTAAATTTATGAACGTGCATATGAATGCGGTCTTTAAAACAAAATATTACGTTCTTTTCGTTGTAAATTATACTATTTTAATCTTTTAATTAACCATTTAAATTTAAGGTCAGATAAAATAATATGGCGCAATTAAAAGCTCGGATATAAAAGTAAGGGTGTAAATTATTTCAGCAACTTAATTTCCCTATTCATACTTTTTACAAAAAACTGTTTATTAATAAATATATTGTGTAAAGTATTAAAGTCCAAGCATTGTGTAAATAAGCCAGTCGTGGTGCAGGGCCACAAGTGACTGACTGTAAACGGTCGGTCGTGGGTTCGATCCCCACTCAAGGAAATGAAATAGTTATTTATATTTTCATTATCTGGTGTCGAGGCAAAGTGCGTCGTTCAGTTGAGCTCAACACTCAATGCCTCCAGAATTGAGTGAAAAATAGGGAACGGAGTGTCCTAACACTAGGTTGCCTTTGCCTACCCCGCTGTTCGGGATTACTTTGTAAAATTTAAAAAATAAACAAGAAGTTGTTAATTTCTAAGTGATATAGGCCAAAGAATATAGGTGCTTAGTACTGTTTAACCTATGACAAGATTATAAGATAAGTTAATGAGGCTATATTATACTTTGTAGTTACTATAATGACGGGTCATTTGCAAGCATCTACATAATAGTGCAGTCAGGTAACGTAATTGTATAATTGCATGTTGAGAACATGACATGTCCATGTGATCAAATTCATTTAATGAATTGTTTTTATTATACGGTCATAAATATTTAATTAGTTACCGTTCATGCTTAAATGGCGTATAACAAATACAAATTGTTACATATTATTATTAATGAATGTATTTGTA
This sequence comes from Heliconius melpomene rosina, assembly GCF_056956725.1. Lineage (NCBI taxonomy): Eukaryota > Metazoa > Arthropoda > Insecta > Lepidoptera > Nymphalidae > Heliconius > Heliconius melpomene. The sequence goes on from NC_140398.1 coordinate 10,502,788, forward strand.
TGGCAAATAGACATTATTTTGCTACATTTTCATTGTGACATTCACTTTATTTACATGGTTCTCATGTTTATTTTGCGTTACTTTTACCTTCTATTTTTTTTGGTTGCTTGACGAAATTTATCGCATTTTGGTTCATTCTGTTTCCTTACTCTTCTGAATATTCTCTCGTGAAACGATTTTGTTAGCGTTCTTTTTGCATATTGTTAGCACTTTTTATTAGGATCGTCTTCGGCTGCGATTTCAAGAATTTTTCAGTGTACTCTGCGAAAATAATATTAATAAGCACAAAAATCAAATTTCTGGTAGGTATATTATATTCACAATATTATTAAAATTTTTATTTAGATTATATTCACAATATGGGGTTTACTATTTTTATTTATTTAAGATACGACTGAGTTTACAAAATCTGTTAAAGCTACAAGTAGTTAACAAATATATATTTATGTCTATGAAATGTAATTTACTCTACGCCTAATTAGGACACCATTTAAATGAAAATATAAAGGATAAAATGTATCTTAAATATTATGTACCTTGTATACTCTAAATACATTAAATTTCTCATGAAAATTATTTTTACTTTTTAAAAAATCAACATCACGCTCTCGACGCACATTACTACCATTAACGTTACTTTTTAATTTCTATCGCCAACTTCGCCTATAAATTAATTTTTCAGCAACATTATGAGGGGTAAAAAAGTTATTTATTCGTGAGGGGTGGTAAGTGGACCAGTCACTGCTTAATTATTTATGCGACCCGGTTCATTTTGTTTATGACTTTTATTAAATTATAATTACAGTATAAAGTTAAATGTGTCAAATATATGATGGATGTAGCTAAAGGAAATGTTTTTAGTTATTTAAAATCTACATATATTACGTGTATATTTGCTAAAACACATTGAATATAAAATAAATGATTTCCAATTAAGATAATAGCCATTAAATGAGTATAGTTTGAAAAAGAAAACGTTACACATATAAAGTCAATAAAAATTCGAAACAACTGAAGAAAACTATTAAAGATTTGTTTCTACTACTTCCGCGAAATATCAGTACTCGGCAACTTTTGAGGCGGCTGCCAAGCGTCTGGAAATGTATAGAATTTGTATTCCCTTTGGAGTTCTTCACACACCGGCGGAATACTAAAAGCGGAGAGGGCAGAGCGCCGCGCCGCAGTGAGACGTGTGAACGGCAACCGATGGTCTCAATCATGCACTTCGTTTTCTTACCAGTTTTTTTCGGCCTTTCTACGATTTGGTGTTTATTTACGCTTCGCCACAAATTTTCGTTTATAGAATAATAATTCTATTTGCTAGCTTTAATGTAAATGTTATATTTGCACTTAGGTACATATGTATGTATGTATGTATACAGTGCAGATGAAATATTTATTATTTTATTTCATCGCTCTCGTAACGAGAGTAAACCGCGGCGTTGAAATCCGCTACTCAACAGGCAATGCCTCTAAAATTCGGTGGAAAGTGGAGAACGCAAGTATTTTAATAGGAACAACACCTTAATTGATCAATTAATTACTACATTAAATTATTAAGTCAGAATTATAAATCTTGTCTTGTTAAATCACTGGACATTAATTGGTTCGACTTTATTATTCTTGTAGAGGAAAAAAGTTTTGAGAAATCACAAAAGTTCCAGGAATAGGCACTTCCGTAACGGGATCATCAAAGATTCTTTCCTTTTATTAGTATTACTGAAAAATTGTTCTGTTAATTAATAAGAAAAGAATTGTATTTAGCTACATTATACTCGTATATAATAACTGAAGTAAAATTCTTATATTCTAGGTGAATATATGCTATTACCATAAACGTTTCGTTTAAATAGTTGGTACGAGTATGTGACTGACTTTGTTGTTTCGATAATGGCAAGAGCTTTAAACAGCTCGGCGTTTAGCTTGTACGAGTATATTTCGGATTTAGATTTTCAAATAGAGTTGTTTGCGTTGGTGCCGCAGTGCAAACTAGATCAAAGTTTGTTTTGTTATTTCCATTTGGCACGTGAGATGCAAATATATTTACATTACTCAATTTACAATTTTAAGTAATATATGTATTTAATATCTAATTTATTTTCATTGTCACTAAGTCGTTAATTTTTTTGTTTAATAATACCTAATAATATATTTGGTGAAGATTTCTAATATAGTGGTGCCGCCCCCTCTAATTCTTTTAAAAACAATTATATTTAAAATAGCAAAAAAAATGTTACAAGATAAACAGTAATCTGTCTTGCATCTTGCAAAATATTTTACAAGACATAAGAAAAAATGCCCAAGAACTAGAAGACGTGTAAACACCGCGGCACAACTTTCTGGTCCATTAAATATATTGCTCTACTTTTAAAACACCAGTACATATGCCTTTGTAAGTGTTATTTTTAGCGACAAAGACACTTCTATACTAGTTTTTTTGTACTTTCTAGTCTATAATATTATTATAAATAGATATTTTTTCTTATATTCTTGTAATTTAAAATATTGTCTTTGAAAGAGTGTTTTCATTCCTAATTTATCAGTAACTGCTTAGCTAATATGATTTTTGGTAGACAGATTTGACGGCGTTATTATATTGACTTAATTTAGTAAATTTGTTTAACTTCCTTCATAAATTTAATATAACATATTAGGTAGCTAACGAATATTTATTAAAAATACATTTTAAATGATAATTTGATTTTTGGAGAATATTCAAAAATTATAATCGCGCTTCTAGATAATCCCATGTTCTATTAGTGAAAACTGTATGAAAATTGTTAAGTAGTTTTAGAGATTGCTTTGAACAAACTCGAACTGAGCGCGTCGAGGGAGTTTATAATATATCGTGATAGTATGCAAACTGCTTCTTGAATATGTAATACCTATATAATATACTTTTATATATTGTGTACTCGAGGCCGTCATGGCGCAGTGACCGTCCGAAACCACCATCATGATGACAACATCTGACTAGACAGACGGTGGTTTCGAACTCCGCTCGGGGGAATGTGTCGAATATAAGACTTGGGTGGGTCAGGTGGTGAACGGAGTGTCATTACACTAAATACTCTCTGCCTACCATGATGGAGGGTAAATTTGTGAAGCTTCTTGTATATTTTTATATATAGATAAATGAAATACTAAAATTCTTCAATATTATAGTAGAAAATTGAAAAAATCGTTCGCGGTCAATAATAATAGAAGGTAAATACCTAGCACATTGCAATTAGCAAAGTTACCGTTTGATTGTGGCGAATTAAAATTAGAATAACGATAATGACTGACCGACATTCTAATCGCAACTATACGAGCTAATTGGAAGAGCGAGACCGGATATTTTAATCTCGCAATATCGATCACGACCTACTTTGTGAGAGTTACAATTAGTTATTGAAAACGTTCAAATGTTAGCTTCATAAATATATTTTGTGCTTACTTATTAATTAAATTGGTATATTGTAGGAAATATCATTTTTATAAACAATGTTTTACTTATCTTAAAAAATGTACAAAGTAAAACATAGTCATTAGAATATATTCAGTTTTCTTTTATCCGACACATAGAAAGATAGGCATGGGGAACCTGCGAACCTAGTGAAGACATTCCATTGAATTTTGGAGGTGTTGAGTGGCGGACCTCAACGATGCGTTTTGCCACGTAACTAAAGCGAGAAAATGAAAATAATAAATATTTCATTTCTTCGAGTGGGAATCAAACCCACAACCTGTAGCTTTTACAATCGTACGCTTGTGCCCCTGCCCCATGACATGCTTCATTTAATTAGCTACACGAATCACGCTTTATCCCTAGAGGTAGCGAGAGAGAACAAAGCGGCAAATGTACCCCTTCGCCTCGTTCCTAATCAACCTTATCATACATGCCTTCCTGCCGTCCTCTAGCTTTTTACACTGACCTTTCCCCGAATCATCGACACTATATCCTCGAAGGTCAATGCTACCTTTTAGAATCGGGCATAAAGTTTTAATGAACTAAAATACAATTTTTCTTTTCATCACCCACTCGTTTCCTAATATTAATACTAAGGAAGTTAATATTATGCAAAACATTTTAAATTATAATTCCACTTGCGCGGTGTAACGGAAGATCAGAGTTAACATCAAAGTTCGCGACAAGGAACCGCAGTTTGCTGAACGCTCTAACACGGTAATACTAACTAACTATCTTACCCTTTCCTGTTGATAATTACAATTTGCAAACATTATATATTATTGAGAAATTTCAAAATAATATTATAACACTTTGGAAAGATAAACAGAATATTGTCAATTATGATGTTTTACGAACGCCTATGACTGCATCAGTGTCTATATATACAGTGTCATACTAGCCGGACTTATTTTAGTAGATATTTTTTGTTATATTTAGCTCTGCTACGTAAAATTTTATTTGACTTACTAAAGGATACAGATAAAAAGGAGGATAACATTGACGACTCAGTTTAGGTGACTTTTTATTTCAAATTGGACAACGTGATGTAATTACGCTGGAAGTTTTCAAAAATTCACAAAATTCTTATTTTTTTACAAAATGTCTTTAGATGATAAATGCAATGAATGATAAGAAGATGGTATAATAGGAAAAGTTAGTTAGCAATAATAATAATAAACATTTTTTCTTCTTGTTAATAAATGGCGCCGTTTCCAATATCTTAGCAAATAATGCGGCGCGTGATGATGGCCGGCTGTAAAAAGTTATAGTGAGGAGGTCGCTCGTAAAATCCCCCAAAGAATGTACGTGAACAAATAAATTATTATAGCGAGATTATAACTATATTATAGCGATATTTTCATAATTCGTCATTGAAAATCCATCTAAGTTAAAAGCGTAATAAATATCCTTATTTTAGGCTAGAGATTTGTCATTTAGTTCCTCGTATTATATAACATAGATATCTTATAATTTTCGTAATATTTATTAAAATAGTCTTTCATATTAAAAATATATAAATATTATTTGAATTAAAATTAAAAACATTAAGAGAAAAAGATATAAATAGGAAATGTAAATTTATTAATCAGAATTTTGGGTATTAAGTATAGGTACCTACCTTGCTTATGGTACTAGGTTTCTAGATTTGAGATGTTAAGTACCTTAATAAAGTACCGTACCAAACTTAATTCTTATTTTGATAAAATCGTAGAAGGCATGCAATTCAATTTTACCTAATAAATAAAACTGGCAACATGGTCAAATGTAAAAACTGAAAAAAAGATAATCTATATGTGAAACCTTTTTTATCGGATTCTATCGGACTAAAATTTTATTTGACATTTTATAAATCGATGAGCATTTATAAAAAAAATCGATTACCGCCCGCCTCGAAGTAGCGTTAGCTTGGCTCATACATTTTTAATCGCAATCCAATTTCGAAATGTCACTATAAACGGTGGCACAGCGGGGACTTATTTGTGGGTTGCTGTTCTAAAAACGTTTATATCGTGATTTATGAAACATATTTTTACACTTACACTGTAAATTATAATTTGACGCCATTTTTCGTATAAATAATAAAATATGGCACTTAAAGTTGAATGCTTGACGAGATTAAAAGCTTATTCGGTAGTGGGTAAACAAACTGTCCGTCTAATGGAAGAGTAGTTCGAAGTTCGACAATTTCAACCGCGGCCCGATAATCCCGGTCCGCCAAGTTACTAACAATTTTTAATTGCCCTCCTTGCTTGTTCTTCTATAATATGTGAGAAAAGTATTTTAATATGTGAATACTTTCTTCTGAATTTTTAATTTAGTAAGTAACTATAAAAAACAAATATTTGGGTTTTTTATTTATAGGAAAAAAAGTCAATTTTAGAACGTTTTTGAAAGAAAGATAATGAGCTATATATGTATAATATGTCATATTGGATTTGTACCCACGTTGTAGGTACATACAAATTTAAAACAAGCTATATAAGCATCAAAGTAAGTTAACGAAATTCGATTTTATAATGTTTAAACGAATTAAAAATCAACAACATTGAGTAATTTTAATTTTAAATAATATTAAATTAATCATTTTCTAACATTTATTTATATAAATTCTTAAAATTACGTATAAAACAAATTTTATTAGTAAGTCATTTCTTTTATACCTCTCAATTTTTTTATAAGACTCGTTTTGCCAATAACATTTCTTAGAAATTGCTTTCAATTGTCTTACGGAAGTTCTTTATTATTTTAACTTCAAATATTGGAAAATTTTAATAAAAAAATCAGATAAAAGACACCACTTTTGAGAGATCTAATAAGAAGTTGAACCTTACATCAAAGTTCGTTGGGAGGAACAGCCGCAGTTTGCTGAACGCTTGAACATGGTAAAGCCACTAACTTTATATTACCCTTTCTATTCGAATAATCTACACTTCTTTGTATTTGTATGCAGTATATACCTATATTTGTGACATACGAATATAAATAAACATAACTATTCTTTTAAGTAATCTACTGATTTTGAATATTCGATTTGATTTTTTTTTAAATATTTTATTTATAAAATTATATTTGAAAACGTTATATTTTAATAAACAGAGATAAGATAAAACAAATTTTACATATTTCATTCATTTGTAAAAGTAATAAATCAATCGGACATATATTAGGTGCAGTTCGTTTAAACTTTGTAATTGGGGCTTAACTCACATGTGTTGTTGGGATGTTCGTAATCTGCCAGGATAAGAAGTTTAGGTTTTAATCCTGACTTAATTACTCGCTATTAAGCTTTACCAGAATAAAACGACGGCTTATATTGACAGATGGATTGTCGTACTCTGTGATAGTACTTATATTATAAAATACTGTTATTTATATAATCACTGGTACATATATGTGCCTACTAGTAAATATATAGCAGGATAACCAGATTTTTCTGCTGCTTACTAAACGGAGAGTTTTGACACTAAGACCGGTGTCTTTTTTCCGTCTACAAACAGACGATGTCCTATTGTGCCCTCTACCTACATAATATATTTTCTACGCAACTATTTTAGTAATATCACATTTAACATGGAATTACTATAAAAACAATCAATTAACTATTTATTTTGTTCAGATTTAGTGTTAGTGTATTTTTTACACAAATGGCAGCCTCAATTGATTCTGAATTGAGATTTATTGATTTAGGATTACACGGTTTAAGTTCAATTCAGTTTTAGCTGTCAAAATGGGTTCAGATAGGCGGACATAATTGAACCTATTCATGACACCCCGACGTTTTCTCTTTTAATAAAATGGCTTACAAAGCGTAGTCCGCTATCGTGCTTTGCTTTTATAGTGCAAATCCAATATTTTCCATCGCACTTTTAAATGTTTTAATGAAACAGTTTTATTTTTTTGTGAATATTGGTTATAGCTGAGTTAGTATTTATTGACTTTATTAAATTGTTTATGATATTTTTTCAATATATCGTTTTTAGTGTTTTTTAAATAATAATCCTTTTGATCTTTTTCAATTGCAGGGTTGACTTCCGCCACTCAACATGTAACGTCCGAAAATTTTGCAAAATGTGAGGAACAAAATTTTTTAACACTAGGTTTCCTTTCATTCCCTTTATCCCTCAAAAGCAGGGTAGCGTGCTCCGCAATGTGTTCCAGAGATCAATAATAAAGGTGAACATTAATTAGAATGTGGATCTTTTTATAGCAAAAAGAGCAGCGGACGATCCACTTTATAAAAAGTCACTATATAGGATATCTCATCACAGGGGCACAAGCGTGAGGCTGTAAACGCAACGTGAAATATTTTATATTTTCATATTTATGATATGGTAACTAGGCACGGTGTTGAGTTTCACCACTCAACAAGTAATATGGCTCAAGAATTCAGTGAAATGTTGGGAATGGAGTGTGTTAACACTAAGTTCCCAGGTTCCGTCTGCCGACCCTTCTATGTGTGAGCCTAATAATTCTTGCCAGCCTAATAAAAAAAATATTAATATTTTTTTCCAAAAAATATAATAAAGATATAGTGTTTTTGTATTTAATTTATAATTAAAATACATATAAAAACATTGTTTCATGTTAAAATATATGACTTAAATGTATTATAGATATTAAATAAAACTATTAAAGGATGCTTCTTCTTTATAATTTCCCTCCAAATAATTTTCACATGGGAATATACAATAGATATATTACATTATGAGAGTAAAAGTAAACAACAGAGACATACAATGCTGGATGAGAAAGCCTGTTATTGATGAAAGAGAGCTTTCATTTGTTATTCCAGCACCTGTCTGCTTTTACTTATTTTGATTCAGTTTGTACAGTTGAGTAAAAAACGTATGTTTGCATTTCATATAGCATAAAAATACTTTTGAATTACATAATATTTCTTTAAATATCTTTGAAAATGAAATTTCGAGAATATTACTGGCATCGTTTAAATTTTACTCGTCACATTATCACTCTACCTCTATATATAAAAATGTAATATTAAAACATGTGACTATAACGCGACGGTTGTATATTCGATTTCGATTATTTATTAATATTTTCATTTTAGCGCTCTGGTAACAAAAAAATTTGAATGATTGTTATAATTGTAAAAGAATTGTCAATATTAGGGTAGTTTACAAAAAGTAAAATAATAATACCCACATAATTATTTATAAAAGAGGAGGGCTATATTGACGTTTTTGATGGGTTGAGTCATTACGTCGTTGCCTACCTCTCGTAAGGTGTAAAATTATGACGGTGTTTAAGTATTTAAAATCGATGTCACTGCTGAAACTATGCGTTAAAAGAACGTTTATAAGTGTGAATAAGTGTTAAGTGTTATAAAAACAGTGTCAAGTGTGCGGTGTAGGAAGTTGTAAAGTGTACAGGTATCTGTGAAAAAGGAACAATAAATTATGGTTACAAATGTCAGCCACGCAGCGGCTCTTCAAAAGAAGACAATGAAAATCGTCTTGGTTGAAGTAAGCATCGTTATGGAGGTATGAGCATTTTATTAATAGTAACAGTAATATTAGTTCTCAAATAATAACAATATATATAATAACAATATTCCAATAAAATATTTACAATTATATAACGCTCATTGAAGACATCTACTTACTAATATTTACCTTAAAAAAAAAGTAATAACAAATTGTTGCATATAGGTAGGTAGTACCAAAAACGCAAGAGGATAATCAACCAATTGCAACAGAAATAAAAAATGCAAGTCAGGAAATGCGTTACGGTTCGTTAAACAACAAAAGATATCGATTCTTATTCATTACTTATAGTAGCTCGTTTTATTCGAATTTGTGCAGCTTTTATTATGTGTATTTTATTAAAATGAGCTTAGAATTTAATTTAAAGGTAGTAAGGTACAAAAGCTTAGAGTTTTCTCAAGACAAATTATATTTTACCCATAGTAGTTTAATTTCTTAGATAGATTTATTTACATAATTATAATAATAAAATACTATTTTTTACTTAGTTTTTAAAACCTTAAGTATGTTGTTTTCATGAATGTTATTTATTTAATTATATTTTAGTAATGCCTTGTGAGCTTGTGCCAATTCCAGTGTAAAGCTCCACAAATTATTTAACGGAGGGTTAACAAATTGCCGTCTAATGGTTGAGAAGTTTGATGCATGAGAATTGGAACCACGTCCCAATAACCCATTTTAGTAGGAGTTTGAGGCGATTACCCGTATGTTGGGTTTACCAGAGATTATTCGACAAAATATGGGGTTAATGCCTAAATTACTATGTAGGTACTTTACACCGATATCTGAAGCAAATAAAAATGTGTAGTTAGAATGAAAATAAGGCGATGAGCTAATAATTAATTGAATTTCTCTAAATATATATGTACAGAAACAGATATCTGAGAAAACAAAATTTAGAACATTAAACAAAACATATAAAAAATGTGTTTTTTTTTTCAAATCACTATTAGATAAATGTCAAATACCTATTTTCAATTTCATTTGTGCCTTTCAATAAGGCCGAGTATTAAACGAGGAAGCAATGGACGGAAGAAAGTAAACAAATTGTCTCTTTGTTCATTTAATGGAGGAATATTGAGTCCATTCTTCTAGATAATTTTGAATTCCAATATCCGCATTCCGTTACAAATATTCTTCGGGAATTGTACCAGTTTATGGTTACGGCGATAGGCGCATTATTATTGAAGTTTTGTATTGACATTGTAGGAATACAAAATCATCATCATCAGAATGCAATTTGGATACGTTCTTCCACTAGTATTACACGGAGTCCTGGGCGGCTGTGATTTCTTACCATCAGGTGACCTGTATGCTCATTTGGGTAAATAATATCTTCACACAACTCCCACGCCAGGCGGGTTCGAACCTCGTGATAACATGGAGAAGTTATATATTTTTCATCATAACAATATAAGCATGTATTATTATTATTAATATAGAATATCGATCTCTCAAAAGGTATTTATTGCTATAGAATTTTTCATTACGTTTGCAAAGTGGACAAAGGTACGACCCTCGTCATCGTCTCTTTAGGTGGAGTGCGCCACAAAGATATAAGTACTTTTGAAATAAAACGCGTTTTCCTTATTAAATTTTATGTAAACCAATACAACAACACAATACTCGTATACTCATTTTACTCGTTTTCAGGTGTTTTGGCTTTTTGGCTGACACCTGACAATATGAACCAAAAGATATCTTTTGGTTCATTAATTTTTTTCAACAACATTTTAATTTATCAATTATTGCGCTTCAATCGTTTATTCTATGCTTATTTATAGTTTTCAAATAATTTGAAGTCAGTCGTAGTTCAGGGGCACAAGTGTATAACTGTAAGCGCGACAGGTTGCTAGTTCGATTCCCACTCGAGGGAATAAAAAAATAATATATTCAATTCTTCATTGGTGTAGAGCGTGAACTTACCGCCGCCCTTTGCCTTGACACCAGAGCGAAGAAAATGGAAATATAAATTTAAATAAATATTTCATTTCCTCGAGTGGGGATCGACCCCACAACCAGTCGGTTTACAGTCACTCTTTGTGCCCCTGCACCACAACTGGCCTACAAATATTTTATTTATAAACTGCTTAATTATATACATACACTTCAATTAAAATTAATAGCTTTTATATTTATTAAGAAAATATTATTTAAAAACATATCTTCTATAAAATAAAGTGAGGAAAATAAAAAGAACATTCGAATGAATTTGACATTGTCATCTCAACAAGAAAATGATACTTAGAAAATATTTGATATTATTTTTAAAGAATATCTGTTACTTTGGTAAACAAATTGTGACTGAGGCGAGTAGGTATACGAGTATTGCTTACATCCCGATGATCATAAAACATAATATAGAATCGGTAAGTCACCCGCCCGCCGCGAGGGACACACCTCTGAAAATTCAATTACTTACTTTACGAATTTGAAAGTATCGAGAACTTATATATATATTGTTAGTGTATTTCGATATTTCCCTATGCTTCGTAATATGAACCAACTGATGTGTATACATAAAAATAAAATTGAAGTGTCTGTCTGTGATTTTAAAATAATCGTGTTTTTGCATGATGTGCAGACGTCGCCACAGGTATGGGTTAAATTTTGAGTATTTTAAAATGTTTCCTAAAAGTATTTTTTTCTTTTATACACGTATCTATTTTTTAAAAATACTTATACACATTGTTAATACATTACAGTCTTCTCTCAGTAACAGTCTCTATACAATATTTAGGGTAGATATAATCTATTATTCCCGAAAAAACAACCTGGATTACAATTTGTGAGAACACGAAAATATTCTTGTTTATAAAGAAATCTTGTTTTATCCATGTTAAAGTAAAAATAGGAAATAATATAGCCGTGCTTGGAAATGAAATGAACTTCCACGAAGGTGTTATCAATCCCCACACAAAATTTATTTACATGTTTTAGAAAGAAAGAATCTGAACAATGTCTATATAGATATACATATATACATATGCAGGTTAGCAATTTCTCCATTTATCTCTCCTTCACCCCAATGAACACGCCTCACTAAATTACATTTTAAAAGTTTGGGCTCCGTCTAGACATGTTTGAAAATAATTATTCTTAGTATTTATTTATTATTTTATATAACTTCATGTAAAATAGGATATAAACGTTGAAATTCAACCAACATTTCCAAAAAAATCGATTATTTTTATAATAACTGTTTTAATCACGACGATAATAATAACTTACAATAACTATTAATTTCCACAGTAGAGACTGCCTACAATAGAAAAGAAATAGAAATTATTTTCAAAGTTACATTGAATTCTATCTCAGTTCAGCCAAGCATAAATAAATATTTACAGTACAAAAATATTTTTCTTTGTCGTTGTTTGCTAAAAATATAATATTGTCTTTAACTATTGTGACAAATAGGTGAACTGTTTACCTGCTGCTAGCCATAAAATATGCTGGTGTGCTCTGAAAATTCAATTATAGGTGCTGTAAATTTTCACCTACCATATGCAGGTGCTATATATAATATTTGTATTTATTGCATTGCTTGTATGCGAAATATGTATATAATCTAAGTTTAGAATTGATTTACTATGAACGACGGTGTAATAAATTTAAATGGTAAACGTAGAATTATAATTATTTGTAATTTATTATATTTTTTAAAATTTAATACAAGAATATTAATTGTTGTAAAATGGGGAACGGAGTATCTTAACACTAGACACTATTTTGTTATTAAGTTTGCATCGTTCTAATAAAACATAAGATGTTATTTGAGTAAAACAAAGCATACATACCTATATAAAGTTTGTAGTTTTCTTATAGGATAAGTTACATATGCCAAAAATATTTTTACATTTCCTGTAATTTCTAATTTTATTTCTCTGGAGAATTGTTCAAAACTTGTAATAATAACATACATTTTGTATGTATTCTGTATTGACAACAATCGGTTTTAATTAAACAACAACAACAACAAACAACAGAATTAACTATTAGCAACACAGAATGGAAGACAGATTATAAATGCCACCAGCATACATACCTTAACAATTGAATGTCCACAGCAATATGTACACACGTTTAATTAAGTCCCTCAGGTGATAAACTAAAATATATTATATGAAGTTATTACGTTCATAAATTAATTAATATATTAGGTACCACTGCCATCTACATAGATTAATTTAAAAATATAGTTTTTTATTTTATTTTCTTAACCTCACACTATATCCTACATTATAGTAGGTTAAGTAGGCAGAGGTAGGAACCTAGTGTTGAGACATTTCCCCACTGTCCGCCGATTTTTCTAGGCATTGCGTGTGAAGTTGCGGAACTCAACGCAGCGGTCAATTCATATTCGTGGTATTTCTGTTTTTTTTTTAGTTTTATATTAAAAAACCGGACAAGCGCGAGTCGGGCTCGCCCACCGAGGGTACCGTACAAAATTGGAGGTTTTGAGCTTTTTATAAAACTTAGGTTTGGCTGGACCCGAACCCTTTCATCTGATACCTCACTTGAAGCCGCTAGGGCTTTAATATCAAATTTTCCCCCATTTTTAAGCCTATTATTTTTTAGGATTTACCCATAAATGTATAGTTTTTATATTTTTTCCAGAATAACTACTACATGTAGATGCTAGCTACCAAATTTCATAATTCTAGGTCAACTGGAAGTACCCTATGAATTTTGATTCCCTTCATAGTGTCAAAATACGCATTTTTTGCGACATAAACGGCCATATCTTTTTCCTAATTTAATATAGAAATAAGTTTTATCAGGAAATCATGGGGCCATAGATCTGAGTATATGGTTTGAACCCGATATCTCCAAGCGTTCCTAAGATAAAGAGTCTTGACAGATAGACAGACGGACGGACAACAAGGTGATCTTAAAAGATTTCCTCCTTTCCTATAAGATTTTTTTCTTTTGAGGTACGGAACCCTAAAAATTGGCAAAACGTTTATACAAAATGTGTGGTGTAAGTTACGTATTTGTTAGTTATTAATGTGAAACCACTGTATTGCTAATTGCTATACGTCGGTTTACTGTTCCATTGCACCGCAATATTTTTATTAATGTTTTTGTTAATTAAAGTGCTTCCATTTGCGCTATAGCACTGCTTTTATAAAATTATCCGCAAATATGCTGTTCATAAACATTCAAGTAATATATCCAACAACAATTCTTTTTTTTTTAAATTATATTTTCGAGTTCAAAATATTGGTTATGAATTTGACTAGCAATTGAACTTTGTATTCCACCACTTTTTGTAAGAAGAGTAAAGGTATATATTAATCCATACCTTTATTATAAATTCGAAAGTAACTCTGTCTGTCTGCCTGTCTGTCTGTCTGTCTGTCTGTCTTTTACGCAATCAGGCCCAGACCGCTAATTTAATTGTGATAAAATACTCATATAGTGATACTTGAGGCTCCCGGGATGAACATAGGATACTTTATTTTCTCATATCCTATCCTATCCTATATCTTATAAAACAAAGTCGCTTTTTGTGTCTGTCTGAACTTTCTAACTCTTCTTCTTCTAAACCACCCAACGGATTTGGATGCGGTTTTCACCATTAGGTCGAGTATTTCTCAGGGAAGGTTTATATATAGTTTATTATTTGTACATTCTTATGTAAATTAACATAAATACGATAAATGTGTATAAAGTCCTACCCGCTGAGACACTTTGGCGCATGCGCTGCTTTAATGGTAAATACTACATGAAAAAAATGTACTGGAGTATTGTTCCTCTTAATAAGATCTACAAAAAAGTCCGCGATGACATATTCGTATCTTTTAAGAATAACGTGTAGTGACCATATTTCTGTCTAAAAATAGTAATTTCAATATATTTTTTATTGTGAGGGATATTTCTCCATAATGGTATTAATCCTTATCCTTTAAAATACTTTATTAAATTTCTACGTTAAACGAAGATAAAATTTGCTTTTTAAACTATTTCGAAATTGCGAATAGTTTTAGAGAAAAACGCATTTAATTATTGACACATCACGCCGTTCAGACATCAACTGTATCGAGTCAAGTTTCACTTATCCCTTACTCTCAGCATATAAATAAGTATATTAGTTGGCCATTTAATGTAGATCAAAACTGTCTTTTCTGTTTTTCATTTTAATAAGTACTTTAGAAGTTGTTACAATATCAAAAAATCCTTGCTGCGAAACGCGCCTCGCGACGTTATGCTCATACAAGCGAGTCCGCCGCGTCCGCCTTACACGCATCGGTGGTTCAGTGGTAGAATGCTCGCCTGCCACGCGGGCAGCCCGGGTTCAATTCCCGGCCGACGCATTCTATTTAATTTTCGTCACAGGCAGCCACGTAGTGCTTGCTTTTCATCAGGGACAGAATACCCTCTTCAGCATTAACCATAAGCTCGAAAAAAAAACCCGCCTGCCTTTATAGCAACGAAGATTCAGATGCGTTTGTACGTATTGGATAATACGAGTTGAATGTATTATTTAATGTCATTTAACTATCTAAAAATAGTAATTTAAATATATTTTATAAATACTTGAAATGATTAGTATCACAGATATAAAATTACGGTACCTACTAAAAAATCCTTGCTGTGTAAAACAATTGGAAAATCCTTATTGAAACTACGAAAATGCGGGTTGCATTAGGGTTTAATTAATCTTCACATTATCTTACTTACGTGCTTTGCAAACATACATTATATGAATAATCCAGTAGTAAAAGCGGGCGAAGCCGCAATAGGGTCGCTAGTTTGTAATATTTTCGATATATATCAATATATTAAAATACTTATTAATTTGACATGTAATTTATTATGTATTAAGTAAGTACGGTTAAAAAGATTTAAAGGGCTAGAAAGTGTTTTTTTAGGCGTTTTTTAAAGGTAAGGAACGTTTTTGAATTCCTAACAATCAAGGGCAGGGCGTTCCATAAGTGACACGCAGCAATTGTAAATGAATCACTATAAAATGACGAGGAATGTTGTGGAATTTTTAGCGCCAGACTATAGTCGGATCGCAGACGTCGAGGATGTGAGCGGCCCAAAAATTCAAATCGTTCCTTTAGGTACGGAGGAGAAGTTGGATTGAACAGAATACAGTAAAGAAGATGAAGTATGTGAGTATTCCTACGAAGCCGGATAGGGAGCCACTTGAGCTTTTTTCGGAAGTCGGAAATGTGATCATATTTACGTAGACCAAATATGAATCGTATACACACATTTTGAAGACGCTCAAGCTTATTTAATTGCTCCTCTCTTAGATCAAGATAACAAAGATCAGCATAATCGAGAATCGGTAAAAGGAGAGTATTTGCTAACGCAATCTTGGTAGGTATAGGGAGAAAATTGCGTAACCGTTTAAGAGATCCCAGTGACGCAAACATCTTTCTGCTCACCTCACATAGCTGTGAGTCCCAAGATATGTTTTGATCCAAGATGATGCCCAGATCTTTCACAGATTTACTGTAAGGTATACTGACACCGTCAAGAAAAACAGGTGGTAAATTTAATAAGTTAATTTTGGATATAAGTTTTCCACTACCAACTATAATGAGCTGCGTTTTTATCGGATTCAGTCGCAAACCAAATGACTTACTCCAAGCGCATATTTTCTCCAAGCTTTCATTTATTGCTTTTATAGCAAAGGGTAAATCCGGCAGTTTGGCTTGATGGTAGATTTGGAGATCATCTGCATACAAATGGTAGAGAGAAGAAACGTGCTGAGAAATAGTATTAATAAATATAGAAAATAACAAGGGAGATAACACGCCACCCTGCGGAACGCCGGCTACTACAGGACACCAGTCAGAGTGTGAATCCTGAATTCGTATGCGTTGCCGACGCCCAGACAGGTAACTATGAAACCAGTCAATTGCGTTAGGAGATATGTTAAGTGACCTGAGAGTAGCGAGCATGATATCGAAATCTACAGAACCAAAGGCATTACTGAAGTCAAGCAAAACGAGGAGTGTATATATAATGTTAGGTCACTATCTTCACAAGAACGAAAAAAAAATGAATAAAATAAATAAATAAATAAATAAATAAATAGATAAATAAATAAATAAAAAAAAAATAAAAATAAAAAAAAATGGCTGGACAGTACGTGGACAAAGATGGTGACGTTACCTGAATAGATATATACCCAGGACAGAAAGAGATGACAATCCTTGGAAGAGGCCTTTACCTGAGGGGGGTTCCTAATTAACGCAATTTAGAAATATTATTTTTTATTAAAACAGAAAGAATAGAATAGTAAAAATTTAATAGAAGTTAGTTTATTTCATAAATTAAAAAAAAATTGTAAAATTCACTGTAAAAATTTTGTTACATTGGAAAATAAAAGGCTTTTTTATTATTATTTTTTTTTATTTATTATTTTATTTATGTTTATAACAACCGCCGTTGCTAAGCAACGATTTGCAAAGTTTGTTGTTAGAAAACGTCACCCAAAATGAGCTTGCTTAACGCATCTGTCTATTGAAAACTGAAAATAATTTCATAAATATATTTAATAAATATTCGTATAGTTCAAGCGGGCGTAGCCGCGTACGGGTCCACTAGTATATATATATAGATTTAATTGTAAATTTATTGTATACGTGTAATTCTATTCAGAACGATGCGACTGATAATTTGGAATTTTATTTACTTAAAAAGTTCCTAAATAAAAATATATACACATACATAAAAAAAACTTGACTTGCTGCTATTAAGTACATCTACATATATTTGATTTTATTTGCTAATAAATTTTAAACTCTTCGATTTGATTTCAAAATTGTTATCGATAGTTTTATACGTCAATAATTCTAATATTGATAGGGTCGTGGGTGACAGATATCCACTCAGATATGTAGTAATTTAATCTAAGTTACTCGCTTATTGATGTCACTGGATACGGCTGTTAGTGCGTGATAAACAATTTAAAATACCATTATGATATTTAAACCTGTTTATATAGATGTTTTTATATGCACATCAAACATGCTCTAATGAAGGGATAAAATTCCAGTTCCATGTTTATTACTCGACTGTATCAGATGGAGGAAATAAATACTTAATATTTGAAATGTTTTGAAATTCAATAATAATAAAATATATATATTTTTACTATATTTTTCAATAGCAAATTACAAAATGGTCTGTATATTATATAAATAATTAATAGCATTAAACGGTCCCGAGCAACTTTGATTCATTTAGACGTAATCCGCCATCGGCGCTCCACCTCGTACTATCTCATTAGATGGCTAATTTGTTTAGGGATCTCTGAAGGGATTGAAACATTGTGAATTCAGTTTTGTTTGATGGGTCTTTGTTGAATCTGTTTTTCAATTTTAATATATTCTAAAAAGAAAGTAATAAATTAATGGCAAAATGAGACCAGTCGTGGTGCAGGGGTACAAAGCGTGACTATACACTCGACTGGTGGTGCGTTAGATCCCCATTCGAGGAAATGAAATATTTATTTAAATTATATTTCCATTTTCTTCGCTCTGGTGTCGAGGCAAAGCGCGGTGTCGAGTTCCACCAGAATTCGGTGGAAAGTGGGGAAAATTCCCTCTGTCTACCGTGCCAAGTGCAGGATACAGTGTGAAGCTGATATACGAAATCAATAAGGCCTCTCGTTTAGTAACGTTACCTGGTATTTAAAATTAAAATATGTAGAAAAGAAATGACGTAAAAAATTTCAATAAGTGATTAAAATCACTTTTATGTGGTAAGACACAGATACACACGATGATACTGGGAGAAGGTCACGTTAAAAGCCTCCCGGAGGGCATGTAAGATGGCCATCTCGGAGGGTATGGCGAAAGAGGTATGCAAGCTTCTCGGCTAGGGCGTAAACAACACCACAACACGCCCTGTAAAAAATCTATGTCCAGGCGAACGCAAACTTATTGTATTTCTTGCTAATAAAACACGTCCCTACTAAACTGAAACTGTAGCTCGTCTACAAACTATCTAGATCTACCAAGCTAGCCTTGTGGCGCTAATTTGCATGTAAAAACAGAGCTCGAGAGATATTTTGCCTTAGTGGTTTCGTTTATTTCGTGCCTCATGCATCTAAAGGTCGAAAACGTTGTTATTAATCAATGTAGTAATTAAATTTTACATTTAGTTCTTTATTAGAAATTAATCTATAGATAAATTGCTTAAAATATCTGTTAGTGATTTCAAAATAATCGTATGTTTTTTTTGGAGGGCATATATGTAGTTATTTACGCGATCATTATTGTTACTAAAACAAATAATCAATATTGAAATTATTTGCCTGTTTTTATATTTGTCCGGCCTTATCTCAGTAATAGCTGGATCTAATTTTATGAGACTTTCATTGAAAGATAGAGGGGGTTATCGAACAACATATTGGCTAATTTTATTTTATTTTTAATAGTTAACTCTAGTTAAATAGAAAATATGGAAAAAAATATTTTTCATATTTAAAATAACTATTAAGAATAATTAAAATGAACTACAAATAAAAAAAATAATATATATATATATTAAAAAGTAAAGCTTAAACATCAGTAGGAGAATGAATAATAATATATTAATTACAATTTCATTGCTCAAAACGAACATCCAGAGCAGACAACTCGTAAAGATGAAGTTTAATATGTTTGGCATCTATTCTGTGCTTTGCCAAGTAACTTCCACAGCTTCGTGCATAAGCCTTATGCTAGTACCTTTATGCTGAATATATTGAAATCATCATCGTCGTACATCGTCAAATAGCTTCTAATAACGACTTCAAATGCTATTTCGGTGTTTATTTGTACGAAGGCTTAAAAAAACGTAATTTATAATAAATATATTGAGAAAACCATATTTCTAGGTATGTTTTAACTTGACATCTTCAAATTTCTCTTTTTCTGCAATGGAGTTCATGTTCATGCTATAATTCTTTTGAAACTAAAAAGATTTTTTAATTTTATGGCTTTTCAGTCATTACAAATACGGATTTCAGCAAAGACATTTTCTGAAAAACAAAATATCTAAATAAATATGTATTATCTACAAATATAAGTAATTCATTACTAAGTTAAGTAACGTATAAAATTCTTGGTACAGGTAAATCGCGTTTGTTCCACGAGTTTAAATAATATTTACTTACGCTTAACGTTGGATAGCTTAAATAATTCTAATAACTAAAATAAACTCTCTCAAGCTCCGAAGCCAGGCAAAATTATTTGTTTGGGTCCCAAAACAAACAAGCGGGAACTTGTGTAAAATTTGCAACTCCTACACACATATTTAGCCTCAGAGAAGGCTAAGTAACATTACGTTTAATAGGCTCTTAATGACATTAAGAAAACGCTAGCGACAATGTCGTGTTGAGTTAGAGTTAGCGAGGGACGGGCCGGTCATAATTAAGTTTTCGATGGAGCTGAAATGTGGTTCCAGTGCAAACAGCGGGCCCCGGACTTGTTCACAACATTTTATCGTACCCAGCCATTAGTAAAATTCGGTCCTTCTAATTGAATGTAGAATATATTTTGTATATTGATCGTCGATTATGGTAAACATTCAATATTAGACTCGCTTCGCTTTTGTGTTGGCGGAAATTGTAGAAAGTTACTGTGTTCTATGTAAACAAAAAAACATCGTCTGCCGTTTGTATAAATGTATATTATAAATACTACTTGCATTATAATAGACTTTATTTATCTATAATGCACATATGTGAGGCACAGAACGGATCGATGATGTAGTTTTTGAAACATTACACTTATTATATTATACAAAAAAGTATTTATAACAGGTTAACCTGCTTTCGTAAAACATAATTGAGAGAGAGAGAGAATTAAAAGATGATTCTGTAATAGAAAGATGTTTTTCGCTTAGAAAATTATGTAGTTTTAATAACAGATGCATAAATTATATTAAGTCATTATATTAAACGCCACCAGTTGTGGGTTTGATCCCCACTCGAGGAAATAAAACATTTGTTCATATTTCATTTTCATTTTCTACGCTCTGGAGTCGAGGCAAGATGCGGTGTTGAGTTCCGCCACTCAACACGCAATGCCTGCAGAATTCGGCGGAAAGTGGGGAATGGAATATCTTAGCACTAAGTTACATCTGCCCACCCTGCTGTATGTGGGATATAGCGTGAAGCTAATAAATTACTTATATTATATACAAAATGAAAATATTTACATGTATACATATATAAATAAAATTTTATTTAAACTTTAAATTTATTTTAGTGCAGCTCTTAATTTAGTAATAATAAGTTACCATAACATTATAACTGTTGTCGGCAGAAACGAACCCGAACAAGCGAATGCGACCGCAATATACGAATGGCCAAAATTAAACCGCTTTGGTAGTTAACCAAAAGTATTTACTTAATTTTCAGTTAAATTTTGACGCTAATTTCACATTATAACTAGCGGTGAGTTTGTTTATTAAAATAAATTTGAATTACAATCATTTTGTGTTTAGTATAATTTTATGCTGCATTAAATTTAAGTTTTAATCAAATATAAGCTTTAACAAATATTAATTCATAGATTATGCTAACTAAAACATAATGTTTCGTTTATGTTGGAATATGTGTTTATGTGTTTTTTAGATTTTCACTGACAGAATAAATAGAACGTATAAAAATGCGTGAACGTATGGTTTAGCGTTCAGAGTGCTTGGATGGTTGCCCAGAGGCGCTGGTTGCCTGTCGAGGCAAATGAGGCGTGACTCAACGCCGCGCTTGCCTAGACACCAGATCGAAAAGATGAAAATATTTAATATTTCATTTCCTCGAGTGGGAATCGAACTAACAACCTGTCGCATTGACAGTCACACATTAATTAAGCTTAAAAGGCTGGCCTCAAAGTAATTGAGTTTAAAATTAATTATTAATTGAATACATCCTTCAAATATAAGCCCATAGTTGCTACGACGTATCATAAATTTATAGCTTAGAGCTCCACAGGAGTTGTGCGGAGTATTAGTAAGTCAGTTTAATAAGATCTAACTGCGCCCACATAGCTGAGATGTCTTATCGAGTTAGGTTATTCTCATGGAGATATTCGATGGAGTTTCGTTATTATTTTAGTGCAAATAAGCGATAGTTTATTTTAACTTGTTATTATCATTAAATGATTAGTTAAAGACGAGAATTATCTTGTGAATTGTTTTACTTGTTTATCAAATATCATCGAACCATAACACTAGGTTCCCAGGTTCCTTATGCCTAACCTGCTATGTGCGGGCAATAAATATATTACGCTATGATCCCGTATAAGCAAAGTAATGCAACGGCTGAATAGAATGCATAACTTTGAAGCTTAATGCGATCGTTGTTACAGTGTCGGCCATTTAAAAACTAATATAATAGTAATACTTTTATTAAAATACATGTACGAGTATATAAACCAATGCAGTATTTTTAACGAATTCGTGAAATTTATAAATGGGATAGCCTCTGATTGTAATCCACAGGCGTAAGTTGTGGGTTCGATACCTGCTCAGGTGAATGATTATATTGTGTATTTAAATTGTTTTCATTTGCGTAATATTTTACGTTTGATAAACAATTAAATTCAATATAATAATAAGTTAGACTGCAGCTAAATAAGTACTTAAATATCGCGACAAGCTTTTATATCATACTAGCGGCCCGCTCGCGGTTACACCCGCGTGAACTATGTTATTATTAATTTCTGTCTCCATGACTACGTCCTAGTGACGACGATGCAAAATTTGAGACTTCTAGCATTTGTAGTAACGAAGTTTCATACAAACTTTCGACCCCAAAAACAACCCCTTAGAAATTGAATATTACAAATTCCCGTCTTAGTGAGCACCTACGTCCTATAAGTTACTCCTATGCAAAATTTGAGATTCCTAGCACATGTACTTTCTGAGATTTCGTGATGAGTGAGTGACCTTTCGATTTTATATATATAGATAAACGTTTTAGTTGATAGTGAAAGTATTAAAGGAAAAATCTATTTTATACTCTTCTGTATTTAAATAAAAACTTACTAAGCGCTACGGTCTCTACATACCTCTTTCGCCTCATCCACTGTCATCAACCTCTTCCTACATGCCCTCCGGGGCCGACTTACTACGGAATAACTCCAATTTCTATTGCCTTTAAAAAATATGCACAAATAAATAAAAGCAGATAAAACGACAATATTTTTATTTTGTACAAAACATTTGTAGTAAATAAGCGAAAAAGCACAACAACGAAGCACTTCTGTATTTTCTGTTAATTAATCAAATCAGTTTCAACATTCGTCTCTCTAAAATTAAAAATACGAGTATAATTACCGTATGTACAGTCGTATACAAACGTGTATTTTTAAATTTTCGTATTGTATTTGCATTTGGGAGCTCGATATGAGCGCTCGCGTTAATAAACCAGCGCTCTCTTGAGACTTTTCCTGTGTTATTGAGTCGATATTGGCTTGTAGTAGTTATATCTATTTGTGATTAGTTAGTCCCAAGATAGTTTCAGAATGAGAAGCGAATATGAGCGTTGTGGAATATTTTGTATGAATTTATTTTTTGTTGATTATAAGTTTAATTTTTATTTTATATTTTAATGTTAGCATTCTTCCTTTGTATTGCGATTTTTTTTCCGATGTCAAGAATAGTTAGAGTTAGAGTTAGTTAGTGGGAAGTGAAGTGTCTTAACACTAGGCTCTCTCTGCCTATCCTGCTTCACGTTAAGCTGAAAACAAAATGTTAGTCTAGGTATTTCAAATGAAATTATATTTGCGTAAACAATCTACTATATCTACCAAATAATCAAAGTTTATATAAGTAATTACTATTACTTCTCTAACTTTCATGAGCAATCAGTCTTTAGATTGGAAACTTAATTAAACTTGTTGTAAAATATTAAATACCGAATAGTAGACTAACTCACGTTTTGAGTACTTTTATATAAGAAATGAAAATAATATTATCTATTTGTTTTCATCAAATCTTAATTTACGAATTTTAACTGATTATATTTTTTGTTATTCGTAGCGTCATGGGATTGGTTGGCACGGGCCGAGACTTGCTGCTCTTCGGGATATCGCGTGTTAAGTGGCGGAATTCAACGCCGCGCTTATTCTTGTCACTTCAATCAAGAAAATTATTCATTTCCTTATGTGGCAATCAAACCACACGTCGCGTTTACAGACAGACACGAAATACACAAAAGAATAATAAATATATATAATTTTACCAAATTTTACCAAATTGTCATTCGAACATTCCATTTTGAACTGTTAAACACAATATTACGTTAATATCAATTGCAAAACGTCTCCTGACATTGTCTTAAATCCCATTAACATGGAGAATATAACCTTTTAGGCAGTCAGCCGAATTGTATTTAATCCATAGTGTCGTTATAAATGACTATCAACCGAAGGGTCTCCGTGTTGTTCTTATCCAACCCTGAGACGTCGTTGATACTTTCGCCTGCTCCGCGTAGATAAAGGCTAAGGAAGTATTAAACACAGATTATTGCGTATTTTCTCTACAATTTACATAAGTCAATACGTATTATGCTCCTTCAAATAGAATTTCAATGCCTTATTGGAATGTTATCTTCTATAGTTATAAAACGAATTCTATTACTTGTTTTATTGGACTAGCGGACGTACGCAGCTTCGCTTGCTTATTTAGAGGTGAATTTTAATAAACCATGAAACACGTGTTCAATGAAATCTATTTAAGAGTCTTAAATTTCAAATTTTATAAAAATCGGTGGCAATTTAGAAAAATTCCATACAAACTTTCAACCCCTATTTCACCCCTTTAGGGTTAAAATTTTTCAAAATTCCTTCTTAGTGGATGTCCAGATTACGAAAGTAAACATCTGTCCAAATTTCACGTTGCTACTATCAGTGATTACAACTGTGCGTACGTCTTACCTCAGTAAGTGAGGACAAGTCCTTTTATATATTAGGTAAGTTTATAAAAGACTTGCAAAAACTTACGGTGCTTGGAATATGTGTAAGTTAGCTATAGCCGGATTACTTTATGTACTGCAAATGTAATGAGTATGATGTTACTTTAATTTTTCATTGCGAAGCGAAGCGACGCGCCTACATGGAAAACTAGTAAATTATTATTTGGATAAATATTTATATGAAATTAAATAAAAAAAAGGTCAGATAAAGTGTGACTGTAAAATCGCATGGTTGTGGGTTCGATCCCCAATCGAGGAAATAAAATATTTATTTAGATTTACATTTTCATTTCTTCGCTCTCTGGCGTTAAGTTCCGCCACTCAACACACAATGAAAAGAATTCAGCGGAAAGTGGGGAATGGAGTGTCTTAACACTAGGTGTCCTCTGCTCCTGCTGTTTGCAGAATACAGAATTAAGTTGTAATTAAAAAAAAAATAGGCAATTAATTAGTGTTGCAATTAATTTCATACTTAAATTAAATACTTTTTACAATCAATTTGGAATCCCAATTACAATTCTAAAAAGAAGGTATTTTTTTCTTAACAGAAAAAAAATAGCTTTTTCTTGTATATGTATTGAAACAAAAACAAAATAATTAATTTCCTTCGAAATGTGTAAAAAAAACAATTGAACATTTTATCACAGCGAAGTTCTTTGCAAGGGAGCGAGAACCGTAAATGTTTGGGGTAAACAATGAGACCGCAATTTGTGGTGACATGGCTCTGTTGATGCAAATCAAAATACGACCAAATAAGATCATGATATTATTTTTTTTATTTATCAATGAATCGTATATAGAATATTTCCTTTCCGTTACGCCTATAAATAATTTATGATATTTATCAGTATTTAAAAATTAGGAAGTTAATTATTTTCCTTTCTATTTCATTATACTGTCTGCTCAGGCCTTTACTACAAATAGAAATTATTATTAATTATTACTACTATCGGTAAACGTTAAAATCAATAAAATACTTAATAGCGCTACCGTTATCCGTTTAATATTATAACCATGTTGTTAGAAATTGTATCGAATATATTTAAACTTTATATTAGTTCCACCGCAGGAAACCTAATTAGCAATACCCGGTCGCCGTTGTAACGTGTTGCAAATAAGCATACCGAACTTAATATGCTGTAAAACGAAGCTATTACTTAAGCAATCTGCACTTAAATATCCTCCACAAGTTCTACAATTGCAATTTATTAAATTTGGAACAATAGAAGTTAATTGTCGTGGCCAATTCGTGTCATGGCTAGGCCATTCGTGGCGCAGGGGCCAAAGTGTGACTGTTAATACGACTGGTTGTGGGTTCGATCCCCATTCGAGGAAATGAAAATGAAAATGAAATTAAATTTATATTTCCATTTCTTCGCTCTGGTGTCGAGGTAAAGCGTAATTGCATTATAATGAAGTATTGTTTTAGTATATTCTTACATAAGAATTAATTAATATAATTTTTTGGGTGGAGTTCAGTTCTGTCACTCACACACAATGTCATGAATTCGGGCAGAAAGCTGAAAACATAGCGTCTTGAATCTTGACGCCAGGTTCTCCCCGGCTAATCCGTGAAGCTATTTTCTTTTGAATTCACGCTATAGATTACAGAAAATGAGATCAGGTAAAAATGAACTACAAAATATAAAAGGCAAAGAATAAACATTTCGAAATTCATACACAACATATAAAGGTTGAAGAATAGAAATTCATTTTTTGAAAATAAATGTCTTTAATCTATCAAACGAAATAAAAATACTCGAGTTAGGTTTGTAGTTGACTATTTTATATTGTATTGGCCTTTGTATTTTTGAAGGTTTATCAAAAAATATAACGTCAGCATTTTTTTTAAAGTGTAGTATGGTTGACAAAAAATAGATCACCCAGAGCGATACAACCATTTTTTCGCATTTTAAGGGTTAGCGACTTTAAGTTGATAAAACGTTTTGTAACGTTTTTCATATTTTTTTATTTACTTCTATAACGTTTTATATATTGGCTTGTCCAATTGTAATTTTTTTTATATATCTCTCTGCATTTACTGTAATAGACAGACAAAATTTAGTGTATATTTACTCCGTTCTCGACGAATCTCCAACTTATATTCAAATAGATAATTAATTATGCCATATTATTTATGACTATATAATATAACACGATATGTGATGTTCTACGATAAATCAAACGTCATAAAATCAGTACACCATCATGTTAATGTTATTGGAAACCGTAAATAAAAGGAAAATTGCTATATCGTCTCTATGTGCGGGCGGCGGAGAGCCTTGGGTATACCCGTACTGCGCATAATGAAGATTTGTAGCTGGCAATAAAATACTATTGTGTGTCGTATCTCTTTGTATCGCCATTCACAAAGCCGGACACTGGAAGTCCGTGATTTCATTTCGTAGGAAAATTACCAGCATCCCGTTTAAGTTATTTATTAACTTGCCTGCTTTGTTTGGGTTAGGGATTTGCAAGCGGTTCTAATCGCGCGGTATTTATTCAGACGTAAATTCATATGATAACTCTTCATTATGAAACGTAAATTAAACCTGCATTACATTTTTAAATTAAAAAATATTATATTAAAAATACATAATAATAGGTTTTCTTTTTTAATCTGGGAAACTGGGAAAAAAGGCTTCGGTAGAACAATTGATTAAAAATAAAAATATTATTTATCTGTATGTAAAAATATGGATGGTTTATTATAAAAAAACATATTTTCATTCAATTGAAACTCTACAAAAAAATCATTAGTGTTTGTGGTATTTTTTGTACGAAACAAGCCCTGCATGTACTATGTTATATTCAATAAAACAAAGGTAAGCTGAAGTATTTTACACAATTTGTTAGCTCGCGGAGAACTTTCAACCCGAGTTTTAATTACAAGCGACATCAAGCAAATAGAGGTTCATAAAATGCTTTTCAAGTTGAAATATCACAGAAGGCAAATTGCAGTGAGCGAGTCGACAATTGAAAAGCTGATGTCTGTCCCCTGCAATGGTATGACTGTGCATTAACGATTATTTCCAGTGGAAGCGAACTTTGCAATATGCTGGGGTTAGATTTATGTATATAATTTATTAAATCTC
Organism: Heliconius melpomene rosina; assembly: GCF_056956725.1. NCBI lineage: Eukaryota > Metazoa > Arthropoda > Insecta > Lepidoptera > Nymphalidae > Heliconius > Heliconius melpomene. The sequence continues at coordinate 10,530,772 of NC_140398.1, forward strand.
TAAATTAATGCCTAAGTATTAATTAATCCATTAATTTAATCCTTACTTATATTATATAAATATCATGCGTATTTTATGATATGTGAACTGAAAGCATATAAGCATACGGTATTATATCAATTGATTGAAACAATTTGTATGTTTATTTTTGTATTTCAACTTTTCAATTAATTTAAAAGGAAATATGTTTTAAATATTAATTTGAACTAATATCAGTCGATGGAAATGAACCTAAAAGTGATATTGTTAAAATTATTTCACGATTTAAAACTATAATAACAGTTTTGTCTTAACGTGTGATTTAAGGGATTTGTATAATGTCTAAAGTTGGCAATATCTGCAGTAACTGCGCCTTGCTGAGCGTGCCGAGTAAATAATGATGTTGCAACGCGAACTCAGCTACATGCGGAGCAGGCAGCGTCGTAATGTAATATTAAAGCGACCGCACGCTCGCGGGTGATAGGCGAGACGCGGAGGCCTAATTGACATATTAACTAGATCATAATCTATTATAGAGTAATCAGCATCAGCTTGGTAGGCGGAGGGAACCTAATGTTAAGACACTCCGTTCCCCGCTTTTTGCTGAATTTTTCGGCTTTTGCTTTGATCGAACCCACAACCGCCGCGTTACAGTCGCACCTTTGCGAACTAACGACGGTTGCTATCAGTAAACACAAGTTATAGATGGAACCTGTCATTTTTATGTATACCCAAAGAGGTAATATTTTGTATTTTTAACCGACTTCTGTAAGAAAAGGAGTTTTTTTACAGAAGTCGGTTTTGAAAAGGAGTTTTTTTTGTCAAATTTGAGACATAAATACGTATTTTATGCTACATTAATATGAAATATGGAACAGTTAAAAATACCAGCCATTTAATTTAAATATGATGTAACGACACCATAGCCTGACATTTATACTGACGTTGGAATAAATCTGAATTTGCGTGACATATAGAACAATAATAAACTTTACAGAATCACCTCATTTTATAAACATGATGTATTTTGTATAATATAGAAAATTACATTAATGAAAATATTTCACAATAATTAAGGCATATATAAATTAGGAATTAAGTATGATATAATTTATTTTAATTTATTTTATTTTATAATTTATTTAAGTATATATCTATATATGTCGTAAAGGCAAGTTTGCAGTGAGTTAAGTAAGTAAATCAGCGAAATTATTATCTTAAAAAATATTTTAAATAATATTTACTGTCGTATTTTATAGAAATGGAACATTCAAAACGTACCGCAAGATTTTAATTAAAATGTTTGAATAAAGTACAAGAGAATTTTAACAGGATTATTAAGGAAAAGTGAAAACATTAATATTAAGTGAAATTACATTGGTAAGATTTTTTCTAGAGAATTATAAATTGTAAACGTTATTATAAAAAACCCGGTAAAGCGACAGTCGAGCTCGCCCACCGATGATTCCGTACAAAAATTGGTGGTTTTGAATTTTTTTCTGATATCTCCCTTGAACCAGCAGCTTTAATACCAAATTTGACCCCGTTTTAATGCTATTTTTTTGTAGGATTTAACCGCAAATCTGTAGATTTTTTAACTAGTCTACCTGTAGATGCTAACTGTAAAATTTCATAATTCTAGGTTAACCAAAAGTACCCTATTAATTTTGTTTCCCTTTTTCGAAATACGCGTTTTTTGCTATTTCTTATTATCATAGTTTGTTGAATGGGTCCACTTGAAGTAGCTTTGATTACGAGGCGATTTACAAACAAAATACAGCAATAACGATGCATCCATCAACGCTGGCATCTTTTAATTGCGTTGACTTTGAGGCTTAATTTTTTCTGTGTTCTAAGGGACTGTAGACATGGATATTTGATATTCCTCTAAGCTAAATTCTACCATCCACAAAGTGATCTAATAAGGATTCCGTTTTTTGCTTTTGAGGTACGAAACCCTAAAGATGACGACTTGATTTGGATTGTTGATTTTATTATGTAGTGTTTAGACATATATACATTCTTACAGCAAACACTATGTATAGTATAGATCTTCTTTTGGATGTATAGAGACATCAAGTGTATGTGTTAATTAAATGAACCGATACTGAGTAGTATCTATGAACTAATATAATATTGTACCCTTGGAACTAAATGTAATCAGATCGAAGTCTCGCTGAAAGTGAGTTCCTGCGAAATCAATTAAGCACCGTAATTACGTACGATGTGGGTGCTCTTACGGCAGAAGGTAAGTAAAAGCGCTTTTGCGTCTAGCCGACTTCCTCGTGCAGTTAATTTAAATAAAGCACACGTTGAAAGGTTCCCAGCTCTGAGGAAACATTTCAGTATAATATGAGACAACTAAGTAATTTGACTGTAAACGCGACTGGTAATGGGTTCAATCCTCACTGGAGATCATGAAATATGTATTTAAATGTAATGTAAATGTAAATAATAAAGTAAATGAGGAAATATTTTAAACGAAAAAACCTACATCATCTACATGACACGTAATTACGCAGCTTCCGGTTGATATAAGAGTTGCGATGTCAAGTTTTTGTAACGAACGTGGTCAAGGCCGCGCTCAGTGACTCTCGGCTTAGAGGGTTAAATCCAAAACTCAAGAGTCCTCGGCAGTAACGAACTCACGAGAAATGAAACGCGGTTATAAGATTTTTCTAAATATAAGATCTTTATTTTTTTTAAAGATATGAAATTTAGTCTTAATCTTGATTTTTAATAATGAAACTGTTTATTATTAACATTGACAACTTATATTTAGATAAATTTAACGGCTGTCACGAGGACCGCTGACAGGTTGAAAACACCAATTAGGAACATTCATGTACCTTCTGCTTAATTTAAGACGCGGACTTCTGGAGGCATTGCGTGTTGAAAGGGTGAACTCAACGCCGTGGTTTGTTTCGACACCTTCTTTCATGCTTAATTTCCTCGAGTGGGAATCGAACCCAGAACCCGTTTGGATTTACGCTTTGTGCCCCTGTGCCACGACTGGCCTCTGGCAAAATCAATTAAAATAATTTCAATGATAATATACAAAAAGTAATTAACGGAAAAGCTTATACACACAGACGCCATGTAATTAGGAAAATAAATCCGAAGTAAACAAATAAATTAAATCAAATACTTTGTGAAGTTGATTAGATATTCCGTCGAGCCTCCTTGACGAAATTTAAATGAAATAGTAACTTTGGGAGACGTTACCGATTGTCTTAAATGTTAAGTTCTCAAGAGAGTGCTGCCTTAAGATCTTTGGACTGGAAGATTAATATCCCGCGAGTGAGCTCTAAGCATTGAACAGATGTATTCACGATATTGTTTAAATATTTATAAATCTTATCTAATATAGGTGATTGATTACAGATATCTGTGATAATACATTATTTACATACTGTTTAGTTATAACTTTAACATTTTTTTTTTCTAAACTAATAAAATGAACTGAATCATCCATATGTCTAATAACATATATTAGATATGCGATTTCTAATATGCAATATTTAATATTTTGCGTAACTCAGACCGTTAATATCTAAGATGAGTCAGTTAGTTGAGCATGTTTTTTTATTGTACATATAATTATTTTTTATTTCGAATTGACTTGAACTTCAACTTTAATTTTCTATGTCTATGCATAAAATACAGAGACAAGTGCCGTTTTCAAATTTTAGTTGTAATTTATAAAAAATATATACTAGCAACCATTCGCGGCTTGGCCTTTATGTTTTTATTTTACTTTGTATTGTACGATCAATCATATATTAATTATATTTATAAACCTTCGCTTCGAATCATTTTGAATATCAACGAAAGCCACATGTGTGATTTAATCAAATATTTTTGTTGCCTAGTTTAAAAATTACACGTATATATAAACTTCACTTTGAAATAACTCTATATAGATTATCTATATTTAGAAATTATTGAAATAGATGAAATAAATATGTATCTAATATAAACAAATTTTATAAATGGCAGTGCTATCAAAAATGAATGATTAATATCTATGAAAATCTATCAAATCTATTTAGGAAAGTAGATTTTTAATATTCTAATTGCATGCAGAGTGCGCAAATAAAATGAATATCGTCATTATTACAAATACGGTAATGTAATAATCGTAATGCACTATTGCATATTGCATCGTTATTGAAATAATAACATTTTAACATAAATATGTATTGAATACTTTCTTGTTTTTAGGGTTCCTACCTCAAGAGAAAAAAACGGAACACTGATAGGATCACTTTGTTGTACATCTGCCCGTCTGTCAATACTATTTATCTTGGGATCTCGTCAAGCTGAAATTAATATCAAATGTTCACCGATCGACCAGAAAAAACCTAAACTTGCATGATTCCGAATCTTTATTCAGAAAATTATCGTACCTAGTATTAAATAGGTAAACGTTTCGTAAGCAAATTTTACATTTTAAATAATTAAATCAATTTCGTGAAAGTCAAATATATATTTACGTATTCAGATTACAGTAATTGGGGATTAAGGGCTGTGGGATTTTTCGCGACGAGCTCCGATGTGCCGCGTCTACGGTTGACATTTATCGCGGACATCGGAAATTCAATTATGAACCGTCTTCACTCCCATGCTATATATTTTCACCCTCTGACCCCAAATTATTATTATGTAGGCCAATTTGCAAACACTCAAAATGTTTACAAATTTATTTTATGAATAAAGTTATATTAATTAATGTTTGTATATTTTAAACTAGTGGGCGCGCGCAGCTTCGCTTTCGCAGTTCAATGAAATATTTTTAAGAGTATCAATTTCAAATTTTATGGAAATCGGTGGCGATTTAAAGATTTTTTCATACAAACTTTCAATCCCTTATTTGCGCCCCTAGGGGATGAATTAAAATGAACCACGAAACATGTATTCAATGTAATATTTTAAGGGTCTAAATTTCAAATTTTATAAAAATCGGTGGCGATTTAAAGATTTTTCCATACAAACTTTCAACCCCTTATTGGCACCCTTAGGGGGTAAATTCTAGAAAACCGTGAAACACGTGTTCAATTAAATATTTTTAAGAGTCTGAATTTACAATTTTATTAAAATCGATGCAGATTTAAATTTTTTTCCATACAAACTTTCAACCCTTATTTCACCCCTTTAGGGTAAAAATTTTTCAAAATCCCTTCTTAGTGGATGTCCAGATTACGAAAGGAAACATCTGTCCAAATATCACGTTTCTACGCACAGCGGTTACGACTGTGCGCGCGTCTTACCTCGGTCAGTGAGGACAAGTCCTTTTATATATATAGATGATTGACCACTTTTCATTTCAATGAATGCAACAAACATAATATGTAATTCTGCATATAATCCAAGAAATTTAATATAAAATAAAGAAATGGTACCCAACCAACAACTCAATGGTGGTATGAAATCCATAATCGGTTTTATTATAACGACGAACTTTTAAGTTATAATTTATAAAAAATATATATTGATATTTTACAAAGAAGCTGTAATGCTTCGTTACCGCGTCACGTATCGTATGTGCTTTAAGCACTGTTGCTTGTGTGTTGAGTATAATTTATTGGAAGTTGTCCGTTCAGTTTCCCTGAACTGTCAGAAGATTTATGTTTCCACAACTTCGTCCATGCACCGCACATTTATGACAGAGTTTCGTTGGAATAAATCAATTTTAGTCAACTATATTTTAAATGCTTATAGGTTATACAAGAGTATGTGTACTTTATTTTAAATTAAAAACATATTTACAATGTGCACAGAAAAAAAGCCTGTAACAACTTGCAATTTAACGCGAAAATAATGACACTAATGAAGATTGGTAGGAAGGTGGAGGTCGCGCTTTCCGGAGTCGTTATTCCTCGTGAAAAACTTAATTAAAATGAATTTCGCTTGGACAAGACTTTTTTTTGGAAGCGAGAAGTTAAAAAGAAAATCTTTAAAGAAAATGTTAAGTCAGCGAACCGAAGGTTTATCAGCTTATTTAATTTTTTAGGTTATTTGTTAATTCAGGTTTGTTGTAAAATTTTAGATTGCCATTTTTTTATGCTAAAAATAAAAATGTTAAAGAGATTGTATATGAATTTTATTAAAATAAAAAAGATAACTCTCTTCTTGTATTATGATTTTGTGTTACTTTTGCTCTGATTTGTTTCAATCTAAGTTCGTCTTGGAATAGTGTTGGCTGCCAATTCTATTATTACCAGCGAAAGCCTACAAAGAAAGCAATATAGGCTTGGTGATGCAACTGCAGAATTCACAACAATATCTCGCTTCTAGATTTGGATCGGAAATTTTCTATTTTATATTTCTGCTTATGATTCCCCTGAACGTCTGTGGGTGGAATATTTCATTGATATAGGGATAGATATTAATATATATTTTTCTATTTTATTCATATATTTCTGGAAAAAATCACACGAGGATTGTAATATTTAATATTATCATTTTGTCGAACCGGTAACAAGGCAAAGCGCGACGTTGAGTTCCTTCACTTAACATGCAATGCCTCGAGATTTGGCGGAAACTGGGGAACGGAAGTGTCTCAATAGGAATGGAATGTCTTAACATTAGGTTACTAGGTTATAAAAAAAATACGTAAAGAAATGTTTAAATTAATAAAATGTAACTCCTCTATCCAGTAAAAATAGGCTACTTTGGATTTCACTTACTTACTTGTACTGATGAAAAGTGGAGAAAAGTCTGACTTTAAACTGAAATTGTGAAACATGCTTTGACAATAACGGAAATATATATAAGTACCGCATATTTGATCAACAAATATAACAATTTTTATAGGTTTGCAATAAATATCTTTTTATAGAGGCTACGAAGAGAAATATTTTATTCATCGGAATTGGTCGTAATGACCACCTTCACCCACTGATTTATGGGGCTGACCGTAAAAACCAACATACTTACTCATTTCCATCCTCGCATTACTCAATATAGGACTGTTAGGAAAAATCTATAAATAGGTATTATTTGATTATTATTGCTTCATATAACTTTTAAGGAAGTTTCTGAAAATCACACCCTATATTTTCGAGAAATCTTAATATTCCAAAGAGCTACAATGTGTCCTTTGCGTGAGTTAGAAGTGGATGCGATAGAATTCTTCTACGAATATTTTCAAACGGAATCCGAATACCAATTGCGTTTTGTTCAAATTTGTGAATTTTCTTCGAAATTATTTCTACATATGTAAGAGTAATAACATACTCTTACATATGTAGAAATAATTTGAATAAATTGAATCATTATAAAACATGCTGAAATGTTTTTTCTTTTAAAAACCTTATATGTAATCGCTTTATTCTCGTTTAACTGCACCATTATTAAATCGCGTCTATCAAATTATGTTATATACAGCTAGATGCACTCGCGTGGTTTATTTTAATAGATTATTTAAGTTCTATTTATTTGGAACGGTAATCCGTTAAATAGACTTTTAATTTTTATTATAATTATGTTTAAATATCTATCACATTGATCACCTCATTATTAACATTAGTGAAACAAAAAGATTGTATTATACTTTAAAGTTAGTTTTAAAATATTAAGCACTTGTAAAAACTACAAGAAAAAACTCAACAACAAAGTCAACAGCAATTTTTTGAAAGTTTATAAAAGCTTTACTCCTTTACTCGATAGTAGTAAGCTGTATAATAAAAAATTGTACAAAGTTATAAAATGCAATTAATTTCTTCACATTATTTTAATAAAATTAAGCTTAATAATTTTAAAAAGAAGCCACTTTACTATAATACAATATTTTTTGAAAATAGATTCTCATGTTATATTTAATACAGTATAATTGATATTTTTGTAACGCATATTTTTTGTACTTTACACACACACCTTTAGTGTAAAAAAAAAACATAAGAATAAACTCACATTACCCCAGTTTAGGTCAGACTGAAAGGTACGCCGCCATTGTTAGGTTTTTCCAAACTATATACGAGTACGTAACAGTTGCCTCTCACTGGTGTATTCAATATGCATGAGAGTGATCTATCGCTGTTTTGTTTCGCTGAATGTTTAACGTTTATGATCTAAACATGAATGAAACTGGGAAATTTATACGTTTCCATTTGTAGATTAATATTTAATGTTTATAAAGCTATGGGAAGTATATATATTTTTTTTAATATTCTTTCATCTGGCTATCAATTGTTCCTCTAATATGAAACGTTACATTGGTGCATATATTTTTCATTTATTTGAACATTATATGAGCCAAAAAAGAAACAAATGGTTAGACTTTTTGTTTATTGACTATACTGTAACTGCACTATAAAATTTGACTTCAATGCAAGTCCAATAATTATAACAATGTTTACTGTTATAAAAAAAGGATTTTCTGGATGGAGGATGAGCATTGAGAGCTTCACATCTCAGCCTCTTCTATAGTATCAAAAATTTAAGTATAAATACCCTGTTAAACTATGAATACGTTTTAAATATCTGTATAAAATAAAATATATTTTATATGGTAAAAGTAATTTAAAGTTTTATAATTGTATTTGTGTGTATATGAACTTGCCTCGCAGAAATGCCTCGTAAATATAGAACATTTAATCTCCTTTAATTGTTTACGGGAAATACTTAAAAAGTTTTAAAGGTACTAGGTCAATGATTATTAAGGGAGGTAGTGTGTATATTTTTTAAAAATTGTATTTGTATTTTTTAAAGTAGTAATATTAAACAAATAATATAAAAGAAAATCAGCTTTACGCTGTATTCCGCACGCAGCAGGGTCGTTGTCAATTGGTTTCCTCTGCCTATCCTCCTATGTGTTCTGTTCGAGAAGCAAGTCAATCCCAATTGTAAGAGAGAGAGCAAGTCAATGCCAATTGTTAGAGCTGGTTAATATTTTCCTAAAAATAATTTCAAATATTCAATTCGCCAACGTTATATCGGAGTAAATAAAAACTACTTTCTTTCCAAGAAGTGGTATTCAGAGTTAATGGTGTTTCTGTTAGCTGCATTGCATTGGTAGCCCTACCCATAATGAGATTTGGCACAAGGACAGACTCTTTGTAGTTCAACGAGCCGTCTCACTGTTCATTTTTCTGCGTTTTACGTGCATTCACTTCATATATGTATATGATTTTTTTTTGTGGCAAATAAATATGTTTGAAAATTTATTTTCGATTAACTTATTTATTTATTTCTATTTAAATAATAAACTTAAATTTGAAACGATTTAAATAAAAACAAAGAATGTATTTGAAATATAGTGTGAAAGGAATAAGAAGTTTTTTAATAACAATAGTACTTAATAAAAATTTAAAATTCGTAGATACTAAATCCGTATTTTACAAACACTTAAATCGTCATTTCTTATATTTAGGTATTTTTAACTATGTAGAGTTAACACGTCTTTACGTTTTATATTTTATTACGTTTAAAGTAAGGCTTTGTGAAACGTGAACCAGTATGCAATACGTAACTTACTTGTAAGTAAGATCTCCTTGTTGACTCTAGTCAGGATATATTTCTTAGTTTAGATAGAACAGTAAATAGTATTACAAACAGAAGTTAAATTAATTAATTTCACTTTGGTTATTGCTACTCTTTTTCCTCCTGGCATCAATCCCGGCTATTGCCAAGGTCTGCCTTCCTACTCATCCTACTCCACTTTGCACGGTCTTTTGCGTCCTCGGTGGTTAGACCATTGGCTTTAATGTCCTGCATCACGACATCCAACCAGCGCTTCCTTGGACGTCCGAGAAGTCTCACTCACACACTAATTATTGCTACTAGAAAAGAAAATAAAGAATTGTGTATTATTATAATGTTGATCAAATATTAGGTATAGAAACCTTTCGTGAACGCGTCTGATTCGCACTTGGTCGGTTTTAATGTATAGATATTGTCATTAAACTGGTAATGTTATTAGAACACGAAAATGATCCAGGTTAGTAAATAAAATAATGTGTATTTCAAGCGGGCGAAGCCGCAAGCGGGTTGCTAATATATTCACAATCGCATCATAAACACAAACATTGTAGTACATTAAAATTGTACACGCATTTGTGACTAAAATATATGAAAATATATTTTGCACAATAAATTGTAATTATTGTTCACAAACACTAAATGAAAATAATATAATTTTGCAACGACGTTTTTTCGCTGACCGCATTGTATTGGATTATAGATGGTCACGTTTCGTTTCAGCATCACGTACTCACGATTAATAATGAAATCATTGCACTTTTTAATACTAACAGCACTATATCAGGTTAATAATTAAAACCTCTAATAGATTAAAAAGTTAAAATTAAGAGCTATTCTTTTAAGTTATTTTAGTATCTCGTTACAGTAACTTTTTTATACTCAATAATATTTTTAAATAAAACAATAATTTAAAACATAATAATGTACTGAAAGACATTTTTGGGATATCTAATAAAATTACAACAATATTTCATACATTTGATTTATTCTAGTATATTTTTCCACCGAGCGATCCTTAAAACAACACAAAAGTAGCGTTCAATTATGGGAATGAAAGCATGAAAACCCAAAATCCTCTTTGGCGACCGTCGTGTAAATATCCACTTTTACACACTGGGCTGGGATTTATTGGAGTGGATTTGATTTATTGAAAATAAATGATGTGCGGACCCATATCGTAAAATTACATTTAACCTTTCTGCGATTATAATAAAATACTTGTATTGAGTTACAGCGAACAAATTTGTTATTAATAATTACTCCGGGGACTTTCATTATTATATATAGTAGGGGGGAGTGGGGTAACCACAAAAAAAACATTATTTTTTAAGCGGATTTATTATTTTTTGGCGGGCAGCACCGGACATACATATTAACGATGACCAAATCGTTCTTTGGCTTTGCAGATGACGAAATAGTAAAGCTGTGAAGGATCAATATCTACGAATGTTCTTCAGTCATCTTCAGTCTTTACATTAATGGCATTATATCCAATCTTCTTCAAATGTTTCACCGCATATGATGCACTCTGTTCTTTTGGCAATTCTTGGATGTTCTGTTTTGTTATTATTATTTTTTTGGTGGCTGTTGCACATATTTGCTAATTGACGTAGGTCTGGGGTTCCTGGGATCTTGGGCTATGATATATGCGTAATATATCTCTAATAGCCAAACATTACGTACCAATTTATATCATAAAGTACTGTTAATCAAATAAACAAATTGTAAGATATAATATAGATAAGACAAGCACATCAAGTATCAAAGCAGTAATCATGCAAATTGTGTTTGCAGTTTCTTTGCAAGCGCATTTTGCATGATTGATGCATATGCATATGCATATATGTAGTACTTAAAAGGCTATATAAAAGAAATATGTCTTTATCTACTCTGAAAAGGCTTCAAAATATACCCTACAATGCTTAAGACTATAATATAAGTTGTTTACATTCACAAAATAACAAATAATAGCGACAGAACTACACGAGAGTTCTCTTGTCTCAACTATGAGACCGGTTGTCCATTAATTTATGCAGCAGTGTACCCTTCACAAAGACCTTAGAACAATAAGACGAGACACGTGTAACTCGTATATAACATTTCTCTTCTAATTAACTTGTGACTCGAGTCAGTGGCTTTGTAAAGCTCTAGACCAAAGTAAAATAAGTAATTTGTTGCTCTTTGAAAACTACTTAAATTTTATATTTATACTTAAAAATATTGTTTGATATTAAATTGAATATTTTAATCGTCTGAAATAACGTTTTCAAATATCTTATACAGCTTTATCAAAAGATCTAGAATTATAAATTATCTTTTTAAATTTGTTATTTTTTACAAAAGTATAAGCTATTTATTTAGGGGTTTTTCAAACAAAATGTATAAGGAATATTTTATTTATCGCAAAATAAAATGATTACAATGAAATTGCTATATTTTCATAGAGAACTAAAGATAGTCACATCTATAAGTTAATTCAAGATGAACACTGCCACAACCAGACAGCGTATACACTCGTATACGTATCTCATGCAGCCGGTGCCTCAGACTGTTTGCCTCACTGCCCTCTTTGTGTCACTTACCTACTGTTTATGACAGATTAACAGAACTGGTGTCCTCTGGAATAAAGCTTTATCATGTTACGAGTTATGTTTTGTGGACATGTGTCATATGTATATACATCAATAAAAGTATATTTGAACATTTAAGTATATATTGTGGGCAGTCATGGCACAGGTGCACAAGCGTGTGACTGTAAACGTTCGAGTGTGGGTTCGATTCCCATTCGAAAAAATGAAATATTTAATATTTTCATTTCTTTTTATCTTGCACTTATAAAATTCGATAATATTAAACAGCGTGAAGCTGATTTATTTATTTTATCAAATCTTTAGAGCCATTTGAGTATAGAACATATGTAGAATATATATATTACAGTGTCTACTACATGTCTAGGATAGTGAATAAAGAAAAATATTTTTCCACAGAACGATACTTTAAAGTGTTGCTGTCACGTTAATATAAGTCACACAGAAAACTTACTTCAAAAGCCGGTTGTAGCTTTCGAAAACTTGTGAAAGAACTGTGTCCTTGAGTTATAAGTGCCAAAGTTGCAGAGGCAATGATAAATATGGTTTTAATGTTATATAAATAAAAGTATGTTTCAGTGCAGACCGCAGTCTTTTACATTATTTATATTTTCGAAAAGTCGGTGAAAATGTTAAAAAATGACATTGTATAATTATGATCGATTTTAAAAAAAAAACATTCCAAAATGTATTATTTTTTTCTACAATAAAGATTATATTAATTAATTTCAACTTTATGATTCTCGCGATCTCGAGATAAATGGCCTTGACAGACGAACACACAGACCACAATGTGATTCTATAAGAGTTCTGTTATTTTCTCTTGAGGTAGAGAACCCTAAAAATAAATATTCAATGTTTTCTTTTTGTTTATTTTTTCATATATCATTGTAATAAGTTCTTTCCCTTTCTAAAATATCACATACCCACTTATTCTACTTTCGTATACATTTTCTAGTTAATATTTTGGAAGTATAACCCTACAATATAACCAAACTGGTTACCGATACCTACAAGAAAATGTTTCTTTTGAGGCCTGATAGAAGATTGGAACGAGTGTTCGAGGAATGAGCTCTATTACTATTCAGAAGCCGCCTCCCGCGTTATGTGCGGCGGCGTACGTAAAGGTATCAATTTGTAATATCGGCCAGGACTCATAGGTGCAATCAACTTCGGTATTCTGTGTATCTTAACGCTGTAATATACATATATAGTGCATGCCACACCTTTATTACGTACAGATACTATTTTTATGAAATTTCGAGACCTTGTTTTGTTTTTCTTGCAAAAAAAATAATAATATTGGAAATAGGATCCCATCCCATTTTTCAATGGTTTTTTGAAAACTGCTTGCTTACTAATGCTTAATAACTTTTTCTGATGAGCCTTTTTTTGTTATATTTATATTTTACTCTTTTAATATATTATAGATTGTTTTACTATTAATATCGAATACTCATTAAAATATGTTTTTTAATCTATATTGTACTGAAAAGATGTTGCTAATTATGAAATACACAGGTAATTTGATTCATTTATATTTATACAATAGATATACAACAGAAATAAATATTGGAAATACATTTTCCATAGAAAAGGAAATTATGTATATTTTATATAACAAATGTAGATATTTTACGAATCGTACGTCGGTCGTGACACTATACGTATGAAATCAATAGACACCTGTTACAGTTATTTCGTTTCATTTTTCGATACTGAAACACGCAAAGTGAAATGTAAACATTGTTACTTCATGTTTCTATGTGTGTATTTACGGGTGAATCGGTATAGGCTAAATATTTTATATTAAAGTTTTTTTTCCCTTCAAGTTGTATCCCGCACATAGCAGGGTAGGAACGTGGGAATCTAGTGTTAAGACACTTCGTTCCCATTACAATAATTCCGGCGGAACTCATAATACTTGAATATATTAAATATTTCATTTCTTCAAGTAGGAATCGAACCCACAACCTGTCACGCTTATATTCGCTTGTACACTTGTACCTCTGCACCACGACTGGCTTGAGGAATGAAGGATATTAGAATGTATGGATTTCTATAAAAATATGTGGCTGAAAGAAATTGCTTAAAAATGATATAGTTTAGTTTTCAGTATCACGAATATCTATGTATTCCATGGAAAGAACTAGATATATTCATATTTTTATATAAATTTCTATACGAAATGAATAAGTAAATCATTGTTAAGTTCAGTAACTTATGTAAAGAGATTGGACTTTGACGCTAAAACTAACCACTACATCTTTTTTTACGGGATTTTTTAACGGGTACGTAGATACGTAAGCCGCTGGATTGGGGATGTAGGACAAACGGAAGTGGGGCACGGGAACAGACTCAATCATCGATGATAGCCACTTCACATAGGAAGACTAATACCAATTTAATAAACCTTTGTTATGTCGAGTCAGTTATTACAATAAATCTAAAATTAATAGAAAATTAACCTTACATCTACCCTTATCTAAATATCCAAAATAAATGATAGATAATAATTTAGCAATCAAGGAATTGATTTGGGCGGTTTTGCGAAAACTAATTAAATTAACAAGGTGTCTGTCTATCGTTAGCATCAATTCAAGTTGTAATTTATTTAATTGGAACCCAATCTATAGGATGTCCAGAAAGTAGACACGAATATTAGAGCCCAGAAAATGTAATGAAATTGTAAATATTTTTACACAAAATAAGTACAAGATATTTGCCTTGACACCAGAGCGAAGAAATTTTGAAAATTATTATTTTGTATATAACTAAAATTTATTGTTATAAATAATAAATAATTTAATATAAATATTACCAGAGTAAATTCAATTTCTGAAATGGAATTAATCAATAGATGAGATTTTACGGTTTTCAGATTGACGTAGATATTTGTGAGAGAAAATGGAAATATAAAGGTTTGGTAGACTGGAAAAATTGTTTAAACACGTTCTTTATTCAATATTAAATTGAATACCGCGCCTACATAGCGAATATTTTGCAAAGCTTATAGACTATGGACTTTTAATAGTTTAGTAAGAAATAAGAAAAAGCCTCTAAGAGAATAGAAATGTAATTATTATTATTAATTTAAGTTTAAAGTTTAGAACTGCCTAATAGAAAAACATTCAATTGAAATAAACACTGTTTAGTGTTCTAGCAATAATTACAAAAGAAATAAGGAAATGAAATAGGAAGTTATCCTAATCTATATATATAAAAGGACTTGTCCTCACTGACTGAGGTAAGACGCACGCACAGCCGTAACCGCTGTGCGTAGAAACGTGAAATTTGGACAGATGTTTACTTTCGTAATCTGGACATCCACTAAGAAGGGATTTTGAAAAATTTTAACCCTAAAGGGGTGAAATAAGGGTTCAAAGTTTGTATGGAAAAAAAATTAAATCGGCACCGATTTTTATAAAATTTGAAATTTAGATTTTTAAAAGTATTTAATTGAACACGTGTTTCGTCGTTTTCTAGAATTCTCCCCCTAAGGGTGCAAATAAGGGGTTGAAAGTTTGTATAGATTTTTTTTTAAATCGGCACCAATTTTTATAAAATTTGAAATTCAGACTCTTAAAATTATTTAATTGAACACATGTTTCATGGTTTTCTAGAATTCTTCCCCTAAGGGTGCAAATAAGGGGTTGAAAGTTTGTATGGAAAAATCTTTAAAACGCCACTGATTATTATAAAATTTTTAATTTAGACTCTTAAAAATATTTAATTGAACATGTGTTTCATGGATTTCTAGAATTCACCCCCTAAGGGTGCAAATAAGGGGTTGAAAGTTTGTATGGAAAAATCTTTAAATCGCCACCGATTTTTATAAAATTTGAAATTTAGACTCTTAAAAATATTTCATTGAACATAAGTTTCGTGGTTTATTTAGAACTGTAGAACTCTGTGGAAACCTTGTAAAAAGGGTAACTGAATTTAAATACCTGGGGCACATTGTTACGGAAAACTTAAAAGACGATAAAGACATGGAAAGAGAACGCAGGGCATTGGCTGTAAGGGCCAATATGCTGGCTCGAAGGTTTGCTGGTTGTTCATTACCTATTAAAATAGCACTATTTAAAGCTTACTGCCAAACATTTTACACCAGCGGCCTTTGGGCTAGTTGTACTCGAAGAACAGCCCATATTCTTCGAGTCCAATATAATAATGCCTTCAGGGTGCTGTTGGAGCTCCCTTATCATTGTGGTGCATCAGGCATGTTTGCAGATGCTCACATAAATGATTACTTTGCGATAATGCGCAAAAAGGTGGCATCTGTTATATAAAGGATAAGGGCAAGCGCCAACAGCATCCTGAAGGTATTTGCAGATAGAGTGGATGGGCCCACAATAGGGAGATTTATTAGGTTACATGTGCAAAATTAGCTATGTGTTTTAAAAGTTATTATATTATTATGTATTATTATATTTATATTTGTTACCTTTTGTATTTTATTTTACTAACATAGTTCTTAAGTCATTGTACTAACCAGCTATGAGCCCATGTAGCTTGATAATAAAAGATTTTTATTTTATTTTTTTTATTTTTTTTTATTTTTATTTTATTTTTATTTTTTATTTTAATTCATCCCCTAGGGGTGTAAATAAGGGGTTGAAAGTTTATATAGAAAAATCTTTAAATCGCCACTGATTTTTATAAAATTTGAACTTGAGACTCTTAAAAATATTTTATTGAACACGTGTTTCAAAGTTTATTAGAATTCACCCCTAAGCAATAAGCAAGCGAAGCTGCGCGCGTCCGCTAGTCTCAGTATAAAGCTCGGGCACAAATAATTTAATCTGTTTCCATTAACGATCTCAATTATGGAGTCACGAGTAGCAATTACCAGTTAATGGATTCTGTCTTGCCGTAGCCAATTATTAAGAGTTTTCTTATATTGTTTGTGTTCTTTTGTCTAATATACTATTTGTTATCTAATAATCATGTTATAAGTAAGTAGGTATAATCGCCTCACATCATGCCTAAATCTGTATGGAATATTCCAAGATCTCATTAAGGTCTCGGGTTATTTATATGGGTAAGAACCTATATCAATGATATGGCAAGGGTTCCTGTAGACACTCAAATATTTATACAAAATAGTAATTTTATACGTTGAGTACTAGTAAGCCGTTAGCAACGCGAGGGTTACACTTACGTTAAATAAGTGGAAAAACTTTTTCGTCGAGGCCAGAAAGGTAATGTTTGTATTAGGTAAGTCGCAGTTTTGGTGGAGATTCGCTGTTTGAAAAAGAAATAATACAAATTTCTGTTATTAATAATTTAAATTCAATACATTTTATTTCAATACATTCAATACATTGGGTTCCTAAAAATATTTTGACTCATTTCAAGTAAAAAAATATGTCCCAAAAAAGAGTACTGTCTCAAGAGAACTTATTAGCGGGTTTAGTGCTGTGTTCTTTATGTATATTCCAATAGATATATTTAATTAATTTATAAGTATACATGTATAAATTAAACTTCGTTTACCCAAAAGTAATTGGAAGTATTAATGTGGCAAAGCTAATGGGTACAAAATATTGTTGAAAAACAATTTATCTTGCAAGGAGTGGCCCGAATTCATTTTCTATCTGAATTCGAGAATTCTGTGAAGAATGGTGAAACTTAACGCACTGTTTTGGTATTGCTAGATTAGGGAAATGAAAAGAATTCTTTAACTAGGCGGGAATCGAACCTACGAGTATTGCGTTCAGATGCTGTAACAATGCGCCATCAATCGGACACGTCTATCGTCTAAAATCTGATATGTTTTACATGCGTCAAAATCTTTAACTGCTGCTTGAAAAACTACATATTATAAATTTCGATTAAAATATTTAGAACATTTTCCAATAAAACAACAATATTTTTGTGATAAAATTGATTTGAAATCACCAAAACTAGCGATAGTATGAAAAAATAAAGAATTTGTGTGTTCTGGCCTAGCAAGATTCGTGCAAAAATTTTGAACGAATTTTGATGGAATTGTACCCCTGGAAACTACAGTTTCCACTTTTATTTTCATATCGTGTAGCTAGTGTAAGCTTATTTTTCTTGTGGAATGTTTGAATTTTGCTCAAATGAATTCCATTATAGATATAATAAAATATATGCAGCAGGTGTGCTTAGACAAAGACGTATAGAGGTGGTTGCACGTAGTTTGTCTACACTATCGCAGCCATTAATAAGTGAGCGAGGGTTGTTCCGATAACAAATCGATACTTATAAATAAACACATTTTGTTGATTTATTAATTTTTGTAATCGATTATTTATTTTAGTTGATAGTGAGATAAAATGAGTGAAAATAATCACTACACCTATTAAATGATTATATCATAACACATAATTTTGTTAAGTGCCAATCTTTATGTTAATAATTAGTAGAGTTGTATACTAGTTTCTTATGTAAGTTACTACGTAAATTTATTATTTATAGATAATTTAATTACTATTAATGACTGCGTTTTTTAATCTAATTTAATAAATAAATAATTTAAAAACTACCAGTAAATATTAGTTACACGGTTGAATTTGTTAATATAAAGTTATGAAATTATTATCTATAAAATTGCGCGAACTTCTAAGTAATTACCAAATTTGATGGAAAGTAAGCGTCTCCAGAACTAAATAAATAAAGTTTATTAAAACTCTGTAATTGGAAGTCAGCAGCTCACGCGTGCCGCCTGTTGAGATGTTACGGGCGGGCACCCTCGTTTGCCGGGATAAGTAGGTATTTAGGTATTATCTCTCCGAAATTCCATTTCAGTTTAATTCTTGACATGTCATTAGAATCTCGTTACAACGGTTGTCTACTTAATCCAACTTTGGCAAATTTTGCAAATATCACAATAAACCCAGCTTTCCTAATAATCCGTTTTACGCTAATCTTGCCAAAATCAATTGGATACTAATGTTTGGTTAATTAATTTAAATATGCAGTTTTATATAATCAAATTAAATTATATATTTGGTGTTATGAATAATTTTCATATCCTACCAACGCGACGATTGTGGATTTCATTCTCACTTGATAACAAGACAAAACACGGCGTTAAGTTCCGCAATCCGCAACACACAATGTCATGTGTTTGGCGGAAAGTGAGGAACGAAGTTTCTTAATACTTGTTTAATCTGTCCCTTCTATATGCGGGATACACATACTCTGAGAACATTCTCTTTATTAATTTATTGTTTAAATAAAATTGAGTTGCACGCCATAATTAAAAAGCTCTGGAAGATAAATATACATTTTAAATAAGCTCGAAGTTAAATTGAAAGTATGAAATATTTATATTAATTTCGTAGTCCTTTAGCGATTATTCATACTCCAGTGTTCTTTATTCCGGGTCAGCGCATTTGAACTGACTTTTATATTAAAATATTATTTATTCAGAAAATTTCTTCTCTACTGCTTAATTTCTGTATATGGTATCCTGAGAGCCACTTTTCTTAAATAAATTTACTATTACCATTTCACGTGGATTCAAAGTTTGATTAATAATAATTATTATTAAGTAATTTTTAAGGTGTAACTGAAAAACAGCGAAAACGTAAAAACTCAAGCATCATTTAGCTGAGTTACACCTTTTGCCATAATGCCCTATTGTTAAATTGTTAATTTGTTTGTTAAATGTGTATTTCATGGCAATAAATGTTTTTTATTTATTATTTATTAATATTTTTTACCTGTACAAATCTTATTACGTTTCTATTATGTAAATTTCAAGACAAAAATTATGCTATAATTTTTCAAGAATAAATAATAATAGTTTTATTAAAGTAGATATCATATTATATATTATGTATAGAATAAAAAATCGTATTTTAATTTTATAATTACGTATCGTTACATGAATATAGATAAAATATTACACCTACCATTTTAATTTAATAACAATCGTATAGGAGGAGTAATTAGTAATGTTTTATATTTCTCTTTATTCAATATGTTTTTATAAAATACAGAAAAGACAAAACTTTAATCAAGCTTTCATTGCAAAGTTAAATTTGTTTACTTACTAGAATAGCGGAACAGGATTGACTAACAATAGTGCAGAGTTCACGGATCCAATAAGCCGGAATTGGGAACAGAATGTAAAGGACAACGGAGGACACGTAGTTGTATCTCTAGTAAAGTTTAAGAATTTATTCTTGAAAAAAAAAAAAAATAGCTTTATTCTCATAGTTTTCTTAACAAGTCGAGTCGCTGAGACTTCCCAGTAAGTAATCAAGGATACTTGTGTTGGGAATGACTCGCTTCTCCGTTTGATACATTTAAGCTTAGAGAATAGTTAATATATAACAGAAGACAAATAAGGGGGCCGTATACGTGTGTGTGTGTGAGTGCATGTGTTGAGTGTGTGTGTGTGTGTGTGTGTGTGTGTGTGTGAGTGTGAGTGTGTGTGTGTGTGTGCGAGCATGAGGTATGAGAGGATTTTTCGTGCATGTCCTGTTCTATATATTAATAGGTTATATTTATCTGTGCGTTGTGTGTAAAATAGGGAATAATATTACGAAAGTAATGTTTCAGTTTCTATATAAGAAGTTTATCTAGCCAATTAGTCAAAATCTTCTTGCATGAATAGTTTTTCATAGAATATATGCGAAGGAAGCGATTTATTTTATTGTATAAAGTAGCCGATTGGAAACCATATGGTCGTTTTGCGAAACTTGAGCGTACTTTACATATTGGGGCAACACGATCATTTCGTCGTTTCCTTAATTAATTTTTATCAAAATGCATAGTTCCATGACACTTTAAGATTAGGTTTAGAATATAGAGTTTTCGCACAGACAATATACCGCTCATTTTATATAAGACACTTGTTGGAAATCTGTATGACTTAAAGTATATCACCTTAATAAGAGCTCTTTGGGCTCTTTCTAAACTAAGGAAATGGGACTTTGCAGAGCCACCCCAGATCGGGATGCAGTAAGTAATAACAGTCTGCACAAGTGCAATGTAAATTCTCTTCAATAATTCCTTATCCATCACATGCCTGAGTGATTTGAAGACCCGTATTAGTTTGCTGATACGAGTCATCAGGAGTTCAATGTGAGCAGTCCAACACAGCCTTTGGTCCAACATAATCCCAAGGTACTTTGTGCTTATAACTTTCTGCAAGGTGGGACAGTGACAAATGTTAGGAGTAGAGTTGTCTTGTTGACAATTATGAATCTTTAGGAAGAAATCAAGAGTAGGTTGTGTATTTGCATACTTTGTGAAGCATATATAGCTTGTCTTTTGTATGTTTAATGTTAATAAATTATCACACAACCACTTTGATATTTTTGCTAAACCGGTTTCTGCCTTATTTTTTACGTCTAGCCAAGACTTGCCAGTAAACACGATGGCAGTGTCATCAGCATAGGAAAAAATATTCCCTCCAATGTCCTGATGCTTACATAGGTCGTTTATGTAAATTAGAAAGAGCGTTGGCCCGAGGACGCTTCCTTGCGGTATACCGTAAGTGACACATTCTTCACTACTTAGGTGTTCTCCAATCCTGACCATTTGCTTTCTATCCCCAAGATAGCTCTTGAATAGACTAAGAGCTTTATCTCTTATACCTATTTGCTCCAGTCGGCGTACAAGTGTGACTACAGAGACCGTGTCGAAAGCCTTTTTTAAGTCTAGGAAGACTGAAAAAATACTTTATTGTGGATTCTATAATGTATTACTTATAATTTTAGTTGTGAATATATCTGGCAGTAGGTACGCGCCTATATGCCTAGGAATTTTACAAAGCGAGCTGTTTGTAGGTATGTTTATGGTGTTTAAGTATTAAAACAAATATAAAAAACCGGTCAAGTGCGAATCGGATTTGCCGACCGAGAGTTCCGTACCAATTTTAAGATCGATCGATCGATCAACGAAAAGTATAACATAAAAGTTGATTGCGGCAGTATGCATTTATTTTGAATTAAATGAACCACAAATATAAGTGTGTAATATTTTTTTCTATGAAATACGTTTAAATTTTCATTTTTTTCTCTTTATTTAAAATTTAACGGGAAATACTCTATAGACTTTAATTATGCGGCATGCGGGAAAATGTAACAAAAACGATGCATAAATGCTCGTATCTTTTGACTGCGTTGACTTTGAAGCTTGTTTTTTTGCTGTGCCCCAAGGGACTGCAGACTTCAATATTTTATATTGTGGACATATCAATTTCAGCTCGAAACGTCCACAAAATCTCGAGATAAATGATATTGATAGACAGACGACAAACGGACAACAAGTTTTCCTAAAAGGCTTCCGTTTTTTCGACCTACGAAAACCTAAAAAGTAGTCAGAAAATACACCAATGAATATTTAGGTAAGGAGAATCAGTGTCTGTAGGTTTAATATATATTTGAAGTAGGCACTAAACGATTCACATAATCATAAAACTTTCAACATAACAAAACAGCGATACATTCTCTCGAGCTCATATTCTGAAAGGGTGATAGGACGTAGTTCTCCAGATTTAAGTAATATTTTATGAGCTCATGCGGGATATCTTCACGGCCATTTTCTTTGTAGTTATGATTTGGGTTGTTTCCTTTTAAATCATATCTAAATAGAATTACATCTATTAAATCTGATGTAAAATGATTTTAGAGTACGTAATTAATTTTTCTTCATTGAAATGACGTTGCGTGTTCATGGGAAAAATCGATTTAAGAGGTTTGGAGAATATTAAATTCTTTAGGTTATTTTTAGCATAAATTACTGAAAATTCAATTAAATAATTGATTATGAAATATTCAATAGATTAATAAATACGACGACGTCACACTTGTATAATCAAAATATTTTCTAAGATTTGTTTATTTATAAACAAAACAATATATATGTATATTCACTTAAAATCAAAAAGGTAAAATTTCAATTTGCCGTTGAAGTAACATTTACAAATAGAAATGTACACTTTTGAATAGAATATTTTGGATCCAGAGATATTTCGTTTGATGTGAGTCGACAAAACGAAATCCACAGTTGCATTACCGCGCCTATATTGCTTTCTTTACTCCGGGAGAACTGCATTTGGCAGAATTTGGCAGCGTGAGTATTAATCATTAAAAAAATATAAATAAAAAGAGAATAAAATAAAAATATATGAAATGTAGAGCATTGTTATTATTGCACAAAACATCGTTTTATTTTTTATCTTCCGAAGTCGCGCATAAAAAATGAAGAGATTATTGTCTATACTGAAATATATATTCATTTTACATAGTAGAACATTCAAATAATATTGGTTATATTATTTTTATATTATATTAAATATATACATTCTATGTCGAAATATACATATGTGCGTAGGTACGTCTCACTTCTAAAAGTGTGATTGCCGCATATAAATTAATTGAGTAATATAAATTGTTATTCCACTTCAAAATTCACTAACCAGTAAGTATCTCAACTAATTTCGTTAATTAATTTTCAGTAGACCTTTCAAAACAATTCAAATAATAATAATCCTTTACTCCTATAGATAGGCCGAGTCACAATATAATTGCGGCTATAATAACATTGACCTAGTTGGGGAGGTCGCCCGAGATCTGTGTATCTTTAAAAATGTAAAAGACTTGTAAATTGTATTTGGGAATTAATTTGAAAACTTTGAAAGGGGTGGGATTATAATAAAAATTATATTAAAAAGTTCATGATAACAATATTAAAAATATATATTCTTGAAAAAATTAGCCGAAAATTGTTAACAAAATACTTTTGTTATTATAATAGTTTATAATAATAGAGAAACGAAATCAAATTTTCATAAAAGCATTGCAGTTAGTAAGTAGCATTATTTTGAAGCTCAAAAATTTTTAAAATTAAAACCTTCGAACAATACTTTACTTTACAATACGTCTTGTCAATGTTACATTTTTATCATAAATTCTGTAAAAATATTATTCTTAAAATATACATCAATAAAAATATTTTATAATAATTATATCTTTATTCGAGTTACGTCAAAATAAATAAAACGTGCCTTGACGCAATACGAAAAAGCTTGATATAAGCCAATTCGCCCTTTTAAAAAACTGCACAATTTTTTTTATTGGACGCATAGGCTATAGCAGCATAGGCACAGGGAACCTGGGAACATAGTGTTAAGACACTCAATAGTCATCAAGATACTTTTGGTCCTCTATTTTCAGTCGACTTCTCGAGGCATTGAGTGTTGAGTGGCGGTATTCAACGCTGCATTTTGCCTCGTTACCGGAGCGAGAAAATGAGTGAAACGTTGAGTATTGCCCCATATAATTCGGAATTCGAGAATCTTGTAAAAGCCTCGGAAAAGGGAGTGCACTAACTGTCAAGAACATTGGCTCTCTACCTACCCTGCTATATATGAGATTAAGCATGAAAATAAAAAAAATACATAGAAATATATACATACAATACAAGCATCTTCAACGACATTTAATTTTTTTTGTAGAGACCTCTTAAGCACGCCTGAGGACATTTCACCCTATACTTCGAAAGTCAACTGCCCACGGCCTTGTTATGAGACGGAAGCAATTAAAAATATACGTACTTGACATAATTAAATATCATTTGTATAATTTTAATTCAGTAATATGATGCTAAATAGATATGTACCTACACTACATACACTCGTAACACAAATAATAATATTTAATTTACCAGCTTAAAGCTATAGCTGAATGGTCTTTACATAAGTTCCTTCATATAAAAGTATATAAAACAGAATTTTCTTATTAAGCTTTTAATATATTATAGACTTTAAACAAAAGATATGAAATGTTTTAATTAATTGAAAATGGAATATGGGAATATTGATGTAAAAGTGATATTTACGGAATGTAGGGCAAAAAAACTTTTCCAACATAAAATAACGAGAGCAGCCTTGTAAATTACACAATTTTTTTGATTGATATCTATCAATTAATGTATATATCATCATCTGGTGATATACAAATCAAGTAAATAGCAGCAGGATAGGCAGAGGGAACCTAGTTTTAAGACACATCGTTCCCTATCTTCCGTTGAATTCTGGAGGATTTGCGTGTTGCAATGCCGCACTTTCCTTTCATCGAAGAAATGAAAATATGCATTTAAATAAATATTTACCCGAATGGGGATCAAACCCACAACCAGTCGCGTTTACAGCCACACACTTGTGGCCCTGCGCCACGACTGGCCTCAGTGAGGATATACAATAGATTACTAGTCTATGTGTTACAATTAAATCCACTACAAAGTCAGCGAAGCGCAGGAGCGCTGCTTAATGTAGCACCTTCGACGTTCATTTGAAGCTGTCAAAGCAACGAACAACGTACGTAATTACGGTGTTTAATTGATTTTCTACGAAGTCGGGATCCAAGTGGCTTCTATTTAATTACTCTTTACTATGTATTCAAGATTTATAATTGCTTACTATGTAACGAAATTTGTGAAACTCTACTTTTAAATATAGTTAAAAAAAACAATGTCATTTGAGATACCTTGTGTTAGTTTGTTACGCAAGTTTTCACTTTCTCTATTTTCCGCTGAGCTTACTAAGAAATAATATAGGCTAAATGATTAAATGTAAGTCTCTAGGATGAGTAACATATTTTGTGTTTAATAAAAAATAGATATTTTTATTTATCAACACCTGAATTCGGCGGAAAATGGATAACTAAGTGTATTAACACTTAGTTATCCATGCCTACCCTGATGTGTGGGTTAAAGCGTGAAGCTGAAAAAAATAAAAATTTTTAGACATCGCAAGGCACAAATTAGTATGTCGTTAATTTAAAACTAACATTTAACCGGTAGCGTAAACCACTTTATTTATAGCTACAATAAACTTATAACATTTATTACGCAATAAAATTGAACGATAAATTCTAATTTCTGTAATATTGTGAACTTTTAGTGCCTGTTTGAATTATTAAACAACAAGCCGGGTCAAAAGGGCGTAGGTTATGAACATAGCGATGTACGAGTAAATCTGATCTCATCCCAGTGCCGAGTGTTCATACGACAGCCACACTATTGCAGGAATATACTAGAGACATCAGCATTTCAATTGTCAACCCGTTCATTGCAATATAGCCTCTCTGATATTTCAATTTTAAATTTGAAAAGCATTTAACGTAGGTACCCCTATTTGCCAGTGACGTCGCGTACAATTAAAACTCGGGATGAAGGTTTTCCGCATCCTCACTAACGTAAAATGCGGTTCACTAGAATGACGTAGACTGTTATTGTTAAGTAGGTTAATTAATATATTATGGTAACCTGCTTGTGGATTTTTAAATTTAAAAGCTTAAAGTCTATGATAATTAACGAAATTAAGGCCGTCGTATGGCGTGGGTACAAAAATGTGACTATGAAGGCGACGGTTATGGATTCGATTCCAACTTGCGAGAAGGAATTGTTATTTATGTATATTTTTGTTTTTCGCTGTGGTACCAAAGCAAAGAGGCGTTGAATTCCGCCACTCAACACGCAATCTTTTAATAATTAATCAAAAATACTAGCGGAAGTGCAGAACGGAGTGTTATAACACTAGGGTCCCTCGGCTTACTTTGCGGGATACAAAGTGAAACTAAAGAAAAAAATAGGAAAATTATTTTTCGTAAATATAGAAGGTTATATATAATATGTCTGAAAATGATTGAATGTTAGAAATAATGTTTCTTAAAACAACTTTGTTTAATTTAATTTGCATTCAAAATTAAACTTCATATGAAAGCGAGAGGAGCGAGGCTTATCACGATGCGCGAAGACTAAATATTGGTTCAGTGGTAGAAGGGACAATAGATAATATGCTTTTTGTAAAACCGCCATAATTTTAGACTTTTCGCCAGAAGTCGTTAGTTCGACGACATCATGGTCTATTCTCTCTCTCCGTCGAATTCTGGAGGTAGTTGTCGAGTGGCGGAATTCAACGATTAATTTTTTTACTTACTAAATTATTACTGTACGAGTATAGTGCATATAGTATATGGCTTCGTATGTCGTCTTTTTCATACAAAATAATGTACCGTGGCTTAAGATATAAGTATGAGCATAAATCATAAATAAGTTTAAATTATTCATAAATGGTTGTTTTACGTTTTGTTTATAGTAGGTATATGTAAAATAATAAATTTATTAATTATAAGTTTTGATATGAACGAAATGACAGAAGTTTCATAGAGCCTGAAAATAGGGAACTCTACGTTACTGAAATACGCTACATAATCTGATTATGAGCAACAGAATATTTTTTGGTATATTGTTTGGTATTTTTTGATACTATTTTAAATATTTGTAAATTTGCAACAGGATAGTATTGTAAAATTTCGACTTTTTTGAATATAAATATATAATACTCAATATCTATAGTTACTGTATATTTCTGGTAAAATATATAAATCCAAATAAAGTTTATGGTATGTTTCATAAGCAATTTTTATTATTAAAATATTAGCAAAAATCATAATTGACAATTAAAAAAATATTAAGACCGATTTTATTAAAAACAAAGCTTACATAGATACATTGTGTTTTTAAACTTAGATAAGCAATAAATCTGTTTAAGTTATCAAAAATACGAGACGAGTGTTACTTCACTCAGTCACCCCAATTTATCTAATGCATATAAAACGTTCATATTGTTAAATAATACTTACATTACAAGAACAAAATCGTTTGTAGATTTCATACAATTTTGCTAATTGCTTCAAAAGATGTTTTCAAGACACAGTGACATTTTAAGTGAAAGGTGAAACTAGTTTGAAGCGGGAGCAGATAAGGAACACTTTAATTATCTCATAATGGGCAGTCATGTTGAAGCGTGCTACGACGACGTTAAGCGAATGATATTTACAGCAAAAGACCGACGTGACTATTTTATATTAAATTTCTATACAATTACAGATTTTATTTATATAATTATTTTTATACATAGTTTTAGTTATTTTTATGTATTAATGATTTGGTTTAAATATTAATATATTCGTCGATAATACA
Organism: Heliconius melpomene rosina; assembly: GCF_056956725.1. Taxonomy (NCBI): domain Eukaryota; kingdom Metazoa; phylum Arthropoda; class Insecta; order Lepidoptera; family Nymphalidae; genus Heliconius; species Heliconius melpomene. The sequence goes on from NC_140398.1 coordinate 10,558,797, forward strand.
TTACAAATAAACATTGAAACGCAGTAATTTTAAGATTAAAATAAAAAATATGTTTTTTTTAAAACCTTAAAGAAATATGGAGAACTTTGAGGCTAGTCTAGTTAAATATTCACAAAAAACAAAATTGCACTTTTCAGGAAAATCGAGACGAGAGCAGTATTAGTATACAATATGCAGCTCGCACTCATTGACAAATACATATAGAAAATGTGACTATAGAAATTTTTAACGAAATATCGATCCTTACCAGTTTCGATATTTAGTTCATTAAATACATAATTCCGTTAAACCGTATACCTATTTAAAAGTATAATTAATCTTTTAAAATTATTATTAGAAATATTTTCCAAATTTCCTATAAGCAGCGTAAAATTTAACATCAATTTAGAGTACGTTAACTGTAGCGAGGTTATATTGCTTAGCGCGTTACAGCGCGACCGGATGATGCTGCTAATTGGGTTTCCTGCGGCGGAAATTGTATAAAGTTGACTAATACGACGCAGCCCCTGACAACTACAGGCTGCTACAATAATTGGCTAAACTATGTCCGACAGGTCGAGATGTAGGAATTTATGAGCAATGACTAGTTAGTTAGCTTCCATATTCATTTAAGGACTAACTAACTTAATAAAATAAGCTCAAAAAAGCTTTATTAAATGATTTTTGATAGATGCGTCTATGTAAAATATATCTTAATCTCAGACCTTATTTCAGTAATCTCCAGATATACCTAATTCTACAGGAATTTGCATAATTGACTCATTCTGCAGTTTCTGATTGCAGTGAATTCGTAAATGGTTTGTATGTGTCCTTGTCCAACTCCGCTTTCACCACCTGTGGTAAGATTTCTTTAATAAAATAAAACTATTGAGATTTCAGTTGTTACCTTTCTAATTAATTGCTATATTTATTTAAAATAATAGCGACACATGCGACGCTTTGCCTAAATTACACAAAAGGTTTATATAAATACTATTTATTTACCAATTAGTTACCAGAGCGAAGAAATACAAATATTGATTATGTTATTTCCCCGAGTGGGAAACGAACTCCCAACCATCGTGATTATATCAAACTACCGCCAACGATTTCATAATGACATTGCGCACTGCGCTGAATTCTTGCAAAATGAACTGACTGTATCTTGCTCTCTGGTAGGGGGTTAATTCACTTCAAGGGACCCGGCCTGGTTGTGGAAAAAAGTTGTCCAAACATCGTCTTTATTGAATTTAGGATTTTTTTGTATTTTATTAGCTTCGCAAATAATTCTAGGTTCGCAAATATATCTATTTACCCTAAAGAGAAGGGTTGATCAAACATGAGGTAGTAGTTCAGCTTATCCGCTCTGTCACACACACACACGGTTGATTTCGATACATTCTCATTCTTGACAACGGAGGTGTGTTCCTTCACCCGAACACCTATGCTTCTATTGAATTTCTTTCTTCACATAATTTAAATACAGATTGTTTTCTTCACATAATTTAAATACAGAAGATCTAAATGAGAAATATATTTAATTTACATACCACTTGCTTGATTACTAAACGAATTGCTGTCTCTAAATGTGATGTAATAGTGAAAGTCTTGAAAGTAACTGAGGCAAACTTTAAATATGATTTAAGTAGAAAACGAGAAATTGAAAACAAAGTTTTGCAATTTGTCTAGACATACCAGGCATACTAAGAAAATCTCCATGTATTCGTAAAAGAGTGAGTAAAACAACGTTATAATTGCTTAAGTAACTTGCGAAGCCCTGCAGTCGACAGTGCCGTATGGCCGCTTAATTGCCAATCGAATTACAATATTTAGTTGGCGGTAAACTTCTTACCTCAGCCATAGTATATTTCCAGCCTGTACGAGTACAATTAATTTATTTTATGTTTATGACATGTAACATATTACACACACATTAATAATTTAAACATTGTTAAATCTTAATTTAAAATTTTAAAAATTAAGTTTTGATCGTTGTTTTTTTCTGTATAATTGAGACTTTCGATAGCAGCGTGATGGTTTGGGGTTCGAACTAAGAATTAATTATTTTCGTTTCCTTGCTTTGGTAGACAAAGTTCGGCATGAGTTTCACTACTGCACACACAGTGTCTCGAATTAGGGCGAGAAACGAACTAAAGAAAAATATTTATATTAATATCATTCATTCATTCATAATTTCATTCATCATTCATCAACTGTTTGCATTAATATAACTTTTACTATTAATATATGATTAATTATCCTACTCTTCATTTAGTTAGTTTGTTTGACTTGTTACCATCAATACAGTGTTTTTTTTTCAGTTTCACGCTATATCTCGCTTGTACCAGGGTAGGCAGAGGGTTCCTAGTGTTAAGGCACTCTGCTCCCCATTTTCCGCCGAATATTGGAGGCATTGCGTGTTGAGTGGCGGAACTAAACGCCGCGTGAAGAAATGTAAATATTCAATATTTCATTACCTCGAGTTGGAATCGAACCCACAACCTCTTGCGTTTATTTGCGTTTATAGCCACGCTTCTGCCCCTGCGCCACGACCGGCCTGGCTGTAACATAGCTTTTGTATTTATATACACTGTGACATAGTACTGCGTCATGAATTTTCAGCAAGTTACCGTTAGCAGGATCGTTACGTTAGAGTGGTTACAATATATATTTACAAGGCTTATAAACGTGGTTTCAATAATAAGTTACCTTAAATTTTATTATATCGATATTATGCTTCAAAGTATCAATTAAACATAGGAAAATTAAACGAGAAGCTCTAGATCGTGCAGAATGACGACTCTGTGGATGCTTTCTGCCCCTACTTGGGAATATAGGAAAATACTCGTAAATCAGTCAAGAATGTCATGTAATTAAATGTACTATTGAATTATTTATAGGAACAGTCAACTGTACCTCTCACTGGAGTCGAGCACGTCAATTGTATTATTAACTAGTGTGAGGGAGAACAGGAGACAAGCTTGTGAAAGTAGGTGCGACGGATATGGGTTCGATTCCCGTTCAGGGGAATGAAATATTTAACAATTTGATTTCCTGGCTCTGGTAACGAAACAAATTCGGTAGAAAGTGGTTAACAGAGGGTCTAAATGGGAACAGATTTTCTTAACACTAGGTTTCCAGATTCCCAGTGAAGAAAAATTTTATGAAAAGAATAATTTAACTTTATAATAAAGTAATGGAATTTTCCAGTTTAGGCAATATTAGTTAGTGTTTTGATTCGCGTCAACAGAGCACAGTCCCACAAATTGCGAACTCATTGTTTGGCCCCGACAACCCTACAAACATTCGAGGGGCTTACTTCCTTCCGTTCACAAAGGAACTCCATTTGCGGAAACCAAATTATTTTCAATGTCCTTACTTGACATTAGTTTTTTTACTATTTTTCTATTTTGTACCTCACCAGCAAGCTGTACTAAACGCTTTATTCCAAGCTGAGGCTCTAGGCCAATCGCAATTTTTGTCGCTTATGGGAGTTTGACATAACAACGTCGTAATAAAAAAATATATATATAAATTTAAATATTTTTTTACAATAGTTAATACAATTCGAAGGTTAGATGGTCTCGCTGCTGGTATGAAATATTTATAACATAACAAAAGCCAAAATAGCCGAATCTTTTAAAGAAATTCGTTCCAGTTAGATTTTAATACATTAATGGAAAACACCTCATAAAGCCTGAATTTTTTTGCAAAAGTGTGTTTTGCTTTGAGTTTACGCAACACAATCAAATGTATTGTAGGTGAACGTTCTATTCAGGTGCTATCGTCTCTAACGCTTCAGTAAGTACAGGGAGAAAGGACGCGTTGAAGTTGATTGTACTCGCATGTGGATTGGTTCGCTCACACAAATTAATGTGCCAAAAGAAAAATCATTACAATGATTTGTATTATATATTGTTACTAGCGGTCCGCTCGCGGTTACACCCGCGTGAACTATGTTATTATTAATTTCTGTCTCCATGACTACGTCCTACTGACGTCTATGCAAAATTTAAGACTCCTAGCATTTGTACGTTTAAACGTTACGTTTCATACAAACATTCAACCCCAACCCCTTAGAAGTCGAATATTGCAAATTTCCGTCTTAGCGAGCACCTACGTCCTATAAGTAACTCCTATGCAAAATTTGAGATTCCTAGCACTTGTAATTTCTGAGATTTCGTGATGAGTGAGTGACCTTTCGATTTTATATACAGGGTGAGTCATATTGAACTTTCCGGTTTTGGAAGGACGTTGCACGAAGAAGGGAAGGAGTAGAAGGGTGGGGATGGTGTCATTAGACGCGCCATGACATGCAGTTTTAGTGTGAGCAATGGCTTGGTCGGGACAACATCGTGCGTTCGTAGTTGAAGAGTTTATTAAAAATGGCGGCTCCGTGATCACAACACAGCGTGCGTTCCGTTTACATTTTGCTATTGGTCGACGTGATCCCATTCCCACTGGACCAACAATCAGAAATTGGGTATCAAATTTTAGAGCAACATCATCAGCATTAAAAACAAGACCACAAGGCCGAATTAGGACGTCAACGTCAGCGGAAAACGTGGATAGAGTGCGGGCTTCAATTCAACAATCCCCTCGGCGTTCTGTTCGGAAACATGCCGCTTCACTAGGATTATCTTTCAGTAGTGTCCGCAGAATACTGCATAGAGACCTTAAATTTCACCCATACAAGATTCAGGTAGTGCAAGAATTAACAGTTAGAGACTTAGACACACGAACAAATTTATGCCGCGACATTCAGCAGATCCCCCGCACTGCTGTTTTGATCTTCAGTGATGAGGCACATTTTCACCTCGCCGGAACTGTCAACAAACAGAATTTTCGATACTGGGCTGAGAATAACCCACGAAACCTACACGAACGACCACTTCACAGCCCTCGAGTGACAGTGTGTGCTTCAGCAGTGTGTGGTCAATGGAGGTAGACATTTACAGGATATCATTTTTAAAACCAACTAAATTAAAACTGCATGTTATGTGCTTTCAAACAATAAAATAATTTTTACTGCATGTCGCTTTGTTTTTAATACACACCTTATTGAAATCGGAAAGTTTAATATGACTCACCCTGTATATAGATAGATAACAAAAACATTTTTGCTTAGGCGTTACATATCGTTTTTCAAATAATTTTTTTCATACACTTTCTTTTTCATTGTTGTTTCATATATTGTTATTATACAAGAAAGTTAATTTTTATCTTATATTTTTGTCGATTATTGGAAGTAAAAAATAATAATTTCGTTTGAAGTTTCAATAGAAAATGATTTAAAAGACAATTTACGTTTTTAAAAGTCACTCTTCTTGTGACCCGGTTATAATTTGTGTTACACATATTTTATTGGGTCGACTATGAAAGTACATAATAAAATTTAAAAAACTAAAAATTAATATTTATTTATATTTATAATTGAAAATAAATATTGTTATATTTTTAAATCTATATTTTCAAAAATTTTAAGATATTTTTGTAACGCACTGCTGTTAAAATATTGCACACGCTCACTATTCAAGTTAAGGTGCATTGATAGAGGTTTCTTGTTATGCCCTCCGGCACTCACAGAGGGAACACTAATGGCGTATTTCTCGAACAATACCAGTGAGAAGTACCCACAGGTGCGTTTGAGGGTTGTCTCAAGACATTAAACGAGAAATGTTGCCTTGTGGAGACAATACGAATACACTGAATGTTATTGTTACCGCTACCCACACTAAATTGGGAAACTGCTCGTGTTAGTGAATAAAATATACCGGCTGTCCTTTAATTAATTCCGTTTTAAGCACATTCTAAGTTATATTGTATCGTGTTGTGAATACTTGGTTAGTAGGAATTAGTAATCATTATTTGTTAGTATAAGATTTAAAATGTATTTTTATTAATGTTATGGTATATTTAAAAGAAAAGAGGTTGAGAAACAAGGAGAAAAGCTATTTTTCACAGTACAATCCAGCTACAGTCATTCTCATATGTGTTTTATTGTCGTTTATGATATTAAAACTAAATTTTATATTTGAAAATATATTTTAAGTATATTTTACATACGAGTATATATATATGTATTCAATGTATTACACATGAAGTATTCGGAAGCATATTAAATGAACCGGACCGCAGCCCGTAGTCGTATGTAGTCAGTCGCGCGGCGCTCTGGACTGGTAACTGCAAGTTTGTCGTCCGCTGTTTGCACTGGAACCACATTTCGGCTCCATTCAAAACTTAATTATGACCGCTTCCTCAGTCCGAACTTACTTGACATTGAATTATAGCTTAGGTTTCTTCATGTAACGATGTTGGATATGTTATAAAGTTTATATGTATATATAATACTAGCGGCCCGCCTGCGGCTTCGCCCGCGTGAACTACTTTATTATTAATTTCTGTCTCCCTGTGTACCTACGTCCTATAAATGACGTTCATGCAAAATTTGAGACGCCTAGCATTTAGTAACAAATGACAAAGACAAATGTCATTAGTAACGAAGTTTCATACAAACTTTCAACCCCAAAAAGAAACCCTTAGAAGTTGAATATTGCAAATTCCCGTCTTAGCGAGCACCTATGTCCTATAAATAACTCCTATGCAAAATTTGAGATTCCTAGCACATGTAATTTCTGAGATTTCGTGATGAGTGAGTGACCTTTCGATTTTATATATATAGATATACTAGTGGGCCCGGACGCGGCTACGCCCGCGAAAATATAAGCCTAAATAACTAAAATAAGTTAAAAAATAATAATAAGTGGAGATTTATTATTAGAAAAAATATCTGAGTAACCGAAATGAACAAACCAAAGAAGTAAAAGTAACTAAAGGAAATTCTTAATATTAGAAAAAAAAACCTAAAGTTTGCTGTGCGCGCGTACTAAACATTTTTCTATATTAAATAATTATTAATTTTTGCGAACAATATTAAATAAAATCTCAAATGATTAAAATTACGATATTTTAAGTGTATAACATCGGTATAGATAACCGAACTGAGATAAATTAATTATAAGCAGCAAATAATTACATAAAAAATAATAGTAATTCGAAAATCTATAAAAATTTACAAAATCATCAAAGTCATCTGCCCGTTCGCGTGGGTCATACTCATATTATGCCGCCCGAAGGCTAGGTCATTTGGAATCAGTCACATCTTAATTATTTATTAGAATGTTATACAGTAAATTATAATTTCCATCTAGATGAAATGCTAAAAGTGACTATTATATTTATTTTCATAAGGATGAATATCAAATTATAGAAATCATCTAATTTTTGTTAATGATTTGTATAAAGAGATTTGTATAAATCTATATCGGCGTGCACCATGTATGCATTAAGCAAACTCACTGTGGGTGACGTTTTCTTAAAACAGCAAACTTTGCAAGCCGTTGCTTAGCAACGCGTAGCGACGATTGTTATTAACATGGCGGAATAAATTCCTTGTCAAATTAATTATTTTAATATATTGGTATATAACGAAAATATTACAAATATGAGAAAAAAAAAGTATCCTATGTTCATCCCGGGACCCTCAAGTATCTCTATATGAGTATTTTATCACAATTAAATTAGCGGTTTGGCCCTGATTGCGGAAAAGACAGACAGACAGAGTTACTTTCGAATTTATAATATAGGTTTGGATGGTGGTTATAGACTCAATTATTTTCAGTTTTTCAGTACACGCTGTATTCTACATGTAGCAGTTGGCAGAGGTACCCTAGTGTTAAGACAACTGACGGAATTCAACGCCGCGCTTCGCCTCGACACCAAAGCGATAAAATTAAAATATAAAATATTTCATTTTGTGTAGTGGAACGTGTCGCGTTTATAGTCATATGGTTGTGCCAATACGCCACGACTGGCCTCAGTTTGACATAAATTTTAATATTTAGTAAAAAGGATTATTAGATAAATATTACAAATGATTAGATAAATATTACATATATCATTCTTTATATAATATATTGTGCAGAAGAACTGTTACTTTATATTTGACTAGCGGACGCGCGCAGCTTCGCTTGCGTATTTAAGGGTGAATTCTAATAACCCATGAAACATGTGTTCAATGAAATATTTTTAAGAGTCTAAATTTCAAATTTTATAAAAATCGGTGGCGATTTAAAGATTTTTCCATACAAACTTTCAACCCCTTATTTGCACCCTTAGGGGGTGAATTCTAGAAAACCTTGAAACACATATTCAATTAAATATTTTTAAGAGTCTAAATTTCAAATTTTATAAAAATCAGTGGCGATTTAAGAATTTTTCCATACAAAGTTTCAACCCCTTATTTGCACCCTTAGGGGAAGAATTCTAGAAAACCATGAAACATATGTTCAATTAAATACTTTTAAGAGTCTGAATTTCAAATTTTATAAATTTTGGTGCCGATTTAAAAAAAAATCTATACAAAGTTTCAACCCCTTATTTGCACCCTTAGGGGGAGAATTCTAGAAAACGATGAAACACGTGTTCAATGAAATACTTTTAAAAATCTTAATTCCAAATTTTATAAAAATCGGTGTCGATTTAAATTTTTTTCCATACAAACTTTCAACCCCTTTTTCACCCCTTTAGGGTTAAAATTTTTCAAAATCCCTTCTTAGTGGATGTCCAGATTACGAAAGTAAACATCTGTCCAAATTTCACGTTTCCACCATCAGCGGTTACGGCTGTGCGCGCGTCTTACCTCAGTCAGTGAGGACAAGTCCTTTTATATATATAGATAAATAGTCCAGTGTTTAATTTCAAAATTTGGACCTACGTAAAAATTACATTAATAAATACATGTTACGAAATAAACATAGAACTTTGTGAAAATTAGAAACTACGCTAAACTAACTACATAATAGAACTTCACATAAAGTTAGTTCGTTTAATCATCAACTATTTATATACGAGATGAGTTTTTCAAAAAAAAAAAGAACAGAACAACTAAAAATCACATTACGAACAAACCAGAAGAACTAATTTCAATGTAGCACTTAATATCTTTTTAAAAATACCCTCCTTAAATATGCAAGAAAGGAAAGTTGGTAGAAGTTTATGATTTCTCGCGACAGGAGCGAAACAACAGTGGAACAAGTATCGTTAGGGTGAGTAACGGTGAGTAACACGGTGTCTAAGTGAGATAAATTACAGTTTTAATTAATGGCCGCGTCGTCGTCCGCCGTCTGCTGTTCGCCATACGACGCGCGACGCCGACCAGAAAACAATCTAGAACCAACTTGTTTTCAAAACAAATTATTTCTACTACATTCATTTTGATATTTATGTTTCACAGAGGTTATTTATTATGTTATTATTTATTTTTAGTCGACTTCAATAAAAGGAGGAGGTTTTTAAATAGACTATTTTTTATGTTTGTTTTTCTTTTTAATCGAGTGAAATAGTACAAATGTAGCTGCAATTTGTAGCAAATGAAATTACAGCGAGCCAGACTAGTTATAAATTTATCATGTGTACGTGTGTATCAATTTGTGGTAATGTGGTTTCTAATTGGTTAAAACCGTTTTAATGTTTCATTAAAAAGTTAGATTTGGTACCTTATTTCAATATATATAATTTGGCTTTACGCTTTACGCATATATCATAGTAGGCAGAAGGAACCTGGGCACCTAATGTTAAGACACTCCGTTACCATTAAGAAACCCCTTCCCCACTGAGACCAATCGTGGCGCAGGTGCACAGGGTGCGACTGTAAACGCTACAGGTTGTGAGTACGATTGAATGTGGAGAAAATGAATTATTTAATATTTTTCCCTACAATTTCTTCGCTTTGGTTATGAGGTAAATTGCAGCTCCGAATTTCAGTGCTCCACTCGCAATGCTTCCATAATTCGGTAGGGAACGGAAGTACTAGTAATAACACTTATATAATTATTAAGAAAATAACATTTCAAATCTACCTAGTTGTTTTAATTACATATACATGCCTACTTAAGTATAATGTATAGGCATTGACGATTACAAACCCGTAAGATTAAAGTCTCTGGGTGATCCCTGAACAAATTGGCCAGCTAATGAGATAGAGGAGGGCGGAGGGCGGAGGGATGGCGGATTACGCCTAAATGAATCAAAGTTGCTAGGTCGGGTTTAATCCTATCAATTATTGACTTAATACTTACGTGCTCAAAGTAAGGTTATATTTTATTATAATTATATTAATTATAATTTATGTAATTTATACATAATACCTGTCGATGCATCTATGTAAAAAATTGTGAAAATAACTAAAGATGTCTTTAAAATAAATTATCTTGTTTTAAAATTTAAGCTTCGTGATTAAAAAAGATACAAAATAATAGTAGTAGTTACAAGCGGTAGCTGAGAAATAAAACTTTATTTTTAGTTCTGTTCCAATCGTAAAAGAAATTCTGTTCTTAAAATCCACAAAGGATAGAAGTTAAAAGCTAAAAGAACGTTTCAAATGAAACTTTAACGGTTGGTAGAACTTATGGCTTGATGCAGTTATCTTTACACCATGTACATTTCATACGTCGACTATTAGATATAGAGAATGTATATATGTAGAACGACGACTCTTAGACGAGAATTAGGAAAGAAATTTTATATTTAGACAGACAATCTGAGATGTTATTTAATTAGAAATTTCAAAACTACTGACATGAATGTAAAATATCTTGGAAAATTCTTATGAATATGAATATGCAAGTTATCTGGATAGATTGACCTCCCAGACCCAGGAACCACCCTTATAATCCTTCGATCGAAATACACTATCCATACTTATTATTGAATTTAATGTATGCATTCGTACGAGTATACGCTAATATAGTAACCTCTTTGTAAAGACAAGCAGCAGACGTAGCTCCAGAGAGTGTAAATTATGTACATATAGGATATTTTTCATCTTCATATTATATGGTCCTAAAACTTGATTTTACAATCTTATTAATGTATGTGTTTTTATAAACGCGTATTCGATTAACTAACACGTAAAACCATAATTTTGCTTCTAAACAATTACAACATTTGTTAGCAGCCATTGTAAAATTATTGAAACAATTTTCAACCACGCTTACATACTTTTTTGTTATCGACTACGAGAGAAAGTTATGAAAACTCGAAAATTTTTACGCGAACATTTGATTTGTAAATAAAAGGCAATATAATTTTGATTTTTCTATTTCCGTGTAACAAACATCACTGAATAATTTTAACAGAGTCTATTATTAGCGATTCGTTCAATACATCTATGTGATACTATTTACATCTATCAAGTAGTACAAATTAGTTTATAAAACTAGGACTAAAACAAATAGTGTTTTCTCACCAGACTAGCCGTGTCACACTCAACACAAACCTTACATATTAAGCACCAAGCATCTATATTCAGAATTACTATTTACTTTTCTAAGACAAATCTCTTAACATGCCAGATATCCATAATTTGTCACAAGTATATTATTACCTCATTCTTAGTTCCCTTTTCTTTCTATACCTAACCTCGTTTCGTTTTTATTTTCTAAAATTGTACACATAGGAAGGATCAATGTAAATAAACATTAGTATTCATTTAATATTTAAATCATGTTAAATAATTTTCATAATATATAACCAAATATATCTATATACTTTCAAAATATCTTTCAGTTGAGTGCGACTGCCTCCATCAGAATACCAGAGATGATTTTTCAAACTAAATTAAATTCAAATGAGTTAAATTAGAACATGCAACGGTTATTTATATTGGTGGAACCAATTTTACCATAATATCAAATTATAATTAGCTAATTAGTAAGCATAACATATTTTAGTGCTGTTTAATTAATAATTCGACTAACTCACATAGTACATTATATACATTAAATTTTCCTATTGAGTTTTACTCTAACATAAGCTAAGTGATATTCCTTTATGTGTTATAAAGTACTGAAAAGGTTTTAATGGTATAAAATAAGTTGAAATATAAAAATATTGAAAACCTGCAAGAAATTAGCGGTTCTCCGATGCCGGGACGCGGGTTCAAGTTTTTTGACACCTAAATACTGAATTTCAATATTTTTATAATCTTGACAACAGTTTATTCTGCGGCTTAAGTAAAAAAAGACATTTAATATATAAATTTGGCGGAACCTTAAGCCTTAATTTTTGTTGGTATCATATTGCTTATAATTTTAAATATTAATTATAAGTGCTATTAGATCTTCATCTCCGTGGAAAATTTGAATAAGATTTCGGTGTATATTATTTTGGTAATATTGTATATTGTATTTTCTTAAAACAGCAGTAAATATATGTAGATACCGAATTTATGCATCAGTTTTTAATGCAGTGAGACCCACTGCGCGTGTTTGTTTTATTTCATTCTCCATTTTTCTGAATCGTTTTGTGTCAGAAATGAACATTGCATTTTTTCTAAGCAAATCCGGAAAATGAAGCTATGTGAAATAAAAAAATATTTTCTGGATTGAGGATCAAACCTCAACCACTAGTATAGGTACAATCTAAGATATACACGCCACAAAAATATAAATTAAAAAAAGCAAAGCTTGTTCTCACCAATATTTGAGATTTTACATGACAACATAATATGAGCACCTATTACAGTTACTTAATACTAGTATACTTATTTACCGTTTTCTATATCTAATTGACACGTGGTTATTTATTGTACAATTTACAAGTAGGATATACAAAACTCAATAAATCAAAATAATAAAAGAAAGGCAGTTTAAATTTAGAAAGATACATTATGTGAGATTTATTGTGAAAATTATATTAAATTGTTTTTTTTATAATTTTATATTTTTCATTATTTAACAATAATTAACTTTATTTACGCTTGGTTATTTCCTAAAGTAGCCAATTAAAACTTACTGTGTTAAGAAAAATCGGTTGTTATATACATACATTATCATTTTAAAATATTTTAGTATAAAAATTGGCATTATCGATGTGAACAAGAAATTATTTCCATATTAATATATAATATAAACTATATACATAAGTATATACCATTATACATACACAAAATCGACGCTACGTTTTCACTAAACGTTAGTATCACTCACTAAATAATAAACTATCACCAATATCTAAATTCATCCATTTTTGATAATAATTGTCTCCAGTAAAGTCCACGTAAACGAACACTTTTATATGATATAAAGTTTTAAAAATACACTTAGAATAAGTGAAGTTATTAAGGGGGGGGTGGAGGGTGCGTCGGAGGCGGCGGGCGCAGGTGTCGGTGGGACGAGGCGGTTCGCGCGCACCACTTGTGACCGCCATCGTATGGTGTATAACGGCTGCTGACGAGACAGCGCTACTAGTCTGCGAAATTTTGTTATATTTTTATACAGTCATTATAATTTTTTATTGAGTCAAGTGTGATCGTTATTTTAATCAATAATTATTATAATCATAATTCTTATTATTAATTTAATGTACATATAAATAATTAAAAAACAATAAAAAATATATATACATTTTAATAATTGATGAATTAGTTTTAAGTTTTCTATCGCATAAACATTTCACAAAATCAAAATTTAGAGTCTCTACATACTTCAGCCTACATTAACACAAAAGTGTTGTATATTCGCATAACATCGTTATTCGACGTTTAGAAGAGGAAATGTAATTTGGAAACTCATCACGTACTCACTCCATCCAGGCACCCATCAAATATGTACAAAGAAGGAAGATCTTTGCAATACTTACCTTCACAAAAGCATGCGCTTTTACGGATTTGCTCCGGTCGGGTGATGTATTAGGGCTAAGGGCCACTCGTAAATAATTTACTAAATATGTGATACAAACAGTATCTCCGTACCTCTTGTGAATGCTAGCTAAAAGCTCTTACGAAAATTCTTTATTTATTTAACAAGGTACTAGGAAAGGTACATCATTACAGCAACATAATAATTATTCGAATATACGCGTGTATATTTCTAAAAAACGTCATCGGGAAAAAAATGACTGAAGTAGAGTTGACATGAAGGCTTTATTATATTCAGGATCAACGAGATGTTTCGATATCTCAATTAAAGCTTCCTGGATATTTTTATACTAGGTATACACAATATAAAACAGGCAAAGGCATAACCATTATTATTCTTTTAAATTTATTTTTTTTATGTTAGGTACTTGAAATATATGGAATGTTTTTTTTACTTCATTAAAAAAGAAACTACCTATTATGTAGATAACAATATTAAAAGTATAAAACGCAAATAGGATGCGGTAAGTAATCCACAACATAAATATTTTTGATAAAGTTGAAAAGAAGAATAGCAGTATTATATTACCTAATAACAACAGTGTTGAGTCTCCAGGGCAGAATGAAGGTGTGATTCTTATGTCGAGCGCAAAAGGTGTAAAGTAAATCGCCAGCGGACGCCGCCAGGCTGTCGCTGTGAGCGCCCAGGCCCGACCACTCGTGAAGTGTAATATTCCAAGAGCTGCAAGACTTATCCTACAGAATAAATGAAATGCAATTTAAAAATCACTTTGAAGGCTAAATTTATTTCAAGTTTCATAAAAAGCATTCACAAAATCTACGAACCAAGAATATATTCAGGAGAATTTAATAAAATGACGATTTACTATTAGATTGTTACTAAAATTGCATACGAAAAATAAATAGCATACCTGCTCAGACGTAATATCGATGTACAGTTGCCTTTCAACGTTCGAATCCAATACCCAAGTGCATTGTTGGTAGAAAAATTCATTTAAACTACCGGTGACGGACACGTTCCTCGATGATATCTCCCCTGGTAAAAAGTCATACTTAGAAACTAAAAATTCACATTGGTAATACCCTAAAACTCTTAAAGCAACCTAGGCTAACGTTTGTGAGTGACAAAAAGAATAGCGAGTGCGCAGAACCGCAATACGAGTACCAGCGGTGTAATTGGAACATTACGATCTCGTTCAAGGTTTTTTCATTTCACGTTACCCCAACGGCACCCCCCGGCATGGAACTGGGTCGGTGCCACGTAATTTTCTCGGACACGCCCCACGCCACCGAGAACAATATCCATCGCGCCGTAACAAACGTTCGCGACGCGCGACGAATTTGGATTTAAATTGGCTGTTTTTCCTTCGCAAGATGAGCATCATCGGTATTAATCCAGTATTATTTGTATTACACGTAATATCAATAAAAATATCTCGTTTGGTGTAATAAAAACGTAAAAATGTATATTATAATAAATTCAATTTTTACCTGAGTGTGTGGTGTACGTGCGCTGGCCGCACATGGCGTCGTCGTTAAAGCTATATGCGGCTGCATAATCAAATCCTCGACTGGCGTACGTATAGTGCGCCACTGAGTACTCCAGTATGAGACTTGTCCAGCTTCGCACTACCACAGGTAACCACGCGGCCTGGTCAAATAATAAACTTATTCTATTATACTATTAAAATATATCTTTTTCATCCAATTTTACTTAGAAAATGACATAGTCTAATCCAGAGGTTTCCGGGAATCAATAACGCGCTCCGGTAACTTAATAAGTTGATTTTTTGCATACTTATAATAAAGAGTAAGGGACAGACCCTAACCTTTTCCTTTGGGAAATAGAGAATATTGGCTTTCAGAACAGCGTAATTTGTAGGTACAGGTTTTTTGCTACCCGCTATTTGTATGAGAAAATATCTTTTCACGTTTTCCTGCAAAATAACAAGGGTGTCTGCTGTTAAATTTGCGAAGGGCTATATACATTTATCTTTATATAGCCGTAGCCGCTAACTAAGTAATTGAATTTTCAGGGGAGAGATTGTGGGTTGTCACCGGGAGCGTTCGTCTAATAACCGAAGCGATCAACTCGATAGATAGCCTACGTACTCTGCGTTACGAATTATATATTCACATTAAAAACTTATTTTTTAAAATTTACAATTAAAGAATAATAATTAACTGAAAAAAAAAAGGTAAATAATGTAATAATAAATTTTATTCATATTCAATTTATACTTAAATTAATAAATTAATTAATTATCTAGCATTTACGTACGTCGTATTAATAATTTAAATTTCAGAATTATCGAAAATATCTTATTTGTTCTACAACCAATTTCTCATTTCGGAATATAAATCACAGTTATACTTTCAAATAACTTTCCCAATTAGGTCGAGCAACTTCGTTATCGGTTAATTGCTATTCAAATTCGGAAACACGTCTTTGAAACGGCGTTAACGAAATCAATGAGAACTTTACACAGGAGACTGCCAGTTTTTGTATGACGGAGTTTAAACCTGACATGAGGCCATTGAATCAGCCACCCCGGTTACGTTACTCATCGTATGTAATATGCATAATATGTAGAACATGGTAAATAATTTAGCGGTAAATTTGCTTCTATACGGCGGCCCTCACGGTCGGGCGGTTGGTGCGCGCTTTATTGCTATTACATACTTAATGGGTAACCCCCTTACTTAATTATGCGGATCGCGCCGCAACCCGGGACCCGGACGCCAGTCAAGGAGCGACCGGTTCATCCGTAGGCGTGTTGGCGTAAGACCCGGGTAACACGATTAATTTATTTGTTACGCCTTTACGACGAAATTTGTATTGCTGCAAAGGCTAATGAAAAGTCAACAGTGCTCTGGGATATACTTATATTTTCTTCAATTAATATATTGCAGAAGCAAGATTCAACGCTTAAAGATCAAATATACTATATATTATACTTAAAATCATTGTCTATCTTATTTAATGACGAAGGTTGGAACCCAAATTGCAACCAAGCGAACGAATCGCACTGACTGTGAAAGTCAGGAAGACTATTATTTTTACTGACAATTATATACCCATATGTATATGTTTGTGGTAAGATAATGCATGTTGTGTAAGAATAATATAATGGTTTCCAATACATTGAGGAAAACGAGAAAAAAATATTAACGTTAAAAAGATTGGTAATTTATAGGTCACATAAACGGGGCTGTGATTTGCTTAGAGATCGCTTCGATTTTTCTTTGTGTCAAGCAATTATCGTCAATTTTCTTGACGCTTGATAAGAATAGAATTTTCCTTCTTTCATAGTAACAAAAGAACATTTTGCTTTGTAATTATGTATACGACTCTTGGTAATTTGTTGAGAGGTTGCCATTTATTTATAATTCTCTTTGTTTCAATGTTGTATAGAAGTTGAAGCTATATACAAAGATAAGCATACCTAAGATAGAAAATTTCATATAAAATGTTTTGTTTCTATTAAAACTACAAATTAGCAGTTTATTTTGAAACACACTTGATAGTTACAAGATATCTGGACGGTTGTCATATATGGTATCCAGAAAGCAGGGACAAAATTGAATTCGGCGTCATTTTATCCTGTGATGGTTTACAGCCATGTGGTTATGTCATGTTTGCTATCCGATAACCTTTCCATTAGTAGCCTGATGGCTTTTGTTAGGGAGCGTTGATGTTTGATGATTATTATTGTCTCGAACCAGATGACAACTGGGCGATGTGAACAAGTGATAAGAACCTATCACCTAATTTACCTAATTTACCATTGGTACACTTACCAATGGTAAATTTCCATGACGACGGCTGATTACGTTGGAAACTAGTTTTCAATTATTTTTTGTAAATTTTAAGTGTTATACACTTTAATGCTCATCCCTATATTATGGACAACCTATATAAAATATTATATAAATTATGAAAAATTACTAAATGTTATTAAAACATAACGATACAAATATATACTAGTATCTACTTACTAAAGAATAATTAAAATTTAAATTCCTTAACCTACGTAACAGTGTTAAGTGCGTTCTAAATGAGAAATTTACCTGAAAATCGCCGCACAAACAAGACAAATGGGTGCCGTCGCCCGCCACTAGAGCAATGTGGTCGTGAAAATGTAGGGGTGTAGCTGATCGACACTCACAGCCCGCGTCGCCACAGGCAGTGCGACACCCTCCAGTGCCGGTTGCCACACTGCCTGTAGGTTCGGCACTCCACATGCGTTCTAAGCGTTGTATCTGTTTGAGAAATTAAAATAAGTTCTGGTTGTTTTTGCATATTTATCTTAGCAAAATTTAAAATGATTCAGGAGATTTAATCATATAATATTAATAGATTTTTTAATTTAATAATGTAGGTTATAGTACTGCTGGAAGTGTATGATATATGTAATTAAAATAAATGATTGAATAATATGTAAATTATTGTTCATGTGTCACAATATAAATACTCCAAAAATTAAAATACAATTCAATATTTATATTCAATTTCAATAATTAAATTCTTACTTCAATCGTGACACTTTGATTAGAAGCCGGAATAAACCGATGTGTGCATATTAGTCGTTCTTCAATATTCCAAAATATATGATGATGTGATGGTGCAGAGACACCACCATGAGCAGGTGCTTCTAGTCCATAATGTGTTGACGCACAAGTTGCATCTGGTGATATTGTACCTTCATGTTGCTCTATTAAAAAAATATATGAATATAGACTTTTAAATTTATATACGACAAAATGAAATGTTAATTTTGTATCTAGAAAATAATGTATTTAGCATGTTTCAATTCATATGCAAAATCAATAAGTTTTCAATGTTTATGATATTTTTTTAGCAAATATTCTTTTTATCGCTTACCGTCGTGAAAAACAAATGCCCCATCAACAAATTCTTCTTCGTCAACACTTTGTGATGTTGCTCTTCTAACAAGTATCGTCAAATTAGAACTTTTAGATGTTATTGCTTGTCTTACAAGAAACCTGCCAGCGGGATCTCTTGCTTCTCTTACTGTTTGACCACAAACTCGTAATATCGCTTTATCACCTCTTTCGAATCTATCGGCTCTTTCACCTCTTCCACCAAATTCATGAAGACCTTCTAAAATCTCTATATGAGATCTACAACTTTGCAATCTGGTAACAACGAAAAATATCGCTATATTTTACAGTAAAATATATTAAAAAAATTATCAAAATAAATTCACTTTATAAATAATAATTTGTTTTAATCTACTAAAATATTGCCTAATCTACTTAAATATAATTATCGATCTTTATTATAAAATTATTTGAGATTTACCTTAAATTATAATTAAAAAGTGAAACTTGAACCACATCTGTAGGTGTTCCAAGCAAATGTATAGCGCACTGAGAACGCCACGCTGTGGCTCTAGTATCGAAGTGACCTGAGCGGGTTCCGCCAACGCCATATCCGCGTACGGTCGCCCCGCAACCTATGTGCCCGCCGTGGTTGCTTAATATCTCGTTTGATACGGGATCGACTTCTTGCCCTGAAGTCCTTTCACCTACGTCATTATAAAATATGTAGGGAAAAAATCTTATAAGTAATCACGTGAAAGTTAATAATAAGATATACAGAAAAAATATTTGTAAATATAAAAACATTAATTCTAGAGGAAAATTCGTGATAAGAATACGAACTCAATAACCTTACAATGAAATATAAGCAAACACGAAGATATCGATTATCCAAACTAAAAGCCAATCGTGTGTTGCTTTAAATGGTATAAAGTACACATATATATCATAAATATTACTATCCGAATGCCTTAATTACTTCTATTTAAATATTTAAACAAAATAATACGTGCTTATTATTTTATTTTCATATAAGCAAATATTTGAGGCACGCTTGTTCTGTACATACACAAATAAAAAATATGAGATAAAATTTTATTCATATTTTGGTTACAAAATGATGCTTTGAAATCGTGTGGTTGCCAAATAGAATATAGCAAAACAGATACATTTTATGTAAACCAACCAATAGAGCGTTCGTGAGTCGGATTTAGCTACTCGGTTTCGCTATCGTCACATTCATATTATTTGAGTCTTTTAAATTTTTCAACATCCTACGGAGAAATAAAAAATATATTTCTGTACTAACCTGTTAAATAATTGGGCCTCTTGTCATGTGTATAATGGGTCAATGCAGCTAGAGGCGGCGAGGCGGCCACTGTTGGTGGTGGACCGCTAGTGTCAATCTTTTCCAGAAAGTCCAATTTCGCTATGAAGCCATTATAATCGTATGGCGGTACCAATGGTCCGGAGCTAAATAACAAAATATTTTATATTTAAACTATTTTTTAGCTGCACGCTGTATCCCGCACACAGCAGGGTAGGCAGAGGGAACGTAGTGTTAAGAGGCTCCGTTCCCCACTTTCCGCCAAATTCTGGAGGAATTGGGTTTTGAGTGGCGGAGTTCAACGCCGCCTCGACACCAGAGCGAAGAAATGAAAATATAAATGTAAATAAATAGTTTAATTCCTCAAGTGGGGATCGAACCCACAACCGTCGCGTTACAGTCCTCGATAAACTTAACTATGAGTTAAGTAAAATTTATATTTGTATTATATTTCAATTGAAACTAACAAGCCACAATAACCGCAACGGGCTCCAGTTAAAACAGTTTAATAAGAAAGTACGAATAAAGTTCCGTCATGCAATAAATAGTAGCAGTTCTGCAGTGTAAGTGGTTAAACCTCGCTACAAATTGGGTCAGAGTATTGGAGTTGAAAAGAGATTGTATGTAATACCACAGAAACAATGTAATTTTAAGGGATTAAATTGAAATAATGCCGGTTTATTATAAGCTAAAGACTGGATTTTAAATCTATATTTACTACTAAATGAGTTTCTTTTTTTTTAATGGTTTAATGTAAGTCATTTAATAGTGCCAATTTGTAAAGATACATAAAAAAAAAGTAAAGGCAAAACATTTTTGTATCATTTAAATTTTAATATTTATTTTCATATCACATATCTGTCTATATGTACATCGACAGCTCTACTGCAATTCTATATTTTGAGAAGAAATTGGAGAAGTAAGCAAGAATTGGAGTAATATATTATTCTAAAAAAGTTTCTTCGTAGCTTTGGCTCGTAATGAAAACTTGAGAGTTCAGACACGCTTACTGTATTAAATGTAATAAATTTCAATACTTTAGCAGCTTTTAACTAACATATTACTTGTGATTAACTTTATAAAATAAACAATTTAGACCATCTATAAATAATTATTTTCGTATGTACAACTACAAATAAGAAAATTAAAAAATGGTTATTTTTTTATTATCACATACTTTGGGAAAATTATATAAGTTGCTCCATGAATATGTTATTTGTATTTAATTATTTATATAAATATATAGACGATTAACCTTTCATTAAAAATTTAAATTGTTATGTTTGCTTAATATTTATATTATTAATTATAGATGAGATGAATGCATAATAAGCTATCGACATAACCGATACAAACCAATTATAATAACTGCGCATAATTGTATAACTGTAGTGTGTATAGCATCAAAGAGCCGTGTGTAATATGTTTAATATACTAAATTGTATATTCTCTATATTACCGACGTCCACAACTAATATTTTAATCATTAACAAGCACCAAATGCAAATTATTAATAAACTATAATTATTAAAATCGATGTTCCGTATTCGAATCAAACGTAGTAACGCGAGATCAAAGGGAATTAGCTTTACAAAGCAGTGACGATACAGTGAACTGCCATCAATGGGATTCTGCTAAATGGAGCTTACTTGAATTCCAACAATAGATTTGGCCCGGGATGCTCCAATGTGGCGCTCCTCTCGGAACACAGCGTCGCAAGCACCGGGGCGGAGGGCGAGCTGCCAGCCCGCAACGTTAAATAGTCCGTAGTACAATTGCTGCAAAGAGGTGATAATTACCAATTGTCGGGAGTACTCCTCAACCACACCCCTACGCCATTTCAAATGCGATGAATAGTTCTCTGCATTTGATTCACCGCTTTTAATATGGAATGAATACGATACGGACCATATTTTCTTCTAATTGGTGGTATAAAATGATTAAGTTTCTCTAGGTAGAGCGTCAATGCAGTATGTTTGCTTGTGGGTGAAGCGTCTTCATACAAATATCTAGAGCGCAGTTTGCCATTGAAAAATTGTCACATAATATAAGCTCGAGTATAAAAATGTACGACCTTGTTTTTTTTATATTTACATTTCACATTAATTAAAAGCTATAGAAATATGGATGTTTTTACATTATTTATTATTTATTTTATTAAACTTTTGTATTTCAAAGACACTTGTGCACAGACGTCGTAACTTCAATATTATATTACATGTAAAAAATTGAAATATATATTTTTAATTACACATTAGCTTTTCTAAGTTCTATTAATTAACTAAATTTTAATTACATAAGTCCATATTTTTTAGATATAAATACACCAACATCTCTTTTTAAAATATATTCAAAACAGTTTTAATTAGAGAGTATTTTTTTAGCTTCGCTTTGTAGGCAGTAGGAACGTAGTGCTGAGACACTCCGTCTTCCACTTTTCGCAGATTTTCGACGTACTACGTGTGTGTTTACACCCATACGTTACAGAGTGACGGAACTCACCGGTGAACGCTTGTTACTAGAGCGCAAAAATTAATATATAAAATAATTAATTCCCCCGAATGTGAATCGACCTCACAACCATTGCATTTACAGTCACACACTGTGTCACTAACTTAATAAATAAACAAAAACGTATTTATTAATTTTTAAAATGAACATTTATAGTTTAAACTTATAACGAATAAATAAATGTCATTTCTGACATCAATTTTGTGTACATAAATTTTAGTGAGGCGTGTTCATAAGGGCGAAAGAGAGATACGGAGAGGTTCTTTTATTTACAGACATTGTTCAGCGGCCTTTCAACATACGAATGGATTTCATGCGGGCGGCTGATAAAAATACTTCCGCCGGAATTGACATAGAACGGTCCTCTCGAGGCTTTTTAACGATGCTTCCTTTATATTACTGAGAAAACCTTTGAAGTCGAAGTTTTTTCAAATTTGTCATGTAAAGTAAGCAAAATAAAAGTATTTTTTTTATAAACATCACGTACTTCTATTGACATCGTGATAATTGTTTACGTCATCATTTAAAAATTTGAATGGATGGAACTAATAACCATTGGATTTCATTAACGAGGGATGGCGATGTTCCATTGGTAATGAGTTCAAATCTCACTTCTTGGAACATTTTTCTTTACAGAGAATTCTATGTTAAAAGCTTTTATATGCTTAAATATAGTAAATAATATTGGATACAAAGATACGTATAATAAGTATGTTAAATATAAATGAATTGTGTAATATATATTGAACTCCCTTTTCTAATCTAACGTGTACTTAAAAACTGAATGTAGGAATATAGACCAAGTTAATAAAACTTGACCTTGAACCTTGACCTTGAACTCAGGTATTTTAAACATTACCTAGGTATTGTATAAAATACCTAAATTATACAGATTGTCGATTACATAACATACACACATTAAAGTAAACAAACCCGATCAACGAAATAACACAGTAAGGTAAATGTTGGATTTTGAATTTGAACCACGCTGAGCCAACAAGAAAGAGAATAACAAGGCCTTCGTTATTCATTAACATTCTGAATATAATTATGGATGAAATATCAACAGTCGGCCTCGATCTCAGTCTCAGGCAACCTACAAAATACACGTCGAGCTTTCACCAGCTTTAGAAAGATGGTTTTGTAATTAAATTTTATTGAACATTTTAATTGCAAAGAACTTCTTTCTGTTGTAATAATATAATATAAACAAAAAATACATATTAAATTAAGGAATATTTTTACCTTATATTTTAATTAAAAATGTATGAAGATTGTGACGTAACATTATATGTAATAACATGTATATAAAAACAACATATTAGAAAAGCTTATTTTCTAACAAATAACACAATTTTTTGTATAAAATTACTTACGAAGTACGATCATTTGTCACAGAGCGATATACGAGTACACGCAATACGCTAGAGGAATTGATACTACTCAATAAAAAATATCAGTACTTACTCCTTGGGCAATAAGATAGACGTAAAAACAATCTTGACGCGTGTATGTACGGAGTTGGTAGCGAAGAGATAGCGACAGCGTCGATGTGGAGGATACAGTCCAGGGTACCCCGGACTCGCTAGGACACACGAGCCAGCTCCACGACACGAGACGTCTTGGTAGAGCCAGTCACAGTCTGTTGAAAATAAGTATTATTTGAATCACAAATATTAGCGCTTCAGCTAATATCTTAAGTATGCAATTAATATTTTAGAACATCGACGCCAGTCGTGGCGTAAGGGCACAACCGTATGACTGTAAACACGACAGGTTGTGGGTTCGATATCCAATCAAAGAAATTCAATATTTAATATTTTTATTTGTTAGCTCTGGTGTTGCAACGCACGCTGAGTTCCGCCACTTAACATACAGCAATATCTTAACACTAGCTTCTCAAGTTCCCTCTGACTACACCGCTAAGTGTGGATAGAGTGTAAAGCTAAAAATAATAATTAATATTTATGTTAAATAAAGTAAAATTTAATCAACTTGAAAAATAATGCCATTTAATTTTTTACTATCAAAATAAATAAATACGATTAAATTATATTAATTATATTATGTATTGCTTTTACTTTTCCATTTCAATGCTGTAAGTTTCTAAGGAGATAGTCGATAAATGTACATACGAGTATATTTGATAAGTCGCTACCGTGATCATTTTGGCATTGATAAGGGTTGGCAGTATTATTCGATTTTGTCATTTCAATCTGTGCAGATCGACCCAAGAAAATCTTTATTATGAAGTTAATTCCTTAAATCGAGGCTTTCAGTTCCACCACTCAACACTCAATGCCTCCAGGATTCAGCGGAAAATAAGCAACAGTGTCTTAACACTCTAATATCAGTTGTGTACAGTAACGGTTTTATCTAATCGTTACATTTACGATTTCGATTTCGAATTATTTAAATTATTTTTTTTCTAAATCTTCAGACACAAATCAAGGTGAAGTCTAATCT
This sequence comes from Heliconius melpomene rosina, assembly GCF_056956725.1. Classification (NCBI taxonomy): domain Eukaryota; kingdom Metazoa; phylum Arthropoda; class Insecta; order Lepidoptera; family Nymphalidae; genus Heliconius; species Heliconius melpomene. Next base: position 10,583,645 of record NC_140398.1, read on the forward strand.
TAATTTATACGTTTCATGTGTTATCATTTATTTTTCGATGCTGTCATGAAACGTAGTAATGGAGGTTGGAAGTATAAAAACTCGCGAATTTAATTTAGATAATTTCAATTTTATTTAAATCATTTAGACAAGTTTTAATAAGACTAAAAAATAATACGAACGCGAAATAAAATTAAAATTTTACTAAATCTTATATGATGGTTAAAAAACCAAATAAATCAAATATAAACAACATATAAATTATCATATATTTCATTTAAATCTCTTATACATAATATACATTCTGTTATTTAATGCATGTAAATTATATGCAGAGATACAGATTCTCAGGGCGGTGTATTCAAATAAGGTCATGAATAGTCCGACACTAACTAATAAGTTCAACGTAGCCAAGTAATACGGATCCACCGTAAGCTTCAGTGAATTACTTAAGGAAAATCCCTGTAATAAAGAGAATATATTCGAATTACCTGTATAAATTAAATATTTCATTTTACGAAATTAATAATAAAACATATAGAAGATTAAAGTCTGTGATGAATATTGTTATACCATTTCATAATTTAAAACAACATTTACTTGTCTTCAACTGCAACAAGTTTACATAACCCTTAAAAACATTTCTGTCCATAAAATTTGAACCCATAACCAAATCATACAGTAGTCGTTTTTAGTTCAACACACCAATACAACTAAATTTATACATTTTATAAAATACTCTTAAAAAGTATTTCAATAAAAATAACAAACAGGTACGTTTGACAAACGTAACACACATATAGCAGAGAACGTGAACTAATGTATAAAGACTTTCAGAAGAGCTTGGAACACGGAACGTGGGAAAAATGCATACTTTCAACTTAGCGAAAACAATTTTCCACATTCGCCAGCGAGACTGTCACATCATCATGTGCAATTTCAGTGTTCAGTGCTCGCGTCGAGGATAAAATATCACTGCAGTATCTAAGAATGTCATTATAGAAATAATAAATGGAATTTTGTTACAAGCACGTCGCGTCCTCTCAATATCGCGATACTCGTGTTTTACAAACGTATTACGTACGTAATAGCTTATGTTTGATGTTTTTGATGAGGATTTCCTTAAGATTTCCTTCGCAATATCATATCGGGTAATAGAGCGGATGCTTAAATATAATATGAAATATGAAGCACGTATTTGTATGTTTTTTTGAGCTTCGCGTCAAATCCTGTACATGGCGGTGTAGGCAGAGGTAGCCTGGGAACTTAGTGTTAAAACACTCCGTTGCCATTAAGACACTTCCGTTGGGATCGGAAAAATCTTAACACTTCTTCCCCCTGCCTATCCTGCCTTGTGCAGTAAAGCTAAAGCTCAAAAAAGCTAAGCGTAAAGCTAAAAATGATATAACAAAGGATTCAATAAATATTATCTTTCAAAAGTATTTAAGCTAACCTATAAAAATGTATAATTCTCTAAAATGTAAAGAACAAGCGATATTTTCGATATGTCTAATTCATTTCAGCATCTGTGAATCACCTAAAAAAATATCTATATACATATTTGTCACAAAATTCTAACCGATTGAATTTACACAACCTTAAGCTCTTTCTTACCTTTTGACGTAAGAGATCGAAATATGTCTGCTTATATTACAGCGCGAGGATCCCTTTATTTATCTGAACGTCTTCGTAGAAAGGACGTATAAATAGCCTTTCAAAACTCTGTTTGTACGGTAACAAAAGAAAGAAATCTGAAAAGTATTATATGCCAGGTGCAAGTACTTATTGTACTTTTTCTAAATAGAATATCAGCAATAACGTCCTCCTACATCTTTGTGATGATATCTTCTACATAAAAACAAAGTTTTAATGATATAATTAAATAAATATTATTTTTGAAGCCATTCGTGGCGAAGGACCACAAACATGCGATTGTAAACGCGATAGGCGGTGGGTACGATTCCCACTCGGGGAAACGAAATATTTAATATTTTAATTTGGCTTGCCTTGGTAACGAGGCAAAGCGTCGCGTTAAGTTACGCCACTCAATACGCAATGCCATCATTCGGCGGAAAGTGGGTACCGGAAGTGTTATGCATAATAAATATTATATTCTACCTATATTTACCCACTAAAATAATTGTTTAAGATGATTGTACTCTATTCTAGTATCTAATTAGTGTAAATATAAAAAAATACTATATATACTATTAAATATATAAAAATTTACAATTTAAAACAAAGCTTTGAAGTTTACATTTATTAACTTCATAAAATATAGCAGATCGCAACTCGTTTATAAAAACCTTACCTGTTTGTGGAATACGAGAGCCCCCTCTCGGGTGGAAACCCACGCCTTGTGTATTACTTAAAGAAGTGAAGCTGAAGAACGCGAGAAACTGGGATCTCACTGTTTTTTCTGTTATCCTGTGAATGAAATATAACTTTACTCTCTGAGCATTATTAAGGCTTTATGAACTTTATAGAGTTACTAGCGGACGCGCGCAGCTTCGCCCGCTTATTTGCACTTTTGGGGTTGAATCTTAATAAACCATGAAACACGTGTTCAATGAAATAATTTTAAGAGTTTAAATTTCAAATTTTATAAAAATCGGTGGCGATTTAAATTTTTTTCCATACAAACTTTCAATCCCTATTTCATCCCCTTAGGAGTCGAATATTGCAAATTCCCGTCTTAGCGAGCACCTACGTCTTATAAGTAACTCCTATGCAAAATTTAAGATTCCTAGCACATGTAGTTTCTGAGATTTCGTGATGAGTGAGTGACCTTTCGATTTTATATATATAGATATATACAAAATATTATAAAAAGGCAATTTAAATTATAGAGAACAGAGTTGAAAAAGGAATGGCGTTGAGCTATAAGTATTATCGTTTAAAATGTTAATTATGACACTATAGTTATTATAATTAACTTTGAATATCAACACGAACTTAAGTTCGGCCAATCAACACGCAATACCCCCTGAATTGGCAGAAAGTGGAGAACGGAGTGTTTAAGCACTAGGTTCCGTCTACCTACCCTGCTGTATGCGGAACACAGCGTGAAACTGATTTAATTTTAATTTATCAACGCGAACTTTAGTGTTTCACATCCTAATTATGCTGTTAAAAGAAATATAATAAGCTATATAAATATAAAAAGCTATAGCCATAATGCTAAGATAAATATGAAATATAATTATTTTTTCCTCGTACTCTAACATTTTAGACACTGATTGTACAATAGTTCAAATCAATCAGTATTCCCTCAAGGACTTGCTTTGCGCCGAGCGTCGTCGGACCCCAATACAATTTCGCCTTTGTTAAGAAGCCACAATTCCGAATCGAATAGTACTGTTCCCTGTTTGGTTGGTATGGGCAGAATGTTTAGAAAGTAAACTTTACTTGAAGTAATGAAAAGATTTGTTCAAAGAAAATTTTAAGCTGACTGTATCTTGCCCTCTAGTATGGTGGGTTTGAGACTTCAATGATTTTATGAATGGGTAGGTGGTTGAGTTTCCACTCATTCTCTGTATTGAAATTAGTATGTTTCATATACTAAGAAATATCTATTTGTGTTGTATTTTTTATAGTTGTTTGTTATGACAGATATTTTTAGACAATATCACGTTTTGATTTATTTATAGTAATCAAATCCAATAATTAGGTCCAAATTTCATTAGTCAACTAACTAACTTTTGAAATTAAGGTAAACGATCCTACTTTAATTTTTTAATATTTATAAAAAAAAAACTTAAAAGTATACGTAACATAATTAACAACAATTGTACAATAAACTCACATACAAAATTATCTAATAACAATGTATATCACTTAGTAATATTATCCACTTCTATTAATAAATGAGAACGCAATTAACTAGCCATACAGATTGTACGATTTGATGCGACCGCATAGCAGAAGACCGGATTTGGCTTTGGATTTTGTAGTTTCAATATCGATAGGCTCGTGAAAATGTAATCATTATGGTTAAATTAACTATTGATTTTGATTTTTGATTAGCACCAGATATGTAGTTTTATATGATTTATTAGGGTTTTGGATTCAAATACTGCTAGAACAATAAAGAGAGGCTGTAGTGGCGCAGGGCACAAGAGCTTGAGCCCGGCGTTGAGTCCCGTCGCTCAACACGCAATACCTCGAAAATTCGGCGGAAAGTGAGGAACGGAGTGCCATAACATTAGGTTTCCTCTGCCTACCCTGCTGTGTGCAGGTACAAGTAACCTTATAGATAACTTTGAACGTAGTTCATTAACGTTGCAATAACTGCATTACTACTGCCTCGGACGATAAAAAAGCACAAACAGTCTATATTAAGTAACATCCATTATACCACTTGCTTCTGGTCTAGTTCTAATGACTTCGTGCAACAGTTTATACCGTATCTTAGTTGAGGTGCAAAACGTTTAATTACGAGAACTTTCATTTATTTTGCAGATGTAAAAATCACCTCTTATGTCATTTAAACATTTTTAACCGACTTTCAAAAAAGGAAGAGATTATCAATTCGTCGAAATCTTTTTTTTTAACTATACGAGTATTCGTATAGTAAAAAAAAACGATGTATAGTAAACTATATATAGTTTCTATATTTGATTTATAAAGTAATATAACATCTTCATATTCCGAGGAATTTTAATATATAGTGTAAATACAATTAAAAACCATTACTGTTGATATTTTACTAGTAAATAGAGGATGATGCTAGTACAAAAAGCTTTATAAACATAATAAAATATTCAAATGAAGTGAAGTATATTTAATAAATATTGAGAAAAAAATTACCTAAAATCAAGGACAGAAGCTCCATGATCAGCGAACAATACGACAGGAGGGGTGTACCGCTCGTTTGCGCCACACAAGCGGGTCTCCGCCGCGCGGCTGGTGCCGGGCACTGCGCCCGCGTCGCTTAATTGCAGCCAACCGCCTACACAGCTAGATTAAACATGGAAATTACTATAAAGAAATATATTTGAAGCCAGTCGTGGCGCAGGGGCACATGTGAGTGTGACTGTAATCGCGATTGGTAGTGGGTTCGATCCCACTCGAGGAAATGTAATATTTATTTAAATTTTATTTTCAGAATTTGTAGAATTCATTGATTGACAACTACATATTCAGACAAAAACAAATTACATGTATTTATAACAATTATGATATTGTTATAATATTTTTGTTATATCTGTATGTTATTGTATGTATGGAATTAACAATAAAACATGTAAATAAAAGACATTACTCTATTGCAAAAAACATATCTTTTAATGAATTATTCATTAAAAGATCTCAAACCTCCATCTCTGAAATATAGTCATAACGAATATTTGAAATATATATAGGACATACAAATTTCCATCTAAATAATATTATTATAGGAACTTTCCACACCATTAACTATAACATCAAGTGTGTACTGTAGGTATATACTGTTGTTAAGTTACAACTCTCAGGTATACTTGACAAAGCGATTGCCTGAATACGTGGCTGTGGTGGCATTGTTATGGAGTGTAACGAACGCTTTTGAATTTGAACCGTCGGCGTATGGTATCCCTTTTATTATAAACAGTATTTGTTTGTTTCTTCTTTCAGGTTATGAGGTCATAATTTGATTTAATAAAAAACAATAAATCTTTACGTTTGAAGCTTGATATTTCGTTAATTAATTATAATTTTATAATTTTAAATAGATGTGTTATTTGGCGTATTGAACATGTGTGTGATTGTAAACGCGACTGTTATAGATTCAATTCCCACTTGGGGCAATGATTTATTTAACATTTCGCTCGCTCTGGTACCAAGGTAAAGCGTGTTGTCGAGTTCCATTCAATACACAATATCTCGAAAATTCAGCGGAAAATGGGGAACAGAATGAGGAACCATTAAGTTCCCACTTACAAAAAACAAGTGGAAATGCTAAGTGGTACAAACGTAAACCATCATTATTAGAAACATAATCATACAAAAATAATATACGTATATTAAATTACCTTGTACCATTAAATCTTCCTACTGATACTAATCTATAGAGTTGTATTTCCACTCGTTGTCCAGCATCAGGTTGCAGAATATATGAACAAGCACCTGGACCCTCAAAAGAGGGTGATTTAATTTGGCCAAACGTTTTCCCAGATTTATTTTTCAGCACCCGTGAGTCGATAGTGATGTTGCACACTGTTATAACAAGAAGAAAATGTTATAAATTTCATATTAAATTACTAATGTGAAATTAATTTTGCGTTAAATATAAAGTAGTATATATTGATATATGTAATAGTTTATGGTATTAGCTATATTAATTCAATAAAATACATACTATTTGAACAGTACTGCTCTAGGCCGCATTGCGAACAGCGTGTTGGTGCAATATTGCCACAAGGGCACGCTCCGTCACGCACGCAGCACGCACATTGTTCACCATCTCCACTTGGACAGGCGCAGCCTGATGAAGACTGCGTCCATAGATCCACTTGACCTTTGTAAAATAGACACATTTCAATTTAAGCACAGGTCTATTAGCGTGCGACTGACGCAATAATTTCCCCTTAAGGAAATGAAATATTTCATATTTTAATTTTCTCGCTTTCATACCGAGAACGACTTAATGGGAGCGGAGTGTTTTAACACTAAGTCTGCAACTAACCTAACTAGCCCAACATTGTGCAGGATACAGCATAAAGCAAAAAAATATCACAATATAAAGTTTTGATGTCTGACGTAAACTTTCGTTTAGCTTTATAGTTTTATAAATAGACTAGTGGGCCCGGACGCGGCTACGCCCGCGAAAATATAAGCCTAAATAACTAAAATAAATTTAAAAAATAATAATAAGTAGAGATTTATTATTAAAAAAAATATCTGAGTAACAGAAAAGAACAAACAAAAGAAGTAAAAGTACCTAAAGTTTGCCGTGCGCGCGTCCTAAACATTTTTCTATATTAAATAATTATTAATTTTTGCGAACAATATTAAATAAAATCCCAAATGATTTAAATTACGATATTTTAAGTGTATAACATCGGTATGGATAACCAAACTGAGATAAATTAATTATAAGCAGCAAATAATTACATAAAAAATAATAGTAATTCGAAAATATATAAAAAAATATTTATTTTATTTCAAAGTCATCTGCCCGTTCGATTCGGTCATACTATACCACTCGTAGGCTAGGTCATTTGGAATCAAGTGACATCTCCTTAATTATTTATTACAATGTTATACAGTAAACTATAATTTCAATCTAGTTGAAATGCTAAAAGTGACCATTATATTTATTTTCATAAGGATGAATATCAAATTATAGAAATCATCTAATTTTTGTTAATGTATACAAATCTATATCGGCGCGCGCCATGTATGGACAAACTCACTTTGGGTGACGTTTTCTTAAAACAACAAACTTTGCAAGCCGTTGCTTAGCAACGCGTAGCGACGTTTGTTATTAACATGGCGGAATAAATTGCTTGTCAAATTAATTATTTTAATATATTAGTATATATCGAAAATATTACAAATATGAGAAAAAAAAAGTATCCTATGTTCATCCTGGGACCCTCAAGTATCTCTATATGAGTATTTTATCACAATTTAATTAGCGGTTTGGCCCTGATTGCGTAAAGGACAGACAGACAGACAGACAGACAGACAGACAGAGTTACTTTCGAATTTATAATATAGGTATGGATTATAATTATAACTTAAAAGTTCATTGTATTTGACCTTTGAAATGAAATGCACTGCACAATGCACAATTCACAAAATATTAATAAAAATATATTACATAATAGATAGATACTCACTGCTGGCATCAAGGAAGATAGGCGTCCACGCTATTTGCGCGGACACAGCGGCGCACGCGGCGGTGATGAGCACCGCTACGGCGTGCCGCATGGTGCGAGCGGAGTCACCGCGCACGCGCCGCCCGACCGCGTCGCTTTCTCATTTGCCTGCACCCTTACTTAGTTACCACTAAACTATGTAATAACCATACAGTATTCTCCATATTGGCGATAAAATATTTTCAAGTGTTTTCTCTTCTGTTTTGTTAAGTTATCGATATTTTGAAATAGAACCGCTCGATCGTTTTTGGGTGTGGTAATTCTTTTTCAGATCCCTCGGAATCAGATGTTTTCTGTAACAAAATAACTTGTTATTATACGAAATGTACTGCTTTTTTAGAATTGATGTATGTTAAAATTCTTCTTAACTTCAGCTTCACTTTTTCCAAAGAGAAGCCAAGACCGCCTCCTCTCTTCCTCTCCATTACTATCCACTGTTTGAAACCAAGGATGAAATCACAAGGGCATCACCTCGATGCTACACAATGAAATCCGACCAGACCGCGGCTGCGACAGTCATCATCACAAGTCACGTGTGATGTTTGAAGGTAATTGTTACGCTTGTTTATAAATCGACACCTACCTACCCAATAATGGATGTTACAGCCGCGGTATGATCAAAATCCTTAACAAGTACCTACATTTTTAACAACTTCAAAGCACCTACCTCCACAAATTTCCCCATCATTTCAGCAAAATCAATACTCGCGCTGGATAAATTTCACAAAGCAATTCTTACTAAAAGGAAAGGTTCGTCGATAGCTGCCGGCATACAATCAAACGCTTATCAACCTAGTAGTTCCCTTTGTTTACTATTTACTCTTATTGTAGCAGCTCGCTAGAGAAAATTTCTGACGATAATATTTTCACATGTATACAAAGACAAGCGTACTACTAGGATTAGGATGTTATTTCTATCCTGGATGTATCTGTCTAATGAATTTCCTGCATTTTTCAATACCCTATTATTAGGCAAAAGTCCATACATAAAGATTACTGCATTGAAACGATTTAACATTTTTAGGCTCTCGAATGTAGAATGTGACGCTTAAAGGCGGCGTTGAGTTCTGCCACTCAACACGCCATGCCTCTAGAATTCGGCAAAAAGTGGGGAACGGAGCGTCTTAACACTAGGTTCCCTATGCTTACCCAGCTGTTTGCGGGATACAGCGTGAATCTGATTTGATTAAATTTTTAAAGCTTAAAGAAAACAAAATGCAAAATGAAAAAAAAAAAACAAAAATGAAAAGTAATCAAAATAATATGTATATTCAGTATTAACAACAATTAGTTATGTAAAAAAATGTAAAACATGTCGGTTAACAACAATAGTAATAGCAGTTTCTGGGATGATCGGCTCGCACGCAGCCTTCATATTGAGGACAAGAGTGACACGAATGACAGCTCTCCGGACACAAATCATGCTTCTTTTTCTCCAAGTGGTAGCAATAATTACCCTAAGCAAAAAAAAAACAAAAAATAATAAAGTACTCAATACCTATAAATAGTCAGCAATATGCCTCATGTCGTAATTGAAGTAATATTGGATTGTATTTAATGATATGAATAAATGATTAAACAATTCATTTTCTATAACATATATACAAAAACTATAATAGTAATAAACCATAAATAATTAGTTAAAAATTATTAATTTCTAATAATAAATATAATAGCCGCGCAGTGATTGTTGACGTTACTATCCCACATGATGAAAATCTCGTGAAGGCCGAAAAAGAAAAACAATCTAAATATTTGGACCTAGCCCATGAGATTACCGCCATGTGGGATGTCAATGCGACTATCATTGTGCCGATAGTGGTTTCGGTTAACGGTTTAATAGCGAAAAGCCTCGACCAACACCTTAAGAGGCTATCGCTTAGCTGTTGGATCAAGAACCGGATACAGAAGGCAGTGTTACTTGAGACGGCACGTATTGTGCGGAGGTTCCTCTCTCTGGAGCCCTAGCCACCGATGGCTTGGACCCTTGTCCCGCCCTCGGAAGAGTGGTTTTTTTATATTTTTAAATGTATCTTTTTTTTTATAATAATTTATATTTAAAAATGTAAAATTGATTCGCTAATTTAATAAAAGTATATGCTGTGTAATATAATAACGTCTTGTAAATGTAACAATACAGTTTTTCGCGCTTTTCCGCGTTTTTCAAGGTTAGGGTGAGTAAAAGAGAATCTAGCGAATCTTATTTATTTTTCACGACTGCTAAGGAAGGGTTATATATATTACTTGTTGTGTGCCTAAGGAGTTTATTTTTAGCATGATGTATCCGCCTGTAAGTGATTTTTTACACCAACATTTTTTTTTTACATTATTTTTGTATTACTGATTTAAATCATAGATAAATCAAAACACTTGATTGAGCGATGACGATGGTGTTCTATGCATATATTTATTTGATGCAAATATTTATTTGTCAATGTTTTCAATCAAACTATATAAGGCTAGACTATGAAAAGCATGATATAGTTGTTTATGCATAGTTCATTTTGAATGGTTCTATAAGTTTCAGTTATATTATCGTAAGAAGTTATTTTCCAATAGTCCAGAATTATTCGAAGTTTCTTAACGAAAAGCCGTTTGTTTAATGTAAAGCAAATAAACGACGTATTTGCATAAAATGCAAAGTTTTCCAACTCGAATCACGTAAATTAATTAACTTTGTAATTAAAAATCCAAAGACGAAATTCTTATCTTCCCGTTACGAGTTTTTCCTTTAATTATATTACTAAATCCAAATACCGTCACTGCAGTATAACTTGCACATCATAGTGGCTATTTATATTTAAAAATGCTAAATTAAAACGAGAGGTTAAAAAAAGCAAAGAAACATAGATACAGCTTCACGCTGTTTCCCGCACACAGCAGGGTAGGCAGAGGAAACATAGTGTTAAAACACTCCGTTCCCCACTTTCTGCCGAAGTCTGAAGGCATTGTATTTTGAGTGGGAGAACTCAACGCCGCGAATATAGATGATACCTTACAATAATTTTACAGAACATGTCATTTTACTCCACAAATGTTAGTTTTAATGTGGTACGAGTAAATCACAAAAGGGCGTATTTTTGGCTTTTGCCGAAAATAAATCTCTCTGAACCCTCACCGTGCACGGTGAACAAACATTGCGGCCTGATGGGCCAAGCGATCGATGTCAGAAACACCAAGCAACCAGACCCCTCACCAATAATGACAAGTAATTATGTCGAATTCAATTTAATTAAAACCCAGTTCAATTTAATTGAATTCAGAAAATATTTTTATCGAATATGTACGAGAACAAACCGAGATAAAAGCTAATGTCTTGTAATTTTTTAGACCCTTATAATATTTCATTATATTTGTTGTGGTATTTTGATTTAAATATAAAAAATAAGTACTTTAAAAAAATAGCTATGGACAGTATGAAAGTCATTATAAATCTATAAAAGAACTCAAGTCAAAGAAAGATATTGAAATTAATTTTTCAGTTAATATTAGTTTCTTTTTTTTCACGTCTGAAGTGATTTTATAATGAAATTGGAATTCTCTTCGGCGTCACCGATAGCGTTTATTCGGTTTTTTACTTTGACTTCGTCAAAGGATATTGCGTGGGAATCAATTCAGGTGCCAGCGTGATATACCCTCCGTTGAATATTAATCTCTCGGAAAATGCTATTATTCCTACGAGTACCTATTCAATCAATATCGCCGTGAATATTAATAATAATTTTAACAAAAAAAAATCCATATTAATGCGTAAACTAACTGAATACCCTTTCATCTTCGGACACGTATCGATGGACCTCTTGCTCTGGTTCCGCAGTGTATGATGACACAACAAATGGCTTCCGCCTAGGCCTCACTCCAACAGCAACCTCACATGCCCGGCGCATCAGAGGTGTCGGTTGATTGACCTGTAACAACAAGATATCCCAAATGTACATCTATATTATTTTATATAAAATACCTATCATTTTTCATCATTTACCGTACCAATCAATATATATTTGACATAATTTTTATAAATTTTAGAGGACTGTCTTAAAGAAAATTGGTTGTATCAAATTATGTTAAAAAATATTTCAGCAAATTACCTAAATATTATTAGCACTATCGTCGTACGAACATTATTTATTTTATAATAATTTAATTTTGATCATCCGTTATGTCCTCTAATGCCACATCGATAGGTTTTTTACTTAATAAGTAAGAACTAAGCGGATGGTTCTTGTATGGTGGCACTTTAATGGGGTCGTTTATTCGTATTGGGGCAGGTCTCACTTCACATTCAATAGAGACATCACGAGGACAGCGCTTAAGGAAATTTGTTGCGCCTAATAACTTGGAATGTTCTTGATCTTGCATCCCATTGCGTTTAAATGCTGAGACTGGTAATTTGCCAACCTGCAAATGACAGTCTGTATAGTGTTAATATTTGTGTCGTCTGTCAATATTGCAAAGTGTTGGGTCGTCAGATGTGTTTGAATATCTGATAGAATATTATTATTCTCTCATAAATCTTAACAATGACGACAACCCTTTGATACATTCATTACTCACTGCCATAAAATGTCTTTTATAGACAAAATTGATTAATTAACGTGCTAAACTGGGTCATCGTTTCTTTGAAACAATAGCGGGAAGCTTCTTCATAGGCTTGATGGGTATAGCAAATGGAGCATTGCTCCAGATAGCATCTTTCCAACTTTTACGTATATACGATACTGCACCGCATTCCATAAAATTCTGATCTTGAAGTCCATTCCGTTTCAGTGCGCTGGATGGCAATATTTTTATCTGGAGATTATTCATTATTCTTAGTTAAGAATATGGTAAAAGGCGGATGTTGTCTACTTTTTCAATATTTTTTTAACAGGCAGTACTTCTTGTGTAATTCTTGGATACAATCTGCGTATAGGTTCGACAGCAGTATGAACACTATATCTGTCTTTGTTATAACCAGCACATACATATCGTATTGCACCCCGGTAACCATGTATTTGGTCTTGCATGCCATTTCTACTATAAACTGTTCTAGGGAGTCGGCCATGGCGAGTGGCGACGTACTGTTCCTAAAACCAACATTATTATACAAAAAATTAAACTTAACAATAAGTTCGCAATGTTGGTTTCAGAAACTTTAAAATATCTTAACAAATCTAATATAAATCAATGAAAGAACTAAAAACTTACAATTCGACCGTCTTCGTATCGATAACATGGTATCACATACTTTGTTTTCACGGGACTACACGATTTTTTACATGTAGGACAGTATTCTTCATATTTTTGAGGGCTATGACATTTAGTGTGAGCTGGTGACCTCGGTCTTTCACAACAATCAGAACAGCAATTGTACGTTGGCTTTGGATTTTTTCTTTCAGGTCTTGTGTCATGACATTCTACTTTTTTTTTCTCGCATAGCGATAAGCACGGCATGCAAGAAGTTGATCCGAAACAACAAGGATCATGGCTATACGGCGACATTAGAATAGGAGCAACCGCGTATTCCCCTATTTCACCAAAAGAACAAGCCATTCTTTTTTGGTTTCGTTATACAATTTTTCTTCTTTTATATTTATTTTATTTATTAAAAATATCACTAAAATTTTCTATTCACAATAAATTTATAGGGGTTATGTCATTTGTTTAAGTTTCTTCTTAACTTATTTTTAAAGAATGAAAATATATGCGGCCAATATTATAAGCACATTAAATCGTTGTTATATAATTAAAAAAATAATACAGTGGGGTACATAATATAAGAATATACTATAAATAAATAATACGTTATTGAACTTTGAGGATCTTTATTTTTTTGTTACTATAATTAATAATGTTTTAGCAATTTATTATTCAGACAGCAATCAGTTTGTAACCAAAAGGTACCGATTTATGATACGTTTATAATATTAGTTATAAATGAAAAAACAACTAGCAATGCTAACGCAATGCCTCAAGAATTCGGCGCAACGGTCTTGATTTGAAAATTAAATATGTAAACGCAACACAAAAGTTTACTTGTTTACATCAAAATATGGTCAAAGTAGAAGAGTAATATAAATAAAATATTGTAAATAGAAAAGAAAAATGAAATATAATTAAACAAGCTAATAATGAAATATCCGTTAGCTGCAGAACCTTAGTGAGCGCTACAAAATTCCCAAGCAAAGCTTTCGGAAGCATTCGCAAACATTTGCAGGCGGCGCCTCCTTGTCGCTGCCGCGTCGAAAATGCAATTTTCTCAATGCAAATCGAACGCCTCAGACAGATTTAATGCCTTTTACTTGTCGTTTCTGCTCATCATTTCCGGAGAGAATTCAAGATAGCCGCGTTTGTGGGAAAATTAGGAAATTCGGTGAATTGTTTTATCGTCTAGACGGTAATGATTTTATAAACTGTATAACTATTATATTATTTATTTGAACTTTAATTTTAAATAGATCTAATAATCTATATAACGGAGTGTCTTATTACTAGAATCCCTCTGCCGACCCTACTATATATAGGATACAAGATAAATATATATAAAAAGGTTTTTTTAAATTGTCAGCAGTTTGTGAAATTAAAAACATAATGATTTGCACGTATCAGACAAAATCTTTGGCTTAACCAAGTGATATGTGAACAGTGAACTCTGCAAAAACTTGGTACATTTCCTTATCTTATAATTTATAACAAAGAATATTAAATATTGTTGAACATTCTTTAAACCTAATTACGCGTATGTACATGTCAACGGCCAAGTCATATAAAAATTAACTATATTAATAAAAAATCGCAGTAATCTAAGCATTAGCTTGTCTTTACCTAGAGATTTCATTACTTTTTATAGAGAAACAATCAGTTTCACCGAGACTTGACTGGGTTTTTACAAGGTGAATTTCGTGGGATAAATTTTAATCAGAAAAACACTTATAATAAAAATAAGCTTTTAATATATCCGTGAACTACAAAGCACCACATATTGATACCATTTATGGTAATAAGAAAGAACGCAATGCTTCGTTCCATTTTACAGAATACAATATTTAACATTGAAATAAGCGATTAAATTTGAACCTTTCTTAAAGAAAATGAAACGAAAATACAGACCAAAGTGTTCTTCGAGTTTGTATTATTCTTATTGTATATCGCTATTGTAGCCATAAAATGAGGAATACAAGGAGTATTTGATATTGAATGGCACAAAATGGGAAATATAAAATGCGATGAGCCCAAGAAACGAGGCGATATTGTAATAAGGAGGTCATTTGTCAATAGCAGCAAGATTTAGTGTGCTTTTAGGGATCGCGCATAAAACAGCCATTTTTACTCTTCGCGTTATTTCACTAACGTTAAGTGCATGCAAATGTTCGAATTTGCGTGTATATTTGCTTAATGTTTAGTAATTTCATGGAATTTGCTTATGCTGTTACAGAAATGTTTTGCGTCTCATGTTAATATGAAAACAGGTAGAGCTCGAATAAATTACACGGAATAATAAATAAGAAAATAACATTTTCTGAGATATTATGTTATCTTGGTACTCTCTTAGATTATTTGATATTAGAATAAAATGCGCGGAAAGTATTGTATCCGAAGTATTTGCCGAATTTACTATTAATGAAAGTTTATTAAACTTTTTTTTTCATATGCACATTAATTTTCTACTAGCGATCCGCACGCGGCTTCACCTGCGTAATCACGAAAGCATTCATGTTGTTTTTATAAATATGTAGACTTAAACGCAGCTTCGCTCGTTTTAACTTATTTTTGTATTATAGCCAAAGGCAGCAGCAGTTGTATATAATAAAATATATCCTATGTCCTAATCTAATTCCTCTAAGAATATACGTACAAAGTTTTATGATAATCGGTTGCGTAGTTTTCGCGTGAAAGCCTAACAAACAAACTTACATTCACATTTATGGTATAAATATGATACATATAAATGTACCGGTATGAAGTGAGCGTCAAGATACAAATAAATAAATAATAAATAAATATTTTTTTTATTTGGAACTAAATGTATAAAATGTATTGACAGGGAACATTGTGAACGAGCTTTATTTTATTTTTTTATGACATCATCCTTTCAGGCAGTTTGTGGCATCCACAAATTTTCTGTAAGGTGGTCAAAATGTATAGAAAGCAACGGCGACTACTTTGAATAAAATGCTTTTTACTGTCTCGTTTAAAATTAACATTTTATTTAAAAAAAACCGGAAACATACCGACTGTTGAATTCTTAATATACGAGTACTTCACTTTTATCACAGATAAAACCAAAACCGAAGCAACATGATTAATTACATTTTCATACTTAACATTTTTTTTAGCATTCCGAATTATGTAAAACGGCGCGACGGGGCAAAATGTATAAATATATTATTTACATAATTGCATTCCCGCCAGCCAAGTTCCGGCTTTAAACTCGTTTCCGTAAAGTTTTCGAAGGAGTTTCAGCGGGTGTAAAGTGTAATGGTCGAATAGATAACATAAATAATGGATAAAAAGGCGAGCTCGTAAAGTCAAACATAAATAAAAGTTAGCTTCGTTTTTTAAACAGTAAAAATGTATTTAGAATTTTTGTTCTTAAAATTTTCGAATATATTTTTCAGGTTCAGGTTATATAAGTTTGACAGTGCAATATGGCTTAGCCTATGATTTAGAATATTTTGTAGTCTACAACATTGAATAAATAAACTGTAGGTGCCTAAAGATTTTGAATGCAGACGTATTACAATCTCGGAATGTGGAATTATAAGTTCAGATAGCCGTCGTGGTGCAGTAGAACAGTATCTTATTGTGTCGCGCCAGTTGTTAGTTCGAACCACACTTGGGAATATTATTAATTTACATTTTTTCACTCTAAAGTCCACCACCCAACACGCCATCTTAAAAATTCAGCAGTATGTAGGGGAACGGATGGAGGAGCATGAGAACTCTCTGACTGACTGCTGTACGGGACTAAGTATGAAGCGGCTTTCTAGATGTACATAGAATATTATATTATAATAAATGATCTATTAAAATATTATTTAGAACCATACATACGTAAAAAAATCAATATTTGTGTGCCGGGCCAACACGAAATTCATTTGCAACTGTTTTTAAATTGCAGCGATGCTAAACGTTCAACAAAGCACAAATGCAAGAGTTTTTCTTATTGGTTGTTGTGAACTGTTTGTAATCGCGAAAGCAATCATTGCAAAAGCTTTCTTCCTGTCCAGAGGGTTTTACAAACGTGTATTTTTTTATTTTACGTAACGGCTATAAATATGTTACTTATAATTTTATCAAGAAACAATTTTTAAATATATAGATAGATATATGTATGTTAATGTCGTACAAAAGACGGTAAAATATTTTTTATTTTTATATTCATATGCACTCTCGTTGTGGATCATTAGCGCTGATCGCATTTGCTATTTAACTTAGCACGAGTCATATATTCGTGTGTGGTGGCAGGTGGCAAATGAAAATTTTACCGAAATATTAACCTTTAGTCATCTTCCCGCTGTATCCCGCACACAGTAGGGTAGGCAGAGGGAACTTCACGTTAAGACACTCCGTTCTCCATTTTCCGCCGTATTCTACAGGCATGCTTGTTGAGTGGCACTTTACCTCAAGACCTAATTATAATTAGTAAGCTGCTTTTTAGAAAAATTATTCTATAGATGATGAAGATGTGAATAATCTTATTAACATTATTATACTCATATGTTATAAATGATTAACCAACAACATATTACAAAAATGGAATTTCATTTGATGATTGTTATCTCCTATATTGTCATTGATAACCATCATTCTGTTATCAATGTGAGGTACTTTTCCATTTTTATCAGAGTAACATAAATCATATAAAATATTTAAAATGTTCAATTCATAAAGCGTAATATACATTTTTCCTATCGAATTCATTGATATTTAGAATACCCACTGTTGTATTTTTTAAAATAAAATAAAGAAACATTCTTCCTGTTAGGAATTGAATCGACAACCATCGAGAGTACGGATAGATACTTGCACACTCTTCACTGTAAAAATAACAAAACAATAACGGAAATGTTTATCTATAAATATAAAATCGAAAGGTCACTCACTCATCACGAAATCTCAGAAAATACATGTGCTAGGAATCTCAAATTTTGCATAGGAGTTACTTATAGGACGTAGGTGCTCGCTAAGACGGGAATTTGCAATATTCGACTTCTAAGGGATTGTTTTTTTTGATTGAAAGTCTGTATGAAACTTCGTTACCACAAATGCTAAGAGTCTCAAATTTTACATGAACGTCACTTATAGGACGTAGGTACTCATGTACCTACATCCTATAAGACAGAAATTAATAATAACGTAGTTCACGCAGGCGAAGCCGCAGGCGGGCCGCTAGTAAATTATATAGGTAATATTTTTTCTGATTAGAATGTAGCGGCAAGGTAGGCAAGAAGATAAAAATAATAAAAGGCTGTTTATATTAAAGCAAAAAGTATATGACTAAAACGTTATTAGGTGAGAAAGAGGGGTAAGCGCTAAAAGTAAAGCTTTTTATAGGTTGGTTGACCCTCTGTCGTAGAAAAACAAAGTTCAAGGGGGAGATTTATGTTCACGGTTCACGAAAATGTATTTGTTTATATTTGGCCGAAGTTTTTCTCTAATTGCGTTTTTATTTTCCAAATATTGTGAATTTGAATGTTTTCATTGATTTATACTTGTTTATTTTTAACACACACATTTAACTACTTCTAAATGCATATATTAACGATTATATTAATGTTTATCATGAAAATCTTTGTAACAGAATTGTGTTGCTGCGAAAGTTCCAACAGACATGGAGTAATGAGATCTCATACGGGAACTGGGTGCCAAACTCTTTATAACTTCGCCGGCATAAATCCTAACTTCATAAACTCTAATGAAAGCACTACCTCGTAATTGTGGCTCGGGTAAACTTGTGGTTGCCAGTACCTTAAATTTATCTTAATAACATTTTGTTCAGAGAACACCAAGCATAAAGTTGTGATATATTTTCGTATAAATTTTTATTATAACAAATTTAGGGCAAGCCCAAATGGGTTAAAGATTTGGTACAATTTTTCTTTACTTAACATTAATGTTGTGAACTGATTTAATAATTCATTCTCAAATACTTAATTCTAGGTTCCCTTTTTCTAATATCAGGGTTTATGGTAATAAAGTAGTAATAATTGAGGCCAGTCGAAGCGCGGGCACAAAGTGTGACTGTAAAATCGACTGGTTGTGGGTTCGATACCCACCCGAGAAATTGAGATATTTATTTAAATGTATATTTTCATTTATTCGCTCAGGTGTCGCTCAGTATTCGGCGGAAAGTGGGGACGGAGTGTTCTAACACAAGGTTCCCTCTGCCTACCCTAATATGTGCGGGATACAGCGTCAACCTCATTTGATTTTAATAATAATAAATATATTTTGGACTAAGAATAGTGTGTATGATTTACAGCCGTGACGTGACCTTCTTAAAAGCTTTTTTTTTATTTTTAGTGCATGTGGTTTGTTTGTGCATATTTTCATTTTCAGTATCTATTGTTATCTAAACAATGGCGTTTTTATCGGTTTGAATTGTTGAAAATTTTTAGTTTGCATCCATTTTATTTTCCATGTATTGCGGTGGCGACAAAACATAAAATGAATGAACCAAGTTGAATATATAAATATTGACCGGTATAGTACGTGAATAGTTTTTGTCGTATAATTTAAAACACACATACAAGTTGTTTTATACAGCAAGCGCATAATAACGAAGTTGAAGAGTGTCGAGTGTTGTACAGAACATTTGTATATTTAATTTGAAATTTGCACTTAATTAAAATTATATTGTAATTAAACATATTTTATACGATATTTGTTGGATCTAAATAATATAATATTTTTTATAAAATTAATTAATACAAATTCAAAATGGGTAAAAAAATTACTAGTTTTTATTAACAAAAGTTCAAGTAAGTCTAAGCTATGAGATGGCTAAAGATAAATAGACATTTAAAATGAAAGAAAGAATATATCAAAAGAAAATCTTTTTTTTATGAGAAAAACACGTAACTTTTAAATTCTAGTAAGCAATATGTATCGAAATAGAAATTTCAGTTTCGCCTGTTACTGAGACGGTAACTAACAGTTACATAGCTTTGCCTTGATAAATTATCCACATACACACATACATACATGTATGCATAGCCTAAAGTATAGACCGAAGTGGATGTTGCAATACAATTTACTTCTATACATAGAAACGCTCGACGTCTTAATTGAGTGTGAGAGTGACATATGGGATTTAAGCAACTCAGTATAATGTGTTTTAAACATATAATAAGTACCTATGCCAATTAATATTATATACAATTATTACAAATTACAAATATTATACAAATATTATATTAATTATAATTTATATACAATCTTCTATTTTTCAAATTAGTTTGTATTTAAAATCTTGCAGTGTTTGATTCATCTGAAATATTACTACTTCAGACCCAGACTTCACAATGAAATTGCATATAATCGATATTGGTGTTAATCCAAAATGGCCGCCACAACAAAAAGGTGAATTATAATCGCGTAATATTCTTTACAAGATTCTAAATAAATACCGAATCCAATCAATAAATCCAATAAGAAACAAAAAACATAACACTTTTTTTGTTGCATTACGCAAATCTAACGTTATTTTCTTTCTTAAGAAAACTGAGACGGAAAGTAAGGAAATAATATTTCCTACGTTTTCTTTAACATAATCAAAGACTTTGTACAGCAAGATATTATTAAGAATATCTCAGAATATTCTCTATCTGCATGAATATTTTATATTCTATTTTATTTTCTTAGAAATTATTCTTATAATAAAACCAACATCATTTTACATAAAGTACTATGTTATATTTACTTAAAGTTATTGTGTTACGTTTGTAAGGCTTACTAATAATTTTCCACAAGCACATTTCAAAGTTAATATTCAATTATTACATACATTATGGTACCAGGTACCTACAACGAATGTTGAAATAAATGAGAATTTTCTTTTTTCTTGCCTCTTTGGATGTAAGTTTGATGGATCTTAGCTTTAGTAGTACTGTATTAATTTATTAAGCATTCTTTTATTTTTACTCAAGACATTTAGACACGTGATAAGGCATCAGTTCAACAAATATCTGTATTGTAAATATAAATACTTTCACAAACGAACATGAACCCACAACCATTTCAATTATTTAGTGCCATTCAACTGCGCCACGATAGTTAAAAAAAAATTCAATAATCCCTTGATATGGTAAAGTACTGCCTACCGGAATCTGAATTGGCAAGTTCACCATACATATTCAGTTAGGGGGAGCGACGCACTGCGCAAAACTTTTGGCACTCTCGCTTGCATACAAAAAATGAAAGTGGCTTGCGACGGGTGAAATAGCGCATTCCTCGTGCCGATTTTAACTTGACCTATATATTATGCAAATACCTTCCACTCTACCTTGCGACTTCATATTGCTTCTCTCCTTATGCGAGACGGGAACGCTTAAATAGATTTCCATAACGTGTGAATGAAGGATAAATGAATATGAGGAAATGAATATGAAGGCAAACGCTACATTCTTCAGTAAATATTAAATTTATTTTGCTTAATAAGCCTTTGATTTGTTTTGTCTTGGCATTTACGCTTATATAAAAAAAAAACAAAATGCATATTTTTATATTTAGCACAGTAGTGTTTGAAGTTTCATGTAAAGTATTCTAAGGTTTATGTTCAGCGATGAAAACTACAAACGTAGAATTTAAGTTAAGCAATACGATATTTGGACGTAAAATGCCATGTTTTTATAAATAAATTTGAAATTGCGATCTACGATATAATACTAGGCCAGTGATACAAATACTACTAGCCGAGTATTACTTACAAATATTTTTTATACCATTTAGATTATTAATTAACATGGAAATATATTAATGATCATGAGTAAATATTTTTAATCACTATTCATTTTTTACTATCCATACAAAATAATTTGTAAAGTTGAAAAGGCTCGTTATAAGGTTTCATATAGATTTCTATAACGTTCAGATAATTTTAATTAATAGAAATCATTAAAATTTAAATTAAAAATCTATCAGTGATCATTACTTTTAATATGAATTAATATGAGTTTCTAAATATTTAAATTAATGTGAATCATTGAGAACCATTAAAGAAGTATTTTTTTCTAAATGTATGTAGTAGTAGCTATATGTTGTAGACGGTAACTTTGTTTGCGTGTGCTGTAAAATCCGGTTATTTTTCCCCGTCTCTAATGATATAGAAAAATCCTATAATATGACTCCGATACGATCCTTAAGGAGCTTTTCCCGTCAATGCCGAGCTTTCTCCGGCAGAAGTTGTGATTTTGTCTTGTTTTCTAATCACTCAGTAACACGAGTCTTTTATACATTTTGGTTTGATAATGTCTTATAATTGGATGAACGCCATCTGCATGCACGAAAAAGCATGATTCATTGTCACGTTCCGGCTAAGCCGAATGTGCGAGCGAGAGCGCGAAACAAGCAATAAAGAGGTAAGATCCATAAGCGTTCGGCTTGTGATGCATCTATATATTCATTGTTATTAATCTGTATATTAGTAGTAGTATAATCTCTATATAAATATTAATATATCAAAAAAACAATTAACTCCATCTTTTTATTAAAGAAAATAGTTATAATTCACTGATAATAAGTGAGAGAATTGAATTCAATTCATAAAGTATGCAATTTTACACCAACGTTATCACGTAAAATTATATTTCGTAAACCGACTTTACAGACAACCAGTTTTTATTGTAAAATTCGAATATAAAAGACTTTATATATCGACCATAGAATAATAGTCATATACGAGATATCGCCATTCTGTTAAAATATATGAACCCATTATATTAGGTTGGCAAATGTTACACTCATTTTGAGGTCACATTGATATTGGTGCTATTTTCTGTTTATTCAAAAAAAATATTTAACCCGTATGAATAGAAAATGAATGAGCTTTTTGTCTTTAATGGATCTTTTGAACTTTCAGGCTCCATACAGTAGGAATCTTCATTGATGGCAAATGCAGTGTATTTACTGACAAGTAAAAACAGTCAAGGTCTCCGATTTTTTAATATATTAGATCTGTATGAGATCAACACAACTGTCCAATATTTTAATAGTACAGTGTTTAGCTTAGGAGTTATACTATACTATACATATTGTATTAATTTTAAACTATAAACGTGATGGTTGTGGATTCGATTCCCACTCGAGGTATGATTTTTTTCTAATCCTAATGCCTAATCTTCTATGTACAGAATACAGCGTAAAGATAAAAAAAACTAGATTGTAAGAAGAGAAAGTGAATAGATTATACTAGGTAAATATGGTAACGAACAATATAATGAAAAATGGTGCCTTGATAAGACGGACTGCGGCGTTGAGTTACACTAGTCAAAGAGTATATATTGAAGTAGTTTAATCTGTCTACCTTTCTTATATGAGAAAAAAATCATATTTGATTATAAAAAAGTGTTTTTTTTTCTAAATTAGCGATTTTTTGAACGTTATCTCTATGTACAGGTATTAATTTGCTTTTATGGATTATTAAATATTTGGAACTATTATAAATATTAGTATTTTCTAAATATATAGTGCATCATGGGCATCTTTAGTGCTCACTCTTTAGGAATATGTCAATTGATTTTTTTCCATAACATACAAATATAACGTTTGCAAGTAGGCGATGATGATTTTCAAGACATTCAGATCAATATATTCACCTTTTAGGTGAATTTAGCAAAATAACATTAAACATTAGTAATGATTTTCTAGTACGTCCTTTCTAAAATATCATTAAAGTTTCACAACAGTGAAGTATAAATTTTAATCCAAAAACATTTTGCCGCAGCCATTATCCAAGTTTCCAAGGGCGAGTTTAAAAACGTACGTTCTTGAAGCACTAATGGACCAAGTTGCGCAGTAAATTTGTTGGAAACAATCAAAAACATCTCTAGGTAAGATTTCTAAACGAAAATTTCAAAATATAATGATGATTTCTTTGAAATAATTAAAAAGAATTGAATTATTTGGCCGTCATTACGTTGGAAATACAGAGATGTGATTTCAAGGAGCGCCTCGAGCGTTGTTTGTTGAACTCAATGTGTAAACTTCTTGTGAACATTTCTAAAACATTTGTTTACAGCTGAGGATGTTAGTATTTATTTTAAATGTAACGTTCCATGTACATCTGTAAAATTCTTTATAAACTAAAGAAATAAACAGGTATAATCTATATATTTTGAGTAAAATAATATTATATAGCAAGTGATTTAAATATGTAAACAAATAAATAAGAAATGAATTTGAGAGAACTGTATATTTAATGTGTTAAAAATCAGTATAGAATAAAATTCAGTAAAATTTTAGAAAAACAATAAACAACTCAATAAATATAGTATTTATACTAGCATAAAGAACAGAAATTACCTGAAACCATTTGCAAAAGTCCCTGAAGTCTCACACACTCAAATGTCAAAAAAAACAAACACTGATCTTTATCACTCACTGATGATCGCTCACTTCACAACTACAGTAATAAAAACGCGCGTTTTCTATATAGCAATTTCGAGTTAATACAAAATGTTACATAAAATTAAGAAAATATATGAAATTTCGCGATATGATGAACTTACGTAAGTTGGTACGTAGAGGAAGTATCCTGGCGCACCCCGAGCGGGTGTTCTCAGTGACGCCGGCCGCCACTGTGCCGCTGTAGCGTCCAGGGGCACACAGCGCATGTCTCCGTCCACCGGGCTCTAACTCACACCGACACCAGCTCCACGGCGAGCGCGAACCGTATAACTTATTTCTCCTTACGTGCCACCATTGTTTCAACGAGTGAATTCACGATGTTTTGAACTGCAGTCGTTCCACAAATATTTTTCCACGTTTCCGGCGAGCCATAAATTATTTCGGGCATTGTTCTTATAATTCTTACTTCGTGGAAAATATATTATGTATAGAGGAATATTTGGCGAACTTTTCTTCGGGATTTTCCTATAAGTTATAATACGGGTCAAAGGAAAATTAAAAACCCTTTTAAGATATATTTTTTAAATTTACTGTTGCGTAGCTTAGCATAAATGTAAAATAAAAATATATTTGAAGTCATTTTACGTATAACCTAAGTTTTACTGAATTTCACTCTAATGTCTTCGGATGCTTTCGCATTATCTAATATAATCTAAATAAACTATATTTTCACTATTTAATATATCAGTTTACCTGTGTGTAAAGAATAGGTAAATAGTTAGGTAAACATCACTTAAACGTATGGAAAACAGATTGTAAACCATATGTAGATAAAGTTGTATTGAATCAGGATCTAGGAAGTATTTTTTTTCTCTTATTATAATTTTTTTACTGTTTTTTATCATTGCTTTTTCTTTTATAATTATTTAGAAGACATTTAGAATGGACATTAAAATGTAATAAAAATGCAATCAACAGATTTCATTCACGATTATGCGTACACTCTATATCAAGACGGAATACACGTGATAAGAATACATGCCACAGCGACACTCAGTCGTTTTACACGTAAATGACGTCACGAGCGAACCCAATGTTCATGTAAACATGTCTACAAATATCTTTTATAATCTTTGTACTTTTGCTTTTTGCAAATGGACTGAAGAGAAAATTTAAAAAGCTTAAAAGAAATTTGATACAATAAGAGATAACCGGTTTCGTGAGTAAACTAGCAATTTGATCGAATTTTTACATTGTGTAACAAAACAGAATTACTTTTTAACGATTTGTTGAATAATATTTTATTATTATTGATAAAAATCAGGTCAAGCTTTATTTCTTCTTATTATATTATATATTATTTCTTCATGATATGAATATATCCATGAGAGCGAGGAGCACGAGCACGCACATATACTATGTTGAAATATTTTGGCAGTTGAAGATACAATTTTATTCTAATATCTTGTAATTATATTACAATAATTTGCTTCATCAAACAAAAAACATACGACGTCTTCACCATTTAATACGTAATATCTGAAAATAATCTATAGAAAGTTGTAGGAAAACTACAAAATCCGAAAACAATAAAAATTGCTTCTAGAAAAGCTATATCTTGTTTAAAAAAACATAAAATATTTGTGATTCAAAAGAGTTTTTCCTTTATTTGTTCATCTATTGCCATGCAAATCATGTCCACGTGGAATGACAGCAGGAATGCTCACTGCATTCTCTCGAATTTCCCTTCGTTCCGCGTTTGAATCACAATGCTGAATTTTTGGCTTGATGAAATTGATCCAATCCCATTTATACTATACTTTAAATCGAGGTGAATCTTTTGGTTGTATTAGTTATATTATATCACAGAGATATCTAATATAAAATAATTTATTTAGTAATTGTTCTTTTAAAAATATTAATTTACAAAAAATGGTAAGCATTCCTCAAAATCAACTATATTGACTATTCAATAATGTATTTCTACTCTTACATTATAACTGTTATATTGTTTAACTAATTTATCGAAAATATTATAATTTTTAGCAATACTAATGGATATCAAAATAGTTTTATTATATAAGTATAAAAATAGGTAAAAAAATATTTGATCTTGCACATACGTCAATTGTCACAGCAAAAACCGCCAAGGCGGTGGCGGTCGGCCTAATTAATGGGGGTGAACTCTGGGGGCAGATTAATCTGGACATAAAACCTTTTCGCTGTCCCTGACATATGCTATATAGATCTTGCTGTTTTTCATTATCTTTGTAACCTATTAATAAATGACACATTGCCAGTGCATAGGGAGTAGTATTATGAGTAAAAATTGTCAAAGAAATAATAGGCAAAATAAAAGGTTTTAATATATCTTTGACATAAAACAAATTATGTGTAACTTATTAAGTATTTTTTTAACCTCTGAGTAGAATTTAAATATATTTGATATTCAAATACACTTCAACTGTACTGCTGTTATTTTTGGTCTATTTAATGTTTATACAAACTTATTTAACAAAAAGCTAATATTTAGTACAAAAAATTTTAATGTAAATACAATTATTTTTACATACATAATATAAGTCGAGGTAAAAGTTAGTAGGTCAATTTTTCGTACCGTTAGCCAAAAGGTCAAATAAGCATTTATGGGCCGCCAAACTTTTCATGAACCATATTTTTAGAGAGAATAATCGTAAACATTTTTTCGTTCCCAGTAATAAATATATGATATATTCAAGGACTTTTGACAAGGTATATAAAAAAATACTCAAAGCGAGCCTTCCCTATGAAATCGTCTGACACTAAATACTATAACCACGATCTCCATTAGAGTACGAATGGAAAATAGAGTACAGAGTGTCTTGACACTAGGTTCTCTAATAATTATTATATATGAAGAATAATAAAATATGATTTCGCAGACCATTTAAGCACTTTACCTTCAAACATATGAGGTAATCCACTACAAAGATGATCTTATTTTTACTCGACAGTTTCTCATCTTGCAAACAGCATTGTATATTATTAACTGCATTCGAGCAAATATAAATGTAGAAAGGATAGAAAATATTCAAGGCATCGAGGTCGTTTACATTTCGAGTTATATATGTATATTTTATTTAAGAGGCGAGCGGAATGTTGGCCTGGCTCTACTACCTCACAAACTTCTTATTATTCATTGCAACTGTGGCGAACTTATTACAAAAGTTTTCAGCGTTCGATTTAAACAAATATACAAATTTTGATAAAAATAGTCGTAGTGACACAATAATACATTTTTCTACATTATATTATGTTAGTAGTAATGGGTTCATCATATTAGAGGTATATGAGTTATACAAAGAAAGAGTTCGCCGTTTTGAATAATAGCAATATCACTTTTAGTGTTTACTTCTGTATGCTTGTTAGGTTTTTAAAGTGTGCAGTAAATATTTAATGTAAATAATCTATAATATCTGTTTTTCTAGAAAAGTCCTTTAGCTACGCTTTTCTTAGGCCAGTCGCAGCACAGTAACACAAGGACGTGACTGTAAACGCGACAGGTTGAAGGTTTGATTCTCATTCGAGGTAATTAAATATTTGATATTTTTTCCCTCTGGTTTTGAGACAAACACGGCGTTGAGTTCCGTTATTCAACAGGCAATGCGTCCAGAATTGGACGGAAAGGGGGATAAAAGTGGGGTAAACAGTAGGCGTCCTCTTCAAACCCTGCTACATGCGGGATACAGCGTGAAGCTGCAAAAACATAATAGACTGACACATTTTAAAATTTTTATTTTCATTATTTAATTATTTGATTGTATTTTTATAATATTTTTCTAATGTCTTCTGTAAGTAGATAAGAAGAGGGCCCCATCAGAAATAATTTAGTTTATAACATGCCTTTATGATAAATTCAAAAACTCTTTCCACGATCTCATCTGTATAAAAAGTGTCACAGTTATTTAACAGTATTAGAGAAGTCTTTGTTGCATTCGCTCTATGTGCCCTACTTGCATTTTAAATAAAAGTCACCGCGTTCACCGTCAAGGCACACAGTCATTACATTTCGCATGTGCGCCCTAATCGCATACAAATAAAAATATATATAGAAGACTGTGAGCTTTATGGTATGAACTTCAGCAGTTTTTATAGTATGGGCGACTTGTGAGTATCTATAAACACATTTAATCATTATTCATTAAAGTCATAGTCAAAGAACAGAACAATTGATTGACAGACTGCGACATATAAATACATATAAAGCAGCTTCACGCTGTATCCCGCACACAGCAGGGTAGGCAGAGGGAACCTAGCGTTAAGACACTCCGTTCCCCACTTTCTACCGAATTCTGGAGGCATTGCGTGTTGAGTGGCGGAACTTAACGCCGCGCTTTGCCTCAACAGCAGAGCGAAGAAATGGAAATATAAACGTAAATAAATATTTCACTTCCTCAAGTGGGGATCGAACCCACAACCGTCGCGTTACAATCACATCATTGTGCAGCTGCGCCACGACGGCCTATAAACATATAAATTATAATTTATGCTTAAGTGAAAACATTAGAAAATCTTTTTTTTATTATAAGTGTATATCATTTTATAATCAATTTTTAATTCTATTTCTAGCTAGCACATTGGCATATTCTAGAAATAGAAATATATCGATCGCCTTATAGCTTAAGTGTGTCACGATACTACCTATTTCAGTCAGATCTAAAAGTGCCATTGTACATGTATATTTTCCAAGTTTATAAAATGTGAAAGTGGGGAACGAAGTGTTTTAACACTGGGTTTCCTCTGCCTATCCTGCTGTGTGCGGGATACAGCGTGAAGCTGATTTTATTTAGAAAATGTGACATATTGATTATTTACTGATACAAATTAGAAGAATACCTAAATCGAATATCTGACACTATGAACTTCAACTAAGTGAAAGTTTCTTTGTATTTATGAAAATATAAACATACAAAAACAATGTTAGAAAATTTAAGTAATTATGTGTTATACATAAGTACTAAGTGTATTCTTTATTACTAACTAACATATACATATATATCGCTTAAAGTACTTAAAGCCTCCTTCGAATTATGTAAATTACGAACCCTAAGCGTATCGGTAAGGTTATCGATAGCAGACAATAAAATTTTATTTATGACCAGTTAGAGCCACATGGTGTTCATGAATTTATTGAATTGTATATACACTTATTATTTTAATAGTTCCAACTTAGTTGTACAAACAGAGAAACTAACTGTTTACGGCTTCAGCGAAACTGGTTGTTAGACAAGTTATAAACAATATTTTTACATAAAACTTATGTTTTTTATGCTTTTTTATTCTGGTGTATAAGGCCTAAAAGTTCCATCCTCATAAACTTTTACTTTTATTTATTTATCTTTTAACATCACACTGTATACCTGGCAAAGCAAGGTAAGCTTTTCCCAAGTCTGTGTACAACTATTCTATCTCACCTTTAATTTTATGTTAAGTTCCTTGGTAAATGCATACCTACAAAATAGAACATATAAGAAATATACTTTACATATCCACATTCCAGTATTAAGTAGTAAATAAAGACTGGTAGAGAAATAAAAATTGATAACCTTTGATATCTTTTTGAAATTTTATTTAATACTTTAGAGTCAGATCAAAATATATTTGTCAGTCAAACATAATATAAGACGACGATATTACTACCGTCGTCGTACTCTAATTAAATATTGTTTCATCAACGCAAGGACTTGTTTTTCAAGTTCTTCATAAAAGGTGTTATATTATTACCCCTTTTAAGGTAATTGCTTTACGAAGAACTGGAAATTATCAAACTTGTAATTTGATTAAATTAGTTTTTTGTTCGTAATATATTATGTTTCTCAAACGATTTCAAAAAATATGTAGAATATTGTCACTACACATTTTCCTTTAAAATAATTATATGAAAAAAATACTTTAATCACCTCTCAGCAACATAGATAAAAACAAGCACTAACAATGGCTGTACTTACTTAATTCTTGGATAGATTCTTTGTGTTAAGGGCCGCCACTCTACACCTAGTGTTAAAAACTAAGTTCCCTCAGCCTACCCTGCTATTTGGAAAACTGCGTTAACCTGCTTACAAAGTACATAATATTTTTAACGACATACTTATTGATATGTAGACAACAGTAATGCGTAAAAAACAGAAAGTGCAGAATCTCTCAAAGATTTAGTCATTACTATTTTCTAACTAGAAATACAATAAATGTATGTGAAAAAGATCGGTAAGATAATATCTTAACATAATAATAATGGAAATAAACTAGTAATATGTGTAAGTTTTAAGACGCAATGCGCTTTTTGCACGCGCACTTTTTTATAAGAGACTAGCAGACGCGCGCAGCTTCGCATGCTTATTTAGGGGAAGAATTCTAGAAAACCATGAAAAATGTGTTCAATTAAATATTTTTGAGAGTCTGAATTTCAAATTTTATAAACATTGGTTCCAATAAAAAAAAATCTATACAAACTTTCAACCCTTTATTTGCATCCTTAGGGGAAGAATTCTAGAAAACGATGAAATATGTGTTCAATTAAATACTTTTAATAGTCTGAATTTCAAATTTTATAAAAATGCTTTCAACCCCTATTTCACCCCTTTAGGGTTAAAATTTTCCAAAATCCCTTCTTAGTGGATGTCCAGATTCCGAAAGTAAACATCTGTCCAAATTTGACGTTTCTATGCACAGCGGTTACGGCTGTGCGTGCATCTTACCTCAGTCAGTGAGAACAAGTCCTTTTATATATATAGATTACATCGCAAATGTCCAGTTCTTATTAAATATTTATTTATAGTGAACTTAAAAACTAATCTAATTTGCATACTGAATATACGAGGTTAAAGTTGACGGAGAATTTTTAACGCTAGCTATAAAATAGCCGAGCGTATAACGAAACGTGCAATATTTTAAGTGTGCGTCATTAACATGAAACATTAACCAGTGCGGTTGTGCTGCATAGCGCTATTATAAAATATATTTCGTAATCTTTTTATTTATTATAGTCTTCCTATTTGTATCACCTCGTTTTATACAAGAGTTAAGTAATTAGTGGAGAACGGAGTGTTTCTATAGATTCTCTCTGCCTATGGAAAAAAACGTTACGTCGCAATCTAAATAACAAAAAAACATATTAATATATTAATCATATTAGTTTAAAAGTAACAAAACTCATTTATACAAGCCATTAAAAAGCTAAGCTTGCCCAAATAAAAAACCTATAATCCATTTCCTTTTAAAGTTCAGTTAAAATATTGGTTTAGTTTTTTCTAAGTGCTCGCTAAAAAGTGCGCTATTTGGAGACCACAGATAAATTTGAGGCTGATCGTATCTCGGAAAGCAATTAAGATAAGCGAACGTTGTGCTGTCACAGCTCGCACTGCAGTAAGCGGACACAGGCTCAATTTATGCGTTCCTGCTCCAGCTGACATACATCTCTGCCAGACTCAGCCGTTGTAAACGCCGAAAAGCCAGGGTTTAACCCACGCCTATTGCCTTTAATCGGGCGTTCGGCAAACACATAACACGTGCATGTATTTTAAACTAACGCATTCACCCAATTCAAAGGAAATTGGAGAGAGCTCCCATTTTTCGAGGTACGCATCGATGTTGTGCCTTTGTTATTTTATAGTATTTGCAACAACATATTGTGGAATAAGGCTATGGTCTCAAAAATATAACCCATTTTAATAGCACAAAATATGGAACCAATGACAAAAACACACTAGTTTTAGTAGATATAAAAAACCAGAGAATGAGATTAACATTTTAAGAATATCTTTCGGTTCAATTGAGAACAGGAGATCCTTTTTGAAGTCGGTTACAAATCAGGCATATTGATTTAAATGTGGTGGTTGTGATGGTGGTAATTGGAACTCTTCATAGGCGAGTCTGACTTGATCTGGGTCGGTTTTTACAACTATGAATAAGGTATTAGGAATCCTCCAATTAATCATAATTCAGCGTTGAACTATAACAAATGTTGAATTAAGCTACTTAATTAGATTAAAAATATTAAAGACCCAAAGTATATAAAATAAAAATGGAAAAATATGTGATAGGAGTGGCAAAACAACGCGTAAAAAGATTATTATTTTGTTCGTTTAACGTCTTTTCCGGTCAAATAAATATAATCTCTGTTCAAATGACAATAGAAATTATTTCAGATTGTACAACACTAAGTTAATAGTAATAATTATTGTAGACTTACGTCGCTAAGGCATGCTAATGCATAGTTTTCACGCAACCAAGAAAATGTCCGAGCATGAAATAATAAATGTAATTAAAAATCGTGATTAGGTTCACCGCTTGGCCAAACATAATTTCTAAGGATACAAGCAACATTTTTGTGAATAATGGTAGAACTAAAAATGAAATAGTGTTATAGTGAGTACAAAAATGTTTTAATAAAGTAAAATGGTCTTCCCGAAGCTAGTAATATTTTTTTTTGTAAAGGTAGATAAATTAGGGGACAATTAACAGAAGAAAATACAATACAAAAATACAAAATATCCGATTTGTTACTACTAATCCAAAAAAATATAATAAAACATATGGACTTATAACGTGACGGTAGTGAGCAAATAATACCGTAAAAAAATTGGAAAAACTTGTATCTTTTTAACCTGCAAGGCCAAATATTATAGTCGAGGGAACAGTGCTGTTTGAAATCATTATAAAATATATCTGTAATAAAACAATGTTACTTTATCTTATTTCCAAAAAAAATATCAAGTATAGAACTCTACGCTGCTACATATAAACTAGGCTACGTTATAAATTTACGAATATAATTTCTCCATGTTTCAAGTAACTTATTTCACTAAAATGAACCAATTAAGAAATCGTATTAAACAATTAATAAACGTAAGCCCAAGAATTAATAAACTGTACAATTTGCTTTACTATCTAAAAAGATGTTTTTAAAATAAATAACTGTAACACAAAAGAGAACAAATTGCCCACTTAATATATAATTGGAGAGATAATTAAAGATCATGATAGCAATTTTTTCCTTTGACAAAATTAAATATTTATTTTGTAAAAAATAAATATTCTGTTTCTATTATCTCTAGAATAATAAAAAATAAATATTGGTAATTTATTGAGTGACGTATTGTTGATTTAACCGTCTGTTTTATATAAATGTTGCATATTACATATTCAAATCTGCCAAAATTCTGCTATTTTGATGACAAATATTACTTGTGATGGCCAAGAAATGTATGCTTCGACAGAGCGACGACAGACCTCGCTACTGGCTGCATCATTATGCAGTCTACGAATTGAATTACAATAACTATATTTATATGGTATATTTGATATAATTAAATCGCAATGCAGTGGTTGTTTGTTATAGAGCAGTCGGTTTCACGGGCGGAAAGAGATAAAGGAGTCATGGATTTAGTAAAGATATGTCTTAATTTTTTTTAGTATTATAAACTAAAATTTTATGTTTTAAAAATTTAATTAAAACACTTATATAACAATTCCATACTTTCTTAACACTTCTACTTGAGCCTTGGTAACCACCTTCCGTCGCCAAGCGACGTCACTATGTGAAGATATGTACATCTGATCGTTCATTCTCAGCTTCCTGCACTGATATATACTTTTTTTAAACGTACAAATCTATATTAATGTAAAATTAACTATAATTGCCATTTTATTTTATTATATTACATATTATTATATACTAGGAACAGCAACTAGTGGTGTGGAGAACATAAAGTGTGTATCAGACTAGCTCTTGACTTCGTTTTTATGACATACTCATAGAGTATAACCCTGACCCTTGAAGGTATAACCCTGAGTGAATATACTTTTCTGTATTTGCCGTAATAACATTATGAAATATAAATTTAATGGCCGCTTATTCAAAATAGGTAACGTTAAAAATGTAAACGTAAAATAAAAAATATAAATATAAAGCATATAATATTTTTATCACATTAAATTGGCACGTCGACTATAAATGTAATATTTATGAAAGCAGTTCGGACCACATGGCGCCCACGAATCGAGTGGATAATAGGGTTTTAATTGAGATGAAGCTTAACAGAATAGGAGGGCATTTGCAAGTTGTAAATTTTTATTCATAACCATTAGCACAGATCAGGCTCGTAGGCTGCAATATCCATAAGAATACATTTACATAATAGTACTGCTGATAATGTTTATGTATTTATGTTTACATAAAATTACATTGGTTTACAAAGAAATATATAACGTAATAAAATATATAAGGCCGTCGTAGTGCAGCACAAGCACAAGCGTGGGGATTGTGGGTTCGATCTCCACTCGTGGAAATTAATTACAATATATTAGTATTTTCATTTCTTCGCTCTGGCAACAAGGCAAAGCGCGGCGTTGATTTCTACGGTTCACCACGCAATACCTTGAAAATTCGGCAGAAAGTGGGGAGCGGAATGTCTGAACACTAAGTTATCTCTGCCTACATTACTATATGCGGTATACAGCGTGAAGCTGAAATCATAATATGTAGGGAAATCAAATTCTGTTGAAACCTGGATAATATCTGTGTGTACATATATATGCTACTTTTAGCTTCGAGCGAAATAGGCTAAATATATTTGAAGCTATTCCTCTTAGATACAGACCGATCGCTCTAAGCCTTAAAAATATATATTCACATCTTGCCATGTTTCTATACATTTATTATAACTTTTATTGTCAATGTAGTCGTAATAGTAGTAGTAGTAGTATATATAACGTCTTACAAATATTTTTTTTTCTTTCTTTTTACTTAAAAGTTGAACAAACAACAAAATATTTTAGTTAAATTGAATACGTTTAAAAAAGTGTTTTTTATTTTAAAACATCCTAAAAAATACGCCACCCAAATATAAACCATCCACATATTACATTATACCATTTCATCTAAAGACTTCCCGACAATTTCCCGTGTACGTATATTCTTTATTGCCCTTATACTTAAGTGTAGGGTTTCTAGCCTGTAAGCGTGAAAGGGGCTCGCGATAATGATGGATGGGCCGACTTTCATTCTCATGGAAATATTAGTATGATAAATAACACGTCCTTATGAATAACATGATCTTTTTAGTAGTCACTAGTGTGTGCTCGTGACATGGCTTAAACTATTATATATGTATATTTCATATTACATATAGATATCGTGTAAATTGTAAGCGAGCTTGGATGGGTCAGCCAACCAAGGTTTTTTGGTGTAAAAAAAATATTTTATATAATAAAAATTATTGATATCTGTATAACTGCTTGTTTGATTCATTTTAATTATTTTAGACACTTTTCTGTTATTTCCTTCCTGGATAAATAAATACATAAATTCAATATATTTACAACCAGTCAAAAAAACCTGCTGCAGTTACTCAATTTTACATTAATTTGAAGGACCCTTTTATTGATATAGCGTAAAGTATCCACATCGTTAGAATTTCGGAAGGGGCTATCCGGGAACCAGCTACGATCGGAATCCCAACTACGTCAATATTAGTTTTATGTGGTTAAAATTTATTATGTTAGTGGAATAGTAGACGATAACACAGAAGGGTTTAGAACAGTCTAGTAATAATATTATACATTTTAAGACATTTTACGACTTCATGTTTATGAACATTGAACATACAATATCATAATTTTGTATTATATGGAACTGGTTGTGATCTCCATTCCAGGATATGAAGTATTTATTTTAAATTTATATATTGTCTTTTCTTCGCTCTGGTGTCGAGGTAAAAGCGCAGTGTTGATATGCAATGCCTCCAGAATTCGGCGCAAAATGGGGAATGTCATAACACTAGTTTCCCACTGCCTAAAAAAATATATCATAATTCAATATTTACATTAATAATAGTAAAAATTTTTAACAATAACAGTAAAATGGTAAATATCACATAACCAATAAACAAATTTACTACCCGCAAGCACAAACCACATAAGCGTTAAACAAATGAATCGTGAACGTTAATATACTGAATCGAATGCATCACTTCCTCGATTTAACGAAAGCTCATCAATAAAAAAATATATTATTGTAAATCACTGTCGTGACCAATGCCAGGTATGGAGGTATTGAGGATAGCTGTGAAAACCTCATGAATATTCTGAACTACCATTTTCTGTTTACAATCATGTAAATTGAATCGGATATTGGATTATGTTAACAGTGGGTGGTAATTGAAATATTTTAGGCATTTTTTTTTCTGTTATTCTGTTCTTTATGTGCTAGTCCCATATTTTGTTTTTTGTACGTATTTGTTTTTTATTAATAAACAAATAAAGCCCTACTCTTTCCTTTATGTATACTAAAGAAATTGACTGAAATCCATTTGCTAAACATGAAGCTCTTTTTATAATGAACTAGTTGACCCGAACGCGGCTACGCCCGCTTGAACTATACGAATATTTCTTAAATATATTTATGAAATTATTTTCAGTTTTCAATAGAGAGATGCGTTAAGCAAGCTCATTTTGGGTGACGTTTTCTAACAACAAACTTTGCAAATCGCTGTTAAGCAACGACGGGTGTTATTAACATGGCGGAATAAATTGCATGTCAAATTAATAAGTATTTTAATATATTGGTGTATATCGAAAATATTACAAATATGAGAAAAAAAAGTATCCTATGTCAATCCCGAGACCCTCAAGTATCTCTATATGAGTATTTTATCACAATTAAATTAGCGGTTTGGCCCTGTTTGCGTAAAAGACAGACAGACAGACAGACAGAGTTACTTTCGAATTTATAATATAGGTATGGATTGAAAAATATTAAGCCATGTTATCTCTATATTTAAATTTATATTTTCATTTTCTGGTGTCGAGGCAAAGCGGCGTTGAATTCCGTCACTCAACACGTAATGCCTCGAACTCGGCGGAAAATGGACAACGGAGTTTATTAACACTTTGTTTCCTCTGCCTACTCTGCTATGTGCGGCATACAGCGTGAAGCTGATAAAATAAATTATTTATTAATATATTAACATTTTTTTAAAATACTGCGTGCTTTCAAAATATTTATTAATTTAGTATTTATAATTTAAAATGACTTATTTAAAAATTAAAACAACAAATGATTAATTTTGTATAATTATATTAACCTCCATGCGAATGTATGACGGTTTGTAAAAGTAAACAGTTTTAATTTCCTCCGAGCCGCAGGGCTGGCCGCGCCAGCAATTTGCCGCGTCGCGACTCATTATCGGGCTCGTCTCGAGACAATTTTACTGATTTACTCCCCACCACTTGAGTCAAGCATTGTAATATTTTCTTATTATTTTTACAAATTTTGTCTAATATTTCAGGTATATTTACAATGAAAACGTCGAGGCTTCTAAACGAGATATAAGAAGATGAAAAAGGACAAATTTACAATAGTAGATTGTATTAAAATGTTTTTATAAAAACTTTTTTTTTTGCAATATGACATTATGTTGTAAAATTGTACAATAAAATTTTACAGCATAATGTATATATATTTAATTATGATTGCATTTTTTAATAGGTATTATGATATCATATCTCTATGAAAAGACGAACGTTACTTACTTACCTTGTTTAAAGTAACAGTCGTATCTATTTCTAGAAGACATTAAGCTACAAGTTTGAAGTTACAAATAGCGGTCGTTATTTACATTTCTGACAATATAATCACAAAAACAATAAGTTTTCCCTAATAAAAATAATTATATGGACGTCAAGTAGGTACCTTACTTCCAATACTTGTTTAATAAAAGACTTAGGAAGCTTCATTGAAATCCACTTAAGTATTCCTTATACTATGGAGTGGTACCTAAAGCATATTTTACAGCGCATCTTGCGAGCCACTTTTCAATATTAGCAGAAGATTTATTGCAGTTTGATTTTACTTTACCATTTCAGTTTATCACGTATCTTATTTACATCTTTGAAACTTTATAATATCTATAATATTGAAACAGATGTTTAGAGGTGATTAATTTTAAATAATAATATTGCAAAAGTAGAAAAAGTTATAATAACTAATCTACTGATATCACTTTAATTTTAATTATTCTAGAGACAGAGTATCCCATACTTTTATTTCCATCATATTTTTGTATCACACAAAGCGAATGCGAATTGATTGTGAATGTAATAACATTAGGGGAATCCCCAACAATAACCAAAAGAAAATTAGAATCCATGTCTAATGACCATGTGTGAAAGAAAAATAATTAGTTTCACATGAAAATAAAAATTGAAATTGAAGCTTTAATATATTTCATAAACCAGCAGGTTCAGGAAAACAAGTGTCATAAAATGTACCCTTGTGAAACTGTCACCGGTGAGGTGGTACAGGTAGGGGCGTCTACAACTTACCGCAACTCCCATAACTCATACCGCTGCTGTCGTCACCGCGTAAGCGCACCCGTAATTGAATACGACAATTGTAATGTTAACGTGTCATTTTGATTGATATAGTGCGGGTTTGAGCTTTTGTTTACGATATAAAAATTGTATTTTTGTATAGGTACGTAAATCTGCCAATATTTCTAGGTACCTCCGAGGTACGAGGCCAGTCGTACCGCAGGGGCTCAAGTGTGCGTCGATCGTCACTCGGGTAATTTAAATATTTATTTATATTCATATTTTCATTTCATCGCTCTGACGTCGAAAGGAAGAAGCAAAGCGAGGAGTTAAATTCCCCAAGACATAATGCCTCAGGAATTCGGCAGTAAATGAGAAACGGAGTGTCTTAACACTATGTTTCCTCTGCTTACCCTGGTGTACGCGGGATACATCGTGAAGTTGATCCTAGGTACAATAAAGTTTATATATGTATAATTTGCTTCTGTTCTAACAGAACACGTATTCTCTAAAATGTACTGAATGTAAAGTTTAGAAAGACTCAACTACTATAGAGGAAAGTTACATAATATAAGTAATATCTTCAGATATGTAATATTTTAATAGACGTATGTAAGGTTCTATCACTTTGAATACGAGCCAGAAAAACAAAAAAGAGTGTTACCCACAAATATATATATATACCTAGAAGATATTCATTTAATTTTTATATAAGCGTGTAACGAAACAAAAACGTGTATTTC
Organism: Heliconius melpomene rosina; assembly: GCF_056956725.1. Lineage (NCBI taxonomy): Eukaryota > Metazoa > Arthropoda > Insecta > Lepidoptera > Nymphalidae > Heliconius > Heliconius melpomene. The sequence continues at coordinate 10,623,126 of NC_140398.1, forward strand.
GCAATATATGTAAAAAATATAGAAAAATTATGCTTATATATCATAAAACATTAAATATAACGAAATTGACTCGTACTTGTACATAGAGTTCTAAGTTGCATAAACGAAGCGGACCACAGACGTTGGAAAATTTTTCTGGCAAGATTTCCCACTAACGTCCCTAAAATGTAATAAAATAAAACTCTGAAGTGTTGTGAAAGCTGTAGGAGGTAATGACGCTGACGTAATATCCTTTAGTATATCCTATCGAGGAGCGTAAATGTTCTGTGAAGAATATCCAAATAATAACATCGTATTCAATTTTACGAGCCAAGAATATTTTTATGTGAAATATAATACAATTGGAAATTGTACAAATAACATTACTAATTATGTTATAATTAGTCAGCAGTTATAGATTTTAGAGTGCAAATTCTTTAGAAAACATGATTTACATTCAATGCACATATATTGAGTACGGGGAAACTTAACACAATTTTTACAATTCCTTTTATCATTGTTCGAGACCGCCGTGGTGCTAGGTCCAAGAGTGCGACTATAAATGCGACGTGTGGCCTCGATTCCCACTCGAGGAAATGAAATATGTTATATTTAAATTATTATTTTTGGTAAAATGCCGGCTTTAAAATCTGCTAGTCGAACATTCGATGGAAAGTGGGGAACGGAAATGTCTTAAAACTAGGTTCCCAGGATCCCTCTACCTTCTCTACTATGTGCGGGATATGATGTGAAGCTAAAAAAATATATAACAGTTTCCCTGAGTAGAAATCAATTATATTATACATATCACACATATTTATAACCATATAGATTTTGGTCATTGATTTCTACTACGTAACTAAATAATAGTGTCCGTAAACCATAACGATTAATAGAATATATTTGTAATAAAAATGTTCTATATTAGTAAAGTTATAGATACCTCGAGCAGCTTAGATAAATATTTTTAGCTGCACGTAACCGCCAACATTAAGTTAAGTTATAACCCATTCCTACCACCTACCAATACTCGTACTTCAGAGCTTACCTCCACCCGCTAGTTTATACAAAAGGCTTACAGTATCATAATACTCGGCGAACTTACCCACTTAGACTACGTGCGGATGTCTTAACTATTCTGTGTGAAGTTAAAATTAGATGAGAATGCGATACCTGCCTCGGAGTAAAATTGGATTTTTATTACCAATATAAGGCTTTATATTCCAATAATAGTATCTCGATGGTTAGGTCTGGTATTAGATATGAAAAGGAAATAACTTAGGTTGGATAGCGAAAATAAGGTCTAATATAATGTTTTTATATGATTAATATGTACAAAGTATATAAATAAAGCTAAAATGCTATAAGCTTTGGACGGCACTATAATAATAATCCGAATTTAATTTAGATTATGGTCTGTGGCCAAAACTAGTGTGTACATCTTGTTATATATAAATACCGATAAAACTTAAATAATATCTAATATATCATAGATATTTTATATTTAAATGTCATTATAAACTCGAACTCGAAGGAAACGTGACTATAACTTTACAGGAAGTCAACAAAGGGAGAAAAGGATTGCAAGCGTCGGATGAGTACAATGAGTGCTCGTCACTCTCAAAAATCACAAGTACGTACGAATACATAGTGCTTACATTAGTGTTTACGATGACTTCTTTTAAACGAATTTAGACACAAAAATTCATAAAAAATATTAGATATACTATTATATGCTTACTTTAGCTATCTTAATTTTAAATATAATAATTATAAAAACTAAAACTGATTTCTTAATTATATCAACATTTGCAAAGAAAAAATAGCAAGCGACATATATTTTTTAAATTACATATTTTATAGTAAAGAATATTTAATTGAATTATTGAGACTTGTATAAGAAAATATTTACTATTTAAAGGTACTTATTCTTAGAGCTGTTTTTAAATAATTTGTTCATTAACAAACAACGAAAATATATTCTACGAATTCCAAACCTAATACGTACCTATAAATGAAATAAAACGTATATGTTAGTTATTCTATAGGTTATTTATGAGCCTTTGTAACACAGACAATATTGTAAAATCGATATCGCAATCTAAGTGCGTCCATATTTCAAAATAAACTCAATAGATAAAGCACGTAATTTATAACTATTACTAAAATCTACAGCGACAGTACAAGGCAGTATTTTTGGTGTTGCATTAGGCACGTTTCCAAAATTAAACTTAGTCTTTTCTTCATCGAAAATAAAACAAGAGAAAATGGAAATCGAAGATGTACACACGAATCGTGACTCCTGGCGCGACGTCTTTTCAGGGGGCGAGTGAGAACAGACATTGCATTCATAAATTACGAATAGAGAAGATAGATACAAATGCTGGCAGTTAGCTTTTTTAGTTAAATATATAATATTTCGAACTTTAACCGTAAATGTGCTGTGTGTCTATAAAGACGGTTTATGGACGATAAATTTACGTGATAACCTCATATGAAAACAGTAACGAGAAATTGCATACTATTATGAATTGGATTGCATTACTATCACTGAACTATCATTATTTTGTATAATACAAAGAATTTAATTGATTATTATAATTTTTATTCTACATATTAATTACAAGAAACAATAAATGGATTGATGCGTAACAACTTCGAAATACTTACGCCAATCGTGCCTCTCTATCGTTTGTTCCGTGTTCTCGCTTGCACGCTTGACTCCCACGAAATGTGGCAATAAGTCATGCTTCTTCGTGCATGCAGCCGGCATTCATCGATTTATAAGACGTTATCACGCCAAAACTATTGTAACTGTGAACATTTTATACTCCAAGGACTTAAAGAGTTTAGAAATAGTTTATTTTTGTATTATTTCTAAATAGATTAATTACCTACACATATATATATCCTACTTATTTGTATATTATTAGTATATAAAAATATACTTTTATGACATGCACCTAAAAAAATAATATTTAATTTTAATAGTTCATTTTGAACATTTAAAATGAATTATTTTTATTCAATCTAGCAATCAAAACAACGATTCAATTGTAAACGTTTTTATTTAAGCGTTGGTTTTAATGAAAGCAAACAGTACAGTATAGTAGATCTCCTACCTACGAGGCGTGCATCACGTCTGGCAGCGCTCCAGCCCGAGAAAATACGCACGCTCCGTAGACCGCGGAGCAGCATAAAGAACTGCTAATATATAAGAATTGTATTAATAATTTTCCCCGTAGTCTCCGATAGTATTTTTGTGCCCAATTTAGTTTATGTTACAAGTTAGGGAGACGAAAAAATAATAATTTTTCAAACGATATTTTTTTCATGTACCAAATATAATTTGATAGAAGACCTAACAATAAATGTTATAGTATTGTCGCAACTTGGTTTGACAAATTAAGAAGGCTATTATAAATGGGTTTTGTTAGTTGGAAAATATTATGTCTTATTTGTATGAGATGTAACAATATGTGGGATACGTCGTCAACTCATATATCACTTCAGCCTTATTTAGCAACATAGCAAATTATGTTTGCGAATTCCAGTTTTCATATTATCGTAATGTACCCATACAAATTGTTTTCGAAGTAATTACGTCGACGTTAATTTTTATTATTTGATACTAATCTGAAATGGACAGAGGGGTAGAGATAATACTTGAAGAAGTATACTTAATGTTGAGAACAGCTACACGCTTTTTTTCCGCATTGCAGGATAAGCAAAAGAACCTAACCTGCTAAAACTCTACGTACCTTCCTTCCAAGCTTCTAGATATTGAATAATGAGTGGCGGAGTTCAACGCTGCGTTTTGTCTATCAGAGCAAAGAATTTCATTTAAATATACTTATTCTCCCAACTGGATACCGAACCGTCAACCAATCAGGCATCAAAGAAAAACGATAGTTCTATTTTTAAATTGAACCTATTAATCCATGACTATAAAAATTGAAACGTGTTCCTATTTCATGCATTCGTCCTCTACACTTACCACACAAACGCACACCCAACACCACCACCGTTTACAGTACACACACCACTACGCCACGACGGTCTCTCCTTACTTCAATAAAACTCAATATGAACTCTCTTTATATTATGAAACTAAAGTAACTAACTAACTAACTAAAAAACTGACTATATGATGGTGCAGAATAAATAACACAACAAAAATATTACACTATTTCACAAGTAATACTCCCACCAAGACAATGACAGGCTGAACTAGAGTGGTTTCAGCAGCGTCACGCCGCAATGAGTGCTTGTTACTCACAAAAACCGTGAGAGAGCATAGTGTGAACATCATGTTTACATTTGTACTGTCTCGAGTACTACTCCAGACTATTTTAACACCTTCTTTTTGTCGAACTATGGCTATCTATAATATTTCGCTATGTAATTGCAATGTTTTATTTACTTTTTATCAAATCTTGGATTTTTCGAAATAGGGAAATTAATGAATTACCAAAAATTACGTTAATTACGGTAATTTTTATATGGATTTGAATATAACAAATAAGAAAATCCTTAAATATAACAGTTAGTTATAGAAAGAAAATTAAACGTTTTAATTCATTTTAAGTGCAAATATTTTAAAATTATTAATATACACAACCATAAACTAAACCATATAATTTTGCTTTACATGCCTACTAATATATTAAATAGTAATTATTTAATAATTATTATAATTAGAAAAGCAGCATATTCAATTTGTACTAAGCTTCTTATGTTAATTAAGTTATTATGCAATTATTATGTATGTTATATACATACTGTAATTTAAAATTTAAAAATATGCAATAAAAATATCAGCCATACTGCAATGCATGTAAATACTAATAAAGGATATTAGATTCTTATTGTAGTATCATAAAATATTTTATTGGCTCCAACAACATTCCAAGCATGAATAGGAAATCGTTTGTCGTCGTTCTTCGTTTTGATTCAGTCCTTAAATTTTTTTTCTTTTATTTTCTAATAATTTTGTATTAAAATGTATTTCAAATCATTTTTAATTTTTTGAGCCGCTTTTTAGCGCCGCGCCGCCGAACGAGGAGAGTTATGATATTCCCAAACCTCAAGTGCCATAAGGCTTAAAATATTGAGCATTAACTTTATTAGGGATTAAAGAATTTTCTTAAAAAATATTTCAATTACTAGTATTAAGGTTTAAAAACTTCATATATATAGCAGACAACATATAGTCACACAGATATGGGAAAACTGTACGTTTGGTCGCCTGTTGTTTGTCCCGATAATACATTACCTCTTTGTCGGAAAAATATGCGTTAATATTTTCCGAGGAATTTCATTACTGCCGGCGTTGTTGGCTTTCAAATAAATAGGCGTTTTATTGCCTTTCTTCTTTAGAATGTCCAGCATTCTATGCATAGTAGTTCAAACTTTGAATGAACTATGAATTTATTTAAAGTGACATTCTTAAATATATAATGTATTTGTCGTAGAATTTTAATATAAGCAAATTATTTGAAAAATGTATATAAAATTATAAATTCATTTTGTACGATGATATTTACATCGATAAAAATGCAATGTCAAATGCCAGACATATTTTACTTCTTTCTCTATCGGGAATTATTTCCTTATTGTATTTTCAATAATCGTTCGACAAATTAATATTTCCCAGCAGTGTAATATTTATCTAAATAATTTTCATACAAAATAATTTAGGTAGATGAATGCTGTAGATCTCTTAGTAGAATATACGGAGTCAGTTAAGTTGACCGAAACCGCAATGAACAGATACACAGAATGGTAGTACATATCTGAGCATAACGAGGATGTCACACTAATTATCAAGACAGATGGCTTGGACAAGTTGAAAAAATGAGCGATCAAAGAACGGAAAAAAGATTTTTGAAGCAAGGAAAAAAGATTTTTGAAGTAAGTGGTAAGAGAGACAAGGGAGGGAAGCCATCAATTGGTTCGAGAACACAGTATCAATGATACTGGAGGAAAGTCACATAAAAAGGAGAGCCGTTCGTTCACGAAGAGGTTTACTACATTGGACGAGGTACATGCATAGACCGTAAAACTTGGAATAGAAAAGTAAATTTTACTGCTTAAAAATATATTCAATGATATTCAATCGCTTAACCTACAAAATATAAATTGGTTACAACATTTCTTCCAATAAAATCAAGCTGCCAAACATACGTACGTTCGAAACACTTTTCGATTTCCGCCAACATTTAAACATTTGTCCGCACGTCACGGTACGTTTGATGTTTTTTAGTATTTTCCTCGGAAATTGAAAATATATTAGATCTAAATTTCTTACATTGGAAACAAATTCTGAAATATAATTCTATATGTGTATAAGAGGCCGTCCTCGCGCAATTGCACAGCATGTGACTGTAAGCGCGACGGTTAAGATTCCGATTCCCAATCGGGGAAAATGAACATTAATTTTCCCCTCACAATTATACTCGAGAATTTTACAGTTTATTTAAGAAAAAGGTAGAAGACACTCCGTTCCCCATTGAAATATTCCATTCCCTAATTTTAAATATTTCATTCATCGAAATGGGAATCGAACCCACAACCGTCGCGTTTATTCCTGCGCCACGACGGCCTATATACATATTATATTGTAAATATGAAACTCTTTTTACAGTCAAACAGAAAAATCTCCCCTCACATGTCAACTACTCTCACAAGCAAGTAGCGTGTACATAAGTATTGTGTGTGCAGTGCGGTGTATTGCTCTATGAGGGGTCTAGGGAGAATTCAGACGACTAATTGTAGCCTTATTTTTTTACGCTCGCGTTATGAGAACAAACATATGTATATATATTATATAAAACTCAGCGTTGGTAAAACAAATTTCTGCCAATATCGAAAAATACGAAGCTTATTGCAAAAATATGTATACATAATACATATATTATACAGAAAATATAAAATGTAAATACATTGTCCCATAGAGAATATTCCAAAATTTACTTTTAGAGAAGAGAAATTATGTTAAAAACCTAGTTTACATCGTATAAAGTGAACTAGTGTGGCGTAGAGTGAAAATTTCACTCAAGAGACGTAAGATGAGGGGCGAAAATGAGAAATGCAAATAAGTTGCCGAGCTCACCGAGAACAAACCTACGAGCCCATGACAAATAATATTATATCGTGATTACGTTCACTGAATATAAAATCTGAAATATTCCACAGATAAAGCTTTGAACGTGTTTGTTCAATTTGTCGCATTAATGCGAAATTGTAGCGAATTCATAACTTGAAATAGTATTTGAATCAATATTATGCTTGTTGAGTGTTATAATATTATTTTCTTATACATAAAAAGAACGTAGTGTCACAAAAGTCTATAAAATGTTAAATTCTCTTTAATCAGTGACCCCCACATGATTGTGGTACATGTAAGTTCTAGAGAATAAAATATGAGAAATATGAAAATACCATTTATAATATATTTTAATTTTTTTTGAAAAGCAACTTTTGTTCCTTTGGGATTTTATACGAATCCATTTATAAAGCTTTCGTAAATTTTCAACATTATAAGTTTGTGTTTAAAAAAGTTATCAAACTGCTGCTCTGTAAAGTTTGTCAAATGTAAAATTGTCTACAATTAGGGCGCTTTGAAATCGAAAAAATTTTCATTGAACATTTATGTAGTTTCAAGGACTCTATTAAAACAAAACAAAAAAAGTCTAAAAAATTAGGCGGTGCATAAAGAACAGAGTATGTTAACACTAGGTTTTCTCTGCCTGCCACTAGCTAAAAATAAATATTGTACGCTTTATAAGATTGTAAACTATTTTCTTAATATATATTGTCACTTAAGGCTACAACGGTCTTACAGCGGTCGGACTCATGTTACAATAGGATACTTTGAGACGCACGAGATAAATTAAGGGAGATTAATTGTGCATCTTCAATATCGACGATGATTGTTCAAAATATCTTTGACCCTTGTCGATCGCTAAACAAAGCTTAACGTCCACAAAGATTAATCACTTGAAATTTAATAGGGAACAAGCCTTTATAATAAAAAAATTGAATATATTATACAAATTCTTTAGAAAATTTTAATGACGACAATTCTGGCGCTTATATACAACTTATCTATCTATGTGTTATTTTTTCTTCGAATACCCGAAAAACTTTGCAAATATTTTATGGAACTCCTATTTTTAATAATAGTAATACAACTAAATCATCATCATAACATAGCTATATAATAATAATTTCAGACAGTGAGAGGATTTATTCTCCGTTAAAATGTCTCTTCTTATATTTTATGTTTACCGTCATCGTCTTAATAAATCGTTCTAACTATATTTCAATCTACTAGAATGGTGTCGCCCCATGGTACAGTGATATGTAAACGCTATGGTAGTGGATTCCATTTCTACAGGTTCCCACTAAGACGTGAAACTTTATACATATATACCTAATATCTATATTTCCATAGAACGATCTCTATTAGTTAACACTTGTAATTCTAATATTTGTATACAAACATGTAAACATGTTGTGCCTGTGTACAATTGCTCATTTAGTGAACGTGTCCCCACGTAACTGAAACAATATTATTTAATAATTAGTGCATTATTGTATGATGGACTGTTCTAAAATATTATGCTATTTTGTAAATTTTGTGTAGGTATCTTGAAATTGATTTAAATTAAATACTCGTATGTTTATACTACATACAATTGATAATATTATTGTCAACTAATATTTTTCTTTTAAAAGAAACTCTTTATGTATGAATTGCGTATATTTATACATTTTTGGGAACCCGGCGTTTTAAGCACTTTGCTGTAGTCCGTGGGAACGGATAGACTTGCGGGTGTACCTCCACGATCCAAAAAACTTATCGGAAATCCATGTGCAGGGCAGGAGCATAACTTGAAATAAAACCAGACGAATGCGAATCAGGCTCGCCCTACGAGGGTTTCGTATAAAAATTTAAGGTCTCGAGCTTTTTCGAGAAATCATCCAGAGAGAATCCAAAATTTGGCAGAAAGTGGGGAACGGAGTGTTTTAACACTGGGTTCCCTTTGCCTATCCTGCTGTGTGCGGGATATATGGCTTTAATACGCTTCGTATATGTTATATAAAAAAATCTTACCTAACCACACAAATGCCTTTAAAAATAAAATCAGTTCGTTTATTTGCATAGTTTAAAATAAAAATATAAAATATAATATAATCTGCATATGCAGTATACACTACACAGTTTATGAACGTATTTCATCCAAGAGCATAAGCCGATAAAGCGGATCATCCCATTGAGATTATTTTGTTAAAAAGATTAGTAAAAGAGCTATGGAGTACGTGTGATGTAATCTTGTAACATGCCCCGCAAATTTGATTATATGTAAATAAGCGAAGATATATAAATTAAAACTTTTACTCAAATTTATTTTGTTTAATAATTTTACTTAAACGAAACACATAAACATTATTTTTTTATATTGAAAATTAAATATTATTATCTTTTAGTTTCACGCTATATCCATCACATAGCAGAATAAACAGAGGGAATCTGGGAATTTAGTGTCAAGACACTGTATATTTATATGGGTTCCTAATAAACAATAGGTTTTTCTTCTAGTTTTTACGCATACATGTATTATTATATTTTTTATATTTACCTTCATATAGCTTTTTGAGTCTTAATATTTTATAATAGGTACTATAAAATAATTATAGTAAATGAAAGTAAGGAAATGAAGCCAGTTGTGGCGCAGGGGCACACATCGTATGATCGTAAACGCGACAGGTTGTTCAAACAACAACCTCATTTCTTCGCTCTGGTGTCGAGGCAAAGCGCGGCGTTGAGTTCCGCCTATCAACACGCCACTTACAAATTCGGCGGAAAATGAGGCGCGGAGTGTCTAAACATTAGACTCCCTCTGCCTTCCCTACTACATGCAGGATGCAACGTCATAAAGCTGAAAAAAAAACATATAATACCCGGTTTACATTTTTCATACGAGCGAGTGTAACGAAACTTACGTATAAACTCTATGATATGAACAGCTGAAATCATAATATATAAGCGTTTACAAAATCTGTATTTGTGTTGCTTCTTCAAACAGGTGTCAGTAAGAGCGATCGCGGAGAACGTAAACCTAATCATGGAAAATCAAATGTATGTGGAATCAAGAGCCAAAGCCATTTACAGTCTTCAAGTTATGTTTGAGTTTCATAGTTCGTGTACTGTTTGTGATGGTAAAAGCTTTTGTCAATTCATTATGGCTTTTCCAATTTTAGCCTTAGGTTGTGAGGGTGGCGGAAATATTAATAGATCTTTTTTGATCAGCTTCACCCTGTATCAAGCACACAGCTACGCTACAGGTGGGTAGAGAGAACCTAGTGTTAAAACACTATTTCCCCATTTATAGATTACATTTACAACTTATATTTCTGCATTTATTTTACAAAAAGACTATGTAAATTTATTCATTTGTAAGATATTTTTCACCCCAAATTTTATATATATCTTACAGTATTATATAATTTTATATATATCTTACAGTATTTATAACGTCTAAATAATCTTTAAGGGTTATGATGGATTACCATAGCTGCTTAGTGTATAATTAAGGTATATAGTGAAATTATACACCAATTATAAATCAGTTATTATACAAAATGTCTATATAAAGAACAGATATGTGAGAATGTAGAAAAACTCTGTTATTTAAGACTTCCGTAGTAATATAGATTATATATTTTGATTACTAATGACTTACTTAAGTTCCCAAATTATAATTGTGTAATAATATTTAACATCTTTTTTGCATTTTCAGGTTTTATCCCGAAAATTATGGTTACAGGAGCATAAAAATAAATAAAAACTGAAGTGGGGAACTTACAACCCTCGCTTTTTTAACTAGACGGGATTATATTTATTCTTATTTCTACTATTAAATAATCTCCTGCAATTTAATGCACCATCACCACCAGCACATCTTTGTTATACAACTCCAACGACCGAAGGTTGCCTGGAAGAGATCGCTTTAAGCGATAAGGCCGCCTTATTGTACATGTTGTTTCTATTATTTTGTATATAATTTTTGTAATTTTTTTATGTGCAATAAAGTATATTGTATTGTATTGTAGACGGAATCATTCCTCATAATTAACCTAAGGTGTTAACAAGAAAATATAACTTTTTTGATATTTATTGCTTCACAATAATACAATACAAAGTATACTTTCAAAATCGAATATAAATATCATTACAATATCTCCAAAGTAAAATTAATCAAGAAATTACTAGGTCGAGCTCGGATGACTTAAGATATTCCTGCTGCTTGCCAAGGTGGGGGGTGTGACGAATACCAAACGAGGGCGCCGGTATAGTTCGCTTGTTGTACATAAACTAAAAATATACATAGAATAAATAATTAGTAATACTAGAAGAAAAAAGTAAATCTAATAAATACAATTTTTTTTATTAATTTGGCAAAATTCATGGCAATACGTTAACATATTAGTAGAAAATTATTAATATAAATCAAATGAAATGAGCTACATGCTATATACAGCATACATCAGGGTAAGCAGGGGGAACCTAGTGTTAAAACACTCCGTTCTCCACTATTAAGTTGTTGTTAAGTGGCGGAACTCAACGCCGCGCTTTGCCTCAACATCAGAGCAAAAAGGGGAAATATAAATACAGATAAATATTTGTTTTTTGTTTAATAATTACTATATAGTGTATCTAACAATTCACTTACTTTCTTTTCACAGTAAGTATTAGGAGGTGGTATTTTATGAGGTCTCAATGTTTTCCAAGGCGCTCCAAACGAATATGATGGCTTACTTTTCTCTACATATTTAAAATTAGGCTCATAAGTCCCGGGGCATGGCATCATGGCTTGACTGAAGTCTTTTATTACATTACCAAAACTATATGCAGGGTAATTTCTGTAAATATGGCAATATAAATAAATAAATATTAAAATTCTATTTATTGTTATGCTTTAAAGACCATAAAATCTGTTTTTCCATCATATGTTATATTTTTTTTTAATGTTCGAATTCCCAATACTGCTAATATTTTAACACGTGAAATATACTAAATAATTAATCTTACTTTTTCCCCGGAATATATGGTAAGTACATGTTAGGCGAAGGGGTCCACTGATCCCCCGACTGGTACACGGGACGCGCCGCAGGTCTCATGGTGTACGCTGGTGGTCTCTTGTAGCTAGTGTTCAGACGAGGTACGTAGTTTGCAGGACCAGGAGTTTTTTCTTGCCCTTTCGAATCCATTCGTGGTGAAATTGTACCGTGTTTGATTTTATATGCACCTGAATTCATAAAGTAATATATTATGTTTGGTTAATTACGCTAAATTACTTAATAAATTTATTTACATTAGAATATTAATTAGTTAATTTAAGTCTTGTATTTATTTTAAAAAAAAATACACACTATGGTCTTACCTTTGCGTCCCATACCACAAGTATCTAACATCGGCGCTGTTCCCTTAAGAACTGGCTTAATGAGAGAAACGGGAATCTGTTGTCCAAACGTATAAGCTGGAGCTCTTTTAATGCTTGAATATCCTTTTCCGCCTAAAAATTGTGTATAATTAATAACACAATCTAAATCTGCTATCCCTGATTTGCACAATAAAATAAAAGTATAAAAGTTTCGACAGGAATTTCTAAATATAAAAACGTAGTTTGGTTACTATTAATAATAATTTTAAAGTGTTATTGAAAAAAAAAGTATAATTACAAAATATCTCGGGCGTCTCATAGTTGTTTGGCCCAGGGCTAGTTGTAGCGGCGGCAACTTCACCGCGTTTTTCTGTTGGCTTCGCCGGTAGTTGTTTCACAAAATTCGCTTTGCATTCATAACCCCAAGGCATTTTAATCAAATTGATCACAATTAGCCTTGGTGGAAAAAGCTATGAAAATCTATCAGTAATTACGTATTTTAAAATAATATATTTAATTAATCAATAAATAAAATAATTCACAACATCGCTAGTTATATGTGTTTTGAATTATGATAGCCGTCAATATATAATAGACATATGTCATATGACGTAAAGAAAAAAGCAAAATATAAACCCGCAGTCAACTCAACAACTAACCACAGCAACCTTAAGAGAGTCCCTATTTTGTAAGACTTTTTTTTTAGACAAATCTACCTTTAGTGAATTCGCACTTAGAATCATGTTGTATCTACAATCAAAATTAAATCAACTTCGCGCTGTATCCCGCACACAGCAGGATAGGCAGAGAGAACTATGTGTTAAGACACTCCGTTCCCCACTTTCTGCCGAATTCTGGAGGTATTGCGTGTTGAATGGCAGAACTCAACGCCGCGCTTTACCTCGACACCAGAGCGAAGAAATGGAAATATAAATTTAAATAAATATTTCATCTCATCGAGTGGGGTTCGAACCCACAACCAGTCGGTTTTACAGCCACACATTGCGCCCCTGCGCCTCGACTGGCCTCATATTGTATCTTTTAGCCCAAAAATAAAATTATTTAAAAAAAATCACCTTTAACCTAAAACTATGCTATATAACTATATATTTTTTTAAATATATAAGTGTACCAGCTTCATTAGTAGAGTATAATAAATATAATAAAAAAATACGTCGTTAAAAGCTTTTTATTTACATTAACAGAAAATCCTTACCCGCAAGAACTATAGCTGCATTTGTAAATGTATATTACTCTTAGAAAAGTAGTACAGATCATTTACAGACTTAATGTTAGCGCAACTTTTCTTATACAAAGTATATACTTATAGTTACAATACGAGAAGAAATTATTTTCAAAGTGTATTTCGATTGATTGCACGAACATTACGCTTCGTAAAAATGCAACGCTAAACTATAGAATAGTTTTAGATATCAAAGGAAAATGTATAAAACTTTATCAGCAAGAAAGTCTGAAGTTGTGCTATCGCAGTAAAAATACAAAGGTTTAAGGTCGAGCGCCCATTGACCTATTTCAGTTCTTCAGTTAAATAAGACAAAACATTGTTTCTTTAATGAACACAAAAAGTAATTTTATATATTTGATAGATATTTATAATACTGATACTATATCGAGTGTTTGTTTTGTTTTACATAAAGTTTACTTAATAATAGAACGCTTACATTAAAATTTAATTTATTTTATTGTTATACTCATTAAAGGATTTTTTGTAAAGTATATACCAGACTGCGGACATCTGTTGCACTCAAAAATTTAGACTCAATTGACAAGGGCTTATGATTTAGAAAACCTTTTTCTACTATCTTTGAAGTGCATAATAAAAAATAATTAATATAATCGACGTATGCTTATAAAATATTATTTCAATATTATTATATGTTTTCTATAATAAATTTATACAGTACGTTCATTGGTAAATACCATTGCACTACTAACTAAATAATAGGACAACAAAAGTAAAATCAAACATAAAATAGTCAATAAGTTTCTACGCTTCAGGAAATTGTGCAGAACCGGATATCGTCGCACCGGAACGACGTACGACGGAGGAATGGCTTCCGGTCCAGGGCTACCTTTATTATTAGCTAACTTCTATTTTTAATAGTCAGAGGCTTTGTTTTAAAACTCATGCTCATTTTCATTTCAATTTCCTTTTGTATTTTATTTATGTGGCATATGATGATAGTATATTCTATATTGTATTGAAATAGGTAAAAAAATGTGTCTGTACATTCTATATGTTTAAAAAAAATATCTAGGGGGATTTAAAATAATTAATAGAATATTAAAAAAAAATTTTGTGTCTATATCATCTTCTACATTACTGGACCGATTTGAACGAAATTTCTTTTCTTGTTTAGCTATTAAGTCTGAGTAGGATCTAATGACACCTAATGCACAGCCGTAGGGGTGCATCTAAACTGTAAGAAATAATAAAATGTCAACATAAGAAAAATTTAACTTGGAGGATATTTTTAATATAGCTATCATACATACACTGAAATGATATTAAACGGGCTAAAAATAGATAAAAGAAGCGGGTAAAAATAACGTGGTATTTTTTATTTTCTGTTAGTGTTATATATATAGTAAATAAAAAAATAAAATACAATAACAATACAAATAAGCTGAGACATGGAATTGTGCAAATCCTTCCGATATTCATATAAATAATTCTATGCCTGTCTATAAACGAGCGACGACAATCTCTTTCCCAATTGAATTTGTCTGACGCCTTCTGATCAATAATTTAACATGTTTATAAACTTGGCAGACAGGCGTCTCTCTTCATTGCTTACTTAACGTGTTTATTTCTGCTCCTTTAGATAATTTTAAGAAACAGTTACTCAGTGTAAAGAAGTTAATAGATTTATATTATTTAATTCTATTTTTGTTTCATCATTTCAACAGAAGAAGAATTATATGTATAAGATATAAGTATAATGTAATGTAATTTGTTATAATGGCGCAGTGTAATAGCGTTAAGATAGTGGATTCGATCTACTCCAGGTTATTTGAATTACTATTTAGCTGTAAGCCAATTTTTTTCCACCTTACAATGTAAACTGCATATAGCAAGGTAACAAAAGGGAACCTAGTTAGGACTTAAGTCACTCCGTTGCCCATTTAATGTGGAATAAAGCGAGAATGGGTAAAGATATAAAAAAAATGTAATTGTATACTTATTACGTAAAACATTACTGGTAATTAATATAATAATGGAAATGTAAAATTTTATTATGCTTAATTATTTGACAAACGCTTGTAAGCTTTAGCTGTAGCTTTTTAATAAAATGAGTGTTGAATAAAGAATAGAAATATATAATACTATGTATGTAATTATAAAATACTATAGGTATAGTTTAAAAAGCAATTCTTTGTAATTAGATGTCTAATAAACATAAAAATAGTATCTTATTCGCCAACGACAAATTTTTAAATTGTGAAAGTTAATGAAAAGTGAACAAAAAGTATAAAATATTTAATAATCTATGAAAATTTAATTCATTGAGTCAAAGCAAAACCATATTTAATTATTTAATCTAAAGCAAAGTTATAAATCAAAAGTACCTGTCTTGTTTCTATACATTGAAATAGGTCAGGCGTGTACTAAATGAGGCGTACCTCTAAAACTTTCTTCTGAACAAAAGTCAATTGAAACTGCAAAGTTTTCCCAAAGTGCTCGAGGACAAAAATTCTTCTTTAACATTAATTTATATAAGCCGATATAAAATTTTCAAATCCAAAATTTTATTAAGTATGATTATTACGAATACAAGACCTTTTTAAATGCTATAATTATTAGATAGTTATTATATATAAATATGTTTTGTTAACAAACATTGAAATTCATGTTAATTTAAAGATAGCTAATCAAAAATCACGCTGTATCCCAAAGTGTAGGCAGATGGAGTCTAGTGTTAAGACACTCCGCTAAGATTGTAGATTGTGTTGTATAATACATTTTTGTTATTTATGATCTAAGTAATTATGACTCCTTAGTACTAAACATCGTATAGCATACCGTATGTTTACTAAAAAGGCAGCTTTTGCCGTCATCTACCTAGGATAGGTGGTTGGAACTCAATTAGCAACAATTATTCAACAACGACGCGACGGCGACCCAGAAGTTTTCTCGTCTATTTTTTGTAATTAGTTTAATTCCGAACAGCGACTCCGGGTCACTCGCAAAGTCGTTTATCGTTTCACAGCTTATCACTGAATAAAAGTTTCAAATCTAATTTTGAATAAATATCACACAGTAGCATAAATACATACCTATTTTTTTATTGGAAAATGTTAAGAAAATAATATAAATATATATTTCAAGTAATGCATCCATCACATAACTAGTGTATCAAATCATCATCATCATCATCATCGACAGGCATATTTTGTCCACTGCCGGACATAGGCCTTCCCCAATTCTCGCCACCACACTGGATCCACAGCTCTTCGGACCCATCCGCTTCCCGCCAACCTCTTTAGGTCGTAGGGGGTGTACGGGGTTTCCACTCTTAACTACGTCTGCCGTCGTCTGCTGCCAGGGGCCGTCGGCTCTACGACAAATATTACAAAATATATATAAGTACAAAGATTTATTAAGAATTCACATTATTAGAGAATTTGTAATAGATTGACTCCAAAAAAACAAAGTCACATAGTAAAAGAAAGTTTGGAATGGTTTAGAATGGTTCTTTAGTAGCCCATGCCGACCATATAAAGCCTATTGCTTCCGTAAACTTATCCCATTTGTGTCGCGCAAAGAAATTGCATTTTTCACTGTAATAAAGTAATAAATAAAGAGTGATTTTCATTTGTCAGCTTGTAATATTTCTATTTTTATATGGATTCGAAAAAGTTAATAATAGTAGTAGTTTTTATTTATAATCTAATTCTGCCATTATTGTGTTAGTAAAAATATGTACATTTATTATAAATTAGAATATTATATTAAACTAGTGGACGCGCGCAGCTTCGCTTGCTTATTTAGAGGTGAATTCTAATAAACCACGAAACATGTCTTCAATGAAATATTTTTAAGAGTCTATATTTCAAATTTTATAAAAATCGGTGGCGATTTAAAGATTTTTCCAAACAAACTTTCAACCCCTTATTTGCACCCTTAGGAGGAGAATTTTAGAAAACGATGAAACATGTGTTCAATTAAATACTTTTAAGAATCTAAATTTAAAATTTTATAAAAATCGGTGCCGATTTTATTTTTTTTCCATACAAACTTTCAACCCCTATTTTACCCCTTTAGGGTTAAAATTTTTCAAAATCCCTTCTTAGTGAATGTCCAGATTACGAAAGTAAACATCTGTCCAAATTCCATGTTTCTACGCACAGCGGTTACGGCTGTGCGTGCGTCTTACCTCAGTCAGTGAGGACAAGTCCTTTTATATATATAGATTAGAATACTAACTCAAGAGCTTTACACTCAGATCGAAAAACAACCAATTTTTATTTTTGCCAACAATTCAATATTATTTTCACTCATAATCCAATCACCTTAACATGTTTATAGTTTTATAGTCCTGAAGCACTAGGATAGTTTCTACTATATCTATTTTTGACTCTATATCTATTGTTCTGGTCATACCCGAAAGGTATGATTTTTTTTATAACATATATATATTGTAGATAGATATACATAGATGCTTAAAACATATCTAAAACTTATTATATATTCTACTTTAGCGAATATTTGGGAAACCAGCATTATGCTAATCTGCAATGGGGGCTTCTTTGCACGTGCCATCATAAATGTCCAACTAAATGTATGGACAATTTGTGATATGAACTTTAATATCGAATTTAAAATGTTACAGAAACTTACATTTGTATAGGTGTAAATATAGAACATGCATTATTTTTAAAAAGGTTACGTTTCTTGGATGGTTTCTAATAGGCGCGGGTTCGATTCTCACTAAGTTAAAAAAAATCTATATATTTTTTTTTTCTTACTGTCTAAAACTATAAAAATATTAAAGTATTCTATAATATATTTTTCCAATCTCATACTTTTTTCCATCTCGAAAAAGGTTTTGGGAGAAATTATTCCACTTTGTTAGTGGGCATCGAACCCACACCGCGTTTACACGATAGCCTCAGGGTTTGTTTAATAATAATATTATGCTTTAAACGCAAGTCTATGCTCTAGCTCCATAGAGTTTAAAATACACAACAATTCGAAATGACCTTACCACACTTGTGCTTTTCGAACTTTGCGAAACTCACGAATTCAATTCGATATTATATTGTTGACTATTGCAATGATATATTGTTTTATTTTTTATTCTAAGTATCGTATTCATAATACCTTGTTACAAGGAAGGAAATACTAAAGAAATACGGCTTATTTAATTATGCATTAAATAAAAATATAATGGTAAATATAAAAGAAACTAAAATGTTTTTGCAATATATTGAACTCGATAGTCTCTTTTTAACTATGTAGGTATATTAAAAAAATGTGCTGTTACAGTACATAAATAAATTACTTTATAATGCGGATATTTCAAAATGATTTTATAACATAAAATTATGCGACCGCCAAGTTAACTTTTATAGTGCTTCCGGTATCGCAGCCACAGGGTAAAAAGTTTCAAGTTGTCCTTGCATACAAAGTAGCACATTGATGCAGTTTGCATGGAACTTTACGAAATCAACCATCACATTTTAATGCAGAGAACGTATTCGTTCTATTACTCACACTGTAACTTTGGAGGCTTATTAGATGTGTGACATATAATTACTATTAGTAATATACGCTTGGTTTTTATTTCACTTCATCTATAAATAAATATAATTTTTGTACTATTTACCAAAACTATCTCCGAATTTACTTGAAAAATAATTTCATCGCGTATTTTTAAAAACAAACTATAGGAACATATTCCTACCTACAATTACATCTAATAATTTAGTTTAAATGGTTATAGGCTTCCTCTCATAAATTCTTACAACTATTATTTTTATCAAAACATCTACGGCATTTTGTGAACATAATATTTAGGATTTGTTCAATATCTACTAAAAATACTTGCGTTATGTCGGTTATTGGGTTTCCCAGGGGAACTATTTGATGAAGACGGGACGAAAGCTCCGGATAAAGAATTCGTTTTTTGCTCAATTTTGTCACAAAATTTTCTGGTCGCGATGTTGAGTCGTCATAACGGTAGTTCTTTACATAAAGTTAAAGATGTTTTATATAAATTTATAATGCAATAAACTACGTGGAAATTATATATAATTGTATTAAATTCATGTTATTTTTAGCCCAACTATCACATTCTTTTCTATATTACTCGGATAAGACAAAGGCATTAAGTTGCGACTTGCGACAATGTCTCGAATTTGTGAGAAGTTAATTGCAGAGTGTATATGTAATAGTGGCTAATAAAGAAAAAAAAAACATATTTTTACTTTTATATTTTTACCTAAAACTACACTTCTATTATTTCCCCATAGGGAACTCGTCATTTTTCCAAGCAAAGTAAATTACAAGTGTTGCGCCTCAAAGCGTATATTTCACGTTGATGTTTAATAAATTATATCCGAGTAAAATAATATACTACTTCTATAATGTGTGTTTTTTATAGTAAAAATGGGTTGAATTATTTTCATACATATAACAATATGAATTATTGTCCCTAGACGTCCCTATTTATAAACCTTCACTAATAAATCGAACTATGATAAATTTCCCTACATACTCGTACATACATATCTAGGGGCTCTGAATATTCGACATAATAATAAATATTTTACATTGGTGCAATGGATGTTTAATACTGACAAAGCTATTAAACCTATAATCTTAATTCAGTTACACTTATTGATCACAATACAGAAAAAATATCATGGTTTGTTGTCTGGGGAACTGTTTGACCGAATTTTCTAACCGCACAGTACATCACAAGCTCAAATGTTATCCACACCACCTGGATACGTGGCACTCCACTATTGTGCGGTTTCGTAGGAACTTCCTTCCACGCGCCACGGTACTGTGGAATGGCCTATCTGTCGCAGTGTTTCCAGGTCGACACGACATGGGTACCATCAAAAACCGCTTGCTGTTAGCTAGATCCACTTAAATTAATGATTTGTTAGAGTTTTTAACAATGGGATGACCCACAGAATCCTTTCCTAAATAAGGTAGAAAATTAATCACCAATTAAATAAACTTTTTTTCCTCAACAATTCTTTAAGACATTATACCGATCTGAATTCTGAAAAATAAATAAATCAAATAAATCAGCTTTACGCTATATCTACCTACCCGCACACACTAGGGTAGGCAGAGGGAACCTAGTGTTAAAACACTTCGTTCCCCCCTTTTCGCCGAATCATTCGAGGCATTGCGTATTGAGTGGCGGAACCCAACGCCGGGTTATTGCCTTGGTACTAGTCGAAGAAATGAAAATATTATTAAATAATAGTTTATTCTCTCCAGTGGGGATCGAACCCACGACCGTTGCGTTACAGTCTCACACTTGTGCCCTTCGGCCAAGACGGCGTCAACTTAATCTATGTTTTAATGATTTGGTGTCGCCATATATCGAGAAATCAATCAATCAATGATTTGGTAAATATAGAAAAAGATAACACATCTAATATCATGTAATAAATCTTACGTCATTGTTTCGATTTTCTGGTAACACAACCCTCAAATTGGAAATTTGATAAATTCGCCCCCGGTAATTGTGGCTTAAGATATGATATTCCGTCAGAAGCTATCGTTAATCGACGTAGCGGAAAATAGCTCTCTTCTTTATGCTATGGCTGTGCTGACCTCGATCGATACTGTAAATTATTATAAGACTTCGATATAAGGATGTAGGCGAGTTATTTAAAGCTTTTTCTTCGAAGATCAAATATATCAATATCAAATATATTTAAATAAATTAAATCAGCTTCACGCTGTATCCCGCACACAGCAAGGTAAGCAGAGGGAACCTAGTGTTAAGACACTCCACTTTCCGCCAAATTCTGGAGGCTTTGCGTGTTGAGTGGCGATACTCTACGCCGCT